>NC_088382.1:45598833-46230000 GCF_037993035.2 Macaca fascicularis
AAATGATAAAATTTGAAGGCCAGAATTAGTCCTCAGGCCAGGTGTGTGGCTCACACCTATAATCCCAGCACTTTGGGAGGCCAAGGCGGGTGGATCACTTGAGGTCAGGAGTTCAAGATCAGCCTAGCCAACATGGTGAAACCCCGTCTCTACTAAAAATACAAAAATTACCTGGGTGTGATGGCGCATGTCTGTAGTCCCAGCTACTCAGGAGGCTGAGACATGAGAATCACTTGAACCCAGGAGGCAGAGTTTGCAGTGAGCTGAGATCACGCCACTGTACTCTAACCTGAGTGACAGAGTGAGACTCTGTCTCAAAAAAAAAAAAAAAAAAAAAAAAGAATGAGAGGTCACGTGCTGTGGCTCACACCTGTAATCCCAGCACTTTGTGAGGCCAAGGCAAGGTGGGCAGATCGCTTGAGCTGAAAAGTTTGAGACCAGCCTGGGCAACATGGTAAAACCCGTCTCTACTAAAAATACAAAAATTAACTGGCTGTGATGGCACGTGCCCATAGTCCTAGCTACTCTGGGAGCTGAGGTGGGAGGATCACTAGAGCCCAGGAGGTTGAGGCTATAGTGAGCCACGATCGTACCACTGCACTCTAGACTGGGCAACAGAGTGAGACTCTGTCTTGAAAAAAATAAAAAGAGGTGGACCAGATCTGCAATGCCCCAGACACCTGGAAGAAGCAGATGCAGCTCCTTGGAGGAATGTATCCTCTATCTAGGCATGAAAGAAGTGTGAAAGAGAAATTTTGAAAAAGATGAGCTAGCAACCTCCAAATCACAAAATACACAAGGAAACAGGTTTTCGTGAGTAAGATTCAGCAATACAAACCAATCAGCCCTATAGAGCCTTCAGATATGGAGTTAACAGATAATATCCAAATAAAATATTGGTTCCCAGCTAACTTTGAATTTCAGATAAGCAATGAATAAATGTTTAGCCTAAGTATGTCCCACACAATATTTTGGACAAACTTATACTAAAACATTATTTGTTAATTACCTGAAATTCAAATTTAATTTGGTATTCTGCATTTGTGTTTTTATTTTATTTATTTATTTATTTTTTTTGAGACGGAGTCTTGCTCTGTTGCCCAGGCTGGACTGCAGTGGCCGGATCTCAGCTCACTGCAAGCTCCGCCTCCCGGGTTTACGCCATTCTCCTGCCTCAGCCTCCCGAGCAGCTGGGACTACAGGCGCCCGCCACCTCGCCTGGCTAGATTTTTGTATTTTTTAGTAGAGACGGGGTTTCACCGTGTTAGCCAGGATGGTCTCGATCTCCTGACGTCGTGATCCGCCCATCTCGGCCTCCCAAAGTGCTGGGATTACAGGCTTGAGCCACCGCGCCCGGCCTTGTGTTTTTATTATTTTTTTAAAAATTATGTATTTTTTGAGACAGGATCTTACTCTGTTGCCCAGGCTGGAGTCCAGTGGTGGGACCATGGCTCACTGGAAACTTGACCTCCCTGGCTCAAGTGATCCTCCCACCCCAGCCTCTGAAAGCACTGGGATTACAGCCCTGTGCCACCACACCTGGCCTATGTTCTGTTTTTTTATTTTTTTAATTTTTATTTGTTTATTTTTTTTGAGACAGGATCTCGCTCTGTTGCCCAGGCTGGAGTGCAGTGACCCAGTCTCGGCTCACTGCAGTCTCTACCTCCCCAGTTCAAGCGATTCTTATGCCTTAGCCTCTTGAGTAGGGATTACAGGCATGCACCACCATACTTGGCTAAGTTTTGTATTCTTAGTAGAGGCGATGTTTCACTATGTTGGCCAGGCTGGTCTCAAACTCCTGACCTCAAGCAATCCACCTGCCTCAGCCTCCCAAAGTGCTGGGAATATAAGCATGAGCCACCATGCCTGGCCCATTCTATATTTTTAATTGCCAAATCTGAGAACTTCAGATATAGACTATAAAGTAAATATCTCTAAGATGTTTAAGAAATGAAAGGAATTGGAAAGAGAAGTGATGATCAAGAGACCATCAGAAATGACTGAATATATATGAAAGAGGAGTAAATGGACCTTTTAGAAATGGAAATTATGTAAATCTAAAATGAAAACTAAATGGGAGATTCAGGAGTAAATCCACTGATGCTGCAACTTACTTTGGTGTGCACAATGTAGAGATTATGCATAGAGGGGTCAACAGTGGAAAGATATGTAATAAAACAAGGACAGTAAAATATTAGTTGTAAAATATAGACAGTGGGTATATGAGAGTTTAATGTAATATTTTTTCAATTTATCCTTATTTTGAAAATTATCATAGTAGAATGTTGAAAAAAAACCAGAAAAGTTAAACAGCATACTGGAAAAGTTTAAATACTGAACTAAAGGGTAAATTTGTAGGGATTTCAAAGACTGTAGGTCAGAAACAAGAAACAGACTGTGAGAGACTGCTCGCTATGGTCTGCATGTTCATGTTCCCCAGAAATTCGTATGTCAAAATCTCAATCCGCAAGGTGATGGTATTAGGAGGTAGAGCCTTTGAGAGGTGATTAAGTCTTAAGGGCACACGATGAGATTAGTGCCTTTTAAAAAGAGGCCCCAGAGAGAGCCCATCCCACTTCTTCCCTGAGAAACAGCAAGAACACAGCCATCTGTGAACCAAGAAAGGTGCCCTCACCAGAACCTGACCATGCTGGCACCTTGATCTTGGACTTCCCAGCCTCCAGACCTGTGAGAAATATGTTTCTGTTGTTGATAAGCCACCCACTCTAAGCTGTTTTTGTTATAGCAGCCTTAACAAACCTAGCCACTCATTAGGTAAGTGCTTGTAGGCCAGTGTGGTGGCTCACACCTGTAATCCCAGCATTTTGGGTGGCCAAGACGGTGGATCACTTGAGGATCACTTGAGGTCAGGAGCTCTAGACCAGTCTAGCCAACATGGTGAAACCCCATCTCTACTAAAAATACAAAAATTAGCCAAGTGTGGTGTCAGGCACCTGTAATTGCAGTTGCTTGAGAAGCTGAGGCAGGAGAATCACTTGAACCTGGGAGGTGGAGTTTGCAGTGAGACAAGATTGCACCACTGAACTCTAGCCTGGGTGACAGAGCGAGACTCCATAAAAAAAAAAAAAAGATATGTGCCTGTAAAGTGAGAAGTTGCCGTACATGTCCTACAAGTTCTCGGAGAAGGTAACAGAATGAGGGAGAGGCAACATTAAAGTAATAGTTGCTGAGAATTTTTTATAACTGATGAAAGACAGTAATTCACAGATTCAGAAATTCTTATAAATGCCAAGAAGGATAAATAAAAAGCAATTTGCTTTCTACTAAGAATTTACAAAGGATATATTTCACAAGGAAAGAAAGTATTCCTGGAAAAAAGATCTGAAATGTGGGTCATTCTAAGCAAACATTGGTGGTTAGAAAGCAGTAATAATGTCTAATTTGTGGGCTAAAAAGAACAGCAAGAGCACTTTCGTAGCTCAACAGATAAACTGTGTCACATCCAAACAATGGAATCTTGTTCAGCAGTCAAAATAAATAAGCGATCACGTCATGAAAAGACATGAAGAAACCTTAAATGCAGATTGCTAAGTGAAATAAACCAATCTGAAAAGTCTACATATTGCATTATTCCAACCATACAACATCCTGGAAGAGGCAAAATTATGGTGACAATAAAAAGATCAGTGGCTGTCAGGGGTTAGCAGAGAGGGAAGGGTGACTACGTGGAACATGTAGGGCAGTGAAAAATACCCTGTATGATACTACAATGGTGGACACATGTCATTATACATTTATCCAAACCCATAGAATATACAATACCAAGAGTAAACCCTAATGCAAACTATGGGCTTTGGGTGAAAATGATGTGTCAATGTAGGTTCATGGGTTATAGCAGGGGTATTGCTCTGGTGGGGGATGTTTATAATGGGGGAGGCTGTACGCATGTAGGGGCAGGAGTATATGGAGAACCTCTGTATTTTCCTCTTTTTTTTTTCTTTTTCTTTTTTTGAGACATGGTCTCACTCTGTCGCCCAGGCCGGAGTGTAGTGGTATGATCTTGGCTCACTGCAACCTCCGCCTCCTGGGTTCAAGTGATTCTGCTGCCTCAGCCTCCTGAGTAGCTGGGACTACAGGCGCCTGCCACCACGCCTGGCTAATTTTTGTATTTTTAGTAGAGATAGAGTTTCACCATATTGGCCAGGCTGGTCTTGAACTCCTGACCTCAAGTGATCCGCCCTTCTCGGCCTCCCAAAGTGCTGGGACTAGAGGCATGAGCCACCACACCTGGCCTATACTTTCATCTTGATTTTGCTGTGAACCTAAAACTGCTCTAAAAAAAAAATAATAAAGTCTTTAAAATTAAAAAGAAAAGGAAATGTCTGGTTAGACCCAATGGCAATGCAACCCTAGAAGCGGGTGGCTGGAATTAAAGGATAATTTGGTGTAAAGCTAAAGACATGAATTATCATTAGGTTTTATTAAGGTAGGTGGTGTAAATTCCAAGGGTAACTACTAAAAGAAAAAAATTTTAGTGCATATCTTTAAAACTAGTAAAGGGCAAAATATGGAATGGTTTTATGTTTAAAAACTAAATTTATGTTCTTTTTGCAGATAAAGAAATAAATTCCATCATATCAGTAATAATAAATGTAAATAGAGTGAAAAATACAGTTAGTAATAATAGATTTTCACACTGGATGTATCTTCCCAATTCCTTATCTGCAACTGACCATTTAGATAAGCTACTCCCACTCCCAGAGAAGAAAGATAGAGTCGGGTAGAGGAAAAGGGGGATTTCTGCTCTTCTAGAAGCAGAAACCAGAAACCATGGAAACCAGAAGCTACAGAAACCTAATAACTTTTCCTGCTCTTAGGTTCGAGATGGAGTTCTTTCTGTCTTTAGATTCTTTCACAAAATTCAGTAAAAGGTGAATCCAAAAATATTTAATAAACCTATAAAGGATGTAAGGATTAACCACATACCTTAACATTTTTCTTTGAAAAGTATCAATATTCCCATGTAGGGAAAAATGAAACTCTTGCTAATCACAACAGTAAGGCTGTGAATTTATGTAGCTTTACTATCTTTTTCCATTTCTTTCCATTTTCTCATTTGTATTTGACAAATTCCATTTTTACCGTTTTTAAGATACTCCCATCCATGAGCAATAAATAACATTTTCAACCATTTGTCAAGAACATTAGGCTGGGCGAGGTGGCTCACGCCTGTAATCCCAGCACTTTGGGAGACTGAAGCGGGCAGATCACCTGGAGTCGGGAGTTCGAGACCAGCCCGGCCAACATGGTGAAACCCATCTCTAGTAAAAATACAAAAAGTAGCCAGGCGTGGTGGCGTGCACCTGTAATCCCAGCTACAGGGAGGCAGAGGTAGGAGTATCACTGGAACCCAGGAGGTGGAGGTTGCAGTGAGCTGAGATCACATGGACTCCAGCCAGGGCAACAGAGCCAGACTTGTCTTAAAAACAAGACAAACAAACAAAAAAAACTACCAAACAAAGAAATCAAGAACATTGTAATACATTATATTTCATGATGAGAACACAGGAATACGAAAATGTCTTCTACTATGTTTGGAGGGTGGAAAATGCTATAGATAACATTGTCCTTCGTCTCTGTCTAGCAGCAATATGGTTGGGGAAACTGAAATGACCTAAAGCAGGGTGGCCCTATTAGTCTACAGGTGTTCTTATCTTTTGTACCATACCTTGTTTGAGAAGGGGCATCCTATTAGCTGAGCATGGTGCCTGTGGTCCCAGCTACTCAGGAGGCTGAAACAGGAGGATTATTTGAGTCAAGGAGTTCAAGGCTGCAGTGAGCTGATTGCAATGTTGCACTCCAGCCTTGGCGACTGAGTGAGACCCTGTCTCTAAGTAAAATAACATTTAATCTAATTTAAAAAGAAGGGGCATTTTGGCTCAAGTAACTGACGAAAAGTTGCACCGAAGGTTGCTGGAAAGTTTCTTCCTTGCACTTAAGGGAGATCACTGGAAAAACAGACTTATTCTTTTTCTGTGGATGTGGTGAAGAAACATGTGGCCTTGACTTTTTTTTTTTTTTTTTTTTTTTGAGGCGGAGTTTCGCTCTGTCTCCCAGGCTGGAGTGCAGTGGCGGGATCTCAGCTCACTGCAAGCTCCGCCTCCCGGGTTTACGCCATTCTCCTGCCTCAGCCTCCCGAGTAGCTGGGACTACAGGCGCCCGCCACCTCGCCCGGCTAGTTTTTTTTGTATTTTTTAGTAGAGACGGGGTTTCACCATGTTAGCCAGGATGGTCTCGATCTCCTGACCTCGTGATCCGCCCGTCTCGGCCTCCCAAAGTGCTGGGATTACAGGCTTGAGCCACCGCGCCCGGCCGACTTTTTTTTTAAAAACGGAGTCTGGCTCTGTCGCCCAGGCTGGAGTGCAATGACATGATCTCGGCTCACTGCAACCTCCACCTCCTGGGTTCAAACAATTCTCCTGCCTCAGCCTCCTGAGTAGCTGGGATTTTACAGGCATGTACCACCATGCCCGGCTAATTTTTGTATTTTTAGTAGAGACGGGGTTTTACCATGTTGGCCAGGCTGGTCTCAAACTCCTCACCTCAAGTGATCCACCCACCTCGGCCTCCCAAAGTGCTGGGATTACAGGTATGAGCCACCGTGCCTGGCCTAGCCTCAACTTTTATCAGGAGTCATTCTGCCCAAAATACCTCCAAGGCCCACTGGGCTTCACCAGCTAGCCTAATCAAGGTTTAAGCCAGTTTGTTTTAAGGTTAAGTCAATTTGTGTTCGATCTTCTCTCACTAGGTGCTAGAATGTCTCTAATTTATGTAATAATTACGCCTTCACATTAAGACATTATTGAAGCATTCTAGTATGAATCTGCTACTGAGAAAGCATGCCTGCTTTATGTATTTAGAGACGGAGTTTCGCTCTTGTTGCCCAGGCTACAATGCAATGGCGCAATCTCGGCTCACCACAATCTCCGCCTCCCGGGTTCAAGCGATTCTCCTGTCTCAGCCTCCCAAGTAGCTGGGATTACAAGCATGTGCCACCACACCTGGCTAATTTTGTATTTTTAATAGAGATATGGTTTCTCCATGTTGTTCAGGCTGGTCTCGAACTCCAGACTTCAGGTAATCTCCCCGCCTTGGCCTCCCAAAGTGCTGGGATTAGAGGTGTGAGCCACCGTGCCCAGCCAAGCACACCTGCTTCTTAGTGGGTCTGGAAAGTTTAGCAAGAACTACTTGGCTTGCATATTAATGAAATGAGAATTAACAGATTTCCCCCTATGGTTTCAAGTATATGTGAGACTCATTGTATGGCAAACAATGCTAGTTGCCACCCAATATCTTCTTTCTCCTTCCTTACTAACAAAACTCAATTATGTTATGGATAGCAAAATGTGCCCTAAAGATGACATACTCCTGTTTCTCCTGTATCTATGGAGAAGATCTTACATCAGTGAGATGTACGCAGAAGTAATTGGGTAGGACTTGCAGGCAAGTTCTTCAAATGGAGGGCAGGCCCTGATAGGCCCCCTTTCGCTTCTTGTACCTTCTTGCTTTCTGGAATGTGGATGTAAGGTTTGGAACTCCAAGAGCCATTTGGGCAATGAAGCAACCTTGCGAATGGAAGTCACATTTTAAAGATGTGGACCAGAAAGATAGAAAAGGCCTGGAAACCTGATGATTGTGGAGCTGCCATCCCAGTCGTGAGCTCCCTGCCTCTGAGTTTCCATTACATGAAAAAGAATAAACCTGGCCAGGTGCAGTGGCTCATGCCTGTAATCCCAGCCCTTTGGAAGGCCGAAGTGGATGGATCACCTGAGGTCAGGAGTTCAAGACCAGCCTGGCCAACATGGTGGAACCCTGTCTCTACTAAAAATACAAAAATTAGCCAGGCGTCTGTAGTCCCAGCTACTCGGGAGGTTGAGGCAGGAGAGTCACTTAAACCCAGGAGACGGAGGTTACAATGAGGCAAAATCACACCACTGCACTCCAGCCTGGGCAACAGAAAAAGACTCAGTCTCAAAAAAAAAAAAAAAAGAAAAGAAAAGAAAAAGAATAAACCTGTATCTTCTCTGATCCACGTTTTTATTTTCCATTATGTGTGCCAACAAAATCTAATCCCAATTAATGTGTGGTGTGCCACAGTTAAGAACAAAAACTCTGGAGTCAGATCTGAAATAGAGATCCTTCTGTGCAACTACTTAGCTGTGTAACCTTGGGCAAATTAATGAACTTCTCTAAGCCTCAGCTCATCGTCTATACATGGATGGTACCTACATGGTGGGACTGTTGTAAGGATTAAGTGAGATAACACGTGAAAAATGTTTAGTGCAGTGCCTGGAGCAGACATTCAGCACATATCAGTGGTGTATCTGTTGTTTCCAAACAAATATAGAGGCTAGCTAAAGGCGGCACAGATATTATAGAGAGAAGCAAAGAAGAAATTGGTGGCCTCTAATCTAAACTAAGCCCTTGGCACCCTTGTTACCCTATCTGTGTATCTTTTGTCATCCAGCTCTCTCATTCCTCACACTCCCAACACTTTCTCTCCAGACCTGTGCCTACACTCAAGATTCCTACCCCTCTTGGTATATGACACTGCCTCCCACGTCACAGAAAAAAAATGGAATTATTAGGAGTGAAACCCCTGAATGTCCTGCCCTCACACCAACTAACTTCCCAAGGCATTTCTTCTGCCCAAAGCTTATCCTTCCATCTGTTCTTTTGTGGCAGTTCCTCCTGTCAACTCAGAGATACGGGCTCATCGTACCCTACTTCGCCCTCGTGTCCCAGCTTACAGACGTGCTAACATCTCTGCTATCTTACAAAAATCAAGACAAGACAAAATACTGTCCCTCTTTGAGCTGTAGTACTGTAAGGATTGATCCTACTTTCTCCTGCCCCTCCTGGCCAACCTCTTTATTGAGAGAAAGTCTGTATTCACTCTATCCACTGTTGATAGCACTGGCCGCTATTTACTAAATATTTACTCTGCGCCAGATTATATATATACTCCAATCTTCAAATCAATAACACAAAGCAAGACTATCACTGTTTTGTGTGTGAATTAGGTACCTGAAGCTCAGAGATTGAAGTGTCTCATTCTGGTTCAAACAGCTAAAATGTGACATAATCAAGTCTCTCTGAATGCAGTTCATGTTATTTGCATTCTCTCAGTAGTTCCCAAACCTGCCAGGGCATCAAAATCATCTAGAGCTCGGAAAAGGAAAAATACAACAACAACAGATTCTTGGGTCTCATCCCAGAGCTACCAAATCATAGTCCCTTCACGAAGAGCCCAGGAATCTCAACCTTTACAGCTTGTGGGTGGATCTGATACAGCCCCATTGACATAGGGCTTCCCCATGCTGCCTCTCACCCTTACACTCCTCACCTCATCCCAGTTTGGCTTCTAGTTTCACTCTGCAAACCAGATTACCTTCCCAAGACCTCCTCGTGGCCAGATCCACCAGGCATTCTCCAATCTTTGTCTTGCTTGACTTGCTAACAGTGTTTAACAAGCTGACTATAGTCTACCTTTCTTTGGTTTCCAGAATACCATGCTGTACTCTTGGATTTCCTCCTTTCTTTTTGATCTTTCCTACTCTTTGTCTTTCAGCCACCTTCTAAATGTTGGCACCCCCACTTTGGTTTCTAACTTCACTCTCTTCTCACTTCAAACACCATGCTTGGGTGATCTCATCCACTCCCATGGATCTAATTACTATTTGTATATTAATGGCTCCCAAACTGGTATTTCTAGCTTCCCTCATGGCCACTGGATCTATTATTTTGTATACGAGGAATTCCCAGTTGAATGTCACTTAGATCCCCTAACTTAACAGGTTCATAATGGAATTCATGATCTTCCTGCTCCCAGGTCTGGCTCCACAGGTGCATTAGATGGCTCAGGCTGCCAGAACAAAATGCCATAGACTGAGTGACTTAAACAACAGAAATTTATGTTCTCACAATTCTGGAGCCTGGAAGTCTGAGATCAGGGCGTCTGCATGTTCTGATGAGGGCTCTCTTTCTGGCTTGCAGACGGCTGCCTTCTCGTGTGTGCTCACAAGGCCTTTCCTCGATGCATGCTCGTTGAGAAAGTGTAGTTTACTGTCTCTCCCTCTCTTCATTTTCTGTCATCCAAGCTGGAGTGCAGTGGTGCGATCTTGGCTCACTGAAACCTCTGCCTCCTGTATTCAAGCAACTCTCTCCTGCATCAGCCTCCTGAGTAGCTGGGATTATAAGCGTGTGCCACCATGCCTGGCTAATTTTTGTATTTTTAGTAGAGACAGGGTTTCACCATGTTGGCCAGGCTGGTCTCGAACTCCTGACCTCAAGTGATCCACCTGCCTCAGCCTCCCAAAGTGCTGAGATTACAGGTGTGAGCCACTGAGCCTGGCCTCTCTCTCTTCCTATAGGGACACAAGTCTTATTGGATTAGGATCTACCCTTATGACCTCATTTCACCTTAATTACCTCCTAAAAGCCCTATCTCCAAACACAGTCACACGGAGAATTAGGGTTTCAACATATGAATTATAGGGGAACACAAATATTCAGAACATAGCAACAGCTGTGCAACAGTGTAGCCACACTGCACAGTTGTTGAGTCACACCCTGTGCTCAGAAAGTCCCCATGCCTGACGTTTAATGCCCTTTGATAGCTGTTTTGAAATGCTTAATAATGTTATCTTTGAATGTGTGTTTTGTCAGCGAAGTCCTATGGGACAATGGAGAGTGTGCTGCATGCTTGGAGCTTCAGTTGACATACCATCCCTGTACATCTGGGACAGGCTCTCAGCCCACCTCTCCTGCTCCCTGGCACCACAGGTCTCCCCTTCCCATCCTCTGTGACTGCTGCCACCTTCTGCATCACCTGGGCTGGAGTCCTGGGCATGGGTTGGGCCCACGTACACTGTGGTATCTCAGGGCAAGGCATAGCAGTGACCATGCAGTCCCAGGCTGGAGGTGCCATGGTACATTCAGGGGGCAGTTAAGCAAGGGAAAGCCTGTTGCCCGCCACTATCCAGGCACCTCACATTGGCCTGGCACAGAAGTAGCAATACTCTTGACAGCCACCCATCTTCTGTGGGTTGGGACTACAGGCACCTGGGAAGGAGAGATGCCTGGCTCGACTTATAGGAACATTGGTACCTGGCTGGTAGAAGCTGGGAACCTGCTAGCCCTGTGCCCAATCATGAGGTATGGGCCCCAGGAGTCTGTGAGGGTCGAACTCACCTTATGAATATCTGTGTCCAAGGGAGGACAACTTTAAATAGGAAGTGAAGACCACCATGACAAGCTGAAAGAGAGCGGTCACAGAAGAAATGGAAAAGAGTTTTTCCTGCATTTCCAGCAAGGGGTCTTTTACAGAAAAAATTTAAAAAAAAATTTTTTTTAACAGACACAGGGTCTCACTATGTTGCCCAGCCTGGTCTTGAACTCATGGGCTCAAGTGTTCTTCCTACCTTGGCCTCCCAAAGTGCTGGGATTACAGGCATAAGCCACCATGCCTAGCCTCAACAAGATCTTGCATTTTTATTTTCCACTGGACCATGTAAAGTTACGGTGATGGCCCTGATCCTCCTCTTCTTCTTTCCTTCTCAGTGATGCTACCCGTCCAATCACTAACACCAAATCCACCAGAATGATCCTCAACATTCTCCTCTCTCCTATCCCCTCCCTGCACCCAGAACGCTATAGTCTATTTTCTAGATATTTCTAACATCTTCATTTCCAAATGCCATGGGCTTAGTTCAGATAACAAAAATAAATTTGGAATTATCCTGTTTTTGATTAAACCACCCAAAAGACTCCCCCCCCACATCATATAGAAAAGAAAGAAAGAACTGTTCATGCTTAGTTTGTCATTTGGGGTGACTGGTTGTGGGAATGACCTGAGATGGATGACTGTGGAAGATATTGTCTAAGAAGACTGAATTCATAAGACCAGGGAGCCCTTAGGACCCGTAAAGATCTGGTTCAGACATTTAAAAAATATCAGCCAAGGGACACCAATAATTTTTTAACTAAAATAGAATTTTATAGAATAACTATGGGATTTTTAAGACCACCATTTATTAAAATTAATTACTCACTAAATCCCAAACTTCCCTTCCGCTGCTTGGGTCACTGAAGCTGCCTTTGGCAAGACAGCAGGTTTAAAGTGGAGAAAGGTTACATGGCTGCCATCAACATTTGTGGGTGTAAAAGCGTCCTTTTATGGGCCAACTGGCAACTGGCTTGTGGGTGTGTCTGGTTGGCATGAAGGTGTGGGATTACACCCAAAAAGTCCCCTCAGGCACTCTTCCTAAAACATCACTGTCTCCACATTCCTTGCCTGCTGAACACCCTTCAGTAGCATCTCAATTTTACTTATTTATTTTTTGAGACGGAGTCTCACTCTGTTGCCCAGGCTGGAGTGCAGTGGCAAGATCTCGATTCACTGCAACCTCCACCTACCCAGTTCAAGCAATTCTTGTGCCTCAGCCTCCCAAGTAGCTGAGATTACAGGCATGCACCACGCCTGGCTAATTTTTTGTATTTTTAGTAGACATGGCATTTTGCCATGTTGGTCAGGCTGGTCTCAAACTCCTGACCTCAGGTGATCCGCCTGCCTTGGTCTCCCAAAGTGCTGAGATTACAGGCATGAGCCACAGTGCCCAGCTGCATCTCAAGTTTTTGCAGGCTACAACACAGCCTATTTAGGAAGCTGTTCAAGACCCTCCACCCTTACCCTTCCCTTACTCTGCCGATATTTGATGTCACCATCTCTTGATACCAGCGTGCACAGAACTGGAGCCAGTTTCCTTCCTGTGCTCCAGCCTTGCTATTCTTTTACCTACCTCGAAAATTTCTTCACTCATTTGATAATGCGCATTCTATCCAACTGAAGTTCTACCTCCATTTTTATTTGATTTAATATAACTTTTAAAAGCACTACTGCTGGATGCAGTGGCTCACACCTGTAATCCCAGCACTTCGGGAGGCCAAGGTGGGAGGATCACTTGAGGTAAGGAGTTCGAGACCATCTTGGCCAACATGGTGAAACCCCATCTCTACTAAAAATACAAAAATTAGCTGGGTATGGTGGTGCACGCCTGTAATCCTAGCTACTCAGGAGGCTGAGACATGAGAATCACTTGGACTGGGAAGCAGAGGTTGCAGTGAACAGAGATCACACCACTGCATTCTAGCCTGCACAACAGAGCGAGACACTGTCTCAAACAAAACAAAACAAAAAAACGAAAATTAGCTGGGCATGGTGGCACATGCCTGTGGTCCCCTCTACTCAGGAGGCTGAGGTGGGAGAATCACCTGAGCCCAGGAAGTCGAGGCTGTAGTGAGTCGTGATTGCATCACTGCATTCTAGCCTGGGTGACAGTGAAAACCCTGTCTAAAAAAAAAATAAAAATAGGAAAGTATTATTATGCATCAAGCGGCAATTGCATGCTTTACATATATGGATTATTTGTCCCTGTGACATAGAGACTATTATCAATTACCAACTTATAGATGAAGTTAATCAACTTCCCCAGGACACAGAGCCAGGGTTCGAACCCAAACAGCTGCTCTTGACCAGTGTCCTTGCTCTCCCCCTGGCCCAGTGCTGCCTCCAGCAAGCCTTCATGCCCACTCCAGACCTTCGTGCATTCTTGTTTGTCTGTTTGTTTATGTTTGAAAATGTCAGGAATGTCTTTCCTGACACATCGTTAAAGCTCCCTTTCATCTTCTTCTTGCTTTCTGGGTATCTTTGCTTTGTAGTATCTTAAAAACCTTGGAGCAAGGGTATTAGACATGATTCTATATACAGATTGACAGATGCCTCCACGAGTAAAAGGAGACAGAAAAAAAAATACACAAGAGCTTAACACTTCTCATGGTTCGTTAGCACAAAATCACATTTTGTGCATTTTTTCAATGGCGAGATCATAGGGGATCAGTTCCTGCAGTGGCATGTGTGTCAGGTTTCAATTGCAAATTAGAAACGGCTCTGGGTATCTTAAACAGAAAAGCAATTTAATCCAAGGAATTAGATGCTTACAGAAATGTTTGTGAGTTGGAAAAGCAGGCTTTAGGCTGGACCTCTAGGAATGAGTCTCAGAATGACAGGGCCCAAGTGACCCTCTGCTTTTCCCGTAAGTGGCCTAAGTTAATCTCTGAAAATGGTGCATTACTCACTTGACCCAGAAAACCCCACAAGATTGCACAAATCACAAAGTTCAAATCTTTATGTTCACTTCAGGAATACCCGTGAAACTGCCCAGGCCATCAAGGCTTTGCCTATACCAAAAGCTACCCAGTATCTGAAAGACGCCACAACACAGAAGCGACGTGTGCCATGCTGCCTTACCATGGTGGAGTTGACAGCAGTGCCCAGGCCAGACAGTGGGGGTAATGCAGGGTCAGTGGCCCAAAAAGAGTGCTGAATTATTGCTGCCCCAAAATACAGAGAGTAATGCTGACCTTAAGAATTTGGAGGTAGATTGTCTAGTCATTGAGCACATGAAGGCGAACAAAGCCCCCAAGATGGCCTATGGAACTGAGAGAGCTCACGGTCAGATGAGCCCATGCATGCACGCCTCTTGACACTCTGAGATGACACTTCCTGAAGAAGAACAAATTGTTCCTAAACTGGAAGAGGAAGTTTCACAGAAGAAAAAGATATGCCAAAAGAAACCAAAGAAACAAAATGTTATGGCTCAGGAATAAATCCAGTAACATAAATGCAAATAATCATAAATGCAAATAAAAGTAAACCGCCTGGCTGGGTGCGGTGGTTTATGCCTGTAATCCCAGCACTTTGGGAGTCCAAGGTGAGAGGATTACCTGAGGTCAGGAGTTCGAGACCAGCCTGACCAGCATGGTGAAACCCCCGTCTCTACTAAAAATACAAAAATTAACTGGGCGTGGTGGCACATGCCTGTAATCCTAGCTACCCGGGAGGCTGAGGCAGGAGAATTGCTTGAACCTGGGAGGTGAGGGTTGCAGTGAGCTGAGATCGTGCCATTGCACTCCAGCCTGGGCAATAAGAGTGAAACTCCGTCTCAAAAAAAAAAAAAAAAAAAAAAGCAAACCACCTGAGGGAATGGCTACTTCATCATTACTGGAAGCTTTTGGAATCAGGACACCACCATGCAAAACGCAGGCTCTAGGACAGACACGGTTGACATTTAGGACAGGATAATTCTTTGTGGAGGGGGCTGTCCTATGCATTGCAGGATGTCTCACAACATCACTGGCATAGCACACTAGATACAGATAGCACACCCTCAGTCACAACAATAAGAAATGTCTCCAGGCTGGGCACTGCAGCTCATGCCTGTAATCGCAGCAATTTGGGAGGCTGAAGCCAGAGGATCACTTGAGCCCAGGAATTCAAAACCAGCCTAGGCAACATAGGGAGATTCCATCTCTACAAAAAAAGTTTTAAAAATTACCCAGACATGGTGGCACGTGCCTGTAGTCCTAGCTATCAGGAGGCTAAGATGGGGAGGATTGCTTGAGCCTGGGAGTTTGAGGCTGCAGTGAGCTATGATTGCACCACTGCACTCCAGCCTGGGTGACAGAGGAAGACCCTATCTCAAAAAAAGAAAGAAATGTGTCTAGACTTTGCTAAATGCCCCCACTGGGAGCAAAATAGCCGCTGGTGGAGGACGTCTTGTCTAGAGCATCATAAGCTTAGCCTGTCGGGAGTCCAGGGGGCTGCTACCATATTGCTTTCACAGATTCTGAAGATCAGGAACACGCTGCCTTGGCTGTGTCCAGTGGATAAGCAATACCACTGCAACAGTCAACTCCAAAGCTGTGCTGCACCTGCTGCAATTCATACCTGCAAAAGCAGTGCCTGCTGCCTTTCTTCCCACTTGATTCAGTTGCATATCTACTTTTGAAAAAAGAGGCATCTGATTGGTGGAAACTGAATCCCATCCAGACCCCCAGCTGCAAGGGAGTCTGGGAAGAATCATTTTTCAGGTTTCCTGTTTTTGCGGTGCAAGAAGGTACCTTAGAAGAGAAGTTGAAATAAGTATTGAGAGAACCATTCTACCGTATCTGCTATAGCATGTCAACTTTTTGTTCTTGTCAAATGAAGCGGGTAACGTGGGAATGTTAATCTATTTGAATGGAAGTGTTTTGAAAAGAAAGGTGAGTGGGGTAGAACACCCTACCAGTGTCTATTATCAGGAACAAGATACTTTCTAGCATATCATATTTTATACTCACTGTCTTAATCAGTCGTCTAAACATTAGCAATTCTACCCTGTGATTTCATTTTGCATGTGTAAATGTCTGTCTCCCTGAAAATTTGCAAGTTCTTTAAGGGTAGGACTGCTCCCTTAATTCTTTATTATTATTATTATTATTATTATTTTAAGATTGAGTCTCACTCTGTTGCCCAGGCTGGAGTACGGTGTGCCGTATTGGCTCACTGCAACCTCCACCTCCCTGATTCAAGCGATTCTCCTGCCTTAGCCTCCCAAGTAGCTGGGATTACAGGCACCTGCCACCAGGTCTGGCTAATGTTTTGTATTTTTTAAGTAGAGATAGGGTTTCACCATGTTGGCCAGGCTGGTCTCCAACTCCTGACCTCAACCAATCCACCCGCCTCGGCCCCGCAGAGTGCTGGGATTACAGGCGTGAGCCACTGGGCCTGGCACTCCCTTAATTCTTGAGCATAGTTATAGGCATATTGCCGATATTCTGTAAGAATTATTAAACATTCTTTAAAAGTAAGTTGCACTAACCATCAGAAACAGAGACAGGAATACTTCTAGCCACCACTCTTTAACCAGGATTTCAGAGGCCCTTTCCTGTCTGTTAGGATCATTTTTAACTCTCATAACTTGGAAACTTTATGGGATCTTCAAAATACCAGTTGTCGCAGAATCTGAATTGAGAAATATATTGGGGATTAAGAGTTTAAGAATTTTTAAAAATACATTTATCTTAAATATGTATTGCTATTTCTCCATTTCCAGTAACCATGGAGCAACCAGGGCCGCATTTACTCTTTTGCCTGAAACAACAGCAACCACAAAAAATAGACAAAATATACGAAACATCAGTTTTCAAGATGCTGGACATCAGGCAGTGAAGGACAGTGAGTCCCATGAGACAGGAGGGAAATGAGCTGACCCTACAATTGCCTCAGCCTGTGAGGGTTCCCAGGCCAGGGCACAGGCAGGAGAGACTGAGGCAGAGCTCAGGGGATTCCCTGGGTGAGGGAGATGGAGCTGAGAATGGAGAAAGGCCACTGGGACTAAAGTTCTTGGGGCAAAGTCCCAGCGAGAGCTGCGTGGAGAGAGGGAGAGAGCTCAGAGATCTGCAGAGGATCTTCCTGAGCCTTCACTGAGTGCTGAGCAGTGCAGATGTGCCAGGGAACAATCAGACTCTGGGTACAGAACCACCCAACAGATTTCAAGAGTGCTCAGCCCTCACACGGAACCAGGACCAGGTCTGTTTCCACCAGCCAGAGTGGAAGCCTGAAGAGTCCCAGACACCAGGGAGGCTTCCCAGGAGAAACTAGCCTCAGCGGTGAGGAGTAATTAGCCTAAGCTGAGCACAGCGCCAGACCCCTCCCACCAAATCATGAAAGCAACCCAAAGGGATTGAACTGTTTCCAACAAACTTAACTGCATTGCAGAACAAAGCACACAATTATTTATAGGAACACAAACATATCCAGCACCCAGTGAAGTAAAATTCATGGTGTCTGACATCCAATAAAAAATAACCAGTCATGCAAGAAGGAAAATATGACCCATAGTAAGGAGATAAATACATCAATCAAAACTGACATAGAACTGACACAGAAGCCAGGATTAGCAGACAAGGACATTAAAACAGTTATTATAATTGTGTTCCATATGTTCAAAAAGTCAAAAAGAGACATATTTGCCTTTTTGCTTTTTCTCTCTGCTGAATAATTCAGTACAAAAACTAAGATCACGGACACTCAAGTTGATCTGCCTGGTTCAAGTCCCAGCTCTGAGATTTACGGGCTCTCATACATTGTAGCTGGGACTGGGACTGGATGCAGTGCCTGAGCTCTGGTAGGGTGAGGAGGTGCAGGTATTAGGAGACAGAGCACACACCCAAGCAGGGCGCTGATTCAAAAGTAAATATGCATATTCATGGATGGGTGCAGTGGCTCATGGCTGTAATCCCAGCACTTTGGGAGGCCGAGGCAGGTGGATCACTTGAGGTCAGGAGTTCTAGACCAGCCTGACCAACATAGCAAAACTCCATCTCTACGGGGTTTATAAAAATACAAAATTTAGCCAGGCATGGTAGCACATGCCTGTAATTCCAGCTCCTTGGGAAGCTGAGGCAGGAGAATCGCTTGAACATGGGAGGCAGAGGTTGCAATGAGCCAAGGTTGCACCACTGCACTCCAGCCTGATCAGTAAGAGCAAAAACCCCTCTCAAAAAAAAAAAAAAAAGTAAATATATATATTCAGAAAAATGGGAGCAGCTTTCTAGGGATCAGAAAAAGGAGATACAAAATGAGAAGGGAGATACAAAATGAGAAGGGAGAAATTAGACTGAATTAGAGATACTGGGCTACGCATGGTGGCTCACCCTTATAATCCTGGCACTTTGGGATGCTGAAGTGGGAGAATTCCTTGAGCCTAGGAGTTTGAGACCAGCCTGGGTAACATAGTGAGACCCCCATGTCTACAAAAAAATATAAAAACTTGGCTGGGTATGGTGACGTGTGCCTGTAGTCCTGACTACTTGGGAGGCTGAGGTGGGAGGATCACTTGAGCCCAGGAGGTTGAGGCTGCAGTGAGCTGAGCTCATACTACTGCACTCCAGCCTGGGCATCAGAGTGAGACCCTGTCTCAAAAAAAAAATTAGAGGTATTGGTGTGAGCTCATGGTTTTCAGTATATACAGATGGATAATAAAATAAATATAGATGTTGATGTGTGCACACACACACAGACACGCACACACAGAGACACACACACATTCCCCGGCTCTGTCCACCAAGCAGATCTAGGGGCAGCCTCACCCTCACCCTGACATGGAGACACTTCTGATTAGAGGTCAAAGAAGAAATGTGTCCAAAGAGGATAAACCTCGGCTCCAGTTATAACTTGGTAATTTGGAGCAACTTTTCTTCAAAGAATGTTTTTAATCTTTGTAAGTCATAAAAACAAATCAAACCTGTCAATAAACACTACATTTCTATATTCAAAAAATTATTTTCACATACGGTAACTTATTTATTGCATAGAAAAATTATAGAAAAGTAATTATAGGTTTTGAGTTAGTCTTGGGATCCTATTTCAGCTCTAACATTCACTCACTTTGTAACTCTTGGGAACCACGTGATCTGTCTGAGCCTCAGTTTCCTCAAATACAAAACAAATATATTTACCTTCATAAGGTTTTATATTTTTAATTAGATTGTACAGATCCCCACCATGCATGGCATAAAGTAAATGCTCAGCAAATGATAGTTATTAGCACATTTGCACACGGTGTAAATTGGGCAGTTTTTGTTGTTGTTGTTGTTGCTTTTTTCTTTTTTTTGAGATGGAGTCTGGCTCTGTCATCCAGGCTGGAGTGCAGTGGCACAATCTTGGTTCACTGCAACCTCCACCTCCCAGGTTCAAGCAATTCTCCTGCCTCAGCCCCCTGAGTAACTGGGATTACAGGCACCTGCCACCATGCCTGGCTTTTCTTTTGTATTTTTAGTAGAGATGGGGTTTTACCATGTTGGCTAGGCTGGTCTCTAACTCCTGACTTCAAGTGATCCACCCGCCTTGGCCTCTAAAGTGCTGGGAATATAGGCATGAGCCACCGCACCTGGCCAAATTGAGCAGTTTTTTCTGATTTCAGTTTAACAGGAGAAAAAAGACAAAGGGTGGCAAAGACGTCAGAGCAGAACATATGAATTAATAAATAGGTAACTATTTATTTATTTATTTATTTATTTATTTATTTATTTATATTGAGATGAAGTCTCACTCTGTCACCCAGGCTGGAGTGCAGTGGCATGATCTCAGCTCACCGCAACCTCCACCTTCTGGGTTCAAGCCATGCTCCTGCCTCAGCCTCCTGAGTAGCTGGGACTATAGGCACCCACCACCATCCTCCCAAAGTGCTGGGATTACCGATGTGAGCCACCATGCCCAGCCACAGATTATTTGTAAATAGATATATGCATGGAGGGAGGAAGCCCTTCCAGAGGCAGGGAGAACAGGAGCAAATCACCAGTGTGGGCAGTAGTAGGAGATGTACAGGTTATACTGGCTGGGGCTGGTGGGGGCAGAGGTGCAAGGAAGCATGAGGGAAGTGAGGATCCAGAGGATCTGTGCCAGGTTATGTGGGCTAAACTAATACAGGCTGAACGAAGCCAAAGAACTTTGGCCCGGCCAGGCACGATGGCTCATACCTGTAATCCCAGCACTTTGGGAGGCTGAGTCAGATGGATTGCTTGAGTCCAGGAGTTTGAGACCAGCCTGGACAACATGGCAAAACCCTGTCTCTATGAAATTAAAAAAAAAAAAAAAAAAAAAAGCCATGCACCTGTAGTCCCAGCTACTCAGGAGGCTGAGGCAGGAGGATCACTTGAGTCCTGGAGGTCAAGACTGCAGTGAGCCAAGATCACATCACTGTACTCCAGCCTGGGCAACAGAGTGAAGCCCTGTCTCAAACAAAACAAAACAAAACAAAACTTTAGCCATTATTATGTTGCATGGACTCTCGTATTTATAGCAAACTAGACCATACTTGGTCTAGATATCTCTTCATAGAGAGCAGCCTCTGATTTAGGGCAGTTACTCATTAGATTGTGTTGTGTCCAAGTCAGGAGCCCCCAGCTGCCCTTGGTTTCATGAGTGAACATGACTTTTTGTTGTTGCTTGATGAGGCATATTTAAGAGTGAGGAGCTATTGCTAACATGACTAAAAGTTCTGTACGTGTAAACTCCCTGGGGAGTTTCCCCAAGATTCACTGGCTGGGAAGAGCCTGATGGGCAGCCTCTCCACAGGGCGACACAAGCGTTCAAGAGGAATTCGGGCTCAGGGGAAGCAACACATGTCAGGAAAAGTATATAGTTCCAAAAAGGCTAAAGGAACTGGAAGTATTTATTTATTTACTTATTTTTTTTTTGAGATGGGGTCTCGCTCTGTTGCCCAGGCTGGAGTGCAGTGACCTGATCTTGGCTCACCGCAAGTTTCACCTCCTGGGTTCAAGCAATTCTCCTCCCCCAGCCTCCCAAGTAGCTAGGACTACAGGCATGCACCACCATGCCTGGCTAATTTTTGTATTTTTAGTAGAGACCTGGTTTCACCATGTTGGCCAGGATCGTCTCGATCTCTTGACCTCATGATCTGCCTGCCTCGGCTTCCCAAAGTGCCGGGATTACAGGTGTGAGCCACCACGCCCGGCTGAGGGAACTATTTAAAGATGGAATTATTTAAGGCAATAAACTCCCTCCCACCCAAACAACTAAACAAGTAAAGGAGTATTGTAAAAAGGGTACTTGCACACCTCTTGCCCAAAATTTCAGAGATTCAAGATTTTGACATTTCTACCTTTTTTTTTTTTTTTTTTTTTTTGAGACAGAGTCTCACTCTGTTGCCCAGGCTGGAGTACAGTGGCACAATCTTGGCTCACTTCAGCCTCTGCCTCCCAGGTTAAAGTGATCCTCCTGCTTCAACCTCCCAAGTAGCTGGGACTACAGGCACATTCCACCACACCCAGCTAATTTTAGTATTTTTAGTAGAGATGGGGTTTCGTCATGTTGGCCAGGCTGGTCTCAAACTCCTGGCCTCAAGTGATTCACCTGCCTCGGCCTCCCAAAGTGCTGGGATTGCAGGGGTGGGCCACTGCACACTGACATTTCCTCTTTGACTCTAATCGAAAGTGTTTCCATGATGGCACATGTGCAGTAGGACTTAAAAGGCACTGCAGCTCCAGAGACTCCACCCTCGAGTCAATGAAGACTTAGAATTAGCTTTACTGGTTGTGTAAAGGGTGGAACTTGGTCCTCCTTCCAGATGGAGGTGTGGATCTGGGCACTGTTTCTCCATCAATGTGTCTTGGCACTTGGGATATTTAGAGATATTTATAATGTATTATGATTTGGGGTCTGTGTACTCCACTTTGAAAAATTCTGCACAGGGGGAGGAAGTACAGATAGGGGTAACTATTGTGGAGAGGAAAAAGAGGATACATAGATCTAACAAGGAAGAAAGGCCTAAGGAGAAGGTGTTAGAGACTGGAATCAATGAAAGAAAGGCATGAGAAATCTTGAGAAATGAATAAGTATGGGCACGGTGGTTCACACCTGTAATCTCAACATTTTGGGAGGCCGAAGAGGGCGGATTACTTGAGGTCAGGAGTTCAAGACAAGCCTGGCCAACATGGCAAAATCCTGTCTTTACTAAAAGTACAAAAATTAGCCAGGCGTGGTGGTGGGTGCCTGTAACCCCAGCTACTCAGGAGGCTGAGGCCAGAGAATGACTTGAGCCCGAGAGGCGGAGGTTGCAGTGAGCTGAGATCACACCACTGCATTCCAACCTGGGCAACAAAAAAAAAAAAAAAAGAAAGAAAGAAAGAAAGAAAAAGAAAAACACAATAGGCCGGGCGCGGTGGCTCAAGCCTGTAATCCCAGCACTTTGGGAGGCCGAGACGGGCGGATCACGAGGTCAGGAGATCGAGAGACGATCCCGGCTAACACAGTGAAACCCCGTCTCTACTAAAAAATACAAAAAAAAAAATAGCCGGGCGAGGTGGCGGGCGCCTGTAGTCCCAGCTACTCGGGAGGCTGAGGCAGGAGAATGGCGTAAACCCGGGAGGCGGAGCTTGCAGTGAGCTGAGATCCGGCCACTGCACTCCAGCCTGGGTGACAGAGCAAGACTCCGTCTCAAAAAAAAAAAAAAAAAAAAAAAGAAAAACACAATAAATATTCATTTTTTAAAATCGATGAGTTTTTACATCCATAAGGCTGTGCCTGAAAAAAATAATAATTAAAACAATTGATGAGTTTCTTAACATGAGTTACTCAGTGTTCTGGGAGGTACAAGGGATACAGTAAATGACATGAAGCTGCCCTTGAGGAGCTCACAGTTCCATGGGAAGTCAGACATCCATGCCATGAACTCTAATGCCATGGGTGGTCCTCCAGCATAGCTTTACGGGAATGTGAGTGGGGAGGAAGAAGCATCCACCTGCTTAGAGAAGGCAGGGAAGGCCTGAGAGCACCAAACACCTGGACTGAGGCCAAGATGGGCCCAATGAGCTGGGTACACGTGTCAATACAGAGTGCAGGTCCAGCTGTCAATACGGAGGGCAGGTCCAGCTGTCAATATGAAGGGTGGATCCAGCTGTCAATATGGAGGGTGGGTCCAGCTGTCAATACAGACGGTCCAGCTGTCAATACAGAGTGAGGGTCCAGCTATCAATACATAGGGCGGGTCCAGCTGTCAATACAGGGGGTAGATCCACATGTGAATACAGAGGGCAGGTCCAGTGGTCAATACAGAGAATGCGTCCACCTGTCAATGCAGAGGGTGGCTCCACCTGTCAATACAGAGGGCGGGTCCAACTGTCAATATAGAGGGCGGGTTCACCTGTCAATACAGAGGGCGGGTTCACCTGTCAATACAGAGGGCGGGTTCACCTGTCAATACGAAGGGCGGACCCACCTGTCAATACGGAGGGCGGGTCCAACTGTCAATAGAGAGGGCGGGTCCACCTGTCAATAGAGAGGGCATTCATCTGTCAATACAGAGGGCGGGTGTATTAGCTCATTTTCACACTGCTGATAAAAGACATACCTGAGACTGGGTAATTTATAAACAAAAAAGAGGTTTAATAGACTCACGGTTCCATGTGGCTGAGGAGGCCTCACAATCATGGTGGAAGGCAAAAGGCACGTCTTACATGAGGGCAAACGAGAGAATGAAAGCCAAGCAACAGGAGTGTCCCCTAATAAAAACATCAGCTCACATGAGACTGATTCACTACCAAGAGAACAGTATGGGGGAAACTGTCCCCATAATTCAATTATGTCCCACAGCACCAGGGAATTATGGGACCTACAACTCAAGATGAGATTCGAGTGGGGACACAGCCAAACCGTATCAGTGGGTCCAGCTGTCAATACAGAGGGTGGGTCTGCCTGTCAATACAGAGGGCATGTCCATCTGCCAATACAGAAGGCAGGTCCAGGTATCAGTACAGAGAACGGGTTCACCTGTCAATAGAGATGGCAAATTCACCTGTCAATACCGAGGGCCGTGTCTCAAAAAAAAAGTTTTTTTAGTGAAGAGCAAAAGTTTGGATCTTATTGTACTGTAGATACCCAATGGAGTTTCTGTTGGGCGGGCGGTGGTTTGAGACAAAGTCTCACTCTGTTGTCCAGGCTGGAGTGCAGTGGTGTGATCATAGCTCACTACAGCCTCAGACTCCTAGGCTCAAGTGATCCTCCAGTCTCAGCCTGGTGAATAGCTGGGACTACAGGCATGCACCACCACACCCAGCTAATTTTTAAATTTTTTGTAGAGACAAGGTCTGACCATGTTGCCCAGGCTGGACTTGAACTCCTGGCCTCAAGTGATGCTCCCACCTCAACCTCCCAAAGTGCTGGTATTACCAACATGGGCTACCACCCAGCCCCAGTGGGGTTTTATTGAAGGATTTCCAGTAATGGAGTGAATCAGTCAATGCTGAGGGGAGTGTGAAGGATTAACTCAAGTCGGGCAGGAATGCAGGCAGAGAGATCAGTTGAGGTGATGTTTGCAATAGAGCAGAAGAGAAATGACTAATGCTTTGGTGATGGGAATGGAAAGAAAAGAGCAGATAAAAGAAACATATAGGAGTTAGTTAGCCTGCCTGGGACACATGATGTGGGATAGGAGGCCAGGCAAAAGGCAGGAATGACTCCTGCAGAACATTCTCTCTGGCCTCATAGGGGCCCTCTGTGGCCACTCCCCTGCTGCTTTCTGGAGAGTGGATACACTTGATTTTCACTGATAGGGCTCTGAATTCCATCATTTGGCACCAGATGCAACTTTGGTCTACAAACTGCACTCATTTTTTGAGCAAGGTTACAGATGAGTTTGCAGCAACTGTCTCCACTGTACTGGCTGATCATTAATTCTTCCATATGGTCAGAAAATTAAGCCATGTAAGAACCTTTCAAATGGTCTCCCTGTCTTCATCATGTCTTTACACTGCCTTCTTGATTTTCCATTGTAATGATTGAGGATCCCATGAAATTTAGGTTTTCTCAGAGAAGCAATAATCTTCATGAAGGATGAATTCCCTCAGATGCAATTCAAGTTATGTTCCTTAGCAACTGAGTGTAGCACAGGAAGACGGGTGGGTCTGCATGTATGTGCAAGGCCAAATACTCTCTTGGCATAGTATAAGAAGTTTCTAAGTGAACCACAGCAAGCTCCAGGGGACTCCACAAAACCAACTCAACCTGTGAGACCAGGTTGGAAGAGGTGTGGTTTCTTCTCATCCTGAGAAAACCAGCATTCCAGATGTGGATGTATTTGCAGCTCCATGGAGTGGTGCATGGTGACTGCAGCTGATTGGACCTCCCTGGTTTGCCTTCAGCCTTGTTGGATACCCCCTAAAAGTCCCTTTGGAAGACCCTGAACTTCTCCCCCAAGTGAATTTATTGCAGCAGTTACATAGCACCTTAACCCATGCCATCTTTCATAAAATCCCACATGTAATTAGTTTCACAGATGATAGGACCAAGTGGCCACAAATAGTTTTAATTCGTGGAAAGTATTTTATGAACACATATACCTCATGTTAAGTGGCTAGACTTGGACTTAGACAACCTCCGTTTGAAAAAAAAACCTCATTGATTCTATTTCTTTGCCTAGGTGGGTATATGAAACATTAAGTGGCTCTCAATTCCATGTTCCAACATTCAAACAATACCAGGATTTCATTAACTTCCAGAAGCTTCTGGGAATTCTCTTAATTCCACCTGGTCAAAAGTCCTCTCTTCTCCCACAGGTTTTTGTTCAGATGAATTTGGCAGAGTTCTTCAGTTCCTATCTTCAGGGAGCCCCGCTGGGCCGCAGACAATTTCTGGCCTCCTCTGTACCAGAAGCCCCAAGGTCATAGGAGGGGAGATTTGCTGGAATTCCCTCTCACTCACTCAGTTGCATTTCTTTTCCTGGCCAAAGGGTTTCTTCCCATGGCTTCCCTGGAGACCCGTTGCCCTGGTCTTCCACTCCACTTCTTCAGTACAAACTCCATTTACAGTTGGGTTTCAAATATCTATTGTGTCAAGATGGTGTCAGTACCTCTTCAAAATAGCTTTAGTTTGCTCATTCTGATTCCTGTGATCTCCCTAATTCCTGGAGCACAGATCTCTTCTCCTTTTTAGATCCAAGTTCACAAATCTTACAAGTACTTTTTGAATAAATCTCTACAGTATGGCTTTGTCTGCTTATTCACCTCACCTGCCAGGGCTACCATCTAACGAATGTCCTAGAACTCTGTTTATGTCATCATAGAGCTCAGTAGGGGCTTGCCCCTGATACTAGTGCTCCCCGACCTCCTAGACCTGCTCTAGGTACCTGGGCTGCTACAAAGGCTGGCTGGTGAACTCCTTCAGTCTGATAAGGCTCTATCAAGTGATGAGTGGGACCCTGGTATCTTAATCCATTCCTGCTGCTATAAGAAAATGCCACAGACTGGGTAATTTATAAATAATAGAAATTTATTTCTCACAGTTCTGGAGGCTGAGAAGTCCAAGATCAAGACACTGATAGATCCCGTGTCTGGTGAGGGCTGCTCTCTGCTTCCAAGATGGCACCTTTTTATTGTGTTCTCTCGGGGAGGAAAGGATGGAAGAGTCAAACACACTCCCTCAAGCGCTCCCATGAGGGCACTGATCCCATGCATGAGGGTAGAGTCCTCATGGCCTAATCACCTCCTAAAGACCCCACCACTATTGCTCTGGGAATTCTGTTTCAACATGAATATTGGAGGGGACACAAGCATTCAGACCACAGGAGCTGGGTTCCAGGTCCACATTTAGGGAACAACATCCAAATCCATGTCTACAACCCATCTGTTCAGATGACTCTAGAGCAACTGAGTCAGCCTCAGTTTTACCCGCAAAGTTTGAAATATATGTGTTTCACTACCCCCAGCCTCTGCCCTGGGATACATGTTGATCAGGCATGAAATCCAGTGGGAATCAAGGACAGCTTGTGCTTCCCAGAGCTCACCAGATTAGAGGATTATGCATGCATCTTTCAGTTGCTCCACTCTAAGAGCCTCTTCCAGGAACCTGCTTTTCCTTCTCTTTTACTCATAGGGCTAAGATTCTGTCTTCTATCCTCTTCCTCAGCAGCTGCCACCTCCACTCTGGGTCAGGGATGTTTTCTCCACCTTCTCTCTCCCCTAAAGCCTGCCAACCACTGGACCACAGTGTTCCTTACTCTCACTTGTAGAGCTGACCCCAACAAATGAGCATATAGGACTTTGTGGCTTAATTTTTATTTGTTGCAGAGGAAACATGGAGAAGTTACGGCTGGAAGTTTGTCCATCAGGGGCCCCTGATCTAATGCACCTGAGAAGCTTTGGGGATGGTGAGGCTTCACCTCAGCACTTTTATTTCCAAGGATGGGACTCGCTACCTACCACCCTCCTCCATCTGACTAGTCCCTATAGGAGTACCTCTTGGAAACCCCTTCCCCAACCCCAAATTGCAAACTGAACAATACATATTGCCTTGCCTCACACAGGAAATGTGCATCTCTGGAATTATCTTCTGGGTGTTTTCTTAAACTAAATATTATCAGCACTTTGTGGAGCCCCCTCCCTTACTAAAGGCCTTCCTCAGACTCTTGGAAGAGAAGCCATTCCTATCATTCTCGCTATTCCCACTTGTGACTGGTAGAATAATCATCCCCCACGATGTCCACATCTGTAATCCCAGAAGCTCAAGCCCTGATGTGTATGGGGTCTGAAACAAAAAGGATATGAAGTCCTGTGGTTTAAACTGCCGTAGCTTTCAGCCTCAAAATCACAGGTCATTAATTCATTCATTTATAAAAGACATATTAAATGCCTATGATGACCCAGGGCTGATATGAGGCCCTGGGTAGTATCTCCAATTGAGAACCATCTAGGATAGGGGTGTCCAATCTTTTGCTTCCCTGGGCCACATTGGAAGAAGAAAAATTGCCTTGGGCCACATATAAAATACACTAACAATAGCTGATGAGCTAAAAAAAAAAAATGCAAAAAACCTCATAGTGTTCTAAGAAAGTTTCCAAATTTGTGTTGGGCCGCATTCAAAGCCATCCTGGGCCGAATGTGGCTGGTGGGCTGTGGGTTGGACAAGCTTGATCTAAGATGATGCAGGAATCAACTAGAATTTGGAGGAGAAGAGTGTCTGGTCTTGAGGACTAGAGACTGGCAGGATCAGTCAGCTGGGCTGAGGTTCAAGGCCGGGCTCCAACCTCAAAAGGCTACTTGGACCTTTTTCAAGGTGGATTGAAAATGAGGCTGCCTACAGAAAGGTTAAGAAAGGTTCAGAGAAGTGTGCAATTTCCTCCCCTTCTCCATCCGCTGCCCCCTGCCCACTGTACCTGCAGGCATAGAAGCCCAGCCCTCATCCACAAATGGGAAGAACACTCTCAATAGGCTTGCTTTTGAAGGCTTGGAACCTATTCTAAAATCTACTGCTGCATAATAAACCACCCCAAATCCATGGTGTAAAATAGTAGCCATTTGATCACAACGCTTAGATTGTGTGCATCAGGAATTCGGCCAAGGCACGAGAGGGACAGTGCTCTACCTGATCCCATACCTTGGCAGGATTCAAATGGCTGAGGGCTGGAATTGTTCAGTGACTCTTTTCTTTATATGTCTGGTGACTGGGCTGGGCTAACTAAAGGCTGGGCTCAGCTGCGACTAGAGCATCTACCTATGGCCTCTCCATGTCACGTGGGCTTATCGCAGCATAGGGGCTGGGATTCAAAAGTGAAAATCCTGAGAAAGTAACTCTGGAAAGCAGGGTTTCTGAGGAGCAGGAAGCTGCTGGCCCTTACTGAGCTGGTGAAGTGAGTGAGCAGGTCTGTGAGCCATGGAGGGTTCATGGAAGGACAGAGAACATACACCCCCTGTCCTCCAAAATATGGCCTTTGGGGTCACTCCAGAGTGTCCCTAGGTGACCATAGCTGGCCCAGGAAAGGTTCATAGCTATGGCCACCAAACTGAATGCCCACTAGAGAACGCCGTCAGAGGAGGACTGGCAACGGCGCTAGTCTTCGCCGCAGCAGGGATTCTTGTGTCAGGTCTCAATCATCCGTGTGCTCAGCTCCATTTACCATCTCCTATTCCTCTACTCCTTATTCCCCATGCCCTGCCCGCTTCTAAGTTAAGTCCTGCAGACTTCACCTGTTTACCTCCGTGCAGGGCTCTGAGTCCCGCAAGCCCTGTTTGAGGCTTAGTTCTCTCCCTGGAGGAGCCCCATGTATTTCTGTAGTCTGGGTGTCCGGCCAAAGTCTGCGGCTCTAACACCCTGCACCTGGCCCTGGGGCATCCTCAGGCAGGAACCATGCTGAGGCGAGGTCCAGGCATCTATGCAAACTTATCCTAGGCCAGGGTCTTCTCCAAGGAACAATACATTCTGCCACTATGGTCATCAGTTCCACCTCTTCATACTCCTGGCTTCCTGTCTGCTTCCAGGATACTTTTGACTTTGGGACCTCACCTTAACCAATTCTCTGGAGTACAACTTTACTTGTTACCTGCCTGCCCTCTCCCCAAACTGCCTCCTGACTGCTTGTTGACTCTTTTTCTGAGAAAGGCAGGCAGACTCTGCACCTCTGACCCAGTTGGATTTTGCAATTTGGCCTCCAGGGCAATTAATATGGCCTGGGAGTTTCTAGCCTAAACTAGCCAGCTGGGACCCTCCCTTTAGGTGCCTACAGGCAAGCCCATGTCCGCTGGAGTCTGCCCCTTTCAGACTGACTTGCTACTGGATGAGGATATGACAGCTAAATATAAAAGGACTTTGCTTTGCTAGAAGCCTGGTGTCTGGAGTATTTATAACTCCGCCCATCCCTAGTTCATGTCTGCACTTCATTACATCTTTTCTTCTCTGTGATTGACCCCAGCTTTGCCCATTCATTTCTGGATATCTTCTGGCTCAGAAGGTCTGACTGACAAGCAAGATGACCTTCCATGTGGCCAGGGCCATTTTCCTGCTGACAGTCCCCATAGCCAGACTGAGTGAGCCCCACGTCCTGTCGTTTCCTGGCTTCTGGACTCTTCTCTGGCTCCTGGAGGGTTGGAGGCCCATTAACTCCTGGCTCACAGCCCCCAACACACCTTCACTCCATAGCTACCTTGTGAGGGAAAATTGAGAATTTGATGGAGCAAATGGAAGACAGAACAGGAGACACATACTCTTCACAGCTCTGCAAGAATGTAGATTTAGCAGGGCAATTGGCAGAATGAACTATCTTAGAAGCATGGGAAGTCCCCTCCATAAGGTGGCTATAGTTGCCCGAAATTTTGGTCCTGCCCCAGTAGAACCAGCCACGAACTGGACATCCCACTCCCCACAGTGAGACCATTAGCACCAGCATGGTGGGGGTGAGGAAGGCTGAGCTTAGGGTTTGTTTTTGTTTTTTGGGTTTTTTTTTTAAGAGGCAGGGTCTTGTCCAGGCTGCTGGAGTGTAGTGGCACAATCATAGCTCACTGCAGTTTCAATCTCCTAGGCTCAAGTGATCCTCCTCTCTCAGCCCCCCAAGCAACTGAGACTACAGGTGCATGCCACCATCCCTGGCTAATTTTAAAAATTTGTTTTGAGACAGGGTCTCCCTGTGTTGCCCAGGCTGATCTGGAACTCCTAGCCTCAAGGGAATCCTCCTGCCTGGGTCTCCCAAAGTGCTGGGATTAAGGACGTGAGTCATCGTATAAGGTTCTCTTGACCAGGTAGAGTTTCTTACGTGAACTGGTACGGCAAAAATAAAATCAGTGCAGTGGGTCCAAGAGAATTCCTTGAAGGAGAGCGAAACTCAAGGTGCAGGGTTCCAATGAGGCTTCATGGCACGCCCTCATGATGTAAATGTGTAGGCTCCAGGGAGGGCAGCCAGGTGGAGGCTCATAGGGGCTGAGCCCCCACACATCTGCATCTGCCTGCTGGGCCCTACAGTTCTTGCACTGGGGCTCTTCTTGCCGGGCTGAGGGTGCATTCACTTGGGTCTCCCTTGATGTGGCTCTCAGAGCCTCACACTGTTGATAGCATTGCTTGTGAGATATCTAAACAGACTTGGAGGCCCGAAGTTATTTCTCATTTTAGGGGATAGTGACGAACTTCAAAGCAATTCACAATCCCCTAGAACCTACCTCTCCCAATTTGACCATCTGTCAGGCCGACCACCAAGTGTGGAAACAGGGCCATGTTGTTCTATCACCTACCTCCAGGGGAAAGGAGTATAGCAGTTTTGCAGAATTCCCAAAAGCCACTACTGATACCTCCACCCTGAAGTCACTTACACTGAACTGTGAGAGCTTTCACTTCTGCTGTCCTAGATCATTTTTCCACCCCACTGCCGGTGATAGAGCTCTTCTTCCTTACAGAGAACTCACACTATGTATTGCAAGCGAGGTTGGCCGTCCACCACCTCCCACCACAGAGCTAGGCAGATGAACCAAGTCTGGACAATTCTGTGACACCATGCCCTGGTCATCATGATTGGTTCAGAACGAGCGTGTGACCCAAATCAAGCCAATCAGCGAAAGACTCAGGACTTCTGCTGGTGCTGCCAGGAAAGAGATTCTTCCTTTCTATGGGATCAGTGCTAAAGCCTTTAGTCATCTTTGGCTGAAGCCTTTAGTCAGCGTGTTGCCTTTAGCCATCTTTGCCTCCTCAAAACCAGAGCTTGCCTATGAATAAAACAAACACTTCGAGCAAAAGCAGCAGATGAAACAAGAGACAGGGCCTTGAGGAAGTATTTCCATCCTTAGATCAGTTGTACCTGCAGAAAGATGGCCTGTGTGCTCTTGAGTTACGTAAGCCTATGGTTTCTGTTTCCCACGGTCTCCTGGGTTTTGACCATGGCACCTGCGAGGGTCCTCACTGATACCTACTCTCCTCTGACTACAGTTTCTGCGCCCAGTTCTTTTTGTCCTCCACTCCCAGCTGCTCTGGCAGCAGATCAAGACTTAGAAGGCAGGGACAAGAAATGTAATATTTGAGAAGGGTTTATTTGCAAAGGGACTAATTCCCAAAATATGGGTAGGGTAAAAGCAAACTATGCAAAGACTAGACAGGACTCTGTAGAATGGAGTCTGAGAGAATAGGGGGGAAAACATGCCTGTAGCCTGAAGGAGAGTCATGTGGATTAAGCTGCTTTGAGAGAACCAATGACTTACTGTCCAATGGCACAGCTAGCCTAGGGTGGCATCACAGGAGAGTCAGAGGAACAAATACTCTGGCCTCACTCTCCTCCTTGCTTCCCATTTCCTGATGGTGCTCCCTATTGACTGAACCCAACCCAAAGAGGGAGGGAACTGACTAACTTGTACAGGTCAGCCTCCCAGAGCAAAGGTCAGGGCAGGGAAGAGATGGAGGTGGGTCCAGAGGGCCAAACAGAAGATGCACAGACCAAGGAAAGATTTCCCATGTCACAGGGCCCAGGAATGACCTAATGAGCAGTTCATGGCTATGGACAGTAAGCCACATTTGCCCCAAGAGAGGTCATTTCAGTGGAGAGCTGAGAGTGACCTAGTCTTGATTCATGAGGCTGTTCTTGGGATTTGAATTGGTTCATCTAATTTGGTCCATCTTCCATTTCTTTCTTTTCTTTTTTTTTCTTTTTTGAAATGGAGTCTCGCTCTGTCGCCCAGTCTGGAGTGCAGTGGTGCAATCTTGATTCACTGCAACCTCTGCCTCCTGGGCTCAAGCGATTCTCCTGCCTCAGCCTCCTGAATAGCTGGGATTACAAGCACCCGCCACCACACTTGGCTAATTTTTCTATTTTTAGTAGAGACAGGGTTTCACCATGTTGCTCGAACTCTTGACCTCAGGTGATCTACCCGCCTCGGCCTCCCAAAGTGCTGGGATTATAGGTGTGTGCCACCATGCCCAGCCCATTTATTTTCATGATCTTTCTCTTGCTCTTCCCATGTGCAGCCTGCCAGACACCCACCCTGCACACCACGCATCCCTCTTCCTGTCCCAAATGTCCCTCTTCCTGGATCAGAGATATTGAACCAATGTACATGGCAGCAGATCCAATGATGAGTGGCCCTGGACACACAGCTCTCTGAGGCAGTTACAAGACCTAGTGGACCGGAAGAGGCACAGTCCTCAGGACACCCCAGGGGTGCACAGCTGGCATCGAGCATAGCCACACCTGTACAACAGCCTTTTACTAGGAGAACCCAAAGAATCCCAGCATATTTAGGCTGCAGAATGGGCCAGGGAAGCTGGCTGCAGAGGACAGCCCACAGAAGGACAACCCTGGTAGACAATGCAACCTCCAGAGTGCCCCACTAGGCCAGTCAAGCTGTATTGGGCCCGCCTCCCAGTTTGCCTTCTTCCTCTGCCTACTCTTGCTTTCTGTTCATAGGTGTTGATCTCTGATAAACATCTCTGTCTCAGTGTCTACTTCTAGATCATCCAAACTGTGACAACAGTAATTAGAGCAGAGTTTCTGTAGGCACCTGGCACTGCTCCCACACAGCCCTCTCTGCCATGTACTGTGTCTTGTCTCCTGCACTGTGGGTGAACTGTGTCTTGCTGTCACTGGGGCTGGCACGGTGCACGGGACCCTGTCCCAGCTCCCTCTCACTCGCCCTGCTTGCCCTGATCCAGGTCCCTCTTCTGTGTAAATGTTTACCTTCCTCCTGGGTCATTTCTGTCTGCATATGAACCTTCTGCTCATTCTGCCTTTCAGAAAACAGACCGATGCCCTCCTCCAGCCATTGCTTTTCTATACAATGTCTGTAATCTACAGATAACATAACCGATTAGGTCAGGGTCGATCTTTAACTACCAGGCTCAGAGTGTGGCGCCAGGCTGTCTGCCTGTGGATTTCATTTCTGCCTTTTAGTTTTTACTTCTTCTTTCTTTGGAGGCATAAGAAATTGGGCATAAGACAATACGAGGGGTGGTCTCCTCCCTTACTGCGACCCCCTCAGGTTCAGTAATTCCCTAACATGATGGACAGAGCTGACTGAAGGTGCTATACTTCCTATAAAGGATGCACACAGGGTGAGGTCTGGGAGGGGGTGCAGAGCTTCTGTGCTCTCTCCTGTCATGTGACTGATCATCAACCAGGAAGTGCATCTCAACCTTGGTGTCCAGGGTTTTCATTGATTTTTGTTCCCAGGCTATGGGATTGAACTCCATCTCCAGTCACCCTCACGTCCCAGGGATGAGGCTGACCCACAGTTGCAACCCTCTATTCACAAGGCAGTTCTTTCTGGTGACCAGCCCCCATCCTGAAGCCATCTAAGGCCTAGAGTCACCTCATTAGCATAACAAGCGCATTCCTGTCGCTGTCACTCAGGAAATTCCAAGAGTTTTTTGAAGCTGTGTGCCAGAGACCCAGAACAAAGATATATTCTTTATTACACCACACTCCTCAACTGCTCCACTTGGAAGCATCTCAAATTTAACCCGTCCCAAGCCAACCTTCTAATATTTCACCTGTCCCTGCTCCTCTGGTCCTCTTCATCTTGGTAGAGAGTAGCAGTCTCATTCTTGCCAGGTGCTGAGGTCAACAGCTTCAAAGTCGTTCTTGGCTCTCCTTTCTCCCATACCTCCCAACCAATGTGTCAGCAAATCCTCTCAGCCCCACCTTTAATTATATAGCGAATCCAACCACTTCTGGGTATTTCACATAAATGCAATCATACGATACGTGGTCTTTGGTACCCGGCTTCTTTCACTTAGCATAATGCTTTCAAGGTGTATCCTGCTGTAGCATGTATCTGAATGCATTCTTTTTTATGCCTGAATTACAGTCCATTGTATGAATACACAACCTTTTTTTCATACATTCATTTGTTAACGGATATTTGATTATTTCTACTTTTTTAGCCATTTTTAATAATGCTGCTATGTACAGGGTTTTGTGTGGACATGTTTTGAATTCTCTTGGGTATACAGCTATGAGTTAAACTGGATCATTTGGTAACTCTTATGTTTAGCATATTGAGGCATGACCAAACCATTTTCCAAAGCGCAGCTGCACCATTTTTCATTTTCACCATGGTATATCAGGAGATAAAGGTTCTTACAGCCACACCCCCACCCCAGGCCCGCCACCAAAAAGAAACAGAGAAGGGTCCAACTGGGAAAAAATATATATATAATGCAAGGAAAAGAGAAAAATGTCTTTGGCTGGGTGCGGTGGCTCAAATCTATAATTTCGGCACTTTGGGAGGCTGAGGCAGGTGGATCACTTGAGGTCAGGAGTTAAAGGGCAGCCTGGACAACATAGTGAAACCCCATCTCTACTGAAAATACAAAAATTAGCTGGGCGCAGTGGCATACACCTGTAATCCCAGCTACTTGGGAGACCGAGGCAGGAGAATCACTTGAGCCCAGGAGGCGGAGGTTGCAGTAAGCCAAGTTCGTGCCTCTGCACTCCAGCCTGGTCAACAGAGTGAGACTCCGTTGCAAAAAAAAAAAAAAAAGAATATGAACACAATAAAACAAGCTCAAAGATGACACAGAGAGGGGGAATTCAGAACTAGGAAGTAACCAAGGTCCAAGTTAACATATTATAGAATAAATTAATTAGAGGCCTGGCACAGTGACTAATGCCTGTAATCCTAGCACCTTGGGAAACCGAGGCAGATGGATCGTTTAAGCCCAGGATTTTGAGACCAGCCTGGGCAACATGGCGAAACCCTGTCTCTACAAAAAATACAAAAATTAGCCAGGTGTGGTGGCACACAACTATATTCCCAGCTGCTCAGGGGGCTGAGGTGGGAGGATCACCTGAGCCTGGGAGGTTGAGGCTGCAATGAGCCGTGATTGTGCCACTGCACAATCACGATTGAGATTGACAGATTGAGACCCTGTCTCAGACAAATAAATAAATAAATAAATAAATTTGAAAGAACAACAATCAGAATAAACAGCATTAATAAAGGAATGAATGACAAAGGGGAAAGGCTGAAAATAATCATAGCAAATGTAGATGAATAAGACAAAGACAGTAAAATAACTGGGGAATCTAAAACATATGGAAGACAGATAAAGATAATCTAACATATGTACAAAGAACCCAAGAAGTAGAAAGTAGTTATGTTAAACTATGTCATATAAGATGACACAACTAAAACTGAAGAAAAAACTAAATCTGCAGAGTATACAAAATACAGCATAATACAACGTACCAGGAGAACTTGATAAACTCCTCTCCAAGATATCTCCTGTGAATTTAAAGGATAAGGAAAGAAGTCTCTAGGGATTTAGACATAAACTGAAATTACCCAAAAGAGGGACACAACAGTGCTTAAAACCCCAGGTCAAAGGAGCTGTAGTTAGAAAATTCTAATCAATGGCTCAAGCCTGTAATCCCAGCACTTTGGGAGGCCGAGACGGGCGGATCACGACGTCAGGAGATTGAGACCATCCTGGCTAACATGGTGAAACCCCGTCTCTACTAAAAAATACAAAAAAACTAGCTGGGCGAGGTGTCGGGCGCCTGTAGTCCCGGCTACTCGGGAGGCTGAGGCAGGAGAATGGCGTAAACCCGGGAGACGGAGCTTGCAGTGAGCTGAGATCCGGCCACTGCACTCCAGCCTGGGCGACAGAGCGAGACTCTGTCTCAAAAAAAAAAAAAAAAAAACAAGAAAATTCTAATCAAAAAACAAAACCTATGACCCAAGAATTAATAGCCAGGCAAGATGTTTTTATGAGCAAAGTCAATAGGAAGACATTCATAGGCATGAAAAATCTCAGGAAATACAAAACCATGAGTTCTTCTTAGGAAAAAAACAAACTGCTTAACAATGAAATCCAGATGATTTCAAGATGAATCACCACAAACAATCCAGAAATGCAGAAGCCACCGTTAAAAAACAAACAAACCAAAACTGGCTGTGAGCACAAACTCCATAAAATCCAGCTCAAGAATGACCACCTATTGGATTATTGTTACATGGGAGCATGTGACTGATACAAACCTGGACAGTATGAGAATAACAATATAACTAATGATACCACAGAGGGCATAAAACATGGGGGCTGGACTTGGCACGGTGGCTCACTCCTGTAATCCCAGGATCAGCTGAGGTTAGGAGTTCGAGACCAGCCTTGCCAACGTGGTGAAACCCCATCTCTACTAAAAATACAAAAATTAGCCAGCCATGGTCTACTCGGGAGGCTGAGGCAGGAGAATCGCTTGAACCTGGGAGGCAGAGGTTGCAGTGAGCCGAGACTGCGCCATTGGACTCCAGTCTGGGAGATAAGAAGGAAACTCCACATCAATAAACAAACAAACCAACCGGGGGGGCTGGGAGAGAGTAAGAGCTATGCCTTCATCTTCCAAAGCAGGAGAACACTGGCTGCTACCTGAAATGGAACCATAGAGTTTTTAAAAATAGACACTAGCTTTATTTTTCATAATCTCTAGCGTTTTTTGCCTCTCCTTTCTCTCTCCCTCCTTCTCTGTCTCCAACTCTTTAAACCTAGAAGATTTTTAACAACATATTTTATTGTGCAGAAGCATTTACTTGAAAATTCAACAGTTCCTCTAGATGTATTTCACTTTCTTTTTACTCTATCAAATGCGAATACAATTAAATCGTATACTTTAAAATAACATCTTATACTTAATCCTATTCTAATAAAACCTTTCTCTTCTTTTGGGGGGGGTGTGTGTGTTTATGTCGGCAGGTGTGTGCTATATCTAGAACTAACATTTCCCTAAAGGTAATAATTGATGGGATTTGGAGTGATTTTTTTCATCTTCAAACTTCTTTATATAAACTACATTATTTAAATTATGAAGACTTATTGTTTGTACACATATAAATAATTTATAGAAGTAAATATGCTTAACAGGGTTAATACTAGATAATGGTATAATGAATGATTATTTTATTTGGGATTTTTTTTGTAATTTTAAATCCATCCCCATAATATTTTTTTCATTTTAAAAAATCAAACATAAATTATATGACATAAAATTCACCCATTTTGAAGTATACACTTTAGTGGTTTTAGTTATAGTGAATATGTTGTGCAACCATCACCACTATCAACTCTAGAACATTTTCATCACCTGAAAAGAAACCCTGTACCTATAAGTAATTAGTGGCAATTTTCTCCCCTCCCTATCCCCTAGCAACCACAAATCTACTTTCTGTTCAATGGACTTTCCCATTCTGTACATTTCACATAAATAGAATCATATAATACATGGTCTTTGATGCCTGTCTCCATTCACTTAGCGTAACTTGTTTGTTTGTTTGTCTTTTAAGACAGAGTCTCACTCTGTCACCCAGGCTGGAGTGCAGCGACACAATCTCCACTCACTGCAACCTCTGCCTCCTGGATTCAAGCGATTCTCCTGCCTCAGCCACCCGAGTAGCTGGGATTATAGGAGCCCACCACCATGCCCGGCTAATTTTTATATTTTTGGTAGAGATGGGGTTTCACCATGTTGGCCAGGCTGGTCTTGAACTCCTGACCTCAGGTGATCTGACCTTCTCCGCATCCCAAAGTGCTGGGATTACAGGTGTGAGCCACCACACCCAGTCAACTTAGCATCATGTTTTCAAGGTTCGTCCTGATGTAGCCTAGAGCAGCATTTCATTCCTTTTTATGGCTGAATAGTAGCCCACCGCATGAATATATCACATTTTGTGTCTCCATTCATTGGTTGATGGACATTTGGGTTATCTCCAGTTTTGTGCTGTTGCGAATAATGCTGCTGTAAACATTTGTGCACAAGTTTTTGTGTGAACATATGTTTTCAATTCTCTTGGGCCTATACCTAAGAGTGGAATTGCTGGTTTACACAGTAATTCTTTCTTTTTCTTTTCAGTGCTCAGCCCTCTGTTGGAGATTCTGCCTCCCCTGGGTCGGGTGTCCCTCCCTCTGTGTCCTTGTGAGTACACTCCCACTGTGGGTAGTGTGCTGTGTGTGGGTGTGCTCTGGTGCCGGACAGGGTGCAGGGGAGGGTTCTGGCATCCTGTCCTTTGAGAGGGGACCTTGGTGAGCTTGTGTTTATGTGAGAATGCATGTGAAGTCGGTCATATCCCACAACTCAAGGCCCCTTCCTCCTAGAGGGCAGCCCAGGAATGGGCAGGCCTCGGCCAAGGCCTGGGCTCTCTTGAGGAGCCTTCCCTTGGTGCCTTCAGTTCCTGCCCTTGGCCCATCTCCCCAGAAGGTGGTCTTTCCTTGGAGGGGACCGAGACTCCCTCCCCCGGCCCTGGGGTCATGGTAGAAACACCGGCCTCAGCTCCGTAGTATGCTCCTTGCCTGGCATTCACATTTCTTGGCCCATTTCCTCCACTGGGAGCTGGGATCCTAACCTCTCAAAGTGGGGACCCCCAAGAGGGTCTTGCAGGGTCGTGGGCATGGAGCTGGTACAGAGTGTATGTGCGGGGAGGGGTGACTGGGAACAGGGCCTGGGTGTCAGGATAACTGGGATGGCCTAGTGATCTCTGTTCTTTGTGCCGTGATTGAGAATGCAGGTGAACTCCACATAGTTGAAGTTGCCTTTCTTGTCAACAGGCACCTCCGGGTACAACTCACCCCTTTGCTGGTGTGTGAGGTGGTCACAGTGGTGGGCTTCCTGGATAAAACCTGAAGTTGAGGCTTCCTCATTGAAGTGTTGCAGATCACATCCTCAGGGTCCATGCGGTTCAGCTGCTCCCCAAACACAGTGAGCAGCATGGAGAAGTCAATGGGCCCTGGGGCCTGGCTCATCTCACCCTCTAGCTGTTAACCATGTGGTTCTTCCCCAGCGAGGCCGGGCCTTCCTTGTCAATAAGCCATCACAGCTCTGGGCAAACCCGTGGAAGACCTCCTTAAACATGAAGCTGGTCAAACTTCATGAAGACATTGGATGTGGCCCACTGTGGCCTCTCGGTGGTCTGGCCGTGGCCTACCTGCTGGACAGCTTGGCTTCCTGGTGCAGAGAAGGCGCTGGGCTGGGTATGTGGGGCGGGGCCAGCCATCAGGTGTGGGCTCTCATATGGCAATTCTATGTTTAACTTATTGAAGACCCACCAAACTGTTTTATACAGCCACTGCACCATTTTACATTCCCAGAAGCAATAGATGAAGGCTCCAATTCTTTATTTTTGTAGAGATGACCTCTTGCTCTGTCATGCAGTGGAGCATGATCACGGCTCATTGCAGCCTCCACTTCCTGGGCTCAGGGGATCCTCCCACCTCTGCCACCTGAGTCACTGGGACTACAGGCATGTGCCACCACACACAGCTAATTTTTAAATTTTTTATTTTTTGTAGAGATGGGGGTCTCACTATGTTGCCCAGACTGGCCTGGAACTCCTGACCTCAAGTGAACCTCCTGCCTTGGGCTCCCTGAAGTGCTGGGACTACAGGTATGAGCTACGGGGTTACAATTTCTTCACATCCTCACTAACAGTTTCTGCTTTCTTTTTCTCCTTCCTTCTTTTCTCTTCTCTTCTCTTTTGATTATAACCTTCTTAGCAGGTATAAAGTGACATCTCCTTGTGGTTTTCATTGCCATTTCCCTGTTGACTGATGATTTGGGGCATCTTTTCCTCCACCTATTGGCCACTTGAATATTTTCTTCAGAGAAATGTCTATATAAATGCTTTGCACATTTTAAAATTGGTTATTTATCTTTTTCCTGTTGAATTATAAATGTTCTTTAAATATTCTAGATGCTAGTCCCTTACCTGACACATGATTTGCAAATATTATCCGCCATTTTTTGGGTTGTCTCTTTGCCTTCTTGATAGTATCTATTTAACTTGAATAAAGTACAATATTTCTATTTTTCTTTGCTGCCCATTCTTTCGGTGTCATACCTAAGAAACTACTGCCTAATCCAAAGTCACATAGACTTGCACCTATGTTTCCTTCTAAGAGTTTTATAGTTTTAGCTTTTACATTAAGATCTTTAATCCATTTTGAGTTAATTTAAAAACATTTTAGGGCTGGGTGCTATAGCACATGCCTGTAATTCCAGCACTTTGGAAGGCCAACGTAGAAAGATCACTTGAGCCCAAGAGTTCGAGACCAGCCTGTGCGACATAGTGAGACCCCATCTTTACAAAAAAATAATTATCCGGGTGTAGTGGCACACACCTGTAATCTCAGCTATGGGGAGGCTGAGGTGGGAGGATCACTTGAGCCCAGGAGGTCAAAGGTGCAGTGAGCCGTGATTGCAGCCTGGGTGACAAAGTGAGACCTTGTCTCAAAAAAAAAAAAAAATTAATTGTGGAAAAAATACACGTAGCAAAATTTGCCATCTTAACAATTTTTGAGCGCACAGTTTAGTAGTGTTAAGTGTATTCACATTGTTGTACAATCAATCTCCAGAGCTTTTCCTCTTGCAAAACTGAAATTTTATACCTATCAAGCAACACCCTACTTTCCCCTCCTCCTAGCTCCTGGCAGTTGTCTTTCTCCTCTACTTCTATGAATTTGCCTAATCTAGCCACTTCATATAAACGTAATCATACAGTTTTGCCTTTTTGTGACTGGCTTATTTCACTTAGCATAATGTCCTTAAAGTTCATCCCAATAATAGCATTTGTCAGAATTTCCTTCTTTTTAAAGGCTCTATAATATTTTATTGCACCACATATTACCACAACATAATACCACATTTTGTTCATCCATTTATCCTCAGTGGACACGTAGGTTGCTTCTACCTTTTGGCAATTGCAAATAATGGAGCTATAGACATAAGTGTACAAATATCTCTTCGAGTTCCTGCTTTCTTTTTTATATATATATATATTCCAGTGGCTTTAGGGTTACATGTGAGTTTGGTTACATGGATGAATTGCACGGAATGAAGTCTAGGATTTTAGTGCACCCATCACCTGAGTAGTGTGCATTGTACCCAATAGGTAGTTTTACATCCCTCCCCACCTCCCAGCCTCCCCCTTTCTGATTCTCTATTGTCAATTATACCATTCTGTATGCCTTTGCATACCCATAACTTAGCTCCCACTTACCTGCTTTTAATCCCTTGAGGTATATACCAAGAAGTGGAAGTGCTGAAAAACATAGTAATTCTATTTTTAATTTTTTGAGACACTACCATGCTATTCTCCATAGTGGCTACACCATTTTTTTTTTTTTTTTTTTTTTTTTTTTTTTTTTTTTTGAGACGGAGTCTCGCTGTGTCGCCCAGGCTGGAGTGCGGTGGCGCGATCTCGGCTCACTGCAAGCTCCGCCTTCCGGGTTCACGCCATTCTCCCGCCTCAGCCTCCCAGTAGCTGGGACTACAGGCGCCCGCCACCTCGCCCGGCTAGTTTTTTGTATTTTTAGTAGAGACGGGGTTTCACCATGTTAGCCAGGATGGTCTCGATCTCCTGACCTCGTGATCCACCCGCCTCGGCCTCCCAAAGTGCTGGGATTACAGGCTTGAGCCACCGCGCCCGGCCGTGGCTACACCATTTTACATTTCCACCAACGTTGTACAAAAGTTCCAATTTCTTCACATCCTCATCAACACTTGTAATTTTCTGTCTGATTTTTTTTTAATAGTAGCCATCCCAATGGCTAGGAGATGACATCTCACTGTGGCTTTGCTTTGCATTTCCCTAATGATTAGTGATGCTGAGCACTTTTTATGTGCTTATTGGCTATTTGTTGTTTTGTTTTTATTTTTTCTCTCACCCTGATTGAGACATCATTGGCATTTGTATATCTTCTTTGGAACAATGCCTATTCAGTCCATTGCCCATTCTTATAGTCAGGCTGGGTTTTTTTTGTTGTTGAGTTATAGGAGTTCTCTATGTATTCTGGATGTTAACCCCTTATCAGACATATGGCATGTCGATATTTTCTCCTGTTCCATGGGTTGTCTTTTCATTCTGCTGATTGTGTCCTTTCGTGCATGAAAGTTTTAATTTTTTTTTTTTTTTTTTTTTTTTTTTGAGATGGAGGCGCTCTCTGCTGCCCAGGCTGGATTGCAATAGCGTGATCTCCACTCACTGCAACCTCTGCCTCCCAAGTTCAAATGATTCTCCTGCCTCAGCCTCCCGAGTAGCTGGGATTACAGGCTTGTGTCACCATGCCTGGGGAATTTTTTGTATTTTTAGTAGAGATGGGTTTCATCATGTTGGCCAAGCTGGTCTCAAACTCCTGACTTCAGGTAATCTACCTTGGCCTTCCAAAGTGCTGGGATTATAGGTGTGAGCCACCATACCTGGCTGAAAGTTTTAATTTTGATGTTCAATTTATCTATTCTTTCTTGTGTTGCCTGTGCTCTAGGTATCATATCCAGGAAATCCTTGCTAAATCCAAAGACATGACACTTCTCCTATGTTTTCTTCTATGAGTTTCATAGTTTCTGTCTCTCACTGAGGTTTTTGATACATTTCAAGGTAATTTTTGTATATTGTATAAGGTAAGGGTCCAACTTCTTTCTTTTACATGTGATATCAAGTTTTTCCAGTAAAAGTTAGTTTTTTATTTTTAACCAAAGCAGTACAACATATTTGGCTTACAAAGTAAAACAGTACAATGGTGTCCTAAAAGGCACAGACTGCATACATATTTAAAACAAGGCTCACTGGGACATTGACAGGCAGGGAATCTTCAGTGCTCACAACTCTAATTTTCTCACCTAGAGATGTGCCTGGGCACAGCTATTCTACAGCAGAAAGAGCTCCAGGAGAAGGATTCCACCCCATGCTGTTTTGCATGTTTATAGGGGAGTTGGAAAGTTGCAGGGAATGTTGAGTCAGTTAGGCAACAGTGGGAACCTCCTTGGGGAGAAGAAGCTGAGCTGAGGAGCCTCCAGAGTTGAGCTCTTTTTTTTTTGGTGGTTTTTTTTAATTAATTAATTAATTTATTTATTTATTTTTAATTTATTTATTATTATCATACTTTAAGTTGTAGGGTACATGTGCATAACATGCAGGTTTGTTACATATGTATACTTGTGCCATGTTGGTGTGCTGCACCCATCAACTCGTCATTTACATCAGGTATAACTCCCAATGCAATCCTTCCCCCTCCCCCCTCCCCATGATAGGCCCCGGTGTGTGATGTTCCCCTTCCTGAGTCCAAGTGAACAGACATTTCTCAAAAGAAGACATTCATACAGCCAACAGACACATGAAAAAATGCTCATCATCACTGGCCATCAGAGAAATGCAAATCAAAACCACAATGAGATACCATCTCACACCAGTTAGAATGGCGATCATTAAAAAGTCAGGAAACAACAGGTGCTGGAGAGGATGTGGAGAAATAAGAACACTTTGACACTGTTGGTGGGATTGTAAACGAGTTGAGCTCTTATTATCAGCCAGAGGCTGCTGGTTCTTCTGTTGAGCTAATTCAGACCTGCTCACTAACTTCTCGATAAATTACTGTAGGGGTGCAGAGGTGGAGGAAACGAAGCCCCAGGGCCATTCCAGTTTGTCTCTCTTTATATTACAAAGATGATAATTAAGAAAATAAGATTCTCTGCCCACCCACATCCACTAAATCCCACGCCCCAAGGCCAGACACTTGCAACTCTTTTAGCTATTTATTTCAGGATTATACTTCCATATTCTTTTACAATTATTTCTTGACTCACCCCATCCCTACCTTTTTGTTGTTGTTGTTACTTTACTTGCGGATTTTCTATTATACAGGAGAAAGCGTCAGCCTTTCTAAACCTTCTCCTCCCACATTCTTCTAGTCATTATATCGCCATTAATGCTATTATTCAGTACTCATTCATTAATTCATCAATTTTTTTTGAGAGCATACTATGTGTCAGGCACTACTGCAGGTGCTAGAGATTCATTAGTAATCCAAATAAAGTCCCAGTGTTGATGGAGTTTGTAACGATTAGTTAAATTATGTTCACTGATGAGCCAATTAATATGCTATGACGACATTTTTTTTCTTGTGTTACTTTCTGTTTTTCCTGAAGTTAATGATTACTTTTTGTTCGTTCACTTGCTCAGGTTTCTATGTACCCAAATCATTCTTCCTTCATTCTTCAATAGAACTACGTTATATAACTTCTCTTTCTTATTCCCCACCTGGTCAAAGGCACCAGGCAACCTATCAATTCCTCCCCACCTCCTCCTTTTCTTTTTTCTCCACTTTAAAAAATTTGCATCCATGTAGGTTTTAGTTGTTTCTTTGTTTTACTGTGATTGATTTTCATTCTTTGACCTAGGCACTCATTGATTTATTTCAATTTAGATACTCAGTGATTTACTTCCCTTCAGTACTAGGAAACTTACCAGTTAAAAAAAAAAAAAACCCAAAACAACTTCCTTTTCTCTACTTACAATAACATTCCTATTGATAAGGGCCAGGTGCGGTAGCTTGGGCTTATAATCCCAGCACTTTGGGAAGCTGAAGCAGGCAGATCACTTGAGGGCCAGGAGTTCGCGACCAGCCTGGCCAACATGGCAAAATTCCGTCTCTACCAAAAAATACAAAAAATTAGTAAGGCATGGTGGTGTGCATCTGTAGTCCCAGCTACTCGGGAGGTTGAGGTAGGAGAATGTCTTGAACCCAGGAGGCAGAGGTTGCAGTGAGCGGAGATCGCTCCACTGCACTCTAGCCTGGATGACAGAGTGAGACTCTCTCTCATAAAATAAAATAAAATAAAAATTAGACTTCCTGAAATGGTCTTCTATTTCTCTTATATGTTATCTTCTGTTTTCTATACTTTTGTCTTTGTTTCTATACTTTCTGGGAGATTTCCTAGACTTACTCTCCCAAATGTGTTATTGAGTTTTTTATGTAGATAGTCATATTTTAAATTTCTGAAAGTTATTTTCTATCCTCTGCTCTCTGTTGCTCCTTGTTTTGTATTATTCTGCTCTCATTCCATGGAGATCACTTTGATAACAGTTTTTATACTATCTCTTTTTTTTTTTTGAGACAGAGTCTCACTCTCTCGCCCAGGCTGGAGTGCAGTGGTGTGATCTCAGCTCACTGCAGCCTCCACCTCACAGGTTCAAACAATTTTCTTGCCTCAGCCTCCCGAGTAGCTGGGATTACAGGCATGCGCCACCATGCCTGGCTAATTTTTGTATTTTTAGTAGAGACAGGGTTTCACCATGTTGGCCAGGCTGGTCTCGAACTCCTGACCTCAAGTGATCTGCTCACCTCTGCTCACCTCAGCATCCCAAAGTGCTGGGATTACAGGTCTGAGTCACCATGCCGGACTTGTTTCCTCTTCTTCTAATGAAAGATGTCTAATAACCTTTCCGATTTCTTCTATGATAATGGACCATTCAGATTTTCCATTTTCTTTTGGGTCATTTCTGGTAATTCATATGCTACCTGGAAGTTACCCATTTCCTCTAGATTATCATATTTGCTGCCACATAATTTTGTGAAGTAAACATTTATATCTTTAATCTGTCCCGTATTCATGGTTGTATCTTTCTTATTCTTTTTATTTTTACTTTACTTTCCCCCTTTTTAATTTTTTATTTTAATTTTTGTGGGTACATAGCAAGTGTATATATTTATGGAGGACATGAGATGTTTTGATGCAGGCATGCAGTGCATAATAATCAGATCATGTAAAATCTGGTATCTGGCCAGGTCTGGTGGCTCACGGCTGTAATCCCAGCACTTTGGGAGGCCGAGGTGGGCTGATCACGAGGTCAAGAGATTGAGACCATCCTGGCCAACATGGTGAAACCGCATCTCTACTAAAACTAGAAAAATTAGCTGGGCCTGGTGGTGCACGCCTATAGTCCCAGCTACCCGGGAGGCTGAGGCAGGAGAATCGCTTGAACCTGGGAGGTGGAGGTTGCAGTAAGCCGAGATCGTGGCATTGTACTCCAGCCTGGGTAACAGAGCGAGACTGTCTCAAAAAAACACATAAATAAATAAATAAATAAATGGGGTATCCATCCCCTGAAGCATTTATCCTCTGTGTTACAAGCAACCTGATTATACTCTTTTAGTAATTTTTATTTTATTTATTTATTTTTCAGATGGAGTCTTGCTCTGTCACTCAGGCTGGAGTATGGTGGCATGATCTCAGCTCACTGCAACCTCTGCCTCCTGGGTTCTAGCAATTCTCCTGCCTCAGCTTCCCACGTAGCTCAGATTTCAGGCACCAGCCAACACGCCCGGCTAATTTTTGTTTTTTAGTAGAGATGGGGTTTCACCATGTTGGTCAGGCTGGTCTCGAACTCCTGCCCTCAAATAAATGATCTTTCCACCTTGGCCTCTCAAGTGCTGGGATTACAGGCGTAAGCCACTGTGCCCTGCCCCTCTTTCAGTATTTTTTAAAATGTATAATTAAATTATTATTGACCATAGTCACCCTGTTGTGCTACCAAATACTAGGTCTTACTCATTCTTTCTATTTTTTTGTACGTATTAACTCTCTCCATCTCCCTTACTTTCTCTCTTTTTTGCTTGATCAGTTTTCAATTTCACTTTTTATTGTTATTTTCATTTTCTCTTCTTCAATTTCTTTCTTTTTTCTTATTAAGCTAAATACGTAGCTCCTTATGTACTTAAGAGACTTTTTTGTGGAGTGGGGGATTAGGTTTAGGGTGTAATAGTATATGAATATGAAATATCAGTATATTAATATAAAAATACCAGTAAGCTAAGAAAATTCATTAGGTCTAATTAGCCAAACGTACAATGTTCAGTAGTCACTTCATATTCTTCTCTGCTTGTTTATATGTGTGCAGAAAATGCTGAGAGGTGGACTGAGTAGAAGTTCGGGGGTAGTTTGGGAGCTTCAGCAAGAGATGGCAATGGATGCTTATTAGGGGGCTGAGAGAAAATGAAAGAGGGAACTTCAACATCCTCATGGGTTGAGGCTTTTTGGTAACTTCCGGGAGATGAAAGTGTTCAAAGAGGGCTACTTGGGAGTTAGAAACAATTAAGTAATGGCAATTTAAGTCTGAATGGGAGGAGAACATTCCGCTTACACACACAATTAGTCTTACTATTATTCATTGATAATTTAAGAATAATCCTGGGGGCCGGGCGCGGTGGCTCAAGCCTGTAATCCCAGCACTTTGGGAGGCCGAGACGGGCGGATCACAAGGTCAGGAGATCGAGACCATCCTGGGTAACATGGTGAAACCCCGTCTCTACCAAAAAAAGTACAAAAAACTAGCCGGGCGAGGTGGTGGGCGCCTGTAGTCCCAGCTACTCGGGAGGCTGAGGCAGGAGAATGGCGTAAACCCGGGAGGCGGAGCTTGCAGTGAGCTGAGATCCGGCCACTGCACTCCAGCCTGGGCGACAGAGCGAGACTCTGTCTCAAAAAAAAAAAAAAAAAAAAGAAAGAATAATCCTGGGAATTATTTTATTAGGAAATGTCCAAATGTTTTTCCCAAAGTGTTTTCAAGGCTTAGGAAAAGATCATTAACATTATCATAGCTTATGAATTTTATCTTGTATTTTTATTATTCATAGAATCCTTATGATCTTAATTGAGGCATTTTTGGGGGAGAGGATATATATGTTTTTACCTAAGTTCTAATATTTTCTCAATCTTGTTTTGTCTTCCAGAAAACTGGAGAAAAGACAGCTTTCAGACCGGAATCTAATTTTTTCTCAGCATTTGGTTAGAAAAAACTTCAAACATATAGGAAATTTGTAAGACATCACAGTAAATGACTGGGTGTGGTGGCTCATACCTGCAATCCCAGCACTCTGGGAGGCTGAGGTGGGAGGATCACTTGAGCCCAAGTGTTACAAACTAGCCTGGACAACATGGTAAAACCCTGTCTCTACTAAAAATATAAAAATTAGCCAGGTGTGGTGGTACATGCCTGTAGTCCCAGCTACTTGGGAGGCTGAGATACAAGAATCGCTTGAACCCAGGAGGTAGAGGCTGCAGTGAGTGTCACTGCACCCCAGCCTGGGTGACAGAGCGAGACTTCATCTCAAAATAAATAAATAAATAAATAAATGAATGAATAAAAATTAGCCGGGTGTGGTGGTGCACACCTGTAGTCCACCTACTCAGGAGGCTGAGGTGGGAGGATGGCTTGCACAGCACAGCAGGTGGAGCCTGCAGTGAGCCACTGAACTCCAGCCTGGCCAACAGAGAGAGACCCTGTCTCCAAAAAATATAAAAAATTATAAAAAATAGAATAAGAAAGAGAGAAAAGAAAAAATAAATGTACAGTAAACACCCATATACCCACCACCCAGATTCTATAATCAGAACCTAATTTTTATTAGCTAGAATTAGTATTTGCCTAGACCTACAAGTGATATTGAGTAGTGATAGCTCTACCATAATAACATAGACGTACTCTGTTTCTACTGGTAAGCCCAGTGCTTCATAAGAGTTTTGTACTATGGCCAATTTCATGAGTGTTTTAAACAAGCCAACACAGGTCAACTGTTAGCTGGGTGGAGGAGCTTCTAGAGAGTTCTTCCCAGCTTAAAGAAACAAAATTTCAAAGCCATCTGGCATGTTGCCTAAAGACACCTACAGCTTTTGGCTCTTAGAAGCAGGTGATGTCCATAAGCATAACCTTGGATTTCTGGTTGTGCAACAAGGAGCAACTGCCACCTCTCTGGGGCAGAAGGTGACAGAGACAGTGACAAGAGAAGGGGTAACTGGAATTCATATCCCTTCACATCAGTTTCACTGAAAGTTCCACCCTGCAATTGGTGGCCACGGTCCTGTCAGAGAGCCCTGTCCTCTTCTACAAATTCACACAATCTTCGGTATGTTTTCTAGAGCCATTAAAACTTTTTTAAAAGGAGCACTGTTATTTGAAATCTAAGGAAAACTGGCAATCATCTCTCTAAGTCGGTTCCAAGTACGGTGTATATATATCTCAAGCCATAATAATTACTTCATTTTGGCAAAATATCATCTATCCTTGGCTTATTTCTTTTCCTGGAAAGTCTTTGCTTAAGAACAGACTCAGGAGCAAAGGATGTGTGCTCATAGGTAAGCTAGCTCCTTCTCACAGAAAAACCAACCAAAAAACAAAACCAAAGAAGAACCCTATTGCTTCTCAGCCTTTTGGCTCCAATCAAGCATAAAAAAGAGGCTTTGTGGTTGAATGAAATCCATACCATATTCATCCTGTTAAAAACGGGTGTTATTTCCCCAAATGCTAAAGCTCTTTAGGTCAGCACTGAATATGCAATTTTGTGTGTGTGTGTTTTTTTTTTTTTGAATTGGAGTCTCACTCTCTTGCCCAGGCTGGAGTACAGTGGCACGATCTCGGCTCACTGCAACTTCTGTCTCCCGGGTTTAAGCAATTCTCCGACCTCAGCCTCCCAAGTAGCTGGGATTAGAAGGCACTCACCACCATGCCTGGCTAATTTTTGTATTTTTAGTAGAGATGGGAGTCTCACCATATTGGCCAAGCTGCTCTTGAACTCCTGACCTAAAATGATCCACCCACCTCAACCTCCCAAAGTGCTGGGATTACAGGTGTGAGCCAACACCCCTGGCCTGAATATGGGATTTTGAACAGGAATGGAGTACTTGGGTGAATATGAAAATAACACATTTAGAATGGGGCTGGTATTTTTAAATTCTAAAAGTTTTGTTCTCTTTTGCCTTTCTGAATACATGACCATCCCTCTAGAACAAGGATCAGCAAACATTTCTGTAAAGGTCCATTTAGTCAATATCTTTGGTTGTTACAAGTACTCAACTCTGCCATAGTAGCAGAGAAGCAGCCGTAGACAACACAAACAAATGAGCTTGACTGGATTCCAATCAAACTTTAGTTATGGACTGAGATGAAGACTACATCAGCTATACCTGCTATACTTTGCAACTGTTTCCTCAAAGGTAATCTAGTTCTCAACCTTTAGACACCTTTTATTCAATTCATGAAACTACAGGATTACAGACAGTCACACTGAGCCTGAATTTTCACTATAATTTTAAAAGTAATAGGTAGGGTAGAGGTTAAAAACTTAAGTTTTAGAGTCAGTCAGATGTGAATTCAAATCCAGACTGTGGCTTTCTTAGTTGTGTGATATCAGGTAAACTGAAGAATGTTTCTGTTTCTTCATTTGTGAAATAGGGAAATTGTTTTGAAGATTAAAATAATGCATATCAAACTCTTTTTTTTTTTTTTAAACTGAGTCTCAATATATTGCCCTTTTGGCTCACTGCAGCCTCAGCCTCCCAGGTTCAAGTGATTCTCCTGCCTTAGCCTCCCAAGTAGCTGGGACTACAGGCCCATGCCACCATGGCCAGCTAATTTTGTATTTTTAGTAGAGACGGGGTTTCACCATGTTGGCCAAGCTGGTCTTCAACTCCTGACCTCAAGTGATCCACCCTCCTCGGTCTCCCAAAATGCTGGGATTACAGGCATAAGCCACTGCTCCCGGCCTGCATATCAAACTCTAAACCCAGTGCTCAATAAGGCACACAGTAAATGCTCAATAGATGTTAATTTACTATCATTAGTCACTGAAGTCATTGCTAAGTAATGATTATTTTTATTTGTGTAGAAATAACATCCATGGCCAGGTGCAGTGGCTCCCACCTGTAATCCCAGCACTTTGGGAGGTCGAGGCAGGTGGATCACCTGAGGTCAGGGGTTCAAGACCAGCCTGACCAACATGGTGAAACCCCATCTCTACTAAAAATACAAATAAAATAAAATAAAATTAGCTGGGCGTGGTGGTGGGTGCCTGTAGTCCCAGCTACTCCAGAGGCTGAGGCAGGAGAATCACTTGAAACCGGGAGGCGGAGGTTGCAGTGAGCAGAGATTGCGCCATTGCACTCCAGCCTGGGTGGCAGCTTGACTCCTCTCAAAAAAAAAAAAAAAAAAAAAAAAAAAAACATCCATGACATTTGGTGTTCAGTAGTCCATTTCACTGATTATATACCATTTTGTAACTAGGAAAATTTCCCTAATGTCATGTTTGTTTAATCTGAAGGCCCTGTGATTAACGTGATATAATAATAGATGGGTTATACAGCAGGCTCCTTGAATGACAGCTGGCTCCGTCCATCTCTGCACCACAGGAAGGCAGGAAATAAGTGTATATTTTTATCTCTAACTTGCCACTGCCACTACTTTTACATATCTGTGGGCTAATGGCATTTGTGCATATATATTTTAAAAATTAATATTTATTAAAGCACTAAAAATGAGTTCAGATGCTTTATGGAAAGTGGCACATCTCATTAGACAGTGTTCAAGCAAATGCAATTTTATTTCAAAGTTCTTTTTTCTTTACAGGTAAGACATAGTATAAACGGCAAAATTCAAAAGGTGCGGAAGATTCTAGTATGGTGAAAAGCAAATTTTCTTTCTCTCCTCCACTCCTAGTCCCAGTGACCATCCTAAGAAGCAACCACTTCCAGAGATGCACCCTACTCATACTCTTTTGCACTTTATTACTTAGAATACACGGGAAATTTTCCACGTCTCAGCAAATACAGCTGCCCTGTACTCTTTAATGGCAGCTTAGTGTTCCCGCAGAGGGATGCGCCCCATATCATTCACCCAGCCCCCAGGGACGGACTTTTAGGTTGTTTCCAGCTGCTTGCTCTTACAAGCAACATTGCAACGCTGCCGTGTTACTTTTAATCTTCTTTATCTTGTGATTCCGTCCTGCTTTTCCTTCCAGTACGACTGCAAAGTGACTCTGCGGGGCTTTCCCGAGTGCCCTCGCCCCAGACCTCCGCGAGTTATCTGTGGAGTCACCAGGTCCTGCTCCGCATTGTTATTCGAAGTCTCCCCGGGACAGCGGGGAGCGGGCGGAGCTGCGTGTCCCGGCCTGCGCATCTGGGCCCAGGCGGGCGCGCATCGCGCTCGGATTTCGAGTGGATAGTGCATGGGAGGCGGCGCTGCCCTCCGTTATGCAGCGCGCGTGCAGCCGCGATGGCGCTGCAATCTGCGGTCTGGGGCCCTGGTGTGAAACTCCCGCGGAGGTGCTCCCAGCCGCGGGCCGCAGCTCGCCGCTGCACGGAGGGAGGTGTCTAAAGGTGTCGCTTAGGAACAGGCACAACCCAGGCAGCCGGGCCCCAGAACAATGGGTGCTTTCAGTCGCCCCTTCAGATGCCTGGCCCGTCACCATGGCAACCACCCATTATTGAAAGTCAGAGCCGGTCCCCGCCTTAGACGCTCTCCTCCCGGGCTCCCCTCCCCCGCCCGCCCCGCCGTATGGTGTGTGTGCCACTGGCAGCTGTTGTCAAAAGAAGGCACCTCTTTGTCTCCAGGGGATGAAAGCCATTTGGTTTCCAGCGCCACCCTTTCTCTCCTCCCGGCAACTCTTCTCCGCGCCCAGTCCCCAAGGCGCCCCTGGATGCGCGCGCTCGGCCCCGCGCCCGCCACCCGCGCTGGGTGCTGGTATCCTCCCCATCACTCAGCCCAGAGCCGTTCTGCCTCTGCCTCAAACTCTCAGAGTCCTTAGAAGTCTCACTCTCAAGATTAGTGTCCCAGCGAGGGGAATCCGCCTTGGAAATCGCGGCTTCCTTTTTGCACGCCGCTTGCTGAGTTCCAGGGCGAGCCAGATCTCCCCTCACACCCAACAGCACCACCTTCCGAAATCAGCGGCTCATTACCGCCCAGTCCCAGCGGCCGGCGCAAGAACTCCTCGCTGGACCGCATTCCAGGCTGGGCCCGGTCCTTAGAATAAGGACCAGTTGTGTGTCTCCCTGTCGCTGGCAGCGGATCATTTTCTGGTTGAAGAAAAGACAAAACGACTAGGGAAACAATAGGACCTGTATGTTTTTCACACAGTTCTCATTCGAAATGTATCATGATCATATTTTTAAAGGTCTGTGTTACCTTTCATAAATACCTAAATATGACTTACTTTCTGTTGTCTGAGGAGGAACTTGATAAACATTAAAAAGGCAAGAATATCTTTGGTGGTCATGTGTCTGGGATGTGGGGTTCACCTATCATCTGCCACAGGGATCCTAAGATGAGAACAGATGGTGTTTTCAAAACCTATCTGGAAATAAAAGAGGTTACGGTGCTGAGAGGAAGAGCAGAGTCCAAGAGGAGGGGGCTGTGAGAGGGAAACGCGGAGAGAGGATAAAGCTGGGACTTCCAGCTATTCTGTAAAGACACACTTTAGATGCTGTGCGGGTAGGAAAAATAGAGGAGTCATAAAACTTCACTGATACTGAAAAGTGTAACTACTAGAGGAAGAAATTTAAGGATAATTTGTTCAGAACTGAGACTGTATTTTCTAATAAAGTTTAAAAATAATTACCAAATGATAAACACATTTTTAAAACTTTGTAAACGCTAAAAGTATGACAAAGAAAAGCAGATGACCAATGAGAGGTAAGTTGTTCTGGTCTTTGCGTCCAACCAATATCAGTTCCATTTGATAAACAGGATGCAGGCAAGTCTGACACACAGGAAACAAGTGTTTGCAAAGCTCAGGGGTGTGTTTCCCTCTGCGTACAAGTGTTATCTGAGTAACTATCTAGAAAATAGTAAGTATGTTACCCTGAAAACGTTTCCTGACAGTCCAACCTCTTTTCTTTTCCGATAAATTCTGGAGAAAATTCTGTCATTCTTCCATGAGATTTGATGAATATTTCTCCAGTCATTTCAAATGAGGGTTTATTATGCAGTGTCAAAATTTGAAACGCTAGTTATTTAATGTGATGGCTTTGGTATAAAGTGCGTAAGATTCTTATTATCAAGTAAAAGCAATTTTCCATATCTGATGGTAATCTGTCTGATTTTTAACCAATAAATGCGTCATTTTATTTTGTTGAAGTCACACATGGAACTATGTAGAAGTGAGCGCCACAAGACTCAGGGGCCACCATGGAATGAAGACGGAGGCCAAGTAGACATTGCTCCGGAATTCTATTCCTGCGTCCTCTGGAGCACCTCTGCTTGATCTTTTTTGTTTCTTGGTTGATTGGTTGGTTTTGTTTTCAGAGATAGAGTTTTGCTCTGTTGCCCAGAACAGTCATGAACTCCTGGGGTCAATCGATCCGCCCACAGCTTCCTGAGTAGTTGAGAATACAGGTGTGTGCTGTCTCACCCAGCTCTTCATCTGTTTTCTATGAAACCTTCCATTTGTCTAAAATATTTCCCTTAATTAAAATAAAAGTTGGCCAGGTGTGGTCGCTCACACCTGTAATTCCAGTACTTTGGAAGGCTGAGGCGGAAGGATCCCTTGAGCCCAGGAGTTCAGGACCAGCCTGGGCAATATGGTGAAACCCCCATCCTTTAAAATAAAAAAAATTAGCCAGGCATGGTGGTGCACACCTGTGGTGCCAGCTACTCTGAAGGCTGAGGTTGCAGGATGACTTGAGTCAAGGAGGCATAGGTTGCAGTGACCAGAGATCATGCCACTGTACTTTAAGCCTGGTCAGCAGAGCCAGACCCTCTCTTAAAAAAAAAAAAATGACCACTAGAATTTTAGAGTTGGGAAAGATCTTACAGATAATAGTTCAATCCTCTCATTTTAAGACCCATGAGACCCAAGGACCTCCCGAGGTAAACTCCTGAGGCCACACTGCCAGTTTGTAGCGATGACCTTGTGATTGCTTGTCATCCCCACGATGCTTTCAGACATGACCCTTACCCTGGCATCACGTACTGTACCTTGTTTTCACAATGGACATGTTTCTGTCTTGTTTTCTAACAAGATTAAATAAAAGGTGGAGCACTGTGGCTTGTGCCTGTAATCCCAACTCAGGAGGCTGAGGCTGGAAGATTGCTTGAGACCAGCAGCTCAAGGCCAGTCTCGGCAACAGAGCAAGACCCTCAAAAAAAAAAAAAAAAGAAAAAAAGAAAAAAAAAATTTAAGTAAAGGCTATCTTGTGGACCTTCCTGTTTTCCAGTCCACCTTACCTAAGCCCTTCAATTCCAGACCTTAATTAAAATATTCACTCTATTCACTGATTGTAATCACACTGTTCACTCCCACTGGCTGTGGATTGCTTGTTTGTTAGTTGCCTATTGGATATCCATTCTCCTGTCTTCCTTATTCACAGAATCCATTTTGGAAGTGGCAGTGGGGGCAGTAATGTGCCCAGCTAAGAACAATCCCAGGACCTCTTTTAACATAATATTATCTGAACAAGAGAGTACTAGTGGAATTCAGGAAAAGTTCCTTAAAGGGAGCCAACTCAGTTGGCTCATGCCTATTTGCTTTTATCTTTTCTCTTTTCTGCCTGGAATATAGCTTGATGCCTGGAGCCACAGCAACAACGTTATGAGCATGAGGATGAAAGCTCCACCCCCAGGAAGGGTAGAATGACAAGCTAAGAGATGTCTGAGTCCATGATGGAAGCTGCCATTCCAGCTCTGGATTTATGAACTTCTTGACTTCTCATGATGTGGAGAGAAAACTAAACCCCTATCTTGTTTAAGCCAGTGTTATTTGGCTTTTCTGTTACATGCAGCTAAGCATAATCCCCATGGGCTCCCATTTAGGACAAGAATAAAGGAGAATTAGGGGGCCTGGCACAGTGGCTCACACCTGCAACCCTAGCACTTTGGGAGCCGAGGCAGGCAAATTGCTTGAGTCCAGTTCGAGACCAGCCTGGGCAATGTTGTGAAGCCCTGTCTCTACAAAAAAAAAAAATAGAAAAATTAGCCAGGTATGGTGACCACACACCAGTAGTCCCAGCTGCTTGAGAGGCTGAGGTGGGAGGATCACTTAAGCCCGGGAGGTGAAGGCTGCAGCAGTGAGCCAAGATCACGCCACTGTACTCCAGCCTGGGTGAGAGTGAGACCATGTCTCAAAAAAAAAGTAGGATTAGGAATTCAGTTTTTTAAGGAAACTTATTAGTTACTCATCTAGTAGCCCGTACATACAAATCACAGGGCTATAGTATAATAATTCATTCACTTAGTCTTGTAATAAAATAATCTCTTCTCCCAACCCCCTGCCTCTGGCTACTATATGTGTATGTCTCTTGTCCAGATGCTATTATAGATCCATGTATGGTAAGAACTAAACTTTCAAGTGCGACCTTGACATTCTTGAAGATCACAGGGCCCAAAGGCTTGTGAATTCCCCTCATCTCACCAGACATCCCTGGCTAATTCTGTCAGCAGGACAAGCTGCACCCCATGCAGTTCTCAACCTATTGAGCTTCACCCTCCCATTAGCCTGTGAAATAATTCAAACAAACCAATCACATGCTCCAATGGGAACCAAGGGCCATCCTGCCCTCTTGTATTTACCAAAGCTGCCTCTCGGGGTTTGCTCTACTCCAGAATGCAGCCCCCACAGTCTGCAATCTCCTCCTCCTGCAGCTGTGAGTTTACATTGTGAATAAACTGCTGTCAACCTCATCCGTCCAGGGCCAGGTGTCATGTGTTTGGCCATCTTATACTTTTTAGGGCAGGGATCCCCCTCCTTCACCAACAGTGGAAGGTAATCACAACAGTCCATGTAAGCCACATTTATTTAAAATTTTAGATTCAGGGGTGCACGTGCAGGTTTGTTACATGAATATATTGCATGATGCTGAGGCTTTAATGATCCCGTCGGCCAAGTAGTGAGCACAGTACCCATAGGTAGTTTTTCAACCCTTGACTTCCTCCTTTCCCCCTCTTTTGGGATCCCAGTGTTTATTGTTCCCATCTTTGTGTCTGTGTGTACCTAACATTTAGCTCCCACTTACAAGTGAAAACATGCAGTATTTGCTTTTCTGTTTCTGCATTAATTTGCTTAGGATAATGGCCTCCAGCTGCATCCATGTTGCTGCAAATGACATGATTTCACTCTGTTTTATGGCTACATAGTATTCCACGATGTATATGTACCACATTTTCTTTATCCAATCCACCGTTGATGGGCACCTAGGTTGATTCCATGTCTTTGCTGTTGTGAATAGCACAGTGATGAACATACGGGTGCATGTGTCTTTTTGGTAGAACAATTTATTTCCTTTGGATATATGTCCAGTAATGGGATTGCTGGGTTGAATGGTAGTGCTATTTTAAGTCTTTGAGAGATCCCCAAACTGTTTTTCACAGGGCAACAAACATTTATTGAAATATCCTGGGTGCCAGATTTATGCTAGGCAATGACTACAAAGGTGAGCAGGACAGACATAGTGCCTGCCCTCAGGGGGCATGTACTCTAGGGGGGAAGACTGACAAAGAAGAAGAGACCACAGAGAAATAAACACAGTAATTACAAGCTGTGATGGGTATTATAAAGAATAGAGACAGAATACTTAGGGTGGTAGAGGAAGAGGAAGATGGGGGGTAGATTTAGACAAGGTGCTTAATGGAAGACTTCCTGAGAAGGTACCATAAAGGAAGACTTAAAGGAAGAACAGGAGCTTCCAAGCAGAGGAAAGAGCATATTCTAGGCCCAGAGCTGAGAGTGGGGGTGAGTGGTGGAGAGGTGTGGCAAGAGATTCAGCTGGAGAGATGGAGAGGACAGATAACTGGTAAAGGTAGTCGGGTGTGGTTGCATGCCTGTAGTCCCATTTACTCTGCAGGCTGAAGCGGGAGTATTGCTTGAGTCCAGGAGTTCAAGGCTGCAATGAGCTATGATCACACCACTGCACTCTAGCCTGGGCAACACAGTGAGACCCTGACTCTAAGGAAAAAAAAAAAAAAAAGAAGTAAAGGCATTTTTGATTTAATGCCATCGGAATGCATTGATGGGTTCCAAGCTGCACATAACTGTTTACAGTTTTAAAAGTTCACTTTTGCTGCTGTATAGAAAATGAATTGGAGGGGTGAGAGTAGAAATGGGAAGCCAGTACAGCAGTGATTATCATCTTTCAGGGAAGTGGTGATGGTGGCCTGGACTAGAGTGATGACATTACATCGGAGAGAGCCTGAATTCTTGATGTACATTAATGATAGAATCTACAGGGTGTGCTTCTGATTACATGAGGGGATGAGGGTAATGGAGGACTTGAGGATGACTCATGGGTTTGAGTAGCTGGGTGGATGGTAGTATTGTTTACTATGCTGGGGAAAACAGTTAAGGTTGGAGATACATTGAGAGCTGTCATCATTAAAACAGTAGTACACTCATGAAGCCATCCAGGGAAAGCGTAGAGAAAGAACCTTGGAGCGTCTGCTAACAAGCCACAGAATAATGCCATGCCCCTGAGGCAAGAGTGTGGCCTCATGATTGGATATTCTTATGGTTAATCAGCTGGAGAAGGGACCATTTGGTGCAATAATTATGTCCCTCAGGAGACTGGAACCAGGAAGCCAGCCTGAGGCCACCAGGAGAGGGAGGCTGCTGTCTCCTTGTCAGACAGGGCTTGGATTTCAGGAATTTGAGATGGCTTCCTGGGGTTCCTGGGTGAAAGGAGGTACACAGCACCCCTGCCCCCGGAAGCAGGTGTGCATCCCATAGAGACATCTAAGATGCCAGGATTGGATTACATTTGTGAGCTACATTTTTAGTTGCATGTTACTCTTTCTGCTCACTTCCTGTTATCTTCAGGTCTTTTTTTTTTTTTTTTTTTTGAGACTGAGTCTCGCTCTATCACACAGGCTGGAGTGCAGTGGCACGATCTTGGTTCACTGCAAACTCCGCCTCCCAGGTTCAAGCTATTCTCATGCCTCAGCCTCCCAAGTAGCTGGGATTACAAGCGGCCGCCACCATGCCCGGCTAATTTTTGTATTTTTAGTAGAAACAGGGTTTCACCATGTTGACCAGGCTGGTCTGGAACTCCTGACCTCAACTGATCCACCCACCTCTGTCTCCCAAAATGTTGGGATTACAGGCATGAGCCACTGCGCCCGGTCTATCTTCAAGTCTTTAAACAAGCTTTGGATAAATGTCCATCCTAGTTTCTGCTCTGCCATAGAAAATTAAACAAACAACAAAAAAATAGTGTGTCTAAATGCCATTGAAGAGTTAAAGGGATACTGACCTTCCCAAAACCACTATGGTGGTGGGAGCTGTAGCCAGCAGTGAGAGGTCCCTAAGAGGAAGGTGGGTCTCTTTTTCTAGAGTAGGGTGTCAGGTTCAGTTTCTCCTCTCCACATGGACGGGCTCCTTTCATGGCCAGGCTTGACGGAGCTGGTTTTGATTTTTTTTTAGATGGAGTTTCCGTCTGTGGCCCAGGCTGGAGTACAGTGGCGCGATCTTGGCTCACTGCAACCTCCGCCTCCTGGGTTCAAGCGATTCTCCTGCCTCAGCCTCCCCGAGTAGCTGAGACCATAGGCGCACGCCACCACGGTCAGCTAATTTTTTTTTTTTTTTTTTTTTTTTTTAGTAGAGACAAGGTTTCCCCATGTTGGCCAAGCTAGTTTCGAACTCTTGACTTCAGGTGACCCACCTGCCTCAGACTCCCAAAGTGCTGGGATTGCAGGTGTGAGCCACACCGCCTGGCCTGGTTTTGATAAGGGGAGCAGTCTGTTCTTTAACTCCTCCCTCCACTTGACTGTATGTTCCTTGAAGTAACATAGAGTACCGCATCTTTGTACCCGCGGTGTCCAGGAGGTTGTAAGCACTCCATCACTGTTAGTTTAATAGGTGATTGTTCACTAGACAGTGTGAGACAAACACTATGGTTTCCCAAAGAGCTTAGAATCCAGATTTGGTCAGCAGATGCACACACTGATGCATGGCAGAGTGTGCCCGCTCTGTAGGCTACATGAAAGAGCCGGGAAATGCTCTTTGATCACAGAGGAGGGAAACATTACTCCCAGTGTGGGAGTATGAAGCTTCAAACAGACTTTGTGGAGGAGGAAACATATGGCTGGGCCTTGCGGGCTGGAGCGAATTTCCAAAATAGAATTAGAAAAAGACAAACATGTGCCAGGTAGAGGGCTCTGTGAGAAGTGGGGTATGAGGAGAAGGCATTCCATTGCTTCAGTGCATGACCGGTAATGAGGTGTGTTGCAAGGAGAGCATACGTGTGAACAGGGAGGAAGTGGCAAAGCCACAGAAATGACGTTGGAGCTCTGAAAAAAATGTCTTTCTGGGTGGGCAAGGCCCTTCTTGTCTGGGACCAAAAATTAAATAGAAATAAATAAATAAATAAATAAATAAATAAATAAATAAATAAATGGTTCTCAGTGAATCCTGATAGCTGGGATTGACTTTTTATGGTAGAAAAATTTCTCAGCTGTTAAACACCAGAATGGTTTGTCAGTGGCAGCTTTAGAAAATCTTTCCCTAGAGATTTTTATGCACAAAATAGACTGACTTATCGTTTGTCAATGATTTCCTGTGGCCTCTCTTAAAGTCATGGGAAAGTATTATATGAGCTCTCACATTCTATGTTACTTGATTCAATTCAACAAATACTTGAGTGTCAACTTGGCTCATGCCCCCAGGCATTGCTATATGACTGGATTCATACACCCTCCCCTCAAGGGGCCTCTCTTCCAGTGATCCCCATCTCAATGCATGATGCTTCCATCCACGTTGTTGCCTGAATTAGAAACCTACTCTGCCTCACCACCGACATTCCACTAATCCCTAATCCCTATCTTCTCTGGAAGGCATCCACTTCTCTCTAATCCCTGCCTCATGGCTCCAGGCACAAGCTCTCTCCTAGGGATTGCTGCAATTGTCTAAATGACCTCCCAGCCTCCAGGCTCAGCCTGTTCCAGTCCATCCTGCACACGTAGTCTTTCTGAAATGGAAATCTGAAAGCGTGCCACTCTCCTGCTTCACGTTTCTTCAGTGGGTTCCTGGGCTTAGAGATAGAAGGTGTGGAATCTGAGCCATTCTGCTCAGATCTTCCAACGTCCTTGAATCACAGTTTTGCTGTTTGACCTTAGGCAGGTTATTTAAGCAGTCTTTGCACCTTCCTCATCTACAAAAAGGGGATCACAACAGTAATTCATTTTATAGTTGGGGGAATTACATGATTCCGGATCCTCCTCTCTTATGTGAACTCTTAAATTTGGAGAGCCCCTAGAATCTGGTTCTCTTATCTCTCCACGCTCTTTCCCTCAGTCATCGCAACAGGTCCTACTACTTTAAATATCCAGGTACTAAAAACACCCAAATTTATATCTCAAGCTCAGGCCACTCTCCTGAACCCTGGACTCACATGTCCAGTTGCCTTCTCAACATCAATTGGATAGCTAATGGAGCTCACAGATACATTGATATAGTTTGGATGTTTGTCCCCTCCAAATCTTATGTTGGAATGTGATCCCCAGTTTTGGAGGTGGGTCTAGTAGGTGTCATGGGGGTGGATCCCTTGTGAATGGCTTGGTGCCCTCCCCGTGCTAATGAGTGAGTTCTCACTCTGTTGGTTTACAAGAGAGCTGGTTGTTTAAAGGAGCCTGGCACCTCCTCTCTATCACTCTCTCTCGCTCGCTCGCTTCTGCTTTCACCATGCAACTGCCTGCTCCCCTTTCACCTTCTGCCATAAGTGAAAGCTTCCTGAAGCCTCACTAGAAGCTGAGCAGATGCTGGTGCCACGCTTGCATAGCCTACAGAACCATGAGCAAAATAAACTTCTTTTACATTTATTATAAATTACTGAGTCTCAGGTAATCCTTTATAGCAAGCTTTTCCAGCCCGAGGCTAATAGGCTGCATGCGGCCCAGGATAGCTCTGAATGCAGCCCAATACGAACTCATAAACTCTCTTAAAACATTATCAGATTTCTTTGTGATTTTTTTTTTTTTTTTTAGCTCATCAGCTATTGTTAGTGTTACTGTATTTTATGTGTGGCCCAAGACAATTATTCTTCCAAAGAGGCCCAGGGAAGCCAAAAAGATTGGACCTCCCTGCTTTATAGCAAAGCAAAATGGACTAACACATATAATAAACTTAACATGTCCAAAACCAAACTCCTGAGTTTTCTCCCTTCCAACCTGCCCTACCATAGTCTTTCTTTCTTTCTTTTTTTTTTTTTTTTTGAGATGGAGTCTTGCTTTATTGCCCAGGCTGGAGTGCAGTGGCACAATCTCGGCTCACTGCAACTTCCGCCTTCCAGGTTTAAGCAATTCTTTTGCCTCAGCCTCCTGAGTAGCTGGAATTACAGGCACCCGTCACCACACCCGGCTAAATTTTGTATTTTTAGTAGAGATAGGGTTTCATCATGTTGGCCAAGCTGGTCTCGAACTCCTGACCTCAGGTGATCCACCTGCCTCAGCCTCCCAAAGTGCTGGAATTACAGGTGTGAGCCACCACACCTGGCCTACCCATAGTCTTTCTAGTCTCAGTTGATTAAACTATCCTTCTCCATGCTGAAGCTCAGTGGCCCTCGCTTCTCTCTTGTTCTCACTCCCCACATCCCATCCATCTGAAAATCCAGCTGGCTCCTCCTGGAGACTCATGCACAGTCCACCTCCTCCTCACCACCTCCATGGCCACAGCCTGGTCTGAGCTCCATCACTTCTCACCTGGGTCACTGAAGCGGCCTCCTCACTGGTCTCCTTGCACAGTCTTCTCAACCCAGATGACTGATAAATCAGATCCTATCATCCCTTTGTCCAAACACTCCATGGGCTCTCCATAATCTTTAAAAGAGTTTTCTAGCCCCTGTGTGATCAGGCCACCCAGCCTGTAACCTTGTCTCCTCCTTTACCCTGCGCTCATTTCACTCCAGCCACACTGTCACCCTTCCTGCTCCAGGAACTCCCCAGGAGCATTCTGGCTTTACAGGCTTTGCAGTGCCTGTTCCCTTTCCTGGAACGCTTTCCCCTGAGATCTCCCTATAGTTAACTCTCTGCCTTCTTCAAGTCTTGGCGCTAATGTCTCTTCTAAATGAGGCTTATTCTCACTACTCTCTTAAAAACTGTAATTTGCCCTCCAATCCCATAACACTCCTGATAAGAGTTTTTTTCTTTTTATTGCCCATGTCATCTTATAACCTACTATGTACTTTACTTATGTTTATTGATTATCTGTCTTTCCTCCACTAGAATATAAGCTTCACTATGACACGGATTTTTTTTTTTTTTGAGACAGAGTCTCACTCTGTCGCCCAGGTTGGAGTGCAGTGGTGCAATCTTGGCTCACTGCTACCTCTGCCTCCTGGGTTCAAGCGATTCTCCTGTCTCAGCCTCCTGAGTAGCTGGGACCACAGGCACGTGCCATCACACCTGGCTAATTAATTTTAGTAGAGACAGGGTTTCATCATGTTGGCCAGGCTGGTCTTGAACTCCTGATCTCAAGTGATCTACCCACCTTGGCCTCCCAAAGTGCTGGGATCACAGGCGTGAGCCACTGCGCCCAGCCCCAAGGGATTTTTGTCTTTCGTTTACTGGTGTTATGTATCCAAGCACTGGAACAGTGCCTGGCACATGGTAGCTCACTAAATATTTATGGAATGGTACTTACAAATTTAAAACACAGTGTATGGCACAGTGTTTTATAAATATTAGCAATTCCAAGGTTCGCAACCACTTGGCTCCTACTTACCTTTCCAGCCTCATCTCCCTGCACTCTTCCTACCATTCCAGCTCAGCTATACTTAACTTGCTCATCTCCAGAGCCTTCCTCATGTACTTTTTTCTCTGTCCATCTATCCCTGCGTTTGAGGGATCCATTCTCATTTTCAGGTTTCAAGGTAGAGGGTCTTCCCTGACTCTAGGTCAGCCATCTCTACAGCACTCCTCCCACCCGCTATGCGTTCCTTATTCATCACACTGCATTGCAGTCCCTTGCTTCTCATTTGTCTTTCCTGCTGGGCCCTGTAACCACAGGGACAATGCCTGTGACAGCAGTCTCCAGCATCTCTAGCATCAAGCACAGGACGATACCTGGCGGTTTTCGGCAAATGTTAATTCAGTGAATGAATGAGATGCTCACAGCAGCGACTGCATTTCTGCACCTTCGACACACATTATCACGTGTTATCGTATCGTGTGCTGTTCCTTAGGGCATAACAATTGCTAGCATTTTCTAACTCAATCCTCACAACTCTAGGAGGAGGTACTATTCACGTCCTTATTTGAGAACTGAGGAACTTGAAGTTTAGAGGAGTTCCTTCTCACCGTCACCCAGGTTGTAAGTGTTGGAGCGGATTCAAGCCAAGTCCTCTGGCACCAGTGTCCCTAAGCCCAACCAGCGTCACACCATTCTGCCATTTTGCTTCTGGCTTTTCTCCTTAGTTCAAAGTCAGCCAACTGTCTGCCCTTAGCAAGCGTGGAGAGAACCCCCCACCGCACCACCTCAGCAAAGGGCTCGTGTGTGGAGGAGCTGCCACCCACGCTCCATTTCACCAAAGTGAAAACTAATGCCAGGGAGGGCGAACCCCTCATCGGCGAGGTCGCCACTGTCACCAGTGTCCACTGCTGGGTCCAAGGCTGGCGACGCCTCACCGCATCTGGGCCTGACTTCCTGCGACACTGGGGCGACCCCTGGTCCTGACTTCCACTCCACGCCGTCGTTGATCACGACGACTGGGACCACTCAAAAGCGTATCCAAGTCCTGAGGTCTCCAAAGCAGTGGAGAGACCCGTCCAGCCCCTCACTCCCCGTCTGGGAACTGAGATTCTGGAGGGTAGGCGCCCTGCCGCGGCCCAGTGGGGCTAGGGGCCTCCAGAGTAGGGGTTCAGGGCTCGGCGTCAGAGACTCCAGCGCCAGCCGCGTCGACCTGACCCAGGGCTCGGTACAACAGAGAAGGCGGCTCTTCCCAAAGGCACCGATGGAGCGAAGGGTAGTCGCTGCCCTCAGGATTTATCACCCGCGAGGTGCTGTCAGCAACTCCTGCCCGGAAGCCACCCCGCCCCGGCACACACATACTCCAGCGCCCCCTCCAGGAGCACTCCGCAATCACCCGAGCGCAGCGGCCGCCCCAGCCCTTTGTGACTGGATGATTGGGGCCGACCGGGCCCGCACTGTCTTCGACCTCCAATCAGAGCTCGGGGCTACAGAGCTGCACCAATCGGAGATGACCGGGGCCTCAACAGGGCCAATCGGGGTACTCGAGCCCGACAACAGGGCAAGCCGCCAACAGCGATCAATCAGAGGGGAGAAGCGGCTCCCAGATGCCCAATCAGCGGCCTTCAGGCGCAGATCGTGGGCGGAGCGGTCGCGAGGCTCCCGGGTCGGCCAATCAGCGGGCGAGCGGCTGCCTCAGCGCGCGCGGTGGGCGGGGCAGGGCCTGTCCGCGCCTAGGAGCGGTGGGCTCTGTGAGCAGCTAGGCAGGGTGAGGAGTAGTGACGACCCCGGGCCTGGGGCGGGGGCAGAAGGGGGCGCGAGAGTGTCGGGGCCGGGATGCGCGGCGCGGGGGCGGGATCTCAGGATACCGCCGGGCGACCTCTCAGGGCTGCGGGACGCGGCAGGGAGAGGTGAGGGGCCGGGTTCAGGGCTCGGGGAGGGGTCCGCTCCGGCGCCGCGGCGGCGGCGGGCGGAGGGGACACTGTTGCCATGGCAGCGCACGTGCGCTCGCTGGCGCGGCCCGGCGCCCCTGAGCTCTTCACCCGGGAACAGGCGTGCCCCTTTAGCCCGGCCCCTGCCCGCCCGCAGCCCCGCGGCCTCCGTCGCCGCCGGCTCTGGGCCGGGGCCCGCCCAGGGACCGCCCGCCTGGGCCGCCGCCTCTCCCTTGCATGCCCGGCTGTCCGGCTGTCCCTCTCTCCCGCCGTCTCGTCCGGCAGCGCTGGGCACCGCAGGCCTCTGCGTTTTGACCACCTGCGCCGGTCCGCGGAATGGCCACATCCTGGGGACTGGCGCCGGAGAGATGCAACCGCCTGAGGGCCTTGGGGTGTCTGTCCCCCAGGGGAATTTTTTTTTTTTTTTGGAGGCGGGGTCTCGCTCTATTGCCCAGGCTGGTCTCGACCTGAGCTCCAGCGATCTGCCCGCGGAGGCCTCCCTAAGTGCTGGGGTCACAGGTGGGAGCCCCAAGGGATCTTTTTAAAGGCCTCCAATGTCTTACTGCATTAACAAGTGCTTAAGGAGTGCTCAGAGAACAGATCTGATTGGATGAATAAAGACCCCCAAGAGCAGCTTTCCATTCCTCTCCCACCTATTCTGGCGGGCAGAAATGGAAAGCGAACCACATATCTAATTGTACGTGTTCTGGTAACCACCTTAAAATAATAAAACAGGTTAAATTAATTTTAATATATTTGAATTAACCCAGGATATCCAAAATATTATTACAACATATAATCAATATTAAATTATTGGTAAGATTTGAATTTTTTTTTCATACAAAGCCTTCCAAATTTGTCGTGTGTCTTACACTTACAGCACATCTCAGTTCGCACCAGTTACCTTTCAAGTGCTCGGTGGTCCCACAGTGGCTATCGTATTATTAAGCTGCACATTTCTTGTATATGCGTGAGCTGTTGCCAGAACATGACATCAAACTCAGTGTTCTTCGAAGCCCTCTTCAAAGAACTCTGATTGTGTTGCAGTCAGGCAACACAAAACATGAGGCACGGTCCTTTTCTTCAAGGAGCTTGCAGTTTGGTTGAGAAAATAGACACCCACAGATTAAGTACTATTTTAAATGGATGCAATTCGGGCGATAGTAAAGATAACTGGGAGTATATGATTGACAGTCAGATGGCTGATCATTATCCTTTGGAATTCAAGGGAGGGCTATCTTCAGGCTCATGCAGGAGGGGAAGATTGGGCCTGGTCTTGAAAGATGGGTAAGTCTTGGACTGTTGGGAAAAGATGGGGAGGACGTTTTGGTTGAATGGAACTGAATATTGCTGCTTTTGTTTTTAGGGTTGAAAATTTACAGAGTCCTGAGGCTTTCAGACTGAAAAAGGCTTTCTTCTGTCACTGACAATCGCCACCATGATTCATAGTCTTTTCTTGATCAACTCCTCTGGAGACATTTTCCTGGAGAAACACTGGAAAAGTGTGGTCAGCCGTTCTGTTTGTGATTACTTTTTTGAGGCGCAAGAGAGAGCTACTGAGGCAGAAAATGTGCCTCCAGTTATCCCTACCCCTCACCACTATCTCTTAAGTGTTTACCGCCACAAGATCTTTTTTGTGGCTGTGATCCAGACGGAGGTCCCCCCTCTGTTTGTCATTGAGTTTCTTCACCGAGTGGTGGACACATTTCAGGTTCGTGAATGTGGGAAAGTTCATATATGTAAACCGTGAAGTGTCTTTATAGTCCTGTTTCCATTGTATAAAGCCTCCATTAAGAAACTTAAAAAAAAAAAATCAAAACTCTGGTATTACTCACTTCCTTTCCCATCTGATAAGTTTCTGGTTTCTATTTATTGAATTGGCTGCATACAAAATGACAAATGGAATACTTTTGAACCTCTTGCGTGGGAAAGCCAACCTATTTGTGATGACTGTATATAGCCTTTGTAGCTCTGATTCTACTTTTTGCTCACAAATTAGAGTTTAGGTTGTTTTTGCCTGGTGGTCGTGATCCTATTATCTGCGTTGCTTTGAGTTGCATCAGAAAGTGATTGCGTAAAGTTTTAGAAAAGAACAAGTAGAACAAGCTAAACAATGCTTAATTTAACTGTCCCAGTCGCGTAATTCACGAACCTGTACTAGTTCTCAGGTTTGGGGTGTTTCTTTTTAGCGAGAGAGTGCTACTGATGAGCTCTGCTTGCAAAGATGAGATTGGGAAATCTCATGTGCCTATAAGAATTTAAGTGAGCCATTTTATGAGGCAGTTTTCATTTTAAGCTTTTTCTTCAGGAATAGATTTTAAGAACTTAGGGAGTGGTGTCTAAGGGAGGTCAGTGATAGCAGGACACAATGCCACTTGCAGCACAGGAGTTTAGACTGCACCGGCCCTGGATTCACACACAGGAACCTTCTCCCAACAGAACCACTCAGCTTCTAACTGTTGTGGTTATATGCATAACTCGAATGAGAAGCAGGGGCCCTTTGGTTTAAGTTCTGTGTCATATGAGGTCTGGAATGAGTCATATGAACACTGGAATTGTGGAATTGGAGAAGAGAATGAGGACTCACATACTATGATAAAAGTTAAAAAGCAAGTCAAAGAGTGATTTCTCTTGTACTCACGTCTAGAACAACTTCCCTTCCCAAGAAAATTAAAATACGTTTTGTGTTTTCCCCTGCAAATACTCTCTGATAGTACTACTATTTTGGAATTTCAATTCTCATGCAGCATACCAGCCCCTTTGTGCAGTGAAAACCTAAGTATGATAAGCCCAGTATGTGGAAGAACTAGAAGAACCCAGGAGTTGTGATCCTAAACCACTGTAACTAGGGCTTGTTATGATTTCTGCATGTGATACTTTACCCATTCTAAGATGAACGGTTCCACTGGTGGAACTGACAGCCGCTTCATATGGCCATACTAATGTAACTTATTACAAGACAGGAAGTGAGAAGAGTTGTTTGATCTAGTTGAAACCACAGAGGAATTTGGGAAAGCAGAGTAAAGGTGCTAATTTGGAAGTCTGAGACTTCAGAGCTTGTCACATTTGAAGCACTTGTTAAAAGTCAGTGGACATCCTGATTATCAGGTCTTCTCTGATGTGCGTCCTTTCCAGCAACATGATTTTTCCAGGACCGGAATGTGTCAGGAGCAGCCTGGCAATAGAATTGCAGGCTCGCTGGCTGGCTGCAGCACTTGGCCGTATTGCGAGGCTCCTTTCCAGCTGCTTAGTTCACATGATGCCTGGTTTATAAAACCTAGTGGTGTTTTATTTTTTAAAAATAAGTCACTCTTGGGAAGGAAATATGTGACTTTTTTTTCTTTTGAATTCTCATTCAAAATGAGAATTTTTCTCTTAAAAAGAGGAAATCTTTTTGTTTTAGGAATATATTCCTGACTCTTAGGTGGCCTGGGTATTGGAATCTTGTAGATAATTGACGTTATCTAATGTAATTTAGACTCTAGTAGAGTCTGTTCAGTTTTGGATATCAAAGAAATGGAAAGATGGTGAAACAACCTGGAAACCATACCTTATTATGAACTGCACAAGTATCTTGAAAGTGTGGCTCTGAGAAGAAAAAAACTGAAGTGAAAACTCATAGTTTTCAAATAATTGCAGGGCTGTTACATACACTTGCTCTGTAAAACAGAGCTAGGAGGCAAATTTCAGTTTAGCAAAAGAACGAACTTTGGAATGATCAGAGCTGTTCATGAATAGAATGGACTTTCTCAAAAGGGGTAAGTTTTCCTTCATTCTATGAGTTCAGGAGGGTTTTGTGACCCTCTCAGAGGTCCTGTAAAAGACATACTGACGTTGCTAGAAGGGAACATTGAATGGCCATGAACATTTCTTGCTAAAGATCACACATTCCATTTTGTAGTGCTTTATAGTTTACAAAGTACATTCATGAGCATTAGTGCTTAATTAGTCATGCCTAGTTCTTACAGCCCTGTGCCTCCAATGGTGTTATCCTGATTATACCATTAAAGAATCAAGATCAAAATTAGTTAACATGACTTAATCTACAAATGACAAAATTATAATCTAGGTTTTCGGGTTTGAAATCCAGTACTTTCCCACAATCCAGATAATTTAGCATCTAACGGTAGCCTTTTAAATAAAAGGACAAAGAGTTCTTGGAATCTTAGCATCTTAAAGATGATCCAGAGGGATTTTCAGGTATGCTAGCTTGTCCCCCTCATTTCATTTTTTTCCCCTCTCAACTCTTATTCACTGCATGAATATTAAGAAATAGCACGACAGTAGGGGTAAAGATTTTCATGTACTGTTCTTTGTTATATCAAGTATTATTTTGTGTAATTCTTTCAAATTCTTGTTCATAAGCATATATAATCAAGATTCAATTTTGTATTCTGTGTATTTTATCAAGTTGAGGAAATTAACCCAAAGATTTAAGTTCCTCTTGTTTGTAGAGGAAGCTAGTAATCACAGTAGTACCATAAGCCAGTCTAGTGCTCTCTACCAAACAGACTGCCTAGGAGAACTATGGTTATGCTGCATTCCCTCATTGTAGAAGAGTAGCACAGTAACACATGGACAGGCCAGATCCTTAATTCTCTGTAGGCACATTCTTTTTATTTATTTATTTATTTATTTATTTATTTATTTATTTATTTTACAGTATCTGAGTGATCAATGCATGTATTCTATCTCCATCAGGATTATTTTGGAGTCTGTTCAGAGCCAGTGATCAAAGACAATGTGGTTGTGGTTTATGAGGTATTGGAAGAGATGCTTGACAATGGTTTTCCATTGGCTACCGAGTCGAACATTCTTAAAGAACTCATAAAGCCTCCCACTATCCTTCGAACAGTTGTCAACACCATCACAGGTATGGCAGAGGGGGAAACCGATAGAGAGTGGCTATCCTGCAGCCTGAGTGACTTAGTCCAGTGTCACACATTGTTTTGAGTGTTTGTCTTTGGGGATCTCAGGTGTCCCAGTGTTTTAATTTTGCTCTTTGTAGATTTTTTTTTTTTTTTTTTTTTTTGAGACAGAGTCTCCCTCTGTCACCCAGGCTGGAGTGCAGTGGCGTGATCTTCGCTCCCTGCAACCTCTGCCTCCTGGGTCGTAGTGATTCTCCTGCCTCAGCCTCCTGAGTAGCTAGGATTACAGGCATGCACCACCACACCCAGCTAATTTTTGTATTTTTAGTAGAGATGGTGTTTCACTATGTTGACCAGGCTGATCTTAAACTCCTGACCTCAGGGGATCCACCTGCCTCAGCCTCCCAAAGTCCTGGGATTACAGGCGTGAGCCACCGCACCTGGCCACTCTTGTAAACTGAGTACAACCTGAAATAATATTTTTGCTTTGTGGAAAATACCCTGGTTTTGATGACAAAATGAAATGTTCTTTAAAAATATTTTTTTCTGATTACAGAAGAAACACATGATTATTGTAAAAACCTCAGAAATACAGAAAAGCACAAAGAATGTAAAAATCACTCTTAATCCCACCACACTTTTAACATATAATATTTTATGAACATTATCCCATGATGATGTCTTGTACATGGTTCTTGTTCTTTTTTTTTCTTTTTCTTTTTTCTTTTTTTTTTTTTTTTGAGATGGCGTCTTGCTGTGTCGCCCAGGCTGGAGTGCAGTGGTGCGCTCTCAACTCCCTACAACCTCTGCCTCCCGGGCTCAAGTGATTCTCCTGCCACAGCCTCCCTAGTAGCTGGGATTATAGGCACACGCTACCATGCCCAGCTAATTTTTGTATTCTTTAGTAGACATGTGGTTTCATCATGTTGACTATGCTGGTCTCGAACGCCTGACCTCAAGTGATCCCAAAGTTCTGGGCTTACAGGTGGGAGCTACCACGCCTGGCCTTCATTTTTAATAACTTACAGTTTTCTTTCATGTGTGGACCCAAAGTTTTTCAGTTTTTACTGAATCCCTAATTAAGATGTTACTGATATTTTTGTTCTTTTAAATAATAAAGATTACCATTCTTATACTTGAACCTTGGTGTGCACATCTGGATGATTTCTTTTAAGTAGTAGAGGTAGCAATGCTGTGTCAAGGGGCGTATACATTTTAAGTACCATAATGTGTAGCCCTCCAGAAAAGTTAGGCCAATTTATACTTTCAGTAACAATTTCAAAGTGCTATAGTCAAATTGTCATTAATAATTTTTTAGAAACATTGGCAATTTGATAGTTTATTGATATCTTATATTTACACAGTCATTTTTTGTTATTAAGGAGACTAAAATCTTTTCAAGTATTTATTGACTGTTTTCCCTCTATTGTGAATTACCTTTTCATGTCCTTTGTTCATTTTTTTGTTGTTGAAATGTTTTTCTTTTTTCATATGGATTTAAAATAATCTCTTTTATGGGAGATCTTCATGTCTTTTGATTACTGCATTACAGATATTTTCTTACAATCTGTCACTTGTGATTTAGCTTTGTTCTGGTGTAGTTTAGCCACATTCTAAATGTTTTGATTTAATCAAATTAATCATTCTGTTTCATTAAGGTTTTACATTTTGGGTCTTGTTTAATGCATAAACGAACATATTCATGGAATTTTACAAACTGATTGAAAAATGCATTTTAAAAGCATAAATATTGCAAGAATAGCCAGGACAGTTTTGAAAAATAATTACAAAGGGGTTGTTGGGAAGATTTGCCCTGTTAAATATCACTACAGGTTAAGTTTGTATAGTACACAAGACAAATATTCATACAGTAGACATCCTACAAGACCCAAGAGAGTTTTGAAAATAATATTTTTTTTTTTTTTTTTTTTTTTTTTGTTGAGACAGAGTCTCGCTTTGTCGCCCAGGCTGGGGTGCAGTGGCCAGATCTCAGCTCACTGCAAGCTCCGCCTCCCGGGTTTACGCCATTCTCCTGCCTCAGCCTCCCGAGTAGCTGGGACTACAGGCGCCCGCCACCTCGCCCGGCTCGTTTTTTGTATTTTTTAGTAGAGACGGGGTTTCACCATGTTAGCCAGGATGGTCTCGATCTCCTGACCTCATGATCCGCCCGTCTCGGCCTCCCAAAGTGCTGGGATTACAGGCTTGAGCCACCGCGCCCGGCCTGAAAATAATATTTTTAAAAAGCGGAAAGATAAAATGTGTCCTATAAAATGTAATGTAAGATATATTACAGGTTGAACATCCCAAATCCAAAATCCAGAATGCTCTACAATCCAAAACTTTTTGGACACTGACGTGACACTCAAAGGAAATGCTCATTGGAGGATTTCAGATTTTTGAATTTGGGATGCTCAACTGGTATAATCCAGATATTCCAACATTTTAAAAAATCCAAAATTTGAAACATTTCTGGTCCCGAACATTTCAGATAAAGATTACTCAATCTGTATGAAGTTTGGGTAGTTTTTAAAATTTGGTATTTGTCCAGTAACAGACAGATAGATCACTGGGATAAAAGAGTCCAGAAACCGACTCTTGCTTTTATAGGAATTTGGTGTAGATAGATGTGGTCATTTATCAAATCAGCGGACCAGGGGCCAGTTGTTAACTATATTGTGTTAGGACAGTCAGCTTCAATATGGAAAAAATTAAGTCCCTCCACTTCATACTATACGCAAAATAAATTCCAGCTAGGTTAAGGAGCTAAACACAAACTTTATAATTATTAGACAAAAGCAGGAGAATGTCTTTTTGATCTCAGAGAAGGGAAGATCTTTTTCAAATGTCTATTCTAGTTAGTTTGTGATTTTATTTTTGGATTTAATTATTTAATCCATTTGAAAATTATCTTGGTGTACAATAATGTTTCTTTCTTCAAAATAGTTGTCCTAGCACCATTGTGTAATTTATCCTTTTCCCCTGTTTTAGAATGACATTTCTATCTTGTCCTGTCATTGTGGATTCTTGGTCTGTTTTCAGGCTTTCTTGCCTTTTCCCTAGACTGCTTTGATTATTATATCTTGATGATACATTTTAATACATAGTTCCTCTTTTTAAGGAAACAAAGTTGGTGGTTTCTTCAGTATTCTGAGTTCATTTTAAGCCTTGAAAGCTTTGTTAGTGCCTAATCATTTACGAATATTATGAAGTTAGTTAAGCCTGTATCTCACTTTAATCTAGAAGAGGGTATCTAAGAACCACTTTTGAAAAGTTGAAATGGGCCTGACACTTTGGCTCACGCCTGTATCCAATACTTTAGGAGGCCGAGGTGGGAGGATCACTTGAGTACAGGAGTTCGAAACCAGCCTGGCCAAGATGGTTTCGAAACCCTGTCTTTACAAAAAAATACAAAAATTAACCAGGCATGGTGGCGCATGCCTGTGGTCCCAGCTGCTCTGGAGGCTAAGGTGGGAGGATCACTTGCGCCCAGGAGGTCAAGGCTGCAGTGAGTTATGATTGTATCTGCGAATAGCCACTGCACTCCAGCATGGGCAGCATAGGAAGACCCTATCTCTTAAAAAATTTTGTTTAGCTGGTCACGGTGGCTCACACCTGTAATCCCAGCACTTTGGGAGGCCAAGGCAGGTGGATCACAAGGTCAGGAGTTCAAGACCAGCCTGGCCAACATAGTGAAACCCCGTCTCTACTAAAAATACAAAAATTAGCTGGGCGTGGTGGTGCGCGCCTGTAGTCACAGCTAGTCGGGAGGCTGAGTTAGGAGAATTGCTTGAACCCAGAAGGCAGAGGTTGCAGTGAGCCAAGATTATACCACTGCACTCTAGCCTGGGCAATAGAGCAAGACTCTATCTCAAAAAAAATTTTTTTAAAGACAGAAAATAAAAGGATCCAGGTAATGGAAGAAGGAAATAGAATTTAAATTAATGTATTTTATTGTGTCGGTATAAAACCTTTTGAATTAAAAAAAAAATTATGCCTATAAAGGAAAAAACTAGTGAAGGAATTGATCTACAATTCTTAAAAGACAGGGAGAGATCAAATTTGTATTCTATTCCTAAGTTTCAGTGTTGGAACTTAGGAATGAGACAGATCATGTTGATATGTACATTTTAATACCTACCATAAATGTACCTAAGAACCTACCTCAGGCTCAAATACTGTTTTTACCCATGAAATTTTTATATCTATATGTAGATTACCAACTCTACTGAAAGCCAATACATTATTTAAACTGTAAGCTATTGTGGAATCTGAGATACTAAGTTCAGGTTACTTTCAAAACCAAAATATGATATCTGTTTCTCAGGTAACTTTTTCTTAAACCTTTATTCTGTTTGAAGAGGCAGACCAGATGGCAACAAGAGGTTTTAAAAATAGACAAAGTTACCCTATATGGAAGTTGGGGAAAATCTCATCTTATGTTTAAAAAATTATTCAATTGAGTGCATGAATAATGGGAGCATAGAAACTTCCAGGGAGGTGTTCTGTGGTTTCTAGAGTCAAAATGGTCTTAAAATACAGTAATATTAATTGTCTCAGGAAGCACCAATGTGGGTGACCAACTTCCCACTGGGCAGCTGTCAGTGGTGCCTTGGCGACGGACTGGGGTGAAATACACCAACAATGAGGCCTATTTTGATGTGATTGAAGAGATTGATGCAATTATTGATAAATCAGGTAGGTGCTTTTAATATGTTCTCAGAAATATGAAAAGAGAAAGGGGCCTCTTTCATATAATGCTTATAGTTTCAGAATTAACCCCCATTCAAGGTCATGCACTTTAATTTAGTGCCTACTTTGTGCCAGGCACTGTGCTGGGTACTGGGAATGGACGTTAGTGTTATGGTGCAGACCAGGATTTATTTCATACTTTCACTTGCTTTATTGGTGAAATAAAAGCAAGTGAAAGTATGAAATAAATCCTGGTCTGCATCATAATACTAACGTCTTGAATAAAAAAGAGAAGTAACAGGCCAGATGCAGTGACTCATGCCTGTAATCCCAGCACTTTGGGAAGCCGAGGCAGGAGGATTGCTTGAGCCCTGGAGTTTAAGACCAGCCTGAGCAATATAGTGAGACCCTGAGCAACATAGTGAGACCCCATCTCTATAAGAAGTGAAAAAAATTAGCTGAGTGTAGTGGTTCATGCCTGTATTCCTAGCTTCGTGAGGGGCTGAGGTGGGAGGATTGCTTGAGCCTGGGAAGTTGAGGTTGCCGTAAGGCCTGATCATGACACTGCACTCCAGCCTGGTCAACAGCAAGACCCTGTTCAAAAAAAAAAAGAAGTAACAAATTAACTTTCTTATTGATTAAATTTCCTTCTTGAAAGTGGCTTCCAGTTTTGATGGCAGAACTAAAGTTGTAATCACAAAATTCAGGGTGCCGCCTTTTCTATGTATTCTGAATTAGGTAAATATGACTAGAAGTCCTAGAGCTTCAGAATTTGTAGAAGCAAGTCATGGTGGTAATGTGCCTGTAGTCCCAACTGTTGGGAGGCTGAGGCGAGAGGATTACTTAAGCCTGGTAGTTGGAGACTGCAATGAGCTATGATTATGCCTGTGAATAACAGCTGCACTCTAGCCTGGGCAACATAGTAAGACCCTGTTTTTAATTAAAAAGAAACCTCTTCACATTAGTGAACTTATTCGTTCAACAGATGCTTATTGAAAACTTGCATCATAGCACAGTGCTAGAGAGTGGGCACTCGATGATGAATAAGACATAGTCTGCAGCTGCAGAAAGCTTAGTTTAGTCTAGTGAGGGAAAGAGGAAGGTAAAAAGGTGGAGCATATGAGAGGTACCCACCCCTGAGCAAAACACAACAGAGAGGTGGAGGTGTTTATGCTTCATCGGTGGAATGAAATGAAGTTATTAAGATGTGTGGATTTGGGAGCAAAGTATGCGCAAACATCACAATATTGAGCAAAAAATCAGATGCATAAGATTATAGACAGTGGGATTACATGTATATGAAGTTTGAAAACAGATGCAATTTAGTCTAAGGTAATAGAAGTCAGAATTTTGGGGATGTGGATTACCTGGGATGGGTAAGAGGGAGCTCTTGGATGCTGAAAATGTTCCGTATCTTGCTGTAGCTAGTATTTGCATAAATATATATATTTAAAAATTCATTGAGCTGTACACTTTAAGATTTTTACATTTTACTGTTTTACCTCAACGAAAATGTAAAATATATATGGCCAGATCATGAAGAACCTTGCCTGCCAGTTTAAGGAGGGCAGATGTGAGTGATTGAAGAGTTTTAAGTTGGGGAGTGACTTGATGAGACTTGTAGTTTAGAGCGATGAGTCTGGCTGCTGTGTGAAGAATGGTCTAAAGTGGGGTGGGCCTGAAGGCAGGGAGCAGCTAGGAGGCTGAAATCCAGGCCCAAAACATAGACGTCCATAGTGCAATGAGGACAGAGAAGAATGCACAGACCAGAGAGAGGTGAGTCCTCGAAAAGAGAGGAGCTGATCATTGGCTGGATGTGGGCAGAGGAAGTGGACGTCGTCAGGAATGTGTCTGTGTTTCTGGCTTAGGCAGCCGGATAGATGGTGCCATCACACAGGTGGGGAAATGGGAGCACCGGGTTCAGGGCGTGAGAGAATGGACTCACTTCTGACATGTGCCTCAGTGACATCCAAGTGGAGATGTCCATTAGGCAGGATTGGGGCTGAACTTGAAAAAAGAATAGGTAATAATAGGCTGTAAATGAACATTGAAGCCTTGGGAAGTAGGCAAAATAACCCAGGAGAGTGTGTAAAGTGAAAGAAAATAGAAGTTCAGAACTGAAAAAGCATTTAAGGGATGTGCAAAGAAAGAGAACCTGCCGAAGACACTGAGGAAGAGGAGCTGGGAAAATAGGAGGACACCAGGAAAGGTTAGGAGGAAGGGATGTTTGAGAAGGCAGAAGTGATCGACAGTGACACATGCCACAGAGAGGACCTGTAGGATAGAGACCGGGAGTGGCCACTCACTATAGCAGCAGAGCTCACTGGCGACCTTAGGGAGAACAGTTTCTGATAGGAAGTTTTCTGAACTGTTGGCTAAAATAATGGTGCTCTGTTTAATTCTGATACTAGACTGAAAACTCCTTTAGGCTAATAACTACCTCATTAATCTTTTTATCACCATTTCCTCACCATAGTGTCTCATACTTGATATGCAGTTGTTAAGTGTTCAGAATGATGGATAGATGGATTGTATAAATGAATTGGATGGCTAGACAGAAGGAAAGAAAGGGAGAGAGAGGAAGGGGAGGGAGAGAGGAAAAGAAGGAGAGAGGAGGTAAGTTTGTTGAGAAGGACAGAGAAGGTTTCAGTAATCTGTTCTTTTTGTCTTATTCCTGTCTCAGGCTCCACAATTACTGCTGAGATCCAGGGGGTGATTGATGCCTGTGTCAAGCTGACTGGCATGCCGGATCTTACACTTTCCTTCATGGTAAAATCCTGGGCCAGAGATTGAGTTCTTGGGATGAGAAATTAAATGCTGCTGGAAAGACAGAGCAGTGGGAATGGAATAGAACAAGAAAAAATAATTAGGACAGCCACGAGGCTTGTCTCAGGCTTGAATTTTCTAGAAGTTACCACATGATTTCTGTGTGTGTGTGGTGTGTGTTTTAATAAAAAATGGCATTTAAATTGCTTTCCTGAAAGCACAGCGGGTATTTAATGCCCACTTCTTGCTTCTCCTCTCCTGGTGACTGTAGAACCCTAGGTTGTTGGATGATGTCAGCTTCCATCCTTGTGTTCGTTTCAAGCGCTGGGAATCTGAGCGCATCCTCTCCTTCATCCCTCCTGATGGAAACTTCCGCCTGCTGTCTTACCATGTCAGTGCACAGAAGTAAGCAGCTCTTATAATTAAGAATGGAATCTGTGTATGTACGTGTATGTGGAAACCATATCTGTAGTGATTAAGAACTCAGGCTCTAGAGTTACGTGGGTTCACATTCCAGCTTCTGTGGTTACTAATTGGGTAATCTCAGGTGAGTTGCTTAACCTCTATGTATCTCTTTTCTCATCTGTAAATTGAAAATAGTAAAAGTTCTGAATATTGAATAAGAGAATCTGAATAGTGCTTAACACAAAGAAGTGCTCATTAAGTTTGCTGTTATTTTTGTTGTTGTTATGTGTCTAAACAAGAACATTATTTTCTCAAATCGGAATCTGGGCATACTATGTTCAATGTCCCTGATCTAAAAGAAGCATGAAGTTATGCTATGAAAAAGCATAAAATGCAGTGATTTTTGGTCTTGAACATTCTCTTTAATTTGGAATCTAAAGGCTTTTGGAAGCAGTTTTGAATAGTATAAGGTATGCAGACAGAAGAGAGTCAGGAGGCCTCAGAGCCACCAGTCGCTTCCCGTGTGATGTGGAGTGAATCATTTGGGAAAATATCTGAGTGCTTGAGGCTGCAGCCTCTGAAATCAGACTCCCTGGACTTAAACTCTATCTTCAGTCTTAGAACCTTGGGCAAGTTACTTAATCTCAGTTAAGTATAAGGACATCAGTATTGACCTATAAAATCAGTACCTACTGCATAGTTACAGTAGCAATATCTATTTCATACTTACTGGGAGGATTAAACACGGTAGGGGTTAACTGGATATAAACCATTTAGCATAGTGACTGGCAAACAGGAAGTACTCAATAAATGTTAGGAACTGTTATTACTTCAGGATTATTCCTTGACTTCTCTGAATCCTTTTCTTCTGTCAAATCATGACAGCCTACCCTACCTTGTGGGGTTTTTGTAAGGACCAGATGAGGTCAGATGAAAGCATCCTAAAATGTAGAGACAAGAGGATCACTTGAGCCCAAGAGTTTGAGACCAGGCATGGGCAGCATGGCCAAACCCTGCCTCTACAAAAAAAAAAAAGAGTAAAAATTAGCGGGGCACAATGTTGTGTGCCTGTGGTCCCAGCTACTCAGGAGGCAGAGGTGGGAGGATCACTTGAGCCTGGTAAGTCGAGTGCTGCAGTGAGCTATGATCATGCCACTGCACTCCAACCAGGGTGACCGAGCCAGACCCTGTCTAAAAAAAAAAAGAAAAAAATTATAAAAGGCCCTTGAGCTATGAATATTATTCTCCCCAGTGCAAATGATGATTGGTCACATGTTACAAGTTAAAAACAGAGTCATAATGACAGTACATTTTTGTACATTATGCCTTTCTCATAGTAGTATACTCTTTGATTTTGTTTATATTATTCAGAGTCATTTAGAAAAGTTAATTTACTTACTAGACAGTATTTTAGCTTTTCAAAAAGAAAAAAATAGATTACTGGGGTTTTTTTCTGTTTATTTTTTCAGATAAAAAGTTAGGACACAGTTAAGGGAGAAGAAGCTACCCACAGGCAGAAAGAAGAGAGAACTACTATTTTCCCAGTGCACAAATGAAATGGCTCTTTGTCTCTCATTTCCAGTCTGGTTGCAATCCCAGTGTATGTCAAACATAACATCAGTTTCCGGGACAGTAGTTCCCTTGGACGCTTTGAAATAACGGTGGGACCCAAGCAGACGATGGGGAAGACCATCGAGGGAGTGACTGTCACCAGCCAGATGCCCAAGGGGGTCCTGAACATGAGCCTTACTCCATCACAGGGGACACACACATTCGACCCAGTCACAAAGGTAGGGATGAGCAGGACATCTTGAATTGCTGATGTTAACTTAAGCAGAAACCAGTCTGCAGGCTCTCTGCGTAGACTCTAGACCTTGTTTGGAAGGTGAGATGAATCAAAGGGACCTTGTTTTCTAAACTGCGAGATAACAGTAACACATAGGATTCTCAATGGAAAGATACCCAGAGGCAGCTTATAATGTTGTGGACAGGTGCCCTGAGTTTAGATCTCAGCCACCTCAAATGCAGGATTCTGCTGTAACTATTTTTTGGAAAGACCGCTTCTCCATTTTTATTTTCCTTGAAGATGCTGTCTTGGGATGTAGGAAAAATAAATCCACAAAAGCCACCAAATTTGAAGGGGACCATGAGTCTTCAGGCTGGAGCTTCCAAACCAGATGAAAATCCCACAATTAACCTGCAGTTTAAGATCCAGCAGTTGGCCATTTCTGGTAAGTGACCCAGAGCTCGAGAGGCTCCAAAGGGAACAAAAATGGCTTTCTGCCACACGGCGCAGGCACCAGGAGACTTTTCTGGGCTTCCTGTTTACAAGGTTTAGTTTCATTACCTGATATGCAATCTTTAGTAACATCTTTTATGGCACGTTTCTTGGGAAAATTTACAATCCTTCCTTTGAAGTTGGCATAAGTGACCTGAATAAAAGTGCCTGAGACACACTGAGAAAGAAACAGTACTGGTAGAAGAAAGTGTTCACCAGCCATTTTTGGATCATCTTAGGGTTGTTCATTTCAGGTTCCCAAGGTTTTCAGTATGAGAATGCATGTGCATTCTCAGCTACAACTGAAGAGTAATTTCCACTCCTTTCTCCTGATTTCAGAAGACTTTCATGTTTGCTCTTATTTCTATTTTGGAATGACTGGGCCTTTCCAGGTCAGTTCACTATAGTCTGTGCCGACCTTAACACGATAGTGATCAGTTCCCACTTTGGGGGCATTTACTATGTTCCAGGCACTGTTTTAAGCTCTTTTCATGTGTTTTCTCTTTTAATCCTTAGAATAACTCTGTGATGTGGAAAGGAGATGATTTTAGCTTTATATGAAGTTTCTGTTTTTCTGTACAAACGGGCCTTATACAATTTAAGTGATTGGAATTCATTTAACATATAAGCTCTTCCATCTTAAAACGATAAACTATAAAGCTGTATACAGTATAAAATATTTTTGGCTTAGTCTAGTGAGAATACTTAGGAAGCATTCATTTATTATCACTTTCATTGTTAATTCCTTTAGTTATAATTTACTTCACTATTCATTTGTTTTGTTATTAATTCATTTATTCAGTCCAATAATTTGAGAAAAATCATGCAGTGGTCTAATTTTTTCCTTATCCTCATTTCAGTCTGCACATCACTTTGTGCCCTTTCCACTTTAGGGACAGGTCTTCTCACAGGTAGCTTGTCTGTTGGAGCCTTTTTTTTGCTGTATCTGTCCTGAGACTGGAGAATCCATCTGCTCTGCATAAGTGGTTCCCTGTCACAGCGACTTCGGTCCCACTGACCTCAGTGTATTGAAGTGAACAGAAACAGGTAACCTGCTCCTTTTGAATAATTCTCATGTCTATTTTCCCTCTCTCCCTCCTTTCTAGGACTCAAGGTGAATCGTCTGGATATGTATGGAGAAAAGTACAAACCCTTTAAGGGCATAAAATACATGACCAAAGCTGGAAAGTTCCAAGTTCGAACCTGAAGGGAGCATTTGCAGAGGGAATAGTATTGCACACTTTTTCATTTCTTACTTGTCTAAAAGTAAAAAAAAAATCAGCCTGTCTCCTAGGTCAGTCCCCTCCTGGACCCACCCGCTCCCTTTTTTCCTTAGCCTTCAGTGCCATGGAACTAATCAAGGGAGGAAAAGGTCACCAGGGAGAACTGGATGGAACTGAAACACAGCAACACCAGTTCTCAAGGACGAGGTGTGTGATGGGGGTAGGAAGCTTGGTGCTTATGTAACCATTTTAAACATGGTTTCTATAGAAAAGACCAGCATTGTTTAGCTTGCTTGGCTTTAATTATCTAAAGCCAATGAAATACTTCTTTGTTGATTTTTAAGGTAGAAAGATTAGAAAAAAAGAAAGATGGGAAGAAAATGAATGTTAGTCAAGGAAAGACCAGTTAAGGATCTGATCTATGAAGGAGAAGAAAGAGGAAAAAGAAATAAAGGAGTTAGGAGGAGACACTGAAATGAAAGATTGGCAAGAAAAGTGGTCAGACTCTACTTTAAGGAGGGCTGGGAAGGAAAGAGTTGAGTTGGTTTCTTTCTCATTCCTCTACTCATGTAGAAAACACTTGTACTTCTGGAAATGGACTGGAGGCTTTTTAAATTTGAGTCCACTATTGACATGGAAACCCCGGTGAAATCAGATTTTCCCTCGAAGACCATGATGGTATCGGACTAGTTTTTAGACACTGCCTGCCTGTTGCTGTCCATCAGCACTTGGTCTCTTGTCTTCAGTGAGAAGGTGACCCGCCTTCTTCCCATGGTGGCTGCCTAAAATGCTTCTTTTCTAACCCAAAACAGTTCTACTCAATTCCTTTTACAGAATTCACCAGCCATTTTCCTGTTACCTGATCCTTCCACAGGATTTTTTAAAAGTAGGAGAGTTTCAGAGAAGCCAATCTCATAATCCCCAGTGCAGCCAGGGATTGTGTGTCATCGTACTGGAGTAGAGAGGGCCAACTCTTCCCATGAAGGTGGGCACGGCTGTGAGTGAGTGAGCTCGTATCTCCATTTGTCAGTGCTGGACTGGTACCAGATCCTAACCTTCCCGTTGGTTGGAAACTTTTTCCGTCTGTTGCCCTAGGAAAAGAGAAAGCTTACCATCGAGGGTGTGGTTGATCCTTGAAGCTGCTTGGTAAAGTTATTTCCTCACAGTCTTTTCTTTTGTACTCTATCATGTATTCATTAATATCTACCAGTCCCTTTTCATTCTAAGACAAAACATTTCCCCTAAATCTCTGAATAAAATCAGTGCTATAGGAAGATGGACTGTGTTGATCATGGGTGTAAGCAACCCAGTTTAAGAAACATGGCAACTAAAGGGATACCTTGGGCTTGCTTTCCCAGTGGCTCATTTTTGTCCTAGTTCAGTGTATCTATTACTATTTATATATGTATACAAAAGGTTTTTCGTTTAAGTATAGCTTAAGGAATGATACTGTGCTCTGCTTTGTGCATGGAGAAAAAGGAAGACCCATACTCTCCACACCCTAGAGCTTTTCTCTAAATATTGTGCAAAGTTTTTGCTAGTTTTATCTTCCGACTTTGGGACTAGTTTTTGCTGCAGAGTTGTGTTGCTTTGTGATTTTCCTCTGGGATAAAGTGTACTGGACACAACCGGATGTGTTCCACATTCCATCACTCCGCAATTTGTCCTGGAGTGACATACACATCCACCACGGAAAGGGAATCATCTCTGCCCCACAATTCCCGAGTACTTGGAAGCACTTCTCCTGAGGGACCTACAGGATCCTAAGGTTTCCTAGGTCACGGAACAACTAATCTTGGTCCCTGAATATTTCTAGGTTTTTAAGTGCAGCTGTTTTATTTCCTCTAGAACTCATCCTGTTTCAAGGGAAGCACCTAAGAAGATATATATAGAGTGTTTCTAGAGTAAAGGACCTGCAGGTGTAAGCATAGATGAAATAACTGTCCTGTCACATGTGGTGCAGACCATGGAGTGAAGCAGGCATCGCCACCACCATCCCTGCAGTGTCAGCATAAGCAGTGTAGGGTGTCTCCATCAAGCTGTTCGGTTCCGTGTGTGTTTAACATGTGCAGAAGTAGCTTCTCTGTTTAAGTTTAATAAAGTTGAGTTTCACCAGTCCTCTATGTCCTAAGTGGTTTGTTACCAGAACTAACAATAATGCTATGCCACTCACACCTCAGTAGAAGCAGTGAGTAAGGAACTCATCGACTTGGGAGGATCTTACCGCTTCTGTCCTCTCCAGCCAGCAGACCTAAAGCATGTGTTTCAGTCAGTTCTCTGGTCGCATCTGGAAGATAGCGGATACTGATATTAACATCATTTTTAGGGTTGTGCTAGTTATTTTTCACCAGGGTTTTAAAAGACGAAACCGTTGAAACTGCAGGCATTTAGTCTAGCACTTTCCCCATTCTCTTTACCTGCTTCTCTTGTCTTGTTAATTTAGGCTTGAAACGGTGTCACGGTACTTGGCATCTTTATTCCAGGACAGGCTTCTTACAAGATAAGGCACTGGGAGCCGATTGTTACGCCACACCTGTAACTATTTTCTGTAAACATCTCATGGCTGTGAAAAGACCTTAAAACTTGTGTGTAGTCGCTGTGAGTGTTCAGTGCCAGCTAGTGCTCCACCCGTTCTCCCTCTCAGCCACTGTTGACTGCCTCTTTGCCTGTGCTCCTGGTGCTCTGACCCTGGTGGTGGCAGAGGAAGTTGGTTGTATACATGTACTTTTCTCTGTGGCCAGTAGGTGGGGACTCTATGCCATCAATACTCATTATGTTAATAGTTAGAATTTTTTTTTTTTTTTTTTTTTTTTTTGAGACGGAGTCTCGCACTGTTGCCCGGGCTGGTGTGCAGTGGAGCGATCTCGGCTCAGTGCAATCTCCACCTCCCGGGTTCAAGCTTTTCTCCTGCCTCAGACTTCTGAGTAGCTAGGATTACAGGCGCCCACCACCATGCCCAGCTAAATTTTTTTTTTTTTTTTTTTTTTTTTGTATTTTTAGTAGAGACAGGGTTTCACTATGTTGGCCAGGCTGGTCTTGAACTCCTGAACTCATGATCTGCCCGCCTCGGCCTCCCAAAGTGCTAGGATTACAGGCATGAGCCCCTGTGCCTGGCAAACTGTTAGAATTTTTAAAAGGAAATTTGACCAGCCTGGCCAACATGACAAAACCCATCTCTACTGAAAAATACAAAAATTAGCCGGGCCTGGTGGCGGGCACCTGTAATCCCAGCTACTCGGGAGGCTGAGGCAGGAGAATCGCTTGAACCCGTGAGGTGGAGGTTGCAGTGAGCCGAGATCGCGTCACTGCACTCCAGCCTGGGCAAAAAGAGTGAGACCCCATCTCAAAACAAAATAAATAAAAGGAAATTGAATTTCAAATTCAAACTAGTACTGAGGATTGCATGAGTCTTTGGCTTTTGAAGTTAAGTGTAACCAAAAGTTTATGCACTTTTTGATAAACAGACATGACTGGGGCTCTGGGAGGGTACAGTGTCACCATCCGAGTTCCTCTAGGTCTTCACCCAGTAGGAAGAGTTGCACAGGTACCTGGAGATCTTGTTCTCCTGGGCTGTTACCATCTATTTGTTTTATTAACTAGCTGGGAATAATGAGGAGATGATATTTAATTTCCCCTGACACCCGTTCCCGGTAATGATGTGTTGCTCTTTGTGTTTTAGAATTTGCCTCGCTGGGCTGGGGCCCTGTCCCTCAGTCAGGGGCCTCTTCTGAGCAATTGTCTCTATTTAGTCTGTGGTTCCAAGACTGTGTGGGAGGAATGCTCGGGCCTTTTAACCTCCCTTTTCCATCCCCAGGGGCCTCATTGCCTCAGTTCATTTCATTAATCCTGAAGAAGAGCTTGTCCTGCAGAGGGGGAGGGGATGAAATCAGATGAATTTCTGCCAGAGATTCAGTGGCTGAGGGTTCCTTTGTACTGATCCTCAGTGTTTTTCTTTTTTTTTTTTTTTTTTTAAGACAGAGTCTTGCTCTGTTGCCCAGGCCTTAGTGTAGTGACACAATTTCAGCTCACTGCAACCTCTGCCTCCCAGGCTCGAGTGATTCTCCTGCCTCAGTGTTCCAAGTAGCTGGAGCCACAGGCATGCACCACCGCACCTGGCTAACTTTTGTGTTTTTAGTAGAGTTGGGGTTTCGCCATGTTGGCCAGGCTGGTCTCGAACTCCTGGCCTCAAGTGATCCGCCCACCTCAACCTCCTAAAGTGCTGGAATTATAGGCATGAGCCACCGTTCCTGGCCTCAGACAATGTTTTTCTGAAATGACTGAGATACACATCTGTCTAAAAATTGTAGAACATGCAAGTGAGCAGTCTGAAGTCAAGAAATATGTGACTTAAGTCTCTGTGACCTGCATTTACTTACTGGCCTAGGGACTTCAGCACTTCAGGGATGTCCCCCAGTGCCTCCCCCCACCCCACTCAAGCTCTTGGGTGTTAAAGAATCTCTTTCTTTTGTGAGTTTAAAGGTCTTTTCTTCCAAGAACCTCTAAACTGAGCAGTTCTGACAACTCCACCAGAGAGACCACCTTTCTCCTCTCTGAGGAGCTGTGTCAGCATATCCCCAACAGCAGCATTGCAGCATCCGATTTATTCTTGGAACTAGGATGTCAGCGAGAACAAAAGCTGCCAGGCAGCAGCCAGGAATAGGGGTTGCATCTCACGAGTAGAAAGTAATCTAAGATAAGCAGAATGCAGCCTTACTTAGATAACATACTTGTGTGGACTGGTCTAGGGGTTCTTGCTAATGAGCAGAAAATTAAGACAGAATGGGAAACAGATGGCCCAAATACCAGCTTCTAGGCCGAACCAACAGTTGGGATGTTGCTGTGTTAGCAAGGTCGTGCGAGGTTCTTCCTCCCTATCCCCACAACATTCCTCTCCTGCTGTCTGCTCGCTCGCCAGCCACCCTCTGGTTAATTTTCCTAGGGCATGCTTAGTTCCTCACTTCCCTGAGCACAAATCTCCATGGCTGCTGGTTGCCTACAGAATTAAGTCAATTAAGTCCAAAATCAGTTTGGTGTTCAGAGCCCCCATAATCTAAATTCCAGCCTATGTTCCTCTTCCTGAAGTTCACTTCAGACAAGCTCAACTCCTCATTTCTCCCTGTATTCCCCTCTCTTGGTCCTCTAGATACTCACATCTCCATGGAGAGTGCCTTTTCCACACCTGTCCACAGTCCACATCTCACCCAGTTATTTTTTTCCTTAAGATTCCCCAAACCCTCTTGCAACTGAGTTCCACTACAAGTCTGCCCTTTTGTGGCCAGCTCCATTGTACCTTAGTACTTCTCTAAATGCCGATCATCCCATCAGACCAAGCATCCCTGTTCCTCCTTTTCCTGTTCCAGAGCACCTAACCTTGTATGTTACAGGTGTTGTGTACATGTTGAACAAGTGAAGCAGAATTCCAAATGATTTTAAAATGTGAACATGAATAAACAGTGGGATACAGCATCTATATCAAAACCATTCCACTCTGATTTTGGAAAAACCGTGAAAAATATATCTGAATTTATTAAGTATAGTATAAAACAGGGTTGTGGCAACAGTAAAAACTAACATGGATTGCTATAAATATGGTAAAGCCTAGTTGTTCAAATGATACAATTCTTTCATGCTACTCTAAAGTTTATAAAGAAAAAGGATTTACACTTTACACTGTACACAAAAGGAATACCTTCCGAGAGCCGGGGAGTGGGTAAAGGGGAAGGAGACTTGATGTCAAGGGTGCTTTTGAGGAACATGACAGGCTGGCCAGCCTGCCCCAACGTTGAGGCCCTGCTGGGCTCTTGTGACTATAAATATACTGTCTGTTTCTAATGCAATCCGTCTTTCCTGAAAGATCTTGTTATGTTTTACTATTGAGACATACTTTGTGGTCCTGTTTCCAAAGCTGCTCACGGTGACAGGTCAGGAGGTTGAGCTTTAGCTGAAAACAGGGTGGCATGGCCACTTTCTGCCCTGGGAGGAGGCATTCCTGGAGAGGCTAGTGTGCATTCATGTCTTCCCATCTGACAGAGCATCCTGCAATCAGACCAACTCCTGAAAACTTCCAAAATGGGAAGTATCTGGGAAAATGCACTCTTCCCTCTCCTATAGGGTCTCCTCCCGCTCCTGCGGTGTGGTGGGTCTGGAGATGTCTGTATAGAGAAGCACTCTGCCTTTGCAGTGTCTTCTAAAGAGGAAGAGGCAGGGTCTCATTTGCTTTTGAGGAGTCGGTTGTTCCTGGTCACGGTTGCATGTTGTCTTGAATCCAGTCTAGGTAGTTGGTGACCTTGGTGTACACACCCGGGACATCCTTCTGTCCACAGCCCAGGCCCCAGCTGATGATGCCCACCAAAGTCATGCGGCCACCATTCAGACACACCAGGGGGCCTCCTGAATCACCCTGCAAAGGAGATAGCAGGTTTAGTGTTTGCAAAAAAAAGCAGACTATCTGGAGAAAGTATGTGCAGCATGAACATTGTATTCTTCAAAATACAGCAAGCCCTTCAATAATATCCCATTCAATGTCATTTCATTATAACATTGACAAGAAAAAAAAAATCAATTCCTGTCTGGGGACACTGTCTGCCTGGGTTTTGTCCGGGTATCCTGGTTTCCTTCCACATCCCAAAGCTTGCACGTTAGGCCGACTGAGGATGTGTCTACATGGGCCCAGTCTGAGTGAGTGTGGGTGTCAGTGGCTCTGTAATAGGTTGGTGGCATCTGTCCAGGGCTGGTCCTGCCTGGTACCCCGAGCTGCCAGATGGCTCTGGCCACCCCCACCTGAGACCCTGAATTCAAATAAGCAGGTTGGAAAATGAATGAATGAATACAAAGTGTTATAAAGTAAAAACCTGTCTGGTCTATGATAAATACACGAATGAATGATGATAAACTGTGAGGTGTGGAGGCAGTCAGGGAGCCTGCCCTATTTGTGATTGTTTTTGAACTTCATGGCAGTAAGGTGTTCCTTACCATTTTTGCTTTGCAAACATTTATTCCCTGAATTAACCCACCACTATTTCGACTGCCATCACTCACTTATTCTCCAAAAATTGGGTGAATAAATACCATTTGTTTTTATTAACTTTTCTTAAATGTTGTGTTTATGTCAATATTGAATGTTAGAAGTGTTTTGGGTCTTTAGAAGTTTGCTGATATTTTTATGACTAGAAATATTGCCACAAGAACTTCACTCTTTTTATCTTTTTTTTTTTTTTTGAGATGGAGTCTCACTCTGTCACCCACCCAGGCTAGGGTGCAGTGGCGCAATCTCAGCTCATTGTGGCCTCTGCCTCCGGGGTTCAAGCAATTCTCGTGCTTATGGGCATGTGCCACCACACCTGGCTAATTTTTGTGTTTTTAGTGGAGACAGGGTTTCACCATGTTGGTCAGGCTGGTCTCCTTGGTCAGATGATCTGCCTGCCTCAGCCTCTCAAAGTGCTGGGATTATAGGGATGAGTCACCGCACCTGACCAACTCTTATTTATATCGATTAGCTGATGGTAAAATTGGTTTTGGAATTAGCTGATGGTAAAATTGGTTTTGTTATACGTCATTTCACTTACAGTTGCAGTTTCTAAGAACCTGTTTTTTCCTGGCATGCTGTTAAGTGGAGACTTACTGAAGAGTGGGAAAATTGTATCTCAGTTATCTTGGTCCTCTGGAGGATTAGGCTGTATCTATTCTGGTAAAGTAGAGTTAATTACTCAAACGTTTCAGGCCTCAAAAACCCTGGCTTGGCTCCACCACCTACTAGCTGAGTGGCCTTAGACTAACCATGGTTTTCTTATCGGTACCATAGAGATAATATTAATACTAACCATAGGGTGGTTATGGCATTCAGTAGAAAAATGCGTGAAAAGCAATGGAAGACATCTAGTAAAAGTCTTGGTAATTGTTAGCTGTTCTTATATTAAAATGATTTGGTTTTGCTTTTAAGCATGCAGATAGATAATGGTTTCACTTTGGTACAACCTTTTTGTTTTTGGAGTGTAAACTGGGTGGTACAGCTGAGGTTTCTGAAGTAACCATTCAAAAAGAAACTAAGTACTGTCAGGGAATCAGAGGGGAAACCACTGATATGACTGCCTTGCAAAAACAAAGCCCACACATCCTTCAGTGCCAGAGCCTGGCCTCACTTCTCTTTGTATCTCTTCTACTCCCAGCCCCTAAAGAAGAGCTTGGCACACTGCAGACACTGAAATGTCTGAGGAAGATCAATTCCTTGGCTATGTGTAGGTCTTCATACCAGCAGACTGGCCTGTCCTCCCGCACCCCCGTATCTGGCTAATCATGAAATATAAGTACTAATTCTGATAAGGATGCCCACACAAAGGACTCCAAATAGTGTGCTTTCCCAGAGTATTAGGGCTGAATGTGAGTTTTGAAAACTTCTTTCTCGCATCATCTAGATCCTGCTTCCCAATAAGTTGCCTTTCTACCTTCTCCTTCTACAAAGCAGACTCCAATTCTCTAGCACCAACAGAGGCAAACACTTCTTTCTTTCTTCTTTTTTTTTTTTTTGAGACCGAGTTTCGCTCTTGTTGCCTAGGCTGGAGTGCAATGGCGCAATCTCGGCTCACTGCAACCTCTGCCTCCTGGATTCAAGCGATTCTCCTGCCTCAGCCTCTCGAGTAGCTGGGATTACAGGCATGTGCCACCACGCCAGGCTAATTTTGTATTTTTTTTTTTTTTTGAGACGGAGTCTGGCTCTGTTGCCCAGGCTGGAGTGCAGTGGCTGGATCTCAGCTCACTGCAAGCCCCGCCTCCCGGGTTCACGCCATTCTCCTGCCTCAGCCTCCCGAGTAGCTGGGAGTACAGGCGCCCGCCACCTCGCCCGGCTAATTTTTTTTTTGTATTTTAGTAGAGACGGGGTTTCACCGTGTTAGCCAGGATGGTCTCGATCTCCTGAACTCGTGATCCACCCGTCTCGGCCTCCCAAAGTGCTGGGATTACAGGCTTGAGCCACCGCGCCCGGCTAATTTTGTATTTTTATTAGAGATGGGGTTTCTCCATGTTGGTCAGGCTGGTCTCGAACTCCTGACCTCAGGTGATCCGCCCGCCTTAGCCTCCCAAAGTGCTGGGATTACAGGCATGAGCCACCACACCAGGCCGTGGCAAACATTTCTTTTTTTTTTTTTTTTTTTGAGACGGAGTCTCGCGCTGTGTCACCCAGGCTGGAGTGCAGTGGCGCGATCTCGGCTCACTGCAAGCTCCGCCTCCCAGGTTCACGCCATTCTCCTGCCTCAGCCTCCGAGTAGCTGGGACTACAGGCGCCCGCCACCACGCCCGGCTAGTTTTTTTTTGTATTTTTTTTTTTTTTAGTAGAGACGGGGTTTCACCATGTTAGCCAGGATGGTCTCGATCTCCTGACCTCGTGATCCACCCGCCTTGGCCTCCCAAAGTGCTGGGATTACAGGCTTGAGCCACCGCGCCCGGCCTCAAACATTTCTTAATTGTGTGGCTCTCTCCATCACTTCAACAGTCAATCAATTGCCTGGGCTGAAAGGAAATCCTGTACAGGTGGAGTTTCTTGTGCAGATCCTGGGGAAATTTCCTGCAGTTTAAAGTTCTTAGGTTTAGGGGACTTTGATCTTCCTCCAGTTGCTTTATTCTCTGAGGCCCTCATCTAGAATCCCCAGGGGTATCGCTAAGAGGAAATCGCTCTGGTGATAACTTTTTTTTCCTTGGTGAAGAACCTGTTGTCCCAGGGGCATTTTCCCCTGGGTTGTGCCCAGCATGGGCGCGCCACTCCTGTTTACCTGGCAGGCGTCGTGCAGGTTCGCCTGGGGCCCGCCGCTCCGAGTGTCTCCAGCACACAGCATGTTGTCGGTGACCGTTCTGTTAAGTAAGTGTTGTGATGTGCAGCGGCTGGATGGGTACAGTCTGACATGAGCCTCCTTCAGCCGCTCCGAATAGAAAGGAGACACTGAAAGGGGAGAACCGTCATATGGTTTTAGGGAAAGTTATTTATAAACCTTTTAGAAAGAGAAAGCCAAATTTTCCAATAGCTAACATTGATCTAGATTCAACATATATTAGGTCGAATCCTATGACACTGCTGGTATTTTATCGTTTTGACCCACAAAAACAACAGGATTCCGGGACTGAACCCCCAGCCTCTCCCTAGTGGCACTGCTGATGCTTCGGACCAGGCAGGTCCCTATTGTGGGGGACGGGGACAGTCCTGAGCCCTGCAGTGTGCAGCGTCCCTGGCTGCACTCACTGAAGGCTGGTGTTAACCCTCACCCTGAACCGTAACAACCAAAAATGTCTCCAGACCTCGCCAAACGTTTCCTGGGGGACAAAATCACCCCAGCTGACAACCATTTGTTCAATGGTATCTCATTTAACCCTCCTAATCTAATTAGGGAGATAGTTCTGTCTCCACTTTACCAATGAGGAAACTGAGGCTGAGAACAGTTCAAAATAAAAGTCCATGTCCACGGTCACGTAGTTCAGCAAGTGGGATTTGAAATCAGGTCTATGCAACTCCAGCTTCCCAGAACCCACACGCTTAGCTACTGTACTCCACTTCCTACTCAGAACCTTCCCAACACCTGCAGCACTTTGAGGTCTTCATACTGTTGTGTTCTTTCCTGGCCTGCAGTGTCCCTGTGAGGCAGGGGCAGCAGAGACAGACCCCCACTTCACAGGGAGACAGGGGACTGGCATCAGTGCCTGACCCGGACTGGAACCTCACTCTCCTGACCCCATTTTCCTCTGGTGGACCGCAGCCTCCCCTGCTGTCCTGCAGACAGGATGGGGCCGAGACATCCTTCCACTTACAGGCCTCATGCCTGCCGTAGCCGGAGAGCTCACACTCAGTCCAGTCCGGCAGCTGCAGGTCCGCCGGGGGGAGGCACACAGTGCGGACCACGCTGCTCTCCTGTGCACAGTGGGACGAATCTGATTTCAGCTGCAGTAGCGCTGGGAGAGAGAAAGGAGGAGTGAGCGGGCGTGAGGGCCACGTCCCTGGGAGGGGAGAAACACGCAGGAGGGACGGGCTGGAGGAGGAGGCCCGTGCGTGTAAACACAGGTGAGTGCATGTGGGTGTGTTGTGTGATCTGAGTGTGAACTGGAGCCGGGAACGACGAGCTCTTACCAATGTCATTGTCGTAAGTGTCATCATCGAATTCCTTATGGACAATGTATTTTTCTACTTCAAACTTCTGCTCTTCCTCACCAGGGACCACCCGGTATGTTCTGCCCAAGATCACCGTCAGGTGGTGGGGTGGAAACCTGGTGGAGAAACAGCCTTAGAATGCTATTTTTGCTGTGGGATTTCCCCTAAAGGGCTTGGTTTCTAGGCCTTAGAGGATGGAAAAACCAGCTAGGTTTCCGAGCCCCTACCTCTCCTGGAAGCAGTGGGCGGCGGAGAGAATCCAGCAGGAGCTGATGAGTATGCCCCCGCACAGGAACCGCTCTCCCGGCAACCTCCTGTGCTTGGCAAAGATGGCAGCCTGCCAGGGGTGGGAGGCGATGTCGGCGAAGAGCCCTCCTTTGATGCGAAACTGAGGCTGGCTGTACTGTCTCAGGCCGCAGGTGGCTTCGGAGGAAAGGATGAGGAAGCTGTCAGACCCACAGGCCTCCTGCGTGTGTGTAGGTAGAGGGAGGGGGCCATCTGCGTGGCTGTAAAACCACAACTTTCACTTGGTGGGATCAGCATGCCAAGTGTTGTCCATACATTCTCTTTAGTTCTCACAGCAATGAGTTTCAGGAGGCGGAGACTCCTTTTTTTTTGCCCAAGGTTGCAGTGGCACCCGGATTAGTTCCCAAGTATGTTTGACTCCAAAACTGGGGATCTGCCATCCTTCATTTCTTCTAATGTTTTCCTACAGCCATTTCCTGGCCTAAGAAATAAAGGATTGCAGCTTCCTTCTGAGGAATGCCTGCTCACTTCTTTTCCATCTGCCCAACCTTACCCATGCTTCAAGGCCCATGTGCAATCCTGCCTCCTCGCAAAGCTTTCCTGACGTCCCCGCCTGCTCAGCTCTGAGGAGCTTAGGGGCACGGACCACTGCGGACTCACACTAATGCCCTTGGGTGTGAGTTAGCTGGTGGTCTGTGTCTCATCGTCCCAATTAGACTTGTGTTCCTTGGGGAACATGGTTGATCTGTGTGTTCACAGGAGCTGATTAATAACCTACTCACCAGCCATTTCCAAACTAAAGTTTCATTTTGTAGCAATATGCACCAACTTGAATCTCGTATCTCTCACCCACGTCGTGAGCCAGCTCCCCTGTGTGAACTAGGTCAGCAGGAAACGCGGGAGAGCTCACAGTGGAAGTACATGCCTTGGGGTCAGAGGGCATGAGGGCAGGCCCTGGCTTTACCTCCCGGCGCCCAGCAAGCTTGGGCAGGCCACCTGGCGTCTGGGAGACTGCTTCCTACTCAGTGAACTGGAGGTGGGAAGACCACCTCCACCACGCTATTGGACGAATGTGATGAAGGCACTTTATTATCTAAGGAGCCATGCATGCGAGGCCTCCTCCTCATTCCCCATTACTCTCAGCATCACCAATAGAGGCGTCTAGAGAGAGTGGGGTAGAGCCTACTGACTTCTCAGAGAGGTTGCTGTGTTCTTTTCTTTCTTCTCGCCACTCCCCACCACCCCCATGCATGGGACATGGACACCTGTCCACCCACCATGGCTTCAGTCATGGAAGCCCCCTCCCCACCCAGCCTGGAAGTCTGGTAGGCACACAATCTGCACCGGACAGCCATGGAGGCCTAGAAAGTGGCGAGGAGATGGTGAAGAAGGGAAACCAGGTGCAGGGAGGTGGCCGGGGCCCAGTCCTTACAGCAGGAGGGCACATCACAGTACTCCCATGTCAGCCTGCGGTTCTTCAGCACGTGGCACCAGGGCTTGGCGTCCCCATCAGGATTCCTAAATGATAAGGGAGTTTAACGTTTCCTTTTTATCTTCTTATTTTTTAATTTTTACAGAGATGGGGTCTTGCCATGTTGCCCAGGTTGGTCTTGAACTCGTGGGCTCAAGTGATCCTCCTGCCTCAACCTCCCAAAGTGCTGGGATTACAGGCGTACACCACCAGACCAGGTCAGGAGTTTAAGGTTTGCAATCCCATTTTCAGTCACATCACAGGCCATGTAAGAGTAGGAGACTCAGTAAACCGATGAAAACCACTGAGCTGGGAGGGAGGACGCTGAGTTCATCTTGACTTTGTGGCACACCCCCACCCTAGGAGAACTTCTCTTTAACTTTGTTATGCAATCAGTAATGCCGTGTTCTAATCTCATAGGGTTGTTGGGCAGAACTGTGTGAGCTGTCCTGTTATGGAACTCTTACAAATCGTTGGAATAAAGATGTCATGAGAACAACTGAGGACTAAATGGTTACAGGCCAGGACCCTTAACTTGGGATTTGGGTTGGAAAACTGGCAGACCTTCCTTTTCACAATAAGTGTTATTCTAGCAAGTGAAGAGGTTGGACTAGATAGTATTGATGGGTGTTTCCCACATACTGGGTCTGTCATGTAACTTGAGGCATTGAATCTTCCCCCATCTCACACCCTAATCCCACGTTCTGCCAAAACCTGAACCCCCCGCCCCTGTGCTACCTACCGGCAGTAATTATGTTTGCCCAGGCCCAGTGCCTGGGCATTGGGGTTCTGTGCTGTGTAAACCTTGCCTATCAGCATCATGGAATTCCACGGGAGGCAGGAGGCACCCGATGCGGTGAGGCTGTGGGTGCCACGGTAGGCTAACCCATTCCCAAGGTAGCAGTCACTGTTTCCTAGAAGAAAAGAATTCTCAAACTGAAACAAAAACAAATTCTGAAGCATGCAAGTCGGGGCTGGGGCTTGAAGAAGAGCTGCCGGCCGGGGAAGCTGGAGGCCACTAGCCCGGCACTGAGAAGAGTGTAACACCTCACACTTCCCCTTTTGTTGCCCAGGCTGGAGTGTAATGTGCGATCTCGGCTCACTGCAACTGCCACCTCCTGGGTTCAAGCGATTCTCCTAACTCAGCCTCCCAAGTAGGTGGGGTTACAGGCATGCGCCACCATGCTACGCTAATTTTGTATTTTTAGTTGAGATGGGGTTTCACCATGTTGGTCAGGCTGGTCTTGAACTCCTGACCTCAGGTGATCCGCCTGCCTCAGCCTCCCAAAGTGCTAGGATTACAGGTGTGAGCCACCGCGTCCAGCCTGAGCCTTTTTCCCCTTCTTTGAGTCCTTTTACTTAGAGATGGCAGGGGGGTTTCATCTCCACCGGAAGTGGCTCCCTAGATTGCTGTGTTGAGAGACAGACTAGGGGCATCTTCAGGTTCAGCAGGAAGGCTGCTGCGTTCCATGAGTGGGGACTGTTTCTGGAGCTGCTTTGAAAGCTGGTAGGGGTTTCCTTGTGTACACTTAACAGGCTGCGGTGAACCAAGGTGCTTCAGTAGGGCTGGGGTGGGAGTTATTTCTCAGACTGTGTCTGCCAGTGTCCTGAGGATCTGATGATGGGCTTGGGAAGGAGGAGGGGATGAGCCGTAGAGTGCTGCCTGTTTTCATCTATTTCCCCCATTTTTCCATTTTTTTCTCCCCACCTGAAACTGACAAAGCATACTTCTATACATAAATACCATAAATGGAAGGGATTTTCAAGATTATCTAGATCTGCAAGTCCTCATTTAGACCAGATCATGGGGGATGGGGAGGATGCTTTAGAGTCACCATAAAGTCTTCAGAGTCACAGGCATCACCTGTGGACCTGGGTGCTGAATGCACATAGCTGATGCGTGTTTATATATATCATGTACAAATTTAATATATGTGTGTTTTTTATATATATATATATATACACATACACACACACACATATTTATGTATTTATTTTGAGACAGGATCCCACTGTCACCCAGGCTGGAGTGCAGTGGCACAATCATTGCTCACCACGGCTTCAATCTCCCGGGCTCAAGCGATCCTCCCACCTCAGGCTCCCAAGCAGCTGGGACCATCGGCATGTGCCACCACACCTTACTAATTTTTGTATTTTTTGTAGAGATGGAGTCTCACTTTGTTGCCCAGGCTGGTCTCAAACTCCTGGGCTCAAGCAGTTCTCCCACCTCAGCCTCCCAAAGTGCTGGGATTATAGACATGAGCCACTGTGCCTGCCCTAAAAATATTTAGAACTTAAAAAAATATCTTTCATAGTGCTGTGATAAATAATGTAATGATTTGTAAAAGCACCACTGAATTCATAGTACCTTTCTGTAAATTAGGATTTTTTTCTTTCTTTTTTTTTTATTTGAAACAGTTTTTTTATTCCATCGCCCAGGTTGGAGTGCAGTGACATCATCTTGGCTCACTGAAACCTCCACCTCCCAGGTTCAAGCAATTCTCCTGCCTCAGCCTCCTGAGTAGCTGGGACTACAGGTGCCTGCCACCACACCCAGCTAAGTTTTGTATTTTTAGTAGATACACAGTTTCATCATGTTGGCCAGGCTGGTCTCAAACTCCTGACCTCAGGTTATCCACCCGCCTTAGCCTTCCAAAGTGCTGGGATTACAGGCATAAGCCACTGTGCCTGGCCTTGTAACTTAATATTTTCTTTGTTCAATTTTGGAAGTTTGGTTTTTTTGTTTGTTTGTTTGTTTTTGCATTAAAAGGTTTGAGAGGGAGCAAAAGAGAGAGAAAGGCCCATTCACCCATTAATCAAAAAAGGGAGAATCTTCATTCATTCTCAAAAGGACTGAAAACCACTGATTCAGCCCCATCCTCTCCTCCATAGTGGAGGAAACTGAGGGTCAGAGTGTGAGGAGATCAGCTCCAGGTCAGACAAATAGCCAGTCAGAGGCCAAGCCCAGGCACAGACCTAAGTCCTGTCTTTCTTCCCTCTGCAACCAAAATGACTCACTCCTGGCCTCCCCTTTCTCCCCTCAGGTGCAGGAGGGCTGTCGGCCTGTCCTCCCAGACTCTCCTCCCCCAGGGACGCTCAGGGAAAGGTGGGATGGTTGCCACTTACCCTCAGAGCAGGCGGGGGTGCTGCAGAACTCTGAACTGTACTTCCCCGCCTTAAAGACGTAGCACCAGGGCTTTGAGTCTCGGTCTGGGTTTCTGAAAAATCAGCCAAGGGAAGGGCCAGGGTAGGTCAAAGGTGAAGCCTCTCCTCTAGGACCCAAGGTTTGGTATCCTTTTCTGGAGGAATGGGGAGTGCTTTTTTTTTTCTTTTTTTTGAGACAGAGTCTCGCTCTTTCTCCCAGGCTGGAGTGCAGCAGCGCATCTCTGCTCACCGCAACCTCTGCTTCCTGGGTTTGGGCATTTCTCCAGCCTCAGCTTCCTGAGTAGCTGGGATTACAGGCGTCCACCACTATGCCTGGCTAATTTTTATATTTTTAGTAGAGACGAGGTTTCACCGTGTTGGCCAGGCTGGTCTTGAACTCCTGACCTCAGGCGATCCACCTGCCTCGGCCTCCCAAAGTGCTGGGATTACAGGCATGAGCCACTGCGCCCAGCCAGGAGTGCATTTTTGGTTATACACTGGTAGTTGTATCATGTTAGGCAGGAGTATGATTTTGTTCCTGTGTTTACTTGGCGGTGAAGTATGGTTTAAGGAGTTGCATGTGGGTGCCAAGTTGACAAGGCGTGGACTGGAATAGTCTTATGTGTCAACTTGGCCAGGCTGTGGCACCCAGTCAGTTAATCAAACATTCATCTAGGAGTTGTGAAAGTGTTTTATAGATGTGGTTAGTACCTACAGCCGGCTGACTTTAGAAAAGGAAATTGTCCTAGATAATGTAGTTGGGCCTCATCCAATTACTTAAAGGCCTTAAGAGCAAATATGAGGTTTCCTGAATAAGAAATTCTGCCTTAAGACAGCAGCCTCAGCTCCTGCCTGCATTTCCAGCCTGGCTTACCTACATGTTTCAGACTTCCCAGCCCCCACGATCCTGTCAGCCAGTTCCTTAACATAAATGTCTTTCTATCTGGTGTGAAAGGAAAACAAATCTGGGGACCCCAGCGTCAGTGAGCCAAGGGAAATGTCAAGCCAGGAACTATGGCTAACCTGCCTCTCATTTTATTCCTCAATAAGGTAGTTGCAAAGGTTTTTTTCGTTGTTGTTTTTTTTTTTTTTTAATTCCCTACAAGGAAATTCCTTGTGGGCCTGAAGATCTTTACCCTAAAACAGTTCTGTTGACTTTCACCTTGGCATTGTCAGTGGATAGCTGATCTTCCCAGGTGCAGGACAGAAAGTCATCCCTCTGCTTACCTGAGACAAATGCATATTTGATTGCTTCCTCTGCCCTATTGTTTATGTAAAAATGCAGATCAACTGAGCCAGACTCAATTGTGTGTTCAGTGAAAAACTGATCAAGGACTCAGAATACAGCCTTTTGTCTCTTACCTACCTATGGCCTGGAAGCCCTTGCTTCAAGTTATCCCACCTTTCCAGACCAAACGGATGTACACCTCACACATGCTGATTGATGTCTCATGACTCCCTAAAATGTCTAAAGGCAAGCTGTGCCCTGACCACCTTGGGCACATGTCCTCAGGACCTCCTGAGGCTGTGTCACAGGGGTGTCCTTAACCTTGGCAAAATCAACTTTCTAAATTGATTGAGACCTGTCTCAGATACTTTGGGTTCACACACACTCTCTCTCTCTTTCTCTCTCTCCTATCTCTCTATCATCTATCTGTCCGTCATCTATCTATCTATCATCTATCATCTTACATCTACTATCTATCATCTATGTGTCTATCATCTATCTAATCTATCATCTATCAATCATCTATTATCTATCAATGTATCACCTATCATCTGTCTATCATCTATCATCTATCCATCTATCATCTATTTATCATCTGTCCATCCATCCATCCATTGATCCATCTATCCTATATTGGTTATGTTTCTTGGGAGAACCCTGACAGATCTGACAGAATCTTTCCCCAGCCATAGCAGCTTCTTACGGGGGGAAACCCTCCTGGGGGATGTGCCCTCACCTGCAGTAGTTGTGGTTCCCCAAGCCCAGCCTGATGGCGTCAGGCCTGCGCCCGCTGTAGGGCTTCTGGGCCAGCGCGCTGCTGTTCCAGTTGGTGCACTCGGCGCCGCTCTCTGCTGTGCTCCATGTGCCTCTGTAGCTGATGCCCTGGTCCTCGTAGCACGTGGCCCTGGTATCTGATGGAAAGCAGGGCACGGATGCCTCACATGGGAATCCCCTTTCATTCAGCCCTCAGGAGGTTCCCCTCTCTGCCCTGTCATCCCCCAGGCCTGACGCAGGCTGGCTGGGAAGCCATAGGCTGGGCGGTGAGGGTGCCAGCCTGGATCCAGGTTCACACCTGGGCTCTGCCTGCTGCCTGGCACTGTGCTTCCCGACCCATGGCAGAAGCGCCTGTGCTGTCCCTGGCCCCCACCCTTGGCCCTGCCATCCGCACCCTACCTTTCCTTCCTGTGGGGGAGAACTGGGGAGGTGGGATTTCAGCTCCTCTCACATGCTCCCACCTACTCACCTATTTCACAGTGCTTCCCAGCAAATCCTTCAGGGCACTGGCACACGAAATCTGAGAAGTACAGGGCCTGCTGGCAGGTGCCGCCATTGAAACACCTTGGCTCGCTGCAACCTGTTGAGTATAAACAAGCCCCTAATGACAGCCTCCCTCTGTGTGCTCACGCCATGGTTCCAGGAGCCCTGTCTACCACAATCCACACACACTCAAGTCCCGCAGTGTGCAACACACTACAAATACTGTTCCGCATCCTACAAATACTGTTTTCATCCTGCCTTTGGTTGAAAAAAATCCATGCATAAGTGGACCCTGCAGGTCAGACAAGTGTTGTTCAAGGGTCCCCTGTACTTTCAAAGCAGCTCCAAGGATGATGTGAGTTAAAATATTAAGAATGTGCTCTACGTGCCAGGCACTGTTGTACAGTCTACAAAAATTAGCTAATTTAATCCTCACAGCAAACCATGAAGTGTGTACTGTTATTCCTGCCTCTTTACAGCTGAGGAAACTGAGGCAATTGGGCATTTGCCCAAGGTCACTTGGTCTTGCTCCCTTTTCTGCTTATACCTTCACCTTTGCCTAAGGCCAAACAGGCCTGGAGGCTCCTTTTGAAGATTTGAACTTGCTGGGGACCATAAAGGACAGGGCTCATGAGACTGGACCCCTGAACTCGAAGCCTCAGCTTAAAGTCGATTTGTACTGGGCTTTTCTGTGTTTTTGTTTTTGTTTGTGTTGTGTTGTTTTGTTTTGTTTTAGAGATGGGGGCTTGCCCTGTCACCGAGGCTGAAGTGCAGTGGCACAATCATAGATTACTGCAGCCTCCAACTCCTGGGCTCAAGTGATCCTTTTACCTCAGCCTCCCAAGTAGTTGGGACTACATACCAGGTCTGGCTAATTTTATTTTTTGTAGAGAGAGGGGACTTGCTATGTTGCCCAGATTGGTCTTGAACTCCCGAGCTCCAGTGATCCTCCCACTTTGGCCTACTAAAGTGCTGGGATCACAGGCATGCGTCACCTCGCAGCCTCAGTACGTACTTTTGACAGGCACTGAGTGGCACTGTGCCCTGCCACTGTTGCACCAGCAGTATTCCACCCGGTTGCTTCTGAGCACGGGGCGCAGCCATGACTGATGTTGCTGGTATATCATCTGCGTTTTCTCATCTCTGCAGATAACTATGAGAAAAGACAGGCCAGCCTCATTAGAGTATGACTCAAGATGAAATGACTTACCACCCTTGGACCTACTGAGAAAACTCCCTCACTTGCTTTCTATAGACTCCATTGCATACTCCCTTACTGAAGAGGCACAACTGGAAGACAAAAAGATAACGAATACTGGCTGGACATGGTGGCTAACGCCTGTAATCCCAGCACTTTGGGAGGCCGAGGTGGGCGGATCACTTGAGGTCAGGAGTTCGGAGACTAGCCTGGCCAACATGGTGAAACCCTGTCTCTACTAAAAATACAAAAATTAGCCAGGCATGGTGGCAGGTGCCTATAATCCCAGCTACTCAGGAGGCTGAGGCAGGAGAATTGCTTGAACGCAGGAAGTGGAGGTTGCAGTGAGCTGAGATTGCACCACTGCACTCCAGCCTGGGCGACAAAGCAAGACTCCATCTCAAAATAAAATAAAATAAATTTGCATTTCTTTTCTGAGTGCCATTGAGTACCTTCTCATATTATTTATTTATTTATTTATTTAGAGACAAAATCTTACTCTGTCGCCCAGGCTGGAGTGCAGTGGCACGATCTTGGCTCACTGCAACCTCCACCTCCCGGGTTCAAGTGATTCTCCTGCCTCAGCCTCCTGAGTAGCTGGGATTACAGGTGCCTGCCACCATGCCCGGCTAATTTTTGTATTTTTGGTAGAGATGGGGTTTCACCATATTGGTCAGGCTGGTCTTAAACTCCTGATCTCAAGTAATCTGCCTGCCTTGGCTTCCCAAAGTGCTGGGATTACAGGCGTGAGCCACCGCGCCCAGCCTAATTTTTTCTTTTTCTTTTTCTTTTTTTCCTTTTTTTAGGGTCTCTGTTACCCAGGCTGGAGTGCAGCGGTGCTATCTTGGCTCACTGCAACCTCTGCCTCCCAGGCTCAAGCAATCCTCCTGCGCCAACCTCCCAAGTAGCTGGGAGTACAAGTGCACACCACCACACCCAGCTAATTTTTAAATTTTTTTGTAGAGGCGGGGTGGGGTGGGAGAGGCGGCGGGGGGAGTGTCTCACTATGTTGCCCAGGCTGGTCTTGAACTCCTGGGCTCAAGCCATCCTCCTGGATCAACCTCCCAAAGTGCTGGAGTTACAGATGTGAGCCATTGCACCTGGACTTTTTCTCATTGTAATTAATCAACAAATATATATATATGCATAACTGTCTACCAGAGTTTTTGATCCACATAAGTATTACCACACAGAAATGATGCATTTTTGGCCCCAAAGAAAATTGACATTTTAGTTTTTGCAGAAAATGTGCTACTTCTCCAAGTATTTTTGGCATACTGAAAGTAGTTGAAGTACTCCCATTAATATTCTCATGCCATCTTTCTGTTTTCAAGTCAGAATGCCAACTTAAAAAACAACAACTTTACTTTCAGTTAATTAAAGAAGTAGCACGTGCCCACTGTGAGTCAGACCCTTGCTGCTTTTGAGGTCGCTGATGCCAGGATACCCTCGTAGGAAGCAGGAGGCCATCCAACAGTGAAGGCATTAAGAGTCGAGGTGTGACTCACTCCTTTTTTAACACCTTTACAAAGGGTATTGCGGAGTCTTCCAGACTCAAAGGAACTGGGTCGTGAAGGAGGGAAATTGAGGGCCTGGGTTAGTAGTTTTGGACCTGAAGCTGGGCCTCGCATTCCTCAGCCTTCTAGAGTCAACTCTAGGCGTGGACTTAGAGACCCCACCATGTCTGGGGGTTGCCTGGGTGGGACATTCCGGTTGGGACATCCCAGTTAGATCACCAGAGGGAAATGGATACACAGGGATATTGTTACCAAAGCCGCTGGCGCCCTGTGGTGGGATCACAGCCTAGGATGGGACCCAGAGCATGGGGCTGGCCTCCGCCGTGACCGCCCTCACCCTGCTGCTGGCAGCTGTGTGGCCCTGGGCAAGCCGCTTGCTCTCTCCTGGGCTCCGCCTTCTGATCTGTATAACCAGGATCTTGGGCTAGTGGCTGCCCCCTGCCCCCCAACAGGTTGTGATCCCTGACAGCCTGGCTCCTTGGGGGGACACCTGTTTCTGCTTCCCTCAGAATCAGAACCCGCCCCGTGGCCGCAGCTGATGGGAGAATGGTGCCGACACAGGCATCTCTGTAGAATCATGCTGCAATGGCACTGTCACACCGTAGGCAGGTGGCAGGTGGAAGAAGGCCTCATAGGGCCTGATGCACCCCGCACCCCCGTCCTGCCTCCCACTCCCATGACCCCATGTACCCCTCAGCTTCACCCGACCTTGGTAAGATCTGGCTCCTCTTCTAAATCGGGCGTGGATTTCCTGCCAAGAAACCAGAGGTGGAGGAAGGATCAGCACACGCCAGGTGTACTAAGAGTAAAGGTGGCCAACCCAGAAGCCCACAGGAACCTGCCGGCCAGATGCCCCTGCTCAGAGACCCCCTCGGGTAACTGGCCCAAGTGAAAGTCCATCTCCTGCCTTCTAGTCCAATTTTTCCTCTCCTTTCTGACTGGCACTGTCCAGAAGAGCTTTCCGCATGGTGGAAATGTTTTCTGTCTGTGCTGTCCACGACAGACGCGATACAGGGCCACCGAGGGCTTTGAATGTGGCCAGTGGGACTAAGAAACAATGTTTAACTTTAATTCTTTTAAATTTAAACCACTACACATGGTCAGTGGCCACCATATTGGGCAGTGGAGTTGCAGCTGCCTGTCTACTCCACACAGTCACCTGGGCTCTCCCCACTCTAGGGGAGAGGTGTGGCTAGTTTGGACTTCCATGAGGCCCTCTATTGCTAGGCATTTTCAGAGAGTGTGTGTAGCACTTCCATCTCAGCTAGAGAGTAGACACCATGAGGGCAGCTCGCCTCTGCTGTGGCTCATGGCACTTGCATTGCCTTTTTTTTTTTTTTTGAGACAGGATCTCAGTTTGTCACCCAGGCTAGAGTGCATTAGCGCAATCATAGCTCACCAAAATCTCAACCTCCTGGGCTTAAGCGATCCTCCCGCCTCAGCCTCCCGAGTAGCTGGGACCACAAGTGCATACCACTACACACCTGACTAATTTTTGAATTTTTTGTAGAGATAGGGTCTCACTATATTGCCCAGGCTGGTCTCAAACTCCTGGGCTCAAGTGATCCTCCCACCTCGGCCTCCCAAAGTGCTGGGATTACAGGTGTGAGCCACTGTGCGTTGCCCTGAATTGTCTTTTATAAATACAGTCCACCTTGTATATCTGCAGGTTCCATGTCTGTGGATTCAACCAAAACAGATGTAAAATATTTGAAAAATTAAAAATAATAATATAAGCCGGGCTTGTGGCTCACACCTGTAATCCCAGAGCTTTGGGAGGCCAAGGCTTAAGCCTAGAGTTTGATGCTGTGTGAGCTATGATTGTGCCATTGCACTCCAGCCTGGGTGACAGAGTGAGACCCTGTCTCCAAAAAATATATAAATACTACAACAATAAAAATAACGCAAATTAAAAAATACATTATAACAACTATTTACATAGCATTAACATTATACTAGGTATTATAAGTAATTTAGAGATGATTTAAAGTATACAGGAGGGTGTATATAGGATATGCAAACTCTGCACCATTTTATATGAGGAACTTGTGTATTTCTGGATTTTGGTATCCTTGGGGGTCCTGGAACAAATACTCCACAGATATGAGGGACAACTGTATTTTATGGATTAATTCAAATACATTCTTTAAAAACAGCGGCAAAATAATGCAGGCACAGGCAGGGAGTGGAATTAACTGCTTACTCAGGTCAAAATAAGTGCCTGGGCTCTGCACTGGGCCGAAAATAGAGAGTCTGCTGTACCGAAGGGAGTGTGTGCTGTGTGCTCTGCAGCGATGCAGCCCTTGGTCCCTGTGCCTCTCTGCTCCCTGACAGCATTCCCACCCCCGTGGCCCAGATGGATGCAGACTCCTGGAGCCTCCGGAAGCATTGCAGCCTCGAGGGGCAGGACATAGGGATCCTGGACACCCACCTGGCTGGGCGAAGCAAAGACTGCTCCACACAACAGCAGCACACAGCAGAGCCCTCTCTTCATTGCATTCATGATTGCTTCACAGCGTCCCTTAAATTCTGGAAGAAGAGAAAAAAAGAGCTTGATCACGTGGTGCGAGAAGTCCATGATGGCAACAGAGGAGGAGAAGTCGCAATGTTGTCCTGGCTGGCTTCCTCCAGCGCCAGCCCCGCGGGAGAAACGCCAGACATACATCTAGAAGAGGATTCTAGAAACTACGTATTTTGTATTGTTGTAAAATACACATGGCACAAAATTTACCACCTTAACGATGTTAAGTGCACAGTTCAGTGGAATTAAGCATGTCACATTGTGACCACCGATCTCCAGAACTTCTCCATTACCCCCAACTGAAACTCTGTAGCCACCAGAGAGTAACTCCCCATTCCCCATTTCCCCCCAGCAGCCACCCTGCTACTTTCTGTCTGTAGGAATCTGACTGCTCTACATACATCCTAGAATTGGAATCAGACAGTGTTTCTTCTTTTGTGACTGGTTTATTTCACTTTGCAAATGTCTTCAAGGTGTATCCATGCTGTAGCGTGTCCTTTTTTTTTTTTCCTTTTTTCTTTCTTTCTTTTTTTTGAGACAGGGTCTCGCTCTGTCATCCAGACTGGAGTGCAGTGGCACGAACACGGTTCACTGCAGCCTTGACCCACCAGGCTCAAGAGATCCTCCTGCCTCAGCTTCCCAAAGAGCTGGGACTTCAGGCATATGCCACCGTGCCTGGCTGAGAGAGAGAGAGAGAGAGAGAGAGAGTCTGTGTGTGTGTGTGTGTGTGTGTGTGTGTGTGTGTGTGTGTGTGTGTGTGTGTGTGTGTGTATGTAGAGACAAGGTTTCTCAATGTTGTCCAGGCTAGTCTCAAACTCCTAGGCTCAAATGATCCTCCTTCCTCAGCCTTCCAAAGTGCTGGGATCAGGCTTGAGCCACCGCGCCCAGCATTTTTCCTTCCTTTTTAAGGTTGAATAATACTCTACTGTGGGATAGAACACATTTTGTTTATCCATTCATCTGTCAATGCTGGGAGATAATTTTGCCCAGAGATTTCTGTGGGCTGAAGGGCTAGACCATTTCTGAGACTTCTTTGGCAGCCCAGAGACCACAGCACTCTGGCTTGGTTTCCTGGAAGGGCATTCCCGCCCTGGGCCTGACTAGATGGAGCCACAGTCATGTCCTCCTGGACTTCTGCAGCGGAAGCCGTCGGGATTTTATTGCCAGCACATCATACAGCCAGCCTGCCTTAGACTGCCCAGGTTCCTCCATGCGTGATGGAGCCTACTCACCTGCCTGAGGGTCTCCCCACAAAGCAGAGGCCCCCAGCCCAACCTCCACCCCTCCCCACCACTCTGCCGAACATCTGTCTCCTTTTCCATAGACTGCAACAGATCTGGCAATGTGCATATTTGCAGGAAGGAGGGGAGGCAGCTGGTGTTTGGTCGGAAGACTCAGATCTTCCTGGACCCCAGAGCCCCAGTTTCCATCTGCTTCTCCCCTGTGATCCTGCCCTTGGCAGCTCAAAGTAGGTTAGTTGGTCGGGTGTTATTTTGTGGTCTGGCGGCCTGCTCCCTCCTTCATCCACAAAAATTGAAGCATGGCATTTCTTTCCCTGACTCATTTCCCTTTGGTCACAACAACTTTAGGTCCCACCCTCCCGCTTCCCTGAGCGTCCTAAGGGCATGGAGGCATGCATAGGGGCTTCCAGGCCTTGCCTCCTTGCCTGGGTCCGGCTCTGGATCTTTGATCATCACTTTCAAAAGAGCTCCCCCGAGGGAGGTGCTGATCACCCTCCTCGCCTCACTGCATTTCATGTCTGACGAATTCTCCCTGGGCTGCTGTGTCAGGCAGAGGGGTGTAGGGAGAGGGAGAGGGAAGCCTGCAGGAGGCTCTGGGTACAGTGATTCCAATGGGAAAACATGGCCCAGAGGGAGGCTCACGAGCCTGGCACCCTCCCAGCCTCCCTGCACCTATCCCATCACAAGGGAACAGAAGTGCCGTCTCCAGCCTTTGTGCCCGCAGTGCCCGAGGTGCGCTCTTCGGGGATCCCTTTCTCCCTGGGAGGAAGCAGCTGTGCTACTCCCTGGCTCCAGGCAGTTTCAGAGGAAAGGGAGTCAGGAGCCCAGGCCACCCAAAACAGGAGTGCAGGTCAGAAGCCAAGGCCACCCAAAACAGAAGTGTGGGGTGGAATCTTCTCATCACGGAGACTTACTCCAGATCTTCTCTTTCTCAGCTTTCCTCAAATGTCCCGTTTCTCAGAACTTCCCAAAATTCCTCTTAAATTCCCCTTTTTAATTTTATCCCATTACTTAATCTTGTAAAAATAGCTCATGTGAAACTCCCTCCCCATTTCTCCCTGATGTTCATGTATTTCTAGGTTACCCCACTCCTTACTCTTAAGTAAGACCCAAGGATGGTGAGAGCTCCCACTTCACAGGAATTCTGAATGAAACAACAAGTAAGTGAGTACAAGGAACTTGACCTTCTTCATTGTGCTGTCCACACCACCCAGCCCTCTCGATAGGGTCCTGCACCCCAGCCTGGGATATCAGTTTGGGTGTTTTTTCCAGATGCCCACCAAGATACTGTTTTATTCCAAGAACTCAAAGTCCTTCTAAACGGAATGCAATCCCAGATGCCGGGAAACTGCAACGTCAAGAGTGCAGTATGGACATGTTGGCATTGCCTGGGAACATCCCCCTTTCTGGATAACTAGGGGTGGGGGGCCAGATGGAGGAGGAGCACGACCTAGGGCCGGTCCACACACACCACCGGCTGCATCATGTTCAACCCTTTTGCAACTGAACAATCTGAATACGAGATAAGAGAGCAGGAACATATTTTTGTCTTTGCTCCTGAGAGAGTTGGAGACTTGTTTCTTCTCTTCCTTGGCCTCCCTGGACCTTCCTGCACCTTGAGCTGATTCAGTGCAAGTGAATCTCACCCCAGCGGGGCGATAGCTCTGTCTGCATCACGCAGAGGCGATTCGAGCGGCTGGAAAGGCCGAGTGGGGTAAGAGATGACAAAGAAATGAGTCATCCGGCCAGCAGAAAAACAGTGCAGTCTGAAAACAAGAAAGAGAGAAGAGAGGGAGGAAAAATGTGTCCTTGTTTTGCCTTCGCTGAAGAGGTGGGCGTCGAGGTCTGGGGGCAGTGCCGGGATGCAGAGCAGAGTGAAAGCCAGAACCGTGGACTCAGACTAGGGACCGCAGGGCGTGGCTGGGATGGACTTTGGGCCTCACCGAAGGGAGGTCCACGAGTGCTCTGGCGAGGCCCGGGTGAGAGATGACATTGGCGGAAGGGATGGTAGAAGCCTTCAGAGGCTCATTTTTATAAATAGAAAGACTTCTAATTTTGTTATGTGTTATCTCCCTTTTGCTATATTTAGTAGCTTCTCAGGATCATCAAAGAACTGAAAAAAAAAAGAAAATCAAAAAACGGGCAAATGAGAAGAAGGAGGGAAGGGGGTAGGAAGGGACGCACAGAAAGACAGAAAAGGGAAAAAAAAGAAAGGATAAAAGAAAGGAAGGCCCCAAGGTTGACTGACTTTTGCTGGGCTGGAATCCAGAATCACTATATGAGAGGAGAGGTGGAATGCTGGTCCCCAAGACCCCAAGGCCTAGCCCTGTCAGGCCACCCTAGCACACAAAGTTGATTTTTTTAGATTTGCAAAAGGCTCCCTCTCTGTTGGATGAAGTTCAACAGCCTCAGGGCATGGCAGGTTGACAAAGAATCTGTGCAAATTAGAAAAAACAGAGTCCATGGGTTGGCTGATAGAGTGCAGCCTGGATCTGAAGCATGTGTGTGCAGGCACCTGTGTGTAGGACACAGCCAGCATATCTGTGCTTGGCCGGCCCTATCTGCTTCCAATCTGCGTGTGCGTCCTGCAGAGCAGCTCTGACCTTCCTGCCTGGAAGCCGTGTTTGGTCTGTTGGCTGTAGCAACCGGAGTGACTCTGTTCCCGGGCCCCGCCGAACAACCTGTGAATGATGACTGTTCTCGGGGAAAATAGGAACAATAGTCTGGTAACCAGGAAGTGGGGTACTGTGCTGTAAGCTCCCTTTCCTGGGAGATGTACTGTTTCCCAGAGCCAAGGATGTGTGACGTTTTGGCTGAGAAATTGATGATCATGCCAACCAGAAAGGTGGTGTTCATTTCTGTGGTGGCCACATGGGGAAATGATGGTCGATGGGCACCAGTGAATAACTGATTCTGGATTGGGCACAGACCCTGGAAAGGAGGAGGCCAACTGGAAGAGGGACAGGGGAAAGTCGGTGGGGTGCTGTCTCAGTGCCTGTGTATTACTTCTCCCTCTATCTGCTTCTACCAGCCCCATCTTCCCTCCATAAAAACCAGCTCCTAGCAAAGGAACTAATCAGCTTATTCACATAAGATAAAAATGACTGAAAAAAAAATTAATGTGCTGACCTTCGAAAAAGTATCTATATTTTGACATAAAAGCTCCTGCCAGCAATGCAAAACCAAGTGGACTGGATGCTCCAAGGTTGCCTCTGGGGCTGACATCCTGTGGTTTCTGTTCTGCTGTGAGGACATGTGATATAGGGAGTGTCACATGCGGTATAAACTGGGAAACTCTTACAAACGGTGCTATAGATCTATTGTTTCGATTATATAGGAAAGTGAGGCCTCATGAGGTGGTTCACGCCTGTAACCCCAGCACTTCGAGAGGCCAGGGTGGGAGGATCACTTGAACCCAGGAGTTCGAGATCAGCCTGGGCAACACAGTGAGACTCTGTCTCTATCTATTTTAATACAAAAACATTTTTTAAAAAATAGATTATATGGCCAGATGCGGTGGCTCATGCCTGTAATCCCAGCACTTTGGGAGGCCGAGGCAGGTGGATCTCTTGAGGTCAGGGGTTCAAAACAAACCTGGCCAACATGGTGAAACCCCATCTCTCCTAAAAATACAAAAAAATTAGCCGGGCATGGTGGCAGATGACTGTAATCCCAGCCACTTGGGAGGCTGAGGCAGGAGAATCGCTTGAACCCGGGAGGCGGAGGTTGCAGTGAGCCAAGATCATGCTACTGCACTCCAGCCTGGGCGACACAGCAGGACTTCATCTCAAAAAAGATTATATAGAAAAGTGACTTGCAATACAGGAACTGTACACATGTAGTCAATCAATCAAATTGCAAACAGTGCAGTCACTCCAGATGTTAGTGAACTGGAGAATTATAGTCTGTACTCTTGCCAGCAAGAAGGCAGAAACATGAGCAAGCTAGAGGAGGAGGGAAATTGCAAGGAAAACACAAATGTAAATTGATACCATTATCAAATGTTGCACCATGTGCAAAGTTTGCTACATTTTCCTTTGGTCAAGGAGATTCTTAGGTTATTGTTGCTTTGCAAAAGGTCTCTCTGAAAACCTGAGCAAGAGAAAGTCAGTCTCCAAGAGTACCAATACCCTAAAATGACTCACGGGTTTAAAACAACACACTCTTCACTGCCACCCCCGCCACAACCACCATAGCCCAGATGGATGCCAACAATTAAGAAAAGAAACGACCAGGATTCCTTGGACCAGCAAAGGCACGTTTCTAGAGCAGGACGAGAGCCGAAGTGTGATGCTGGGAGAGGAACTAGCCTTGGAAAGGGTGGCGTGCTCCCACGAAAGCACCACTTTGTTCGGGACAGGAGCTTTGAGCCTGGTAGCTCTCATCTGACTTCTCCAGGCCCTGTGTATTACAGAGGCCATGATCTCAAAATAAAAACCACTTTCAAAAACTACCATCACATAAGTAATTCTTAACTTTTTGAAAAGGTGATTTGCTATAGGCTAAATGGTTATTTTCCCTCTCTTAACAGAACATTTATATCCAGGGGAGAAGAGAGGAAGAGTCTGTTTCTTATCTAATTTCGCCAATTCCAATAAGGTGAAGAGAATAGAATCATCTCAGAGCTGGGTGTGGTGGTTTGCATCTGTAGTCCTAGCAACTCAGGAGGCTGAGGCAGGAGGATCACTTGAGGTGAGGAGTTCAAGACCAGCCTAGGCAACATAGCAAGACCCCGTGTCTTCAAAAGAATAGAATCTTTTCCTGGCACACCCTGTCCCCCACCCATCAGAGCAGAATTTTCTCCAAAGCATCTTCCAAATGTAGGCATATGGCCTGTGTCTAAGCTATATGGAATTAAACTCAGAAAAACCTAGAGCAGGCATGCACAGCTGTCATCTCCTCGATGCCCCACCCTCTGCCTGGTAATCCTGGTTATTTAGAGGAGTGGGGAATGTTGGTTTCCGGTCTAGGAAAACAGAAGTCTATCCTGCCTCCTCCCACAATCAAAACAGAAGAAACCCTGTCCTAATAAACTTAGATCCTTCTGAAGCAAACACAAGGTCCACCTGGTGAAAACTAAATCAGTCAGTACAATAAAATGTTAACCGCAAAGTCTGCATCTAAACAAGCCCTGAGATCTAAAGTGAATCTAAATGAGTGTCATCTTCCGTGATGGAGGTGGTTCGTTCCTTATGTTCCTTCCACTCCCTAAAGCAAACATCACCACATGGTAATTAAATACTCAATGATTTGACAATTCTCCAGCCCAACTCCACATTTCAACACACTTGAATTAGGAAATACTGATCAGAAACTTTCATTGTATTGTTACATGACTTTACCCACATTTTACTGGCCTTACATGAAAGTAACATTATTGTTGCCTGAGAAATGTACACGGATTAATGCCACTCACTCAACAGGTATTTGAGTAGCTTCCACCTTTCCAGGCACAGAGTTTACAAAACGCTTTCACATCCATTAAGTAATCTGAGGCAATATTATTACCTCGTTTTTACAGACGGAAGAACTGAACTTCAAAAAAGTGTAAGGGGATGAGAGCAGTGGCTCACGTCTCTAATCCCAACACTTTGGGAGGCTGAGGAGCGTGGATCATTTGCGTCCAGGAGTTTGAGACCTGCCTGGGCAACATGGCAAAACCCCATCTCAACAAAAAATACAAAAAAATTAGTTGGGCATGGTGGTGCATGCCTGTAGTCCCAGCTACTTGGGAGGCTGAGGTGGGAGGATGGCCTTAACCTGGGTGTTTGAGGTGGCAGTGAGCTGTGATCATACCACTGCACTCCAGTTTGGGTGACAGAGCGAGACCCTGTCTCAAAAAAAAAAAAAAGTATAAGGGTCGTGCTGTATGGTGACACATCCTGTGAGAGTTGGCATCAGGACTCAAGCCCAGGGGACACAGTTCTCTTACCCCAAACCTAACACTCTTTCCACTATTCCTCACTGTCTATGTGACACCGAATTGTAACATTCTTTTTTTTTTTTTTGAGATGGAGTTTCACTCTGTCGCCCAGGCTGGAGTGCAATGGAGCAATCTCAGCTCACTGCAAACTTCACCTGCTGGGTTCAAGCGATTCTCCTTCTTCAGTCTCCCGAGTAGCTTGGATTACAAGTGCATACCACCACGCCCAGCTAATTTTTGTATTTTTAGTAGAGACAAGGTTTCGGCATGCTGGCCAGGCTGGTCTCAAACTCCCAAACTCAGGTGATCCGCCCGCCTCAGCCTCCCAAAGTGCTGGGATTACGGGCATGAGCCACCACACCTGGCCATAACGTTCTTAATGTGTTCCACGTGGTATACAACAGCAGAATGCCACAAAGAAGGGGCGTGGTCACTGGATTCTCAACCTGGAAATCTAACTGCATTTACAGTACAGGTCCTGTGTGAGCAACTCACTCTCTCTGAGCCTGTTTCCTGGTTTTTGTCATGGGCTAATCATTTCCGTCTTGCTGAATTGTAAGGTAGTTAGAGAAGCAGCAGCAAAGTCCTTCCCCCACACCTGGGTGCACGGCAGGAACGACCTGCACCTACTGTCATGAACATCCTTCTTCAGCAAAAGCACTGAGGCTTCCAGCTTCTCCCTGGAACGACTTGAAGCTGCTGATGCAGAGGAGATGCCATGCTCCATGGGGTCCTCAGGGATCCCTGTTAATCCTGAATCCTGCTTCCTCGATCATCTGACCACCTGTGTTAGTCTATAACCAATTCTCTGCAGTTGATGTAGAATTTTGTGCCTTCATCTGTGTTCGTAGAACAGTATCAACAGGAACCATTATTTCCTAAATACAGGGTGGTGTCTTTAATGTGGTTTTTAATCTGCTTTTTTATTTGCCTTTCCCACACCATGCATGCAGAGGCCACTGTGGACTCCCAGCAGAAGCCGGAACTAGCCGCTGAGATGAGACAGCTGGGACATCAGGCCATCTCTATTGATAAGGCCCATCTGACCAGGCCACACCATGAAAGTCAGAGGCATCACATGAGAGAAATAAGTAAATTGGAGCTTCCCAGAAAAAAACCCTTCCCTTTCTCTCAGTAGCCCAGGTGGTAGACACTGGCTCTTGTTACAACAAGATAAAATACAACAAGTTTCTCTTTTCGGTGAACATGACAGAAAGAGAATAACCAGCAGAAATCAAGTTGACCAGTAGTCTCTCTTTCTTATTTATTTATTTATTTTGAGACAGGGTCTCGCCCTGTCACCCAGACTGGAGTGCAGTGGCGTGATCGCAACTCACTGCAGTCTCAACCTCCCGGACTCAAGTGATCCTCCCACCTCAGCTTTTCAAGTAACTGGGACTACAGGTGCATGCCACCATGTCCGGCTAATTTTTTTTTTTTTTCATTTTTTTGTAGAGACAGAGTCTCGCTAGGTTTGGGACCCAGGTTGGTCTCGAACTCCTTGGCTCAAGCAACCCGCCCACCTTGGGCTCCCAAAGTGCTGGGATTACAGGCAGGAGCTGCACGCCTGGCCTCTGTTAGCTCATCCATACTGGGTTACCAGGTTTAGCATCCCCTACCAGTCGCCGTCCCCTGCCTTCTGGAGACTCAGCTAAAATAAAACTGCCCACATCAAGAGTCCCATCTATGGGACTGGAGAAGCTACAGGGGTGTCCTCCTCCGAGCGCCTACCAGACCCCCACCACTCCCCCGCAGGTCTCAAGCACCCGTGTGAGCTGCTTCTCTGTTAAGTACTCACAGACAATGATCTACCTGTGCTATCTATTCACCATCAACGTGTATGGGGCACCAGCTGTGCCCTGGCACAGGCTCTGGCCATGCAAAGACACAGCTCTTATCCTGAAAGAGCTCATAGTTAGGATGGGGCCTGATGAATAACTAGACACTCAGGGTACAGCAGAGCAGTGCCATACCACTCAGCAGGCGGGGGATGGGGGTAGGCTTGGAGTGGAATGTGGGGGAGGTTGTCCATCCCAGGCTTGCTGAGGTGGGGGTGGTCAGGCAGGCTTTCTGGAATGCGTAACACAGAAGCTGTTCCGGGAACACACGAAGGAGTTAGGCAGACAGCGAAGGGGTCTGCTCCCGACAGAGCACATCCCCACAGCTTAGGCCTGGGCCACAGCAAGCACAGAGCCCCTACCCATCAGCACAGGCCCCGACAGCAGGCAAAGGTGAGAGTCGCCCACGGGCTCTCCTGCCAGGGTGTCCTAGGAGGACGTGTGCTTTGGAATCTCTGAGTGTTCTAAGGATCTAGGGGCCTTTGGAGGAATCCAGCATGGATTCTCTAATGCCTAACTATATGTTAATGGAATATTTGTGACTACATAATAAACACAAAAGGCTCTCAATACATAGGTCTCCTGGTATCCGGGTTCAGCCTAGCCCGGAAGTGATCACTTCAGAGGCTCCAGGTGGAATCAGATCTTCTGATCAATCCTCAAAAAACTTCCCCCAGCCACCGGTGCGTGTGTCAGGAGCATCACGTGGCCACCCATGCGCGTCGGCTGGGCCTGTTGGCCAAGTTGTTGCTGGGTCTTGGCCATTGGTGTGTGCAATTCACAGTGGGGCAGCTGCTGCAGACACCCAGTCATGTAACTTGTATAGGAAGAACAGCTGGCTAGCATTCCCTGGCAGTCATGATCAGCACCACAACTCAGGCAAAGTTGAGTTCAAAAATGTTTCTAAAACACTTGCTGTGTGCCCAGCACCTGTTTCATCTTCACTCTGTCACAGGTGTTATTTTTCAGTGGATCAAGAATTGGGTTTATCTGTCCCTCTATCCCATTCTACAGAAGTTTCCCAAGTGGCATAAATAGAAAATATTTTTTGAATATATAATATGCAAATTATCACTAAGAGGGGCTGGGCACAGTGGCTCTTGCCTGCAATCCCAGCACTTTGTGAAGCCATGGCAAGAGGGTCGCTTGAGGCCAGGAGTTTGAGACCAGCCTGGGCAACAAAGCAAAACCCTGCTTCTACAAAAAAAATTTTGTAATTAGCTGGATGTGGCAGCATGCACCTGTAGTCCTAGCTACTTGGGAGGCTGAGATGGAGGATCACTTGAGCCCAGGAGTTTGAAGGTTCAGTGACCTATGATCACACTGCTGCACTCCAGCCTGGGTGATGGAGTCAGACCTTGTCTCTAAATATATGTATATACACACACACATATACAAACACATATTGCTAAGAGAATGTGCTGTCTTTATATGTAGGTAGAAAACAGTCACTATCAGAAGACCATGTGGCTTGACTTAGGGTTGGAGCAGAGTGGATGAGCTTTAAATTTCTTTCTAGCTCTAATTTTCTTTGAGTCTAAATCATCCTCACTCTTTTACCTGGTTTGATGTGAGACCCACCATATGGTTTTGTGAGCTGGCTGACTAGGATGAGGTTTATAGCCTGACACTATGGACAGAAATTTTCTCCCGTATATACGAAAGAAATGGCCCCAAGAAGGAATGAGCAGAATGCACTGGTCCCTCATTGTCCGTCCCAACAGTCTCGTCAAAGCAGAAGCGGAAGTCACTCAGAGAAAGGAAAAAATGTATTTTGAGACTGCAGATGCGTAATGCCAAATAATCAAAGGAAAACCTGTCTGGGCGTGGTGGCTCACGCCTGTAATCCCAATACTTTGGGAGGCCAAGGCAGGCAGATCACTTAGGGTCAGGTGTTCAAGACCAGCCTGGCCAACATGGTGAAAACTTAGCCCGGTGTGATGGCGGGCACCTGCAATCCTAGCTATTCAGGAGGCAGAGGCGGGAGAACCGCTTGAACCCAGGAGGCAGAGGCTGCGGTGAGCCAAGATCGTGCCACTGCACCCCAGCCTGGGTGACCAAGTGAGACTCTGTCTCAAAAAAAAAAAAAAAAAGAAAAGAAACATTGGCCGGGCACGGTGGCTCATGCCTATAGTCCCAGCACTTTGGAGGAGGAGGGCATCACAAGGTCAGGAGTTTGAGACCAGCCTGATCAACATGGTGAAAACTCATCTCTACTAAAAATACAAAAATTAGCCGGGCGTGGTGGCATATGCCTGTAATCCCAGCTGCTCAGGAGGCTAAGACAGGAAAATTGCTTGAACCATGGAGGTGGAGGTTGCAGTGAGCTGAGATCATGCCACTGCACTCCAACCTGGGCGACAGAGCAAGACTCCATCTCAAAATAAATAAATAAATAAATAAAAATAAAAGGAAAACTTGGCATCTCAACTAAAAACCTAAAGTTCTCCTCACCACCAGATACTCAGTATCACAGAGAAGTAGGAGGATTTTGAATTCCAAGGGGAGCTACATTCACCACCATTGTTTATCAGCCATGTTGCCCCCTCAGCCATAGGATTGAGAATAACCTTTACATACTCTTTGGAAATCCTGAAGCCAGCACTACTTTTTCCAAATGGAGGAACCCAGCAAAAGGCCCTCTTAGGCTGCTATAAAACCCCTTGACCAAAAAAACACCTGTCGGCAGAAGAGTAATAGGCCTCGCCTGAGCTACACAGTAAGTTTTCCCAAATGTGCTTTAGTCCTGGCTACTCACTTACCAAAAAGAAGAAAAAGAAAAACAAACAAAAAAGAAAGAAAGAAAGAAAGAAAGAAAGAAAGAAAGAAAGAAAGAAAGAAAGAAAGAAAGAAAGAAAGAAAGAAAGAAAAGCCTTAGATGGTAATGGTGGCTTCAAGTGACACTACCAAGGTATGAAAGGAAAATAAATCTCAAGACCCCCAAATCACTACGCCAAAGGGAAAAGCCAAGCTGGGAACTGCATGAGGCAAACCTGCCTCCCATTTTATTCCTACATAAGACAGCTACAAAGATAAAAAGCTACATACCTCCCTCACAATTTACCCACAAGGAAACTCCTTGTGGACTTCAAGATCTGTACGCTAAAACAGTTCTGCTGAACTTCACCTTGGCAATGCAAATGGGTGCAGGACAAAGGACAGAACTCAAAGTCATCCCTCTGCTCACCTGAGACAAACACATATCTGATTGCTTCCTCTGCCCTATTGTTTTTGTAAAAATGAAGATTCAGGCCAGGCATGGTGGCTCATGCCTGTAATCCCAGCACTTCAGGAGGCCGAGGTGGGTGGATCACCTGAGGTCAGGAGTTCAAGACCAGTCTGGCCAACATGGTGAAACCCTGTCTCTACTAAAAACACAAAAATTAGCCGGGTGTGGTGGCAGGCGCCTGTAATCCCAGCTACTCAGGAGGCTGAGGCAGGAGAATCACTTAAACCTGGGAAGTGGAGGTTGCACTAGCCAGGATTACGCCATTGCACTCTAGCCTGGGCAAGAAGAGTGAAACTCCGTCTCGGGAAAAAAAAAAAGTAGATTCACTGAGCCAACTAAGGCATAAGTGACTCTTCCTCTGCCCCCCCTCACATGTAAATTGTGTATTCAATGAAAGGCTGACAAAGACGCAGAAGAATGATATCTTTTCTTCTCTACCTATGACCTGGAAGCTCCTACTTCCAGTTGTCCTGCCTTTCCAGACCGAACCGGTGCACACTTTACATGCATTGATTGATGTCTCATGTCTCCCTGAAATGTATGAAACCAAGCCACACCTTGGCCACCTTGGATACACGTCCTCAGGACCTCTGGAGGCTGTGTCACAGGTGTGTTCTTAACACTGGCAAAATAAACTTTCTAAATTGACAGACCTGTCTCAGTTACTTTTGGGTTGACAAAGGAATGCCTGGGCTGTTTGTTGAAATCCTTTGAAATCTACTGGCCACTGACTCTGCTCGGCAATGTCAGGCCCTGGGGGAAATCAAAGCCTCAGTGAACTCAAAAACCAACAAAGGGGAACTGCTATTCCCAGCTACTCCCTGGCTGCCTGGACTGTCCCAGGTCTGTGATGAAGCAGGGGGAGCCACAGACACTGGGAGAATCCGATGCAAGCCATCGTGAAATAAACCGAGCTGGTCTTGGGGAGTTGGGCAGAGAAGGAGCACTTTGGAGACAGGGCAGCTTTCATTTGCTCCTGAGATTTTGATCTTGGGCTTTATCATTTGATCCAGAGCTTGGAGGCTGGTGTCTTTGAGAACATTTTAGGTGGAATAAATGGGTGGGCAGGATGGAGCTATTCATATCTCAATACTCACGGTGTCCCTGCCAGTGCTGGAGTCCGACTCTGCCTGCACAGGAAGCACGCACCCAGCAGCTCAAGCTGACCGTCGTGGATTGATTCTAGATCCCAGAATGAGTGTTCTTGCCACAGCAAGTACTACTGCTAGGAAGTCACCTTTGAGGGAACTCCACCTGACAATGGTATTTGCAGGACCGCTTCCTGGGATTGCAATGCACACACATACACACACACACGACATTTTTTCTGTCATCAAGGAGCTACAGGAGACCACCATATTATTCCCAATTGGCCGCCAAATGCATCCTTGTTACCACACTTCTTTGAGCTTGAGTTTGTCATTAGTTACCTGGGACCTCGGCATGTTTTCCTCTTCCCTCCCTCCCTTCCTCTCTCCCTCCCTGTGAGGTTAAGAAAATAAAGATAATAACAGTGAAAATCTAGAGAACCCCACATGCTTTCTGCAGAGTGCTTTAGGAATAAAAGACATTGATGTTAGTTTTTTCCCCTGTAATTAAAATGTCCTTTAAGGAGGACTGCACGCTTGACTGATGCACCCTGGGCAAAAAGCCAGAGGGCCAAACTGACCTGTGGAGACTTGTGGGGGTGGCACCTAGGGAGGAGATCAGAGGCATTTCTCTACCCCACGGGGTAATGTGGGGCGCGAAAGCCACCTGCTTCCCTCTCCCAGCACCTAGCGAATAGTGCTCTGGAAGTAAGGCCCCTCTGCTCCATCCACAGCCTCAGTTCCTTCCTGGGGGTTCATCGGGGGAGGGAGGAAACTGGGGGACCCCAGAGGGCCCTCCCAGCTGTCACAGCCACGTGTCCCAAGGCAGCCGATTTTCCTTTTATTGCCTGCTCATCTTGAGGTGCTCCCACAGCCTATTTGGGGCATTTCTGTATCGTTCTTTTCACCTTCCCCCTTACTCTGCCAGCAGAGGCTCCTCCAATGAATGCAAACTCCCTAGTCTCCCTTCCCCTGACTCCCTCTCACCTCCAAAACACTCCAGCCTATCCCAATCACATGCAAATGCAAACAGACATCTCCCCTCCGGAGTGGATTCTAGCGGATCCTCTAGTTGCCTGAATTACAAAGTTGGTCCGTTGGTTAAAGCATTCCTTCACTGGCTCAGCTTGCTGGAAAGACTTTTAAGAGACAGAAGAGGAGACAGACCCCAACACAGAAACCTGACCTACCGCGGCTTGCTCCTTGCCTTTCCTCGCAGAGGTTTTCTCTCTAGCCCTGGACTCCTGTAGGATCTCAGCTTTGAGCTCCCTGAACAGCTCCAGCCTCCTTTAAGTTTCCAGGCAGGGGGTGGGGTCGGTGGCCCCGGCTGGGCGGGTTTCTGTGTGGCGGGAGGATGCTCAGTGGACAGGGCCATGAGGGAGCTGGGGCGGGCCTGTTTTTATAAAGCAGGGGGAGGAAGTTCACGGTGGAAGCAGCACAGCCCATCCTGGCTTCGGGCCAGGCAGATTATTCACAGCCCTGATGTCATCGAATCACAGGAATTTGGAAGTGGGACGGGATCTTAAGATTCATCTTCCTTTAGAGTCTTAGTGTCCAAGACTTAAAAGGGACTTTCAGGACCCTGTGATGACAAGAAGTGTTTATAATTCTAAAGGCACCAGGCTGGGGCTGGGAGTGGGGTGTCTTCTGGAATCTGTGGCTGTAGCTCTGGCCTCTCAGGACATGAGAGGTTAAGATTGGAACACTTTGTGTGGTGGCGGGAGCTTAGGGGGCTAGCCACTGAGAAGGCAGGACTAGCCTCTGGCTCACCTGCGGTGGGAGGTGCCCCCATGGGGATTTGCTCCAGTAGGCATCTCAGGCCCAGCTCTGTAATTTTAGGGAGAATCTCTCTCTTCCTTGTAAAGTGCAGGGCTGCAGTAGGTGGCCTCTGGGGAGTTTCTGACGCCAGCATCCCCTCGAGTGGGCCCAGGGAATATACACAGGGCCTTGGGGCCAACATGCCTGAAATTCGATCAAAGCCATCAGCCCTTAAGCCCACAGAAGCCTTTCAGTGTTTGCTTGTAAAATGCCCCTGGAAATAGACAAGCCATTTCCCTTGCTGACACCTTTTCAGATGACTAAGAAATAAAAGCCCTGTGGTGTAGGGGAAAGTCTTAGGTTTAAATCTGGCTGTGCCAGTAACTGGGGTATGACCTCAGTCAAGGTTTTCAACTATGCTGAGCTCTGGCTTTTGCATCTGCAGGTCACGTGAGGATCAGAGAGAAGCCATGCATGTCAGGTCCCTGGCACATCATGGGGCTCAGCAGGAGCATCTATCATCATTGGTTCATGTCTGGCTGAGACCAGACCTTTTAAAAATTAGAGAGAGGTGAAAGAAAGAATGCAGGGAGGGAAGAGAAGTTTGGCAGAGGAAATTGCGGGATGACCGACTATCCAGGAGAGGCCAGATTTCATACATTCTGATCCTAAATATACTCATATGTGTCAAACCATGAGTGCTGAGTTTGAAGTTGAAAGGCACCTAACTGCTTTTCACATTGCTTTCAAACTGCTTTTCCACATTTTTATCAAGCTGCAGCCCTGCTGATGGTCATTGTAGAAAAGGGGCACTGGGGGTGGGTCGCCTGCTGAGCGTGGGAGGTAGACCTCCCATGAGCGGCAGCAACTGTGGGTCTGTCTGGTGGGCACGGGGCTGCTTTGCTGCAATGTGGTCTAAGATGGTGAGGTGGTCTAAGATGGTGAGGTGGCTAAGATGGTCAGGTGGTCTAAGATGGTCAGGTGGTCTAAGATGGTCAGGTGGTCTAAGATGGTGAGGAGGGAAGCTTTTTTGGGGGGTGGGGCATTGTGGTTCAGCAGGGAGTGCTGGTCAGGAGGAATCTCATTTGAACTCTTGAGAGGATGGTTTTCCACTGAATGGTTGCACTTAAATACTGGAACTCGAACCTCTATGGAAAACAACATGGAGATTTCCCAAGTAACTAAAAATAGGACATCCATTTGACCCAGCAATCCCACTACTGAGTATCTATTCAAAAAAAAAAAAAAAAGAATTCATTACATCAAAAAGACACCTGCACTCATGTGTTTATCACACACAATTCATAACAGCACAATTCACAGTAGCAAAGGCACAGAATCAACCTAAGTGTCCATCAATGGAGGACTGGATAAAGAAAATGCACATATACACCAAGGAATATGACAAAGCCATAAAAAACAATAAAGTCTGTCTTTTGGAGCAACATGGATGAAACTGGAGGCCATTATCCTAACTGAAATAACTCAGGGACAGAAAGTGAACAACCACATGCATTCACTCATAAATAGGGGCTAAACAATGGGAGACTGAGAGGAGAGGGTTTGCAGATCATTAGCCGGGGCCCTGAGCTTTGCTGAAATATACCCGAATGATTAAGACCCAGTAATACCCTGCAGCCCTAGAAACTGGGGTATCTGTGTTCCTTCTGAATTGAGATCGGTTTCCCTTGGACAGATTCTGGGGAAGCCTGAGAATGCAGAAGTAGGAGTGGGCAGGCTGATAAGGTGACAGTGGGAGGCTTGATTTTAGTCAAGGGATCACTTCGAGGAAAAGAAAAGAATAGAAAAAATGGGAAATAAATCTTGGTGACCTCACATCCTGGGAACATTTTATCAAAGTCCTTCGTTTTCAAAACAGAGAAATAAATCCAGGCCTAGATAACACAGATACAAAGTGGGCACAGGGAAACTGGATGGGGAATTGCTGCAGAGCTTTTCCCAGCCCGGCTGTTTCTGCAGCGGGCGCCTCCTCCGTGGAATGCATGAGTCATGCAGGTGGCAGGGGCAGAGAACAGGGGCTGCTCGGACCCTTCTCACTGGGGCAGGTGGCAGGATGGGCATTCAAAAGAGAGCCATGCTGAGACTCTGCTCAGCTGGGTAAGAAATGATGTGATGTCTCTGGAAACTCAGAGAAAGGAAAAGTGGGCAAGAAACTTATGACAAGGTGGTTTTGGACCAGAAGACGGACATTTTGTGTCTAAAGTAAAATTTAATTTTGGTAGTCATCTGGTTTTCCAGGGGATGGGGTAAATGTCATGATGGATCTGAAATCGGTGTTATTGTGCACGTCTTGTCTGGGTCTCAATCTAGACCAGGAATCCCTGACCCCCGGGCCGTGGACTGGTATCTGTCCATGGCCTGTAAGGAACCAGGCTGCACAGCAGAAGGTGAGTGGCTGGAGAGCCAGTGAAGCGTCATCTGTGTTTACAGCCGCTCCCCATCGCTTGCATTACTGCCTGAGCTGCGCCTCTGGTGAGATCAGCAGTGGCACTAGAGTCTCATAGGAGTGCAAACCCTACTGTGAACTGCACATGCGAGGGATCTAGGTTGTGCACTTCTTATAAGAATCTAATGCCTGATGATCTGTCACTGTCTTCTATCACCCCCAGATGGGACTGCCTAGTTGTAAGAAAACAAGCTCAGGGCTCCCACTAATTCTACATTATGCTGAGTCGTACCATTATTTCATTATATTTTACAATGTAATAATAATAGAAATAAAGTGCACAATAAACGTAATCCTCTTGAATCATCCCGAAACTATCTCCCCTCCCCCGTCCATGGAAAAACTATCTTCTACAAAACTGGTCCCTGGTGCAAAAAAGGCTGAAGACCACTGATCTAGACTAGACTCCCATGGTGGTAACAGCACCAGTTGTGTGAATTCCACACAAACAACGAGAAACATAAAACAGGACAAGCTGAAGGCATGGGAAGAACTCTTACAAATCTTATTCTTGTTAAGAGCTGTTCACCAAACTGTAGCAGGAGGTCTTTATTCTTGCAACTCTTTGGTAAGTTTGAGATTGTTTCAAAATATTAAGTTAAAAATTGGATTATTCTCTTGGAGCAGTAATTTTTTGAATATTTAGCCTGCTGACATGCATTTTTAAATCCCCATACAAGATAATGATAGGTATTCAACATTGTTTTGACTATCTAAAAACTGAAAATAACTTATATGTCAAAAAATAGGGGCCTAGTAGACTAGGACATGTTAGAATAGTGCAATATTGTGTAACCATTGGGATGACTGGTAACATAATTATACCGACATATCAAAATCAGTCATAAAATTGCCCTGCCCAAAAGAAGAAGAAAATAAATTTGTACATGAGCTGTGATATAAATAATGTAGGTCAGGCATTGTGTGTCATGCCCATAATACCAGCCCTTTGGGAGGCTGAGGCAGGCAGATCACTTGAGGTCAGGAGTTTGAGACAAGCCTGGCCAACGTGGTGAAACCCCATTTCTACTAAAAATACAAAAATTAGCCAGTCTTGGTGGCGGGCACCTGTAATCCCAGCTACTCGGGAAGCTGAGGCAAGAGAATCACTTGAACCTGGGAGGTGGAGGTTGCAGTGAGCCAAGATTGTGCAACAAAAGTGAGACTCCATCTCAAAAAATAATAATAATGTAAACACTACATAGATGTATGGATAGAGATTAGAAGAGAAAATTAGATGTTGGAGTACTGTCATTATTGGTGAATTGTTTTTCAGTTCCTTTAGTGATGCTTCTAAATGGCTTTCATAAAAGTAGACGTACTGGCTCCACACTGGGTGACCAGCCCAACACTCTCTTTCTGGCCCTGGAAGGGCCTGGTTGTTCATGGAAGCATGTCAGAAGAATAGGAATTTTCCTTATTCCTTATGATGGAGTATCCATGAGTTTATTCAAATTATTTTTGAACACATCTCATTTTCAATCAATTCTTTTGTGGAGTGAGTTGAGTTTCTTAGGTTGGTTTGCTGATTCTTCAACACAGAACTTTCTCTGCTCCTAAATCTACCTCTTTTGAGCCTCCTAACACATCCCACATCCCCAGCTATCAATCTTCAAATAAACACCCCCCCCCCCCCCCCGCCAAACCCTGCCCCGAGCTGGTGAATATGCAGGCTACTGGAATGAGCCTGCGCCTGGAAGTCAAAAAGTTTCCTTTCTCTCCTCTGAGGTCAGTTGTGCGACTCTGGGCAAGTCCATTTGCCTTTGCTAAGCTATAGGTTCCTTGCGTTTCAGATAAGAGAAGTAAACTCACAGGATTATTATTTGACTCAAATAGGATACCATGGGAAGGAAAACGCTTTGGGACATGCTATTGGTGACTTAGTAAACTGTTTTATAAACATTTTTTGTAGCTTTGTTCTTTAGCTATATCCATCCTCAGAAGGAAAGAACTTTGCAAGGGAAAGCCTCATACTCTTTTCTCAAAGATGAAGAAAGGAACTTTAAAGAGCCCCTGACTAAAATTTTCTCCAACTGTCTCCTGAGCAACATAGGTCTCACACACGAAAAAGAACCAAGGCTACAAAGTTAAGAATTGGAGAATTCTCTCAGAGCAGTAATTTTTTTGACTATTTAGCTGATATGGTTTGGCTCTGTGTCCCCACCCAAATCTCACCTTTAACTGTAATCCCCATAATCCCTACGTGTCAAGGGCAGGACCAGGTGGAGGTAATTGGATCATGGGGGCGGTTTTCCTCAAGCTGTTCTAGTGATAATGAGTGAGTCTCACGAGTTCTAGTGGTCTTATTATTGTCTGGCATTTCCCCTGCTTGTGCTCATTCTCTCTTCTGCCGCCCTGTGAAGAGGTGCCTTCCTCCATGATTGTAAGTTTCCTGATGGTCTGCCAGCCATGGGGAACTGAGTCCATTAAACCTCTTTTCTTTATAAATTACCCAGTCTCGGGTATTTCTTTACAGCAGCATGAGAACGGACTAATACATTAGCCGAGTAAAATACATTTTTTAAATTCCCATACAAGATAATGATAGGTCTACAACTTTGTTTTGACTGTCTAAAAACTGAAAAACAATAGTAGTTTAAACAAAAAACAATATCACTGCACTAAGTAGAAGATAATAACAGGGGAAACTGCGGAGGGAAGAGAAGGGATAATAATAGGGGAACTCTGTGCTTCCTGTTCAATTTTTCTGTAAACCTGAAACTGCTCTAAGGAATGTCTATTAATTCAAAAAATATTGACAAGATGCAGTGGTTAACATCTATAATCCAAGCACTTTGGGAGGCCAAGACAGGAGGGTTCGCTTGAGTCCAGAAGTTTGAGACCAGTCTGGGCAACAGAGCAAGACCCTGACTCTGAGAAAATATTTTTTAAAAGTCATTCAGGGCTTGAATCTGGGAGGTGGAGGTTACTGTGAGCTGAGATCGTGCCATTGCACTCCAGGCTGGGCAACAAGAGCGAAACTCCGTCTCAAAAAAAAAAAAAAAGAAGAAGAAGAAGCCATTCAGGAGGCTGAGACAGGCAGACCACTTTAGCCCAGGATCCCAGGGCTGCAGTGAGCTATGATCATGCCACTGCAGTACAGCCTGGGCAACAGAGCAAGACCCCAAACTCTAAAAATTAAAAAAAAGAAAGTACTTGCAAATGAAAAATATTATCATTTCTGATATTATAAAATCATATCTATATTTATGTATGCATATTATACATAAGAATTTAATTTTATTTGCAGAAATATTTGGTCTGTGAGAACATTCACTGCCATCTGCTTATTTACATATCCAAGTATATCATAGCTAATGAATATAGGAATTTTATCACAGTCTTATAATTTTAAGGGTGTCTATGGTCAATCTGTTTGGTAAAATTGAGCTACTCTTTATTTAACTTAATTAATTTTGAGACAGGGTCTCACTCTGTTGCCCAGGCTGAAGTGTAGTGGCATGATCTTGGCTCACTGCAACCTCCACCTCCCCGGTTCAAGTGATTCTCTCACCTCAGCCTCCTGAGTAGCTGGGATTACAGGCACTACTTAGCCATGCCTGGCTATTTTTTTTTTTTTTTTTTTTTGATAGAGACAGGGTTTCACCATGTCGGCCAGGCTGGTCTCGAACTCCTGAACTCAAGTTATCTGCCTGCCTCAGCCTCCTAAAGTGCTGAGATTACAGGCATGAACAACTGTGCCCAGCCTACTCCCTATTTTAAACGTGCAAACTCTGCAAAGTGGCTGTGCTGAGGCACTTCCAAATGCCACCCGGCTGGTGCTGGAGTTTTGGTTTCTGCTCTATGGGTCCTTCTTCTTCTGGACCTGGTGCCACCAACCTTTGCAGCCTCCTATGGAGGATGGTGCTTGTTTCCTTTCAGCCTTTCTGGTCATTTCTTTTCTTGTTTTAAAATAACAACACCAGGTCAGGCGAGGTGGCTCACTCCTGTAATCCCAGCACTTTGGGAGGCCAAGGTGGGAGGATTCCTTGAGCCTAGAAGTTTGAGACCAGCTTGGGCAACATGGCGAGACCCCATCTCTACAAATAATTCAAAAATTAGGTGTGGTGGCACATGCCTGTAGTTCCAGCTACTTAGGAGGCTGAGGTGAAAGGATCCCTTGAGCCTGAAATGTTGAGGTTGCAGTGAGCTGTGATCGCATCACTGCACTCCAGCCTGGGAGACAGAGTGAAAGCCTGTCTCTAAAACTAAAAAATAAATAAATAAACAAACAAATAACACTGAAAATAACCAAAACCAAGTGAATATGGATAACTCAATTCCTTCTGACCCCAGGGTGACTCCAGAGTCCCAGGCCATGGCTGCGTCTGGGGTGGGCTCCTTTGGGAGAGTGGCCAAAGCCCTACTCACCTCAGTAATGAGATCACTCAGACCTGGGGGCAGGCGCGTTCCAGGAGAGCATGATGACTTCCGCAGCAGAGGCTCTTGCATCAGTTCTGGTCACCCACGGGAGACTGCATGTGCTCGGGGTGACAGGAACACCACTGTTTACGTGGGACCCACCTCCCGCCATGGCATCACAGGACTCGCCGCCCCGGCCTCCTTCCTGAGTCAAGCATTTTTGTCCAGTGAATACAGCTTTGGTGCAGCTTTCCGTATCTTCTCTCTCCTCCTCGCCACGGGAAGTGACACATATTTTATAGAGCTGTTCTTTTGCTTCATTCTAACTGTACATTTTTTCCTCTGTGAGGAGTTTGCGCCAATCGAAATGAACTTGAGATCATTTTCCCCCCAGCCTGTCTTTATCTAGGGGCACACAGCTTCCTGTCTGATTTTAGTCACCGATTGGATTGATGGGCTTAATCACATTCCAAATGTCCGTTGTCCTATCTCCCTGTGTGTGCAGGACTGGCTCAGTCTGCAGCTTTTATTAGAAATCAACAGAAGCCACCAGAACACAGAGCCCTGAATGAGCACTATGGACCCGAATCATCCGACCTGAACTCCAATGTAGAAGAAAGGCCCTCTGCACGCACCTGCTGACCTGCCTGTCACCACTCTCACAGCTGTGCCGGGACAATGGCACAGACCCACCCATTCCAAAGTTACCATCTGATATGTGTGGGCTCATGCAGAAAGTATGCTATAATGTGAAGACATAAATCAGATGGAAAAACACATTGATGCCAACTTGTTTTTTTTTTTTTTGAGACAGAGTCTTGCTCTGTCACCCTGGCTGGAGTGCAATGATGTGATCTCGGCTCACTGCAACCTCCGCCTCCCGAGTTCAAACGATTCTCCCGCCTCACCCTCCTGTGTAGCCCACTACCATGCCCGGCTAATTTTTGTGTTTTTAGTAGATATGGGGTTTCACCATATTGGCCATGCTGGTCTTGAACTCCTGACCTTAGGTGATCCACCCGCCTTGACCTCCCAAAGTGCTGGGATACAGGCTTGAGCCACTGTGCCCAATGCCAACTTTTAAAAAATGCACACTCCCTCAAAGGGTTAACAGCACAGGAGAGGTTGTTGCTGAAGGTTTGCAAGGTAATTGCTCTGAAATCATATTAGAAACCAAAGCAGTAAGTGTGCTTCCCCAGTAGAGAGTGTTGACAGGGACTTGGGTTTAGAATAAGAAGGAAAGAGTTTCCAGCATGTCAATGGGCACGGTGGCAATGGTTCACGATGGGTCATTGAGTCTAGGCTGACAGAGGGCAAAGGGCTGAAAGATAGGGAGGAGTAGCGCTGAGGAGCTGTGGAGACTCCAGGAGCAGGAGGCAGGGAGCTGGGAGGGCCATCACACACAGCTGTCCCCCTTAACCACAAGGATGTGTTCCAAGATCCCAATGGATGCCTGAATCCATGAGTAGTACCAAGCACTATATATAAAATGCTCTTCCCTATACATCCATACTTAGGATCAAGGTTAATGTGGCCGGGCGCGGTGGCTCATGCCTGTAATCCCAGCACTTTGGGAGGCCGAGGCAAGTGGATCACTTGAGGTCAGGAGTTCGAGATCAGCCTGGGCAACATGGTAAAACCCTGTCTCTACTAAAAATAAAAAACTTAGCCAGGTGTGGTGGCGTGTACCTGTAGTCCCAGCTACTCAGAAGACTGAGGCATGAGAATAACTTGAATCCAAGAGGCGAAGACTGAAGTGAGCCGAGATCGTGCCATTGCACTCCAGCCTGGGCGACAGAGGAACACCGTGTCTCAAAAAAAAATTAAAAAAAAAAAAAACAAACAAAAAAACATGGTTAATGTATAAATTAGGCGTGGCAACAGACTAACAACAACAACCAATAGTAAAATAGAACAATCATATCAAGGTACTATAATAAAAGTTATGTGACTGTGGTCTCTCTCTATATACCACTTTCTCAACTTATTATAGTTCTGAGCTGGGCACGGTGTGGCTCACACCTGTAATCCCAGCACTTTGGGAGGTCAAGGTGAAGGATCGCTTGAAGCCAGGAGTTCAAGATCAGCCTGGGCAACATAGTGAGACCGACCTCATCTTTACAAAAAAGTACAGAAAATTAGCCAGGCATGATGGTTTGCGCCTGTGGTCCAGCTACTTGGGAGGCTGAGGTAAGACGATCTCTGCAGCCCAGGAGGTCAAGGCTGCAGTGAGTGCTATACCACGGGTAGTTACCCTGTGGAAAGTGAAACCACAGATAAGCCAGGGGGGTCACTCTAACATGGAGCAGAGAAGGAAGCAGCGGTGGGGAAATGAAAGTATTCTGAGTCATCAAGGAAGGTGACAGTGATTCCTGATTCTGCATGGCGTGGCCCTCCAAGTCATCATACCACCACCACGATACCTCAAGGATGGTAAGGATTTGGAGAGAAGAGGGAGAGAGGAAGGAGAATCGAACAAGGAGAAGCAAGAGAATTCCCCAAGAGCCTGCCTTGCAGACCCCAGGTGGGCCTAAGGACCAACTTTGTAAGTGCATCGCCTTTCACAAAACTCCTTCATGCACACCACCACATCTGCTCTTCACAAGTGTCATATCCTGAGAAACAGACAGAGATGGTGTCATACCCAATGCACAGAACAGGAAACCAAGGCCCAGAGAGGTCAGGTGACTTGCCTATGGCCACAGGTTTGCTCATCGGTACATAAGGGAAACCAACAAGGCCAACCACAGTGGAATCTGGGTTCCAGCCAGGGCGCCATGCACAGAGACACTCCATGCCTTTGGGCTACCTGTCAGCCTCCCAGAAGGCAGCTCAAGTGAGGACGGAGTTTGTTGATGTTTTGTCTGCTGCGCTGCACGCAGAGCCCACACCAGAGGAGAAACACCGATGACAGCATGCTGGCCAGGAGGGATTGCGGTGGCAGTTGCATGTCCTGTGGCTTCCTGGAGCTCAGGCCACCCCTGCAGATGCTGCGGCTGGTCCCCAAGGCAGAGGGGGCAAGTGGGGCTCCTGTCTCCGCAGAACATTCCTGAGACTTTGCATGATATTTCCTCCTGCTTGCTCACTCATGATGGGAACAGAGAACCCTTCCTGAGTCCCACAACTGCCCCACATCTCCTCTGGGGCCTTCTGTGCCCATCTCCCAGTTAGGAGCCCCCGGCTGAGCACAGGAACCATTGGTCTCAGTGGCTGCAGCCTCCTGGCCAGAGGGCAGGTGCCAATCCGGGAAGCTGCAGCTGCGGTGGCACTTTGCCCTCACAGCAGCCTCCACCGTGCGGGGCCAGGACAGGTGGCCCATTTTCCATCCCCACAGATGCCAAAGGCATCGCCTGGCCAGAGTCTTTAAGTTGTCCCTGCAGATGTTGGCAGCCTCCTGGCCTGCGCTCAGCCACTAGGATGTCAGAGCAGCAGGAGGTTGTGCTCCGGAAGGGCAGAGCTGTCCTGGCTGTGCCACAGGGCCAGGAGGGGAAGCCATTTTCCAGCTGAACGAGGCTGAAGGAGGCCAATGGGGGAACAGGCCCACACGTGCAACACATCTACCCAAAGGCCCTGGCATCCCGCATTAACATCAACATGATCCAGAGGTCAAACCACACGCAAAACCATCTGCTGTGAGCCACTGAGCAAGCCACTTCGCTTCTTGGACCGAGTTTCCTCATCTGTAAAATGGGAATGTGAGCAGGGCACAGTGGCTCCTGCCTATGACCCCAGCACTTTGAGAGGCTGAAGCAGAGGGATCACTCGAGCTCAGGAGTTTGAGACCAGCCTGAGCAACACAGTGAGATCTCATCTCTACAAAACATTTTAGAAAATTAGCCTGGCTTGGTGTCTGCCTGTGCTAACAGTGACTCGAGAGGCTGAGGGTGAGGTGGGAGGATTGTTTGCTTGAGTCCAGGAGGTTGAGGCTGCAGTGAGCCATGTTCATGTGACTGCACTCCAGGCTGGGTGACAGAGCAAGACCCTGTCTCTTAAATAAATAAATAAAACAAAATTAAATAAAATGGGAATGCACCTGACACATCTACCCTAAAGGGGGTTTAGAGGATCAAAGGAGATTTTGTGCAACATTTCTATAATCAAGCATACATTAAATTATTATTCCCTAATAAGTAACTTTGTAAACTGCTCAGACCAGAAAGGAGGATCGGGAGCAGAGAAGGTGGGAAGGAATGCAGCTACCTCTGCAGCTCTGCCTGGGAGCCCAGCTGCATGGGATGTTGTTCAGGCCGCCCTGGGGTCCTCCAGCTGTGCTAGTGGAAGCACTGGGGGTTTAGGGGGTCAACAGTGCAGGGAGCAAAGCACCCAGTGGCTGAACGGCACCATTTCCCTGAAGCACTCCTGCCTCCCCTAAAAAGCAAGTAGTGCCTGACTGCCAAATTCCTATAAACGATTCAAGGTAAAGGAATAAACAAAAATACATCTGAAGTGCTCCTATCCGGCAGCCAGGAGTTGGACAAAAAGTCAAACTCAAGTGTTTATTAATATATTAAGTCACCTACCCTCCCAAGCTGAAAGGAGAATGTGCTTCAGTGGATGGTCCAAACTTCCTCAGTGGTGACAGAAGACATCAAAGGACCAGGGCCCCCTGTTGGAGTGTGCTGGCACGCCCACCGCAGAGAACATTCTGGGAACCCAGGAACCTGCATTCTTATTTCCTGGTGGTTTCAGGTCCCTGGGAGAGGCTGTGTTCCTGAGAGTGACTGCCATTAGCAAACGCATGTCTCTGTGATTCTGTGTGGCTCTCTTGTGCCCCCAACAAGATTATCCAGCATGCAGGGGAGGCCTCTGGGGTCTGGCCTCTTGCTGTAACCAACCGTGACCACTGGCACTCCTGTTGTCAAGGTTTCAAACATTTCACCACCACGGGTTCCCTTGACCTGACTATAATTTTAAAAACAGGCCAGGTGTGGTGACTCCCGGCTACAATCCCAGAGCTTTGGGAGGCCAAGGTGGGAGGATTGCTTGAAGCCAGGAGTTTCAGACCAGCTTGGGCAATATAGCAAGACCCCATCTCTAAAAAAAAAAAAAAATTAAAAATTAGCCAGGCATGGTGGCACACACCTGTAGTCTCAGCTACTCAGGAAGCTGAGGTAGGAGGATTGCTTGAGCCTGGAAGATTGAGGCTGCATTGAGCTATGATTGCTCTACTGCACTCCAGCCTGGGCGACAGAGCAAGACCATGTCTCTTGAAGAAAAAGGGTAGGGAGAGGCGCAGTGGCTTACTTCTGTAATCCCAGCACTTTGAGAGAGTGAGGCAGAAGAATTGCTTGAGCTCAGGAGTTTGAGGCCAGCCTGGGCAACATAGGGAGATCCCGTCTCTACAAAAAAAAAAAAAAAGTCTCAGCCAGTTTAATGTCATCATCACTTCCTAAGAAACTGATTTGATCGTTTGTCAAAATCTGACATTTATAAAATCTGACTGTATAACACTTCCTCGGACAGAACTTCTGCCAGGTTTCCCTGCTGTTCTCCTATCCCCAGAGTCCTCTCTCTGGTTCTAGGACGTCCTGGAAGCTGTCCTCAGGAGCACTGTGCCAGGAGGGGAATCTCTCCTGACGGAGCTTTTCCTGATCCAGAGAGGCTGCTTCACACCACAGTTTCACTCTGGTCTACTTATTAGGACCCAGGAAGCCTTGCTTCCATCAAACAGAACCTATGCCTCTACTTCAAGGCACATGAGGGGCCCTCACTCCCCTGGGAATGAGAAGGACAAAGATGAAAACACACATACGATTATGTGCTCAGCCTTCTCCTCCTCAGTGCTGGGTTCTGCTAGGCCAGGTAGCGTGCTGCAGAAGCTAGTGACATTTGTTCTTGGCCCTCAGGACAAATGTCTCAGAAGTCTAGGGAAAGGAGACAGGGAAGTGCTAGAGCTGACGGGTGGAAACACTTTTCTGGGAAGGGCCGGGTGGTGAATAGTGTAGGCTGTACAGGCCGCATGATCTCTGTCGTAACTACACAATTGTGCCCTTGCAGTGTGAAAACAGCCAGGGACCCTATGCAATGAGTGTGGCTGTGTTCTAATAAAATGTTATTTCTAGGCCAGACACAGTGGCTCATGCCTGTAATCCCAGCATCTTGGGAGGCTGAGGCAGGTGGATCACTTGAGGTCAGAAGTTGGAGACCAGCCTGGCCAACATGGTGAAACCCCATCTCTATTAAAAATGCAAAAACTAGCCAGGAGTGCTGTCGCGTGCCTGTAATCCCAGCTACGCAGGAGGCTGAGGGAGGAGAATCACTTAAACCCGGGAGGCGGAGGTTACAGTTAGCTGAGATCGTGCCACTGCATTCCAGCCTGGGTGACAGAGTGAGAGGTTATTTACAAAATCGGGTGGTGATTTGGATTTAGTCCGTAGGCTGTTGTTTGCCACCTTACACTAGAGAGGAGACACACAGGACAGAAGCAGCTCAAAGGAGGGACTGGTCGCTTTTACTGAGCAGGGGGTTAGAATGGGACAGGTTTCGTAGGACAGGCATTGCTGTGCAGACCTGAATAAGGGAAGTAGGCATTTGCCAAGCAGGCTGGGGCGAGGGGCACTGCTGGAAAGGGGGGCATAGGTGGGAGCCCAAGCCCTGCAGCATGGCATCGTGGCGGCCATGGCAGTCTCAGCCCATCAGTGTGGCTGGAGTCGGGGGAGGTGAAAGCCAGAGATTAGGCTAGACAGGGAGGCGGGGCCAGCTCTGAGAGGCACTGTGAGCCATGCTAAGGGCTTTGGTCTTTATCCTCAGGGCAGGGAGAATAGGAACTAATGGAGCCTCTGGGTTTCATCGCTGTTCCAGATAGTTTACGTAAATGATTAATGATCTCATTCATTCTCACGAAATTTGATGAGGTAGGTGTTACACATCCCGTTTTGCAACAGCAACACTAGCTCAACGTTCACTGCTTTCCCTAAGTGGCAGAGTCCGGTCCAACCCAGATCCTCCAGGAGCTGGACCCCTGCTCTCTCCACAGCGCAGCCTCCAACGGAGCCTGAGACCCAGGATGCTTTTCCTCCCTCATCCTACTGCCAGGAACCACCCCCCTCCTCACCCCACCAGCAGGAAGGGTTCAGAGAATGCCACGATTTCCCAGAGTTGGACCCTGGAACCTGGGGTGGTACGGGGGGGGACCTCAAGGCGTTGGCCACTCACCCTGGGAAGCTGCCTGGGGATGCAAAAGCCTGGCTCCCTTGGGGAGAAGGGAGTGGAGTGTTTGTCTGCTCTGCTCCCTTCGTCCTGGCTGAGACCCACCCGGAGCCCACCCAAGGGGTCGTGGCTCCGCAGCTCTGTGACTGAGGTCACCAGGCGAGAGGAATTCCAGAGATTCCTGCTGAGGCGTCAGCCCCAGCTCATCTCTCTGCACCCAGTTTACTCGGTTGCTTAGTTGCAGAACATTTTGGTTCTTTTCATTCCACTCTCTGAAAGTTGGAGCCATTTGCAAGAACAGGTCCCTTTTCTTCTGTCATATGCACCAGGCATTTGGGGAATCCTCACCGAATATCTGTTGAGTTAAACAATTAGTACTGAAGTGCATCATTTGTACAAATGCCTTTTATTTACTCCTTCACATTTACTCCACACCAAGCAAGACCTTCTGCCACCATTTTATAGAGATTTATCCTTAAAGAAGTCTGGTTCAGCCAAGTGTGGTGGCTCATACCTGTAATCCAGGCACTTCGGGAGGCCGAAGTGGGTGGATCACCTGAGGTCATGAGTGTGAGACCAGCCTGGCCAATATGGCGAAACCCTGTCTTTACTAAAAATACAAAATTAGCCAGGCATGGTGGCAGGTGCCTGTAATCCCAGCTACTCGGGAGGCTGAGGCAGGAGAATCGCTTGAGCCCAGAAGGTGGATGTTGCAGTGAGCTGAGATAGCACCACTGCACTCCAGCCTGGGAGACAGACTGAGACTCTCTCTCTCTCTCTCTCTCTCTCTCTCTCTCTATATATATATATATATATATATATATAAAATTTTAAAATCTCTCTCTCTATATATATAAAATTTTAAAAACAGCAAAGAAATCTGGCTCCTTGCAACTCAAAGTGTGGACTTGGGACCAGCAGCAACTGGGAGCTTGTGAGAAATGCAGATTCCCGGGCTCCACCCCAGACCTGCTGAACTAGAAGCTTTATTACAAAAAGATCCTCCAGTGTTTCATGTGCACGTTAAGATCTGAGAAACAATGGAGACGTGACTTTGCACTTGTACCCTGAAACAATCACTAACCCCAATTCCATTCCTTTGATAACTTCTAAAGTGATATTCTTTATATATTCAGAATCAAGTTACATTCCGAGTTCAGAAAACATCATGAGCCCCTACAAATTTCCTCTTCCAAATTCTTCCCCTTGAGTGTACCTGTCCCATCCCTGTTTTTGGCAACAATAATGGTTTTAAGTAGGTAAGAAGGAAGTGAGTAGAAAAATGTTGAAATGACACATTTGAGGGTGACAGCCGAACACCTCGTCTCTGAAATTGCCACTCTGCGTAGGGTGTGTACATCCTGTGCCCTGTTAATTCATTCCTTTGCCAAGTCTTTAGCCATCTAAAGAGAAGATAAGGTGGTTTTTCCAAGGTCACGCACATAGCAGCAGGGATGGGGAGGGGAGAGGGACATGTAAGCCCAGAGGATGCCCTGGTTGTGCCAATGTCCCCGGAAAGACAGGAGAAACCCATGTGCCAGGCCAGTGCCCTCTCTTGCCGTGGCAGGCAGGGTTTCTACATTTCTGGCTGCAGCAGCTGCTTCTTCATGGCCACTGCCTGTGGTGGAAGGAAGAATGCCAGCTCCCACATCAGACACCTGTTTTAAATCTTAGTTCCACAATTTACCAGTAGTGTGGCCTTCAGCGAGACACATGCTCTCTGAGCCTGTTCCGACAGGGACAATATTCACTTTGCAGAATAGCTCTGACGACTGAAGAAAACATGTCAGCTGGGCCTGCAGTGTTCAGCTTGTATTAGATGTTATTTCTCAGAGAGGTGCCCCTAGTCATCTCCCAACCATGTGTTGTACACATTGCCACCTCGTTCCACAACCTTCACTGACACTCTGCTACCTGTGGGAAAATGTGCAGACTCTAGAACTCAAGGTCTCCCCGATCTGGTCCCTATCTCACACTTCCAGCCTACTTCTATCCTACTTCTCCTTTAAATGAAAGTGTGCTAACAAATCTGATTTTCTTATTTCTAATTTACATAATATTATTTTTTCTAGAAATATATAGACAAGTCCAATGGCGCAGGAATCCCCAACCTCCGGGCCATGGACTCGTACCAGTCCATGGCCTGTTAGGAACCGGGCCACATAGCAGGAGGTGAGTGGCAGGCCAGCTAGCATTACCACCTGAGCTCTGCTTCCTGTCGGATCAGCAGCAGCATTAGATTCCCACAGGAGTGTGAGCCCTATTGTGAACTGCACATGCGAGGGATCTAGGTTGTGTGTGTGCTCCTTATCAGAATCTAATGCCTGATGATCTGTCACTGTCTCCCATCACCCCTAGACGGAACTGTCTAGTTGCAGGAAAACAAGTGCAGGGCTCCCACTGATTCTACACATTATGCTGAGTCGTACCATTATTTCATTATATATTACATGTAATAACAATAGAAATAAAGTGCATAATAAATGTAATCCTCTTATATCTTCCTGAAACCATGACCCACAACCCTGGTTCATAGAAAAATTGTCTTCTACAAAACCAGTCCCTGGTGCCAAAAAGGTTGGAGAATTCTTCAACGGACTGTTAAGAGTGCTGGTTGAGACTAGGCTCAGTAGCTCACATCTGTAATCCTTTGGGAGGCTGAGGTGGGCGGATCGCTTGAAGTCAGGAGTTCAAGACCAGCCTGATCAAGATGGTGAAACCCCATCTCTACTAAAAATACAAAAATTAGCTGGGCATGGTGGCACATGTCTGTAGTCCCAGCTACTGGGGAGACTGAGGCAGGAGAATCGCATGAACTCAGGAGGTGGAGGTTGCAGTGAGCAGAGATCACGTCACTGCACTTCAGCCTGGGCAACAGAGTGAAACTCCGTCTCAAAAAAAAAAGTGCCGGTTGATTATAGGACTTAAGCCACTTAATTGATGACTTCTCTTATGCCTGCTAGGGAATTTTGGTGTTTTTCTTCATGGACAAATAATATTCCTTATTTCCAAATAGCTGTACCTCCTTTTTCTATTAAAATAATCCTAAGGTTATTATTGGGAAAAGCGTATTTAAAGTTTAACCCAAGTTCCATTTAAACAACTACGTCAAAGTGAAGTTGGCCTCTTCCACTATTAATAAATCTTCTCACTATTTTGCAACATAGATGACTTCATTCTGTTAACTGTTAACGTTAGTTATGGGATTTTAAACTGATAAGAGTTGGGTGTATAGTTCCAGTTAATTTTTTATGCTAACTACGTAACTTTTTGTCTTTGCTCACTTTTATTATTACTTTGTTATTTTCTTTTGTTGTTGTTGTTTTTTGTTTTGTTTTGTTTTGTTTTTGTTTTCTTGAGATGGAGTCTCACTCTGTCACCCAGGTCGGAGTACAGTGGCGCAATCTCAGCTCACTACAACCTCTGCCTCCCAGGTTCAAGCGATTCTCTTGCCTCAGCCTCTCGAGTAGCTGGGATTACAGGCTCATGCCACCATGCCCGGCTAACTTTTGTATTCTTAGTAGAGATGGGGTTTCACCATATTGGTCAGTCTGGTCCCGAACTCCTGACCTCAGGTGTTCCACCCACCTCGGCCTCCTAAAGTGTTGAGATTACAGGTGTGAGTCACTGCACCCGGCCTACTTTGTTATTTTCATACAGCACTGTTTCTTTTTTTTCTTTTTAAAAATTTACATCACACAGGTAGTGTGCCGACATCTTGATAAGTTTTGAGGGAGGCACATCCACCCATGAGCGTGAAAACAACCATCTGCTTATGAGCTACGAAAGGATTACGTAGCACTTCTTCTAGATTCCCAGTGTTGTTCATGTCAATGACTGAATATGAATATTTTGGGAAATGTTAAACACAATTTAATTAGACTTGGGAAAGGACTAGGGTGAATTCAGAGTAATCAGATGTCCCCAAAACTACCCCTAGTAAATTAGTTTCTTGGACTGAGCTATAATTTGATCATCGAAACCTTTTAGCATTCTTACCATTTTCTGACTCATGTCCTTAGAAGTTCCAATAAAATGCATCATATAATGAATTACAGATTTTTCATTGAGAGAGAGGGGTGGTGTATGAGCACTTTATGGACTGTTTTATTAATTGTCAAATTCTCCTTTGGACTATTTAACCATGGAGACCTTCATTAACATTGTAGTCTAAGCAAGTGAATGTAGCCTGTTGATTTAAATTTAAAGTCTGCGCTTTTCCTAACAGTTTTTTATTTTTTTCTTTTGTGAGATGGAATCTCACTCTGTCGCTCAGGCTGGAGTGCAGTGGTGCAATCTGTGCTCGCTGCAACTTCTGCCTCCCGGGTTCAAGCAATTAACCTGCCTCAGCCTTCCAAGTAGCTGGGATTACAGGTACACGCCACCATGCCAGGCTAACTTTTGTATTTTTACTAGAGACGGTGTTTCACCATGCTGGTCAGGCTGGTCTCAAACTCCTGACCTCATGATCCTCCCGCTTTGGCCTCTCAGAGTGCTGAGATTACAGGTGTGAGCCACTGCACCCGGCCTTCCTAACAGTTTTATAACTACACTTGTACTGACTCTTCTATTCAACCAAGGCTTTGCTGATATGGTGGGCAAATAAGCTGAGGTTATAGGAGAATATCATTTCTAGAAGAGGTTCTCAGAGAGATATTAGCACCACACATTTAATGTTAAGCCATTACTTGCAGTTCTCTGGTAAAAAAATTCTTTGTCTGTATTTAGGACAAAACATGGTGAGATACCTACTTCTCGTCAGGGTCTCGACTTATGTATTCTCTAATATTAAAATCATTTTTGTAATATCACCTACTTACAAACCTAAATGTAATAATTTATTTAGTCAAGAATTATCAACAGATACTAAAACCATCAGGTGAAAGGTTATGGTAAACAGAATATTTTCATGGCACTAAATAATTATGCACAGATTCATTGCGAGTTGCAAAGAGAAAATGTAGTTTTATGATGGAGAGATCTGGCAGTCACCACTTTAATAAGGCAATCAAAATTAGCCTCACAGATAGTGGAACAACCTCACCCAATGTGCCTCCTTATGTGATGCAAAAAGTACACCCTATCATTCATGAACTCTTTCTTGTCCACAATGTTTAATCTGAGTCTATTCAAGGTGGTAAATGTAACTTCCAGGTCCCTGGAAGCAGAGGGGATAGAGAAAAACTTTAAAAAGCCATCAAGAGATCAATTACACAAATCTAGGCAACTTCAACCTGTGTAACATTCCACAAGACAACTGTCCCAGACTTACCACAAATTCAAGGTCAGCCAGATGCAGTGGCACACACCTGTAACCCTAGCACTTTGGGAGGCCAAGGCAGGAGGGCCACTTGAAGCCGGGAGTTCAAAACCAGCCTGGGCAACATAGTGAGACCCTGTCTCTACAAAAAAATGTTTAAAAATTAAACGGATAGGGCACGGTGGCATGTGCCTGTGGTCCCAGCTACTCAGGAGGCTGAAGTGGGAGGATCGCTTGAGCCTGGGAATTCAAAGTGCAGTGAGCTGCGATCGCACCACTGTACTCTAGCCTGGGTCTCACAGCAAGATCCTGTCTCTAAAAAAGAAGAAAAAAACATTAAAGTTATGGAGGGGGAAAAAAAGGGCTGGGTGTTTCAGGGCTAGGCTGAAAGGGATGATGGAAGAACACACAACTAGCGCTTGCAAACAATGAAAGCTACAAAAGACATTCCTGGGATCATTTCAGAAATTGGAATACGGTTTGCATGTAGATGATCTTATGGAAATATGATTTGTTCTTATAGGTCTGATAATAGTACTGTGCTTACATAGGAGATTATTCTTAGAAGATTAACACTGGAGGCTGGGAGCAGTGGCCCACACCTGTAATCCCAGCACTTTGAGAAGCCAAGGTGGGCAGATCACCCAAGGTCAGGAGTTTGAGAACAGCCTGGCCAACACGGTAAAACCCTGTCTCTACTAAAAATACAAAAATTAGCCGGGGGTGGTGGCTGGTGCCTGTAATCCCAGCTACTTGGGAGGCTGAGACAGAAGAATCGCTTGAACTTGGGAGGTGGAGGTTGCAGTGAGCCGAGACTGCGCCACTGCAGTCTAGCCTGGGTGATGAGAACGAAACTCTGTCTCAAAAAAAAAAAAAAAAAAAAGCCGGGTGAGGTGGTGGTGCCTGTAGTGCCAGGTTTTTGGGAAGCTGAGGCAGGAGCATCGCTTGAACCCAAGAGGGGGAGGTTGCAGTGAGCCGAAATCATGCCACTACACTCTAGCCTGGGTCACAGAGTGAGACTCCATCTCGAAAAAAAAAAAGAATATTCACACTGTAATATTTAGGGATGACCTGTCATTCATAATAATTTCTACAGCTTATTTTCAAATGGTATAGCAAAATCTAAACAAACATTTTCTATTTAGCTATCTATCTCTCATCTGTCCACCTAAGAGACAGGTTGAGAGAGAAAGAATGCACAAATATGATAATATGTCAGCAATTGTTTAATCTGGGTGGAAGGTGTATAGATTTTCATAGTACCATTCTTTCAACTTTTCTGTGTTGGAACCCCTCCCCTTCAAAAATGGAAAAATAGTTTTAGCTTCATTTTTATTTCAGCTGGAGCCATCCATGATTTAGTTGAAACTTAACTTCACTTTGTAAATCTTAAACATACTGTACATTGGTGAGTACTGGTTTAAGTGAATGGTATGAATTCAGTTACTATGTTAGAATGAAATTTACCATTCCGAGGATAGCTTAGTTAAACCCTCAGGTATCACTTGATTTTTCAAAATCACTGCTGATTTCCAGGTGACACAGTCGAACAAGATATGGTGAACTGCCTCATGGTGTGCTTGCTGCCAGGGCCCTTGAGCTTTCGGTGAACGAGGGGCCCTTATGATCAGTGTGCTGATGCTCCCATGCATAGTTCTGCTGACAACTAACAGTGAAGCCAGGCCCAACCTCTATGCTTCTGGGCCTATAAAAGCCCGTCTGTGGGTTTCCATTGCCCGGCTCTCATATAAGCTAAGTTAACTCGGGAAGCTTTTGTGTCCTGTGTCTGTATTATTATTACTTTTTTTGAGACAGAGTCTCACTCTGTTGCCCAAGCTGGAGTGCAGTGGTGTGATCTTGGCTCACTGCAACCTACATCTCCGGGGTTCAAGTGTTTCTCTGCCTCAGCCTCCCGAGTAGCTGGGACTACAGGCACCCACCACCACACCTGGCTAATTTTTGTATTTTTAGTGGAGACAGGGTTTCATCATGTTAGCCAGGCTGGTCTCAAACTCTTGACCTCAAGTGATCCGCATACCTCGGCCTCCCAAAGTGCTGGGATTACAGGTGTGAGCCTCCATGCCCAGCCTGTGTCGTTATTAAAGCATAAAATCAAGTAGTTTACATAAATGTAAATCCAATTTACAAGTATTATAGGACACATTAGTAACTTAAACATTGTTTATACTTAACAATTAGCCTTCTCATATAGTGTAATAGCTATTGCTGTTGTAGATACTAATCTTCCTTTAGAGGCTTAACAAGATAATAAAAGTAATAGGGTTAGTAATTCAGGGAGGTGGGAGGATTTGTGGTGAATTAATTAGATTAATTTAATTTTATATTTATTTCTACTTTATACTTTTTTTTTTTGAGATGGAGTCTTACTCTCTCACCCAGGCTGGAGTGCAGTGGCCTCGGCCTCCCGAAATGCTGGAATTACAGGCGTGAGCCACCGCGCCTGACTACTCACAAACATTAAGTAAACAGCATTTCCAGATTGCACTTGGCAAGCTGTGATCCTATTTTTCGGTTTCCATGGCCATATCAGGATTGCAGCATCCTTCCTATTTAATAAGATACCATGTGACCTGGGTGATGGCAAACTGTATCCATATGATTTGTGCACTTTTCTGTTTTTCTGCTAAGGTTACATTAAAATAAAACAAAACAAAAGATATCCAACAGATGAAACCAGTTATGCATGACTATAGATCTATTAGTCATGAATTCATTGTCATAATGTTTTATTTAAGAGAATGAAGGTTAATTTTGGGTTGCACGATCTTGAAGAAAGACTCAGATACTAGCTGTCTATATTTCAGCCTAGAAATTGCTTTGAACAGTGGCCCAGTGCCAAGAAGAAAGATCCTCGGCCAAGTACCTTGGGGCACATCTGTGGTCCCAGTACTTTGGGAGGCTGAGGCAGGAAGACTGTTTGAGCTCAAGAGTTGAAGACCAGCCTGGGAAACATAGTGAGACTTCACCTCTACTACAAATTTTTAAAAAATTAGCTGGGTTTAGTGACACACGCCTGTAGTCCCAGCTACTCAGAAGGCTGAGGCAGGAGGATCACTTGAGCCTAGGCGAATTGAGGTTGCAGTGAGCTATGATTGTGCCACTACACTCCAGCCTGGGTGACAGAGCAAGACACTGTCTTAATTAATTAATTGATATATAAATTTCCTACATTCTATTATAATGATTCCATACAACTAGAGAGCTGTAAATAGTTAATTTAGACCTACCAATAAAACAGTAATGTTTACGTAGAGGAGGAAAGATCATTTTCTATTATACACAGTTCTTTTTTTTTTTTTTTTTTGAGACAGAGTCTCACTCTGTTGCCCAGGCTGGAGTGCAGTGGCCGGATCTCAGCTCACTGCAAGCTCTGCCTCCTGGGTTCCCGCCATTCTCCTGCCTCAGCCTCCTGAGTAGCTGGGACTACAGGCGCCGCCACCTTGCCCGGCTAGTTTGTATTTTTTAGTAGAGACGGGGTTTCACCGTGTTAGCCAGGATGGTCTCGATCTCCTGACCTTGTGATCCGCCTGTCTCGGCCTCCCAAAGTGCTGGGATAACAGGCTTGAGCCACCGCGCCTGGCCCACAGTTCTTAATTGGAACTGAGAAAATAACTTTTATGTGATGAAAGTGAGCCTTTTAAATTAGCATCCCCAGGCTGTAATCCCAGCACTTTGGGAGGCCTAGGCGAGCAAATCACTTGAGCCCAGAAGTTCAAGAACCAGCACGGCCAACATGGCAAAACTCTACCTCTAATCAATACATCAAAAATTACCTGAGTGTGGTGGCGGATGCCTGCAATCCCAGCTACTCTGGAGGCTGAGGCATGAGAATTGCTTGAACCCAGGAGGCAGAGGTTGCAGGGAGCCCAGATTGCACCACTGCATTGGAGCCTGGGCAACAGAGTGAGACTTTGTTTCAGGAAAAAAAAAGAAAAAAGAAAAGAAATTATTCAACCCCAGAGAGGCATAAAAATGAGCCAGCAATCATGTCCTGCTCCCCACTGAGCTATGTGTTCATCTATTGAAACTACTTGCTAGTGCCACAAGTAGTGAATTAACCTAAGAATGGTGCACTGCACACTATGACACATACCCTGTACCTTATAACAATATACGGCCAATCACAAATCAGTGCTATTTCTGTAAACAATGAGAATTCTGGACAAGCAACTTTGTATCCCCCTTTTATTGCCTTTAAAAATCCACTTGTAGCCAAGACCAAATGGAGCTTCTATTCGAGGTTGCTTGAGTCGGAGTCCTCTAGGCAGCTGTCCTCACGTTGTCTCAAGTAGACTCTTTAAATTATACTTTGTGTCTCAATCCCTTCCTTTTAGGTGGACAGGATAGACCCCTGTAACAAAAGACAGATTACAAGAGAAAAAGAAGCAGATGTTTAATTACATGTGTGCCTCATGTATACATGGGCGATACCTAAAAAATGAGTAAATCCCAGGCATGAATCACTGCGTCCAGCCACTTTTTAAAATTTAAACATACTGCACACTGGAGAGTACTTGTTTAAGTCAATGACACCATTCACTTAAATTCAGTTGCTAGGATGAAATTTACCATTCTGAGGATAGCTTAGTCAAACCCTCATGTATCATTTGATTTTTAAAAATCACTGCTGATTCCAGGGTGACATGGTCAAACAAGATGTGGTATGCCTTACAGTGTGCTTGCTGCTAAGGCCCTTTAGCTTTTGGTGAACGAGGGGGTCTTATGATCAGTGTGCTGACAGCAATCACATTCTACACATTCTACTCCCCCTCTGTTGAGCTATGTATTCATCTCTTGAACCTGTTGCTATTACCACAGGTAGCTATAAATTAACACAACAATGCTATAACAGACACTATAACCCACACTCTCAGTTTAACGATGTATAGCCAATCAATAACTCATGTTGTTTTAATGTAAATTCTTCGTAAACAACTCAGAAACTGCCTCTTCTCTCCCATAAAAATCCACTTGTAATTGCTGCTAAGCAGAGTACGTATTCAGGGCAACTTGAATCTGTGTTCCTGGGTTGCAATCCTCAAGCGTGACTCAAATAAACATTTTACTTGTACTAATTTTGCCACAACTTCTTCCTTTTAGGTTGACACCATAAGGCCAGGAGCCCTTTTGAGCCAGGTACCAAGTCAATTCCTCCAAAACGCCTTATTGTTTCCTTAAAGTCCTCTTTAGTTCCCCAAAACAGTCAGGTCATATCTGATTCTGTGCACGTTCTTCTCATGTACGGCTCAGTGAAATAATTGGTAATATCACCAGTGTTTCCAGTTGTGTTCTATTATACACAGAACAGATTCTCATTGAACCTATGCAAAAAACTACATTGCCATGAAAATAAGACTGCTTCGTAAGAGTTCTGAATTCCAGATGGAACAGGTAGAGAGAAACAAATAAATACTTCAATTCTGTTTACAAACGTATAATTTACCAGATTGCTGTAAATTATAGTTAGCTTAAGAAAAAGAAAAAAAAAACATTTCCTTAAATCAGGAAAAAACAAAACATTTAAAAAAGCAATGTTTCAAACAAGGAGTCATAAAAATTATAATCAGCCTCCTCAGTTTATTTAGTCCCAGGTAATTAATTCTTGTTCTGCTTTATCTTGGTTAGCAGTTTTAAGAACCCACCAGTTTCATTATCAGAATTCTGGACTGAGGGGCATAAGGCAGAAGAAGAGTCCAAGGCAAGTTTCAGAGCAGGAGTGAAAGTTTATTAAAAAGCTTTAGAGCAGTAATGAAAAGAAAGTACACTTGGAAGAGAGCCATGCGGACATCTTGGAGGTCAAGTGTGGGGTTTGACCTTTTTATTTTTTAATTTTTTTTATATGATGGAGTTTCGCTCTTGACCAGGGTGGAGTGCAATGGCTTGATCTCAGCTCACTGCAGCCTCCACATCCTGGGTTCAAGCAATTCTCCTCCCTCAGCCTCCCAAGTGAGTAGCTGGGATTACAGGTGTACACCACCATGCATGGCTAATTTTGTATTTTTAGTAGAGACAAGGTTTCACCATGTTGGCCAGGCTGGTCTCAAGCTTCTGACCTCAAGTGATCTGCCTGCCTTGGCCTCCCAAAGTGCTAGGATTACAGGTGTGAGCCACCGTGCCCAGCCAGGTTTGACCTTTTGACTTGGGGCTTTATATGTTGGCGTACTTCCAGCATCTTGCATTCCTTTTCCAGTGGAATACCCCAAGAAGGTCATATATCAGTTAAACTCCGCCATTTTGCCTCTTAATGTGCATGCTTGAACTCACTCGCCCAACTCCTGAGATCTTATCAGGAAGATGCTGATCACCAGTTTCAGGGTTTTTTTAATCTATAGGGAGACTGCCTTTCTTTGGCAGTGGCTGGGACGAATTATTATTTTAGAGAGGCAGTGTGACAACTGCCTGATTGTAACCACCCAAGGGGTTCATCTTGTTCACCTCCTAGAGAGAGTCAATTCATCAACACAGGGGAATTGCAATAGAGAAAGACTAATTCACACAGAGCTGGCTGTGCAGGAGACCGGAGTTTTATTATTACTCAAATCAGTCTCTCCCAGTGAGAGGTGACAACATGCTAGCAGCCCTCCCTCCCTCTCTGTGCCTTCTCAGCCTCCACGTCCATTCTGGCCGTGCTTGAGGAGCACTTCAGCCCACCACTGCACTGTGGGAGTCCCTCTCTGGGCTGGCCGAGGCCGGAGCCAGCTTATTCTGCTTGCAAGGAGGTGTGGAGGGAGAGGCATGGGCGAGAACTGGGGCTGCATGCAGCGCTCGCGGGCCAGCGTGAGTTCTGGGTGGGCACGGGTTCGGCGGGCCCCACACTTGGATTGGTCGGCCGGCCAGCACCACTGGCCCCTGGCAGTGAGGGGCTTAGCAGCCGGGTCAGCAGCTGTGGAGGGTGCGCCAGGTCCCCCAGCACTGGTGGCCCACCCACGGGAGTTCTCGCAGGGCCTCAGCCACCTCCCCGCAGGACAGGGCTGGGGACCTGCAGCCCACCATGCCCGAGCCTCCCCGCCGGTGGGCTCCCACGCTGCCCGAACCTCCCCAACGGGCACCACCCGCTGCTCCGTGTGGTGCCTGGTCCCACTGACCACCCAAGGGCTGAGGAGTGCAGGCAGGTGGCATGGGACTGGCGGGCAGCTCCGCCCGCAGCCCAGGCATGGGATCCACTAGGTGAAGCCAGCTGGGCTCCTGAGTCTAGCGGGGACTTGGAGAACATTTATGTCTAGCTCAGGGATTCTAAACGCACCAATCAGTACCCTGTGTCTAGCTCAAGGTTTGTAAATACACCAATCAGTACTCTGTATCCAGCTAATCTAGTGGGGACTTGGAGAACTTTTCTGTCTAGCACTCTGTGTCTAGCTAAAGGATTGTAAATGCACCCATCAGCATTCTGTCAAAACGGACCGATCAGCTCTCTGTAAAATGGACCAATCAGCAGGATGTGGGTGGGGCCAGATAAGGGAATAAAAGCAGGCTGCCCAAGGCAGCCACGGCAATCTGGTTGCCTCCCCTTCCCTGGTGTGGAAGCTTTATTCTTTTGCTCTTTGGGTCCGCACTGCCTTTATGAGCTGTAACACTCACGGGGAAGGTCTGTAGCTTCACTCCTGAGGCCAGCAAGACTATGAACCCAACAGGAGAAATGAACAGCCGTGCTGCCTTAAGAACTGTAATATTCACTGTGAAGGTCTGCAACTTCACTCCTGAGGCTCAGGGAGACCACGAACCCACCAGAAGGAAGAAACTCCAAACACGTCCGAACATCAGAAGGAACAACCTCCGGACACACGATCTTTAAGAACTGTAACACTCACCATGAAGGTCTGTGGCTTCATTCTTGAAGTCAGTGAGACCAGGAACCCACCAATTCTGGACATACCGTAAGACGGGGAGCAGAGTTTTTAAGGACAACTTGGTGGGTGGGAGGAAGCCAGGAGCCAGGAGAGCTGATTTGTCAGGGATGAAATCATAGGGCGTTGAAGCTGTCTTTCACTGAGTCAGTTCCTAGGTGCGGGCTGCAAGATCAGATGAGTCAGTTTATTGAACTGGATGGTGCCAGCTGATCCATCAAGTACAGGGTCTGCAAAATATCAAGCACTGATCTTAGGAACAGTTTAGGGAGGGTCAGAATCTTGTAGCCTCCAGCTGCATGACTCCTAAACCATAATTTCTACTCTTGTGGCTAGTGTCAGTCCTACAAAGGTAATCTAGTTCCCAGGCAAGAAGCAGATCTGCTTTGGGAATGGGCCACTATCATCTTTGTTTTAAACTATAAGCTATAAACTGAGTTTCTTCCAAAGTTAGTTCAACCTATGCCCAGGAATGAATAAGGGCAGCTTGGAGGTTAGAAGCAAGATGGGGTGGGTTAAGTTAGACCTCTTTCACTGTCTCAGTCATTTTGCAAAGGCAATTCCATGACCATCACCTGATGGTCGCCTGGTGAGGCGTGACGCCTGCTCCTGCCCTGTTTCTGCCTGACTAGCTTCCCACTGTAACAAAAATAATTAACTGTGGATGATGAAATTCTTAAAATGGTCATGATTAAAGATTTTATGAGAGTTCATTATAATGTAATTGATAAGAAAATGTGATTATTTCCGTGATACACATTTTAAGGCAATAATGAAATCACCTTTGCAAAATTAAGACAGGAAGATAAATCTGATGTGTCTGACTGCATTTGTCTGTAGCTGCACAGATTGGCTGTCTGTTTATTCTTGGGCATGGGCCAAGCTAACTTTGGGAGAAATTTATTTTATACTTCATTTTATTTTATTTTATTTTTTGAGACGGAGTCTCACTCCATCACCCAGGCTGGAGTGCAGTGGTGCAATCTTGGCTCACTGCAACCTCCACTTCCCAAGTTCAAGCAATTCTCATGCCTCAGCCTCCTAAGTAGCTGAGATTACGGGCGTTCACCACCATACCTGATTAATTTTTGTACTTTCAATAGAGATGGGGTTTCACCATGTTGGCAAGGCTGGTCTTGAACTCCTGACCTCAGGTGATATGCTCACCTTGGCCTCCCAAAGTGCTGAGACTACAGGCGTGAGCAATTGTGCTGGCCTATTTTATAGTTTAAATGATGATGGTCCTTCCCCAAAACTGAACTGTTATAAAACGAATGAAAGGCCACCAAGTTAAGAGAAAGAGAAGGGCTCGAATTCCAAATAATTACCTGCCGTTATTCCGGAGGTCATAAGATTTGCAACTTCTCCAATTACTCGTGACGATAACATCACTACTCTAGAATCTAACGTTGGCTTTTTGATGTCAAAATGTTTTTCTTTTTCTTTTTGATTTTTTTCTTTTTACTTTAGTTACTGTGGATTCTTTCTCCTTCCTTCCTTCTTTCCTTCCTTCCTTCCTTTTCTTTCTTTCTTTCTTTCTTTCTTTCTTTCTTTCTTTCTTTCTTTCTTTCTTTCTTTCATTCTTTCTTTCTTTCATTCTTTTTCTTTTTCCTTCCTTTCCTTTCCTTTCTTTTCCTTTCCTTTCCTTTCCTTTCCTTTCTTTTCCATCTTTCCTTCTTTCTTTCTCTTTCTCTCTTTTTTGACAGAGTCTTCCTCTGTCACCCAGGCTGGAGTGCAGTGGCACAATCTCAGCTCACTGCAACCTCTGCTTTCCAGGTTCAAGCGATTCTCGTGCCTCAGTCTCCCAAGTAGCTGGGATTACAGGTGTACACCACCACACCCAGCTAATTTTTTGTATTTTTACTAGAGTCAGGGTTTCTCTATGTTGACCGGGGTGGTCTCAAACTCCTGGCCTCAAGTGATCCACCCACCTTGGTGCCCCATATTGCTGAGATTACAGGCATGAGCCACCGCACATGGCCTGATTGACGTTTTGAGATGACTTTTCAAGTTTTTGCATTTCTGACAACCAGATGGCCCCACCAACCAGTCTTGTGGCCCCCACCTAGGAACTGACTCAGCATAAGAGGACAGCTTCAATTTCCTGTGATTTCATCTCCAACCCAAACAATCAGCATTCCCTCTACTTTACCGGCCTGCCCACCAAACTATCTTTGAAAACCCCCTAACCTCCAAGTGTTTGGGGAGATTGATTTGAGTAATAACTTCATCTCCCACGTGGCATGGCCAGCCTCATGTCAATTAAACTGTCTTTACTGCAATGCCATGGTCTGAGTGACTTGATTTTGTTTGTGCAGTGGGCAGTAAGAACCCATTGGCTCAGCCTGGCCAACATGGTGAAACCCCATCTCCACTAAAAATACAAAAATTAGCTAGCCATGGTGGCAGGCGCCTGTTGAGGCAGGAGAATTGCTTGAACCAGGTGGGGGTTGGGGGGCGAAGATTGCAGTGAGCTGAGATCACATGACTACACTCCAGCCTGGTAACAGAGTGAGACTCCATCTCAAGAAACAACAACAACAAAAAACCAAAAAACTAGAATTATGACTGACAGCATTATACCAGGACATAGCATGGAACATTCATATTAATAACATATATCCATACAAAGGAAACTTTTAAAAGATTAAGCATCACTTCTCTCTCTCTCTCTCTCTCTCTCTCTCTCTCTTTCTTTTTATTTTTTTTAATATTTAGAGATGGGGTCTTGCCATGTTGCAAAGGCTGGTCTTGAACTCCTGGCCTCAAGCAATCCCCCCACCTTGACCTCCCAAAATGCTGGGATTCCAGGTGTGAGCCACTGTGCCTGGCTACTTCTTTTTCAGTCATGCTTCCTATGTAATTTAACATATCAAATAAGCCTAATTAGTTTAATACCTCTCTGTAAAATCTCAGAGTGAGTTCTAGGTCAAAAAGACTTCATTTAGATTTTAATTTGGGAAAGTTGTCAAAACTGTCAAAACGTTTAAAATTCTTGATTAAAATAAATCAACAGGGGCTGGGTGTAGTGGCTCATGCCTGTAATCCCAGCACTTTGGAAGGCTGAGGCAGGTGGATCACCTGAGGCTGGGAGTTTGAGACCAACGTGACCAACATGGAGAAACCTCGTCTCTACTAAAAATTAGCCGGGCGTGATGACGCATGCCTGTGATCCCAACTACTTCGGAGGCTGAGACGAGAATTGCTTTAACCCAGGAAGTGGAGCTGAGGTTGTGCCACTGCACTCCAGCCTGGGCAAAAAGAGCGAAACTCCGTCTCTCTCTCTCACACACACACACACAAAGAAATCACAGGTAACTGTGAAACAATACTTAGTTATCCATATAACCAAAGTGAAAAAAAATTTCAAGAGCAAATACAAAAACTAACATAGCTTTTAAAAAATATTTCAAAATTTTAATTTAAAATATTTTTAAAATTAGAGACAAGGTCTCACCATGTTGCCCAGGCTGGTCTTGAGCTCTTGAGCTCAAGCAATCCTTCCACCTCAGCCTCCCGAAGTGCTGAGATTACAGGCATGAACCACCACACCCAGCCAATGTAGTTGTTTTTTAAAAAAACACCCCCAATCTTATCTCTTTTATGAGAGAAGGCTGATTTTTTTGTTTGTTTTTTGAGATAGAGACTCACTGTTGCCCAGGATGGAGTGGAGTGGTGCAATCTCGGCTTACTGCAATCTCCGCCTCCCGGGTTCAAGCAATCCTCCTGCCTTAGCCTCCTGAGTGGCTGGGATTACAGATGCCCACCACCATGCCCAGCTAATTTTTGTATTTTTAGTAGAGATAGGGTTTCATCATGTTAGCCAGGCTGGTCTCGATCTCCTGAGCTTAGGTGATCCTGCTTCCTTGGCCTCCCAAAGTGCTGGGATTACAGGCATGAGCCACCGTGCCTGGCCTAGTCTTATGATCTCTATTTTAACATTAATACTCATCAGTTGCTCCACCTAAACTCTGAAAGGGAGGGATATAATGGGGCATATCTGACCTCCCTTCCCATAGTGCCTGGGAATTCAGTTTTTAAGGTTTTTCTAGGGTTCCCTTGGTCAAGAGGGGGCCCATTCAGTTGATGTGGGCCTTAGGATCTTATTTTTAGTTTATACCTTGCCAAACATCGAAGAAAAAATTCTGGACTGACACCCACCCCTACCAGTAAAGGCCAAGTGGGGGACTCTTTCTCTCCCCAGGTTATGATGAGGGGGATCTGCTCCTCTCTTCTGGGGGTTACAGAAGAGCCTGGTGAAGAATATGGACTGGCCAGGTGCAGTAGCTCACACCTGTAATCTCAGCACTTTGGGAGGCCAAGGCAGGAGGATTGCTTGAATGTAGAAGTTCAACATCATCTTGGGCAACAGAGTAAGACCCCCTTTCTACAAAAATTAGCTAGGTGTGGTAGTGCATGCCTATAGTCCCAGCTACTTCAGAGGCTGAGGTAGGAGGACCACTAGAGCCCAGGAGGTCAAGGTTGCAGTTAGCTGAGATGGTACCACCGCACTTCAGTTTGGGCAACAGAGCAAGGCCCTGTCTCAAAAAAAAAAAAAAAAAAAAAAAGAATAGGGACTTTCACCAAGACCGAGGGGTAACAAGGCGACCCCACAACTTAGTATCAGTAGAGACCAAGTGGGGAGCAGTAACTAGGAATTCCAATCCCTGCCAGCCAGAGAAGTGTTAGTGGAAAACATTGTCCCTGCCTAGCAGTAATGAGTCCCCACCCTTGAGAACCAACATTGGCTGAGTGGGGAGTGGGGAGCATGTGAAATCATCTTTGCTGAAATTATGAGAGTGAGAGAAATCTAGCATGGCTGGGTCCATCTTGCTTCTAGTCTTACAGGCTGGCTGTCCTCACTCATTCCTGAGTGCAAGCCAAGCTAGCCATGGGAGGAATTTAGTTTATAGTTTAACTTTAAAGCAAGGATGATAATAGCCCCTCCATAAAACTGACTCCCTCCTTGTTCAGGGACTGAAACAGCCTTTGTAAGACTAATGAAAGTCCACAAGATGAGGATGATGGGAGGGGCCTGAATTTTGCTAAGATGCAGGTGTAGTTAAATGATAACCAACCATGGTTCCTTAGGTGGCTTTCCTATAATCCTTTACTAGTTGGGAGTCATGGTGCCAGAGGTCACAAGATGTGTGACTTCCCCAATCACTTCTATAGATAACATCCCTGTTGTAGAACCTAAGATTGGTCTTTTGTGGTATTTTTCAGGCTTTTTAATTCTGGGACCAACTGACTCCACCTGGACCCAAGAGTCATGACTCACCCAGTCCTGTGGCCACCACCCAGAGGACTCATTTTCACACTCCTGTGATTTCATCCCCTACCAATCAGCAGCACCCATTCCCTAGCCTCTGCTTGCTAAATTAGCCATAAAATCCCTAGCCTCTGAATTCTTCAGGAGACTTACTTGAGTAATAAACTCCCATCCTTTTGCTTGGCGAGCTTTGCATTAATTAAACTCTTTCTCTACTGCAACACTGCTGTCTCTGTGATTTGGTTTTGTCTGTGCAGAACACAAGAAGAATCCATCTAGTGATTACACCTGGACCTGTACCCCCATCTGACTGTGATGAGGCTGCTTCTCCTCCCCTGCCAGAGTGGTATCAGAGCAAGCAAGCTAAAACACATGCTTTAAGTAAGATCCAGAGACTCATAGTCTAATGCCCCAAATGTCCATGGGTCAATCAAAAGACACTCAACACAGTTCCTTTGACTGGAGTCTTCATGTCAGCAGCCACAGCCATGGGGCCTCTCCTGTGAGCTGGGGGCAACTGTCCTCAAAGCCCAACAGCATGACCCTCATCCCCCTTCCCATTTCCTTCTTGCTCCCTTTACCTGCCCTCCGGGCCGCTGCCTCTGCCATTCCTCAAGTGGCCTAGCCCGACCTGCTTGGCTCTCCCCACCAGCCCAGCCTAATTTAACATGTTTTTAAATTGGACTTCCTTTATATTGTATTAAGAGTCAGCATCCAAAATTGACAAATTACCAATTTGAGGCCCAACAACAGTGTATTTGTTTTTCCAAAACAAATACTTTCTTTTGAATGGTTTCAAATGAGCCAACCATTTTTGTAAAAGGTGATTTTTATTTATTTATTTATTTTTGAGACAGTGTTTTGCTCTTCTCGTCGAGGCTGGAGTGCAATGGCGCAATCTCAGCTCACTGTAACCTCTGCCTCCCAGGTTCAAGTGATTCTCCCACCTCAGCCTCCCAAGTAGCTGGGATTATAGGCACCCACCACCATGTGCAGCTAATTTTTGTATTTTTAGTAGAGACAGGGTTTTGCCATGTTGGCCAGGCTGGTCTTGAACTCCTGACCTTAGGTGATCCACCCACCTCAGCCTCCCAAAGTGTTGGGATTATAGGTGTGAGCCACAGTGCCCAACTGTAAAAGGCAATTTTTAAAAACCATAAATACAAGATTTTAAACTGAATGATGATATGCCTTCCAGGAAAAACCTTTTTGAATTTCTGTTTTCCTTTATAACAAACTGATTTTTGGATTCCCAAGTCATTTGCACGTTAACAGAATACTTAAATTTGCTTGTTCTGTACATAAACTATGATACAGCCTCTAGACATAAGAAAATTTGAAAAATTAAAGATGGTTGCACAAGATGCTTTCATAATCAAACATGTGACACCACTTGACAATTTGTTAGCCAAATACTGGTTGTTTTGGTTTTTTTTTTTTTGAGGAATCACTTTGGTTTTTTTTGTTCCCCCATTATTTATAACCTTATTAGAAGTGTTCGTTCTTAGCCTGTCTCTTAAGTTTATTTAGAAACAGCAAGTAATTGGGGCCAGGCACGGTGGCTCACACCTGTAATCCCAGCACTTTGGGAGGCCGAGGTGGGCAGATCATGAGGTCAGGAGATTGAGACCATCCTGGCTAACACGGTGAAACCCCGTCTCTACTAAAAATACAAAAAAATTAGCCAGGCGTGATGGTGGGCACCTGTAGTCCCAGCTACTCGGGAGGCCGAGGCAGGAGAACGGTCTGAACCCAGGAGGCGGAACTTGCAGTGAGCCGAGATCGCACCACTGCACTCCAGCCTGGGGGACAGAGCGAGACTCTGTCTCAAAAAAAAAAAAGAAAGAAACAGCAAGTAATCTATATTGCCACACACCTTGAAAACAGAATGTGGGCCAGACACTGTGGCTCATGCCTTGTAATCCCAGCACTTTGGGAGGCCAAGGCGGGTGGACCACGAGGTCAGGAGTTCGAGGCCAGCCTGGCCAATATGGTGAAACCCCATCTCTACTAAAAATACAAAAATTAGCTGGGCATGGTGGCACGTGCCTTTAGTCCCAGCTACTTGGGAGGCGGAGGCAAAAGAATTGCTTGAACCCAGGAGGCAGAGTTGCAGTGAGCCGAGATCATGCCATTGCACTCCAGCGTGGGTGACAGAGCAAGACTCTGTTCCCGCCAAAAAAAAAAATATATATATATATATATATTATATATATTATATATATATAATGTGGTACATTTAGGACACCCACAAAATGAATTTTTTCTTATTGCAATTCAACCTTCTTTTCTGTCTGGCTGTGCTAGGAAAACAGATATTACATGATCTTTATCATTTTTGCCATTATAGTCAAATGTTAAAAGAAAAAATCAGATGCTTTTAATCTTTGTTTCCACTGTCTGTCAGGGTTGAATTAAGAAGCTACTGGTTTATTCCCAACTGTTGATGCCTTTAGATATGTTGGAATCTTTTTTTTTTCTTTTTCTTTTTCTTTTCTGTTTTTGTTTTGTTTTGTTTTGTTTTTGTTTTTGTTTTTTTTGTTTGTTTGTTTTGCTTAGGAAGGGCCAGTTGAAAATCTGTGGCCCAGGAGGCAGAGAATGTAATACCGTTTTCTGGGGAAAAACTGGTTGGCTACTTGATGTTAATTATGGCACAGTAATAGGAAAAGGCTGTGTCTGTGTTTTTAAGTTTTCTTTATTCTGCTTTTCTGTTGCTGTAAGAGTTTTCTGAAATTTATATTTTAAACTTTTCATACACTTTACTGCTTCTAGTTTCAAAATGTGACATTCTTAATAAGCAAGGAATTTTCCTTTAAAAAAACACTCATCACAGCAAGAACCAGGAAGATCTCAAACCGAATGAAAAAAGACAATCAACAGAGGCCAACGCTGAGATGTTAGAACTATCTGACAAAGATTTTAAAGCAGTCATCCTAAAAATGCTTCAATGAGCAATGACAAACCTACTGGAAACAAATGAAAAAATAGAAAGCTTCAACCCTTTGTGGTAGAATAGAGTGGAATTGATAGGCATCTATCAGTCCACCTGCTTATAAGTAGCAGTGGTAAAAGTCATGTTAATGCTGGCAGGAGAACACAAAGAGAATGGGTAGAACTGGTTAGTATGGAACTCAAGCTTCAGTTAGATGGTCGAACTAATATCAGAGGAGAGAGATCAGTTAATATGAAAAAGGGTACCCATTTAAAGTAAGCAGATGGCCTGGCGTGGTGGCTCACACCTGTAATCCCAACACTTTGGGAGGCTGAAGCAGGCGGATCACTTGAGGTCAGGAGTTTGAAGTCGGCCTGGCCAACATGGTGAAACCCCATCTCTACTAAAAATACAAAATTTATCCGGGCATGTTGGTGCACGCCTGTAATCCCAGCTACTCAGGAGGCTGACGCACGAGAATCGCCTGAACCCAGGAAGCAGAGATTGCAGTGAGCTGAGATTGCACCACTGCACTCCAGCCTGGGTGACAAAGCGAGACTCTGTCTCAAAAATAAATAAATAAATAAATAAATATACATAATAAATAAAGTAAATAAATATACATAAATAAATAAAGTAAGCAGATTACGGCATCATCCCTATGGTTGGGATAAAGATTCCTAGCATTGAAAAATAGGATTTTGAATAGAACTAGTATTGTGGGGTTTAGATGCCATTATTAGCAGAGCTCACCTTATAGCAGTATTTTACACTAAAAGTAAATTAGAGATATTAAGGTGGATGTTGTCAAGTGGATGCATCAAGGAAGTAGGGGCTCTAACCCATAATTAAGGTATAATGAGAATTCTATGTATGTGGTTGATAGATTAATTGTAGCTGAGTCCTGTAGAGGGTGGGGAGTAGTACTGGTCCACACTATCTTCCGCCACCCTGTACAGCAATGTCCTCCATTTGGCCTGGTCACTGGTCATTGACCTCACTTGCTGCAGCATCTGCCACTGATGCCTGCAGTCCTTCCACGGCCTCTGGCTTGTATAGCCAGTGTCACCTCTGCCCAGTGTCCCCTCATCCATGCTGAGAAGTTGCTGCTGGTGCTCTGAGCCTCCCCCAGTTCCTTCTGATGCTCTACAGGGAGCTGAGGGACACTGGCCCTGGCCACATCCAGTGCCATTTCCACATGATGGCTATAGGACCAGACTTTACAGTAATGAGCAGGCCACTTGACGAAGGCCCAGATTGTAACCAAAATGCAGGGTCTATTCTGCTACTTGCAGAATCCAATTCATAAGAGCAAGGTCTGGTATAAAGTGGCTTTTATTCCAAAGCCAGTTTAGGGGAAGAAGTACAGGTTTCCTGGCTTAAGGGTACTGCTTTGCTCTTGGAGCAGAAAGTGGGCACTTTTGAAAGGCAGGGGAGGAGGTGAGCAGGTGGGGGGTGGTCCTCATGCCAGCTTAGTATCTTACCTACTGGGCAGTTGGACTGGCATTTTCATGGGCAGAAATGGGTTGTAAAACTGGCCTAAAACTCTCCAGTGGGGGAGAGAGTTCTGTAGTGGGACTTTGGATTGTAAATCGACTGTTATCTCTTGAGGCAGCCTCATGGTGGGTGAACGTTCTGTTCGTGTCTAAGCACAACGTTAGATGAATTTGCCCTCTAAGAAATGTCTGATGAAGAGGCAGTAATAGGCTATTATTGCATTTCTAAAGAGCTAAAGTAGGAGGTGGGGAAAAGGAGGAAAAAGAAGAAAGAGAAAACATAATTGAACTATTTCTTAGAAAAATTGGGGTAGCTGGTTACAGATCTGTGTTCTCAGAGCCCCAAAACATCTCTGGAGGTTTTATATCCCACCGCTTTCCTGAGTTTTGGTTAGGATTCATCATTATCTCAACTATTAATTGACATCATGGACAGTAGAAGAATAACTAGTGTAACTTCACATGAAAGTGTTGGTGCTACTGCTTATAGCACTCCATAAAGACACTTCAGTTTGAAGTTTGGTCAGATGGTAGAATTGAGTTTAATTTAAACAGACAGTATTCACAGGAAGCCAGTTTGTAACTGGTAGTGAGTAGGGTCATGTTGTTCAGAACGTTAAAATAAGGATAAACAGTCCTAGATTCTGGGTTAATCATTTTAAGAGTCTATGTATTTGGACAAGCTCATTTATTGGGTCACATAATATTTGAGGTTTTGCAATTGCACATGGTCTAGAATTTTGTTCATATGGAAAAATCAGAATATATGTAGATACTGGCTGAACTCAGATGATGTAGGATCATCTAGGCAGGTGTGGATTAATCTACAGCTACCCCATTAGGGCATTCTAATCTAACTCCAAGCCTATATGCCCGATTGTCTATACAAACTGCAAAACAAGTTCCTACTATCCTTAGGGTAACTGCTTCTGGAAACCAAGTTTTGGTTCTGTCAATTATATTTATGAACATGTTTCACAAAATGCATTCCTTATTTTATTTGGAAGTTTTGCCGTGCTTTGAGGTCACCCACCCAAAATGAGAAAATCCAGGCCCGTGTGTTTGTTACACAGGTCAGGTAATTTTATTTGAAAGGATTAATTATTTTTAAATCTTCAGAGTCTTCCAGTCTTACTTGACACAGGGTAGTCAATTATCCTATTTGGGAGAAGATCATGGAACAGAGCCCATTCTGTTTCCCCTTTAGAAAATAAGGGAAGGGGCTTCCCAGGCAGTCCCAGCACTGTGTCATTGATGGAGATGGTTAACAAACAGACACATATGGAGCTATTGGTTATATTTTGGGTAAATAGACCTGATTTAAGTATGCCACATTCCTTTTACTTCTTTTAATCTCCCTTGAGGTATTCCTGTGCTAATTAATAATAATTTGAAAAAGTAATTGAATTTTTTTTTAATTTTTAGAGATGGGATCTTGTTCTGTCACCCAGGATGGAGTGCACTGGTGCGATCACAGTTCACTGCAGCCTTGACCTCCTGGGCCAACGTGATCCTTCTGACTCAGCCTCCCAATTAGAATTTCATTTTATATGTGAAATTGTTGTCTATCAATAGATTATCTAGCTACATTGGGAGCCGTCTGTAATTGGGTCAGGGTTTAGAAAGACCCAGTGTCCAAACTGACCACACACAAAAGTGGTATTTCCTATGCCCTACCAGGCTGAACTGCACTTCAGTGCTAGCTCTGTACTCTAGTTTATGACCTATGGAAAAAGCTCTTCTGTGGCATTTGAGAGACTGGTCTGAGAGCATGTTGTTGCGAAAATGATTTACTTTCCAAGGGCTTTTGGGCCCTTTCTTTAGAAAGTCTAGTTTGGGCCGGGTGTGGTGGCTCACGCCTGTAATCCTGGCACTTTGGGAGGCCGAGGCAGGAGGATCACGAGGTCAGGAGATCAAGACCATCCTGGTCTACATGGTAAAACCCCATCTCTACTAAAATACAAAAAAAAAAAAAAAAAAAAAAAATTAGCCAGGTGTGGTGGTGTGCACCTATAGTCCCAGCTACTCAGGAGGCTGAGGCAGGGGAATTGCTTGAACCCAGGCGGTGGAGGTTGCAGTTAGCTGAGATCGTGCCACTGCACTCCAGCCTGGTGAAAGAACAAGACTCCATCTCAAAAATTAAAATAATAATAATATTAATATTAATAATAAAAGAAATTCTAGTTTGATGATTCTTTACGTGTTGGGAATACCTCTCCCTCATGTCTCCAATGACACCATGAGTTTACAACTTCTGGTGTGATGGAAGCAGAAAATGGGCCAGGACACCTCACTCCCTCAGTTCTGCAAACTGATTGTGTTCACAAAGGCTCATTGACAGGCCCCAGGCCATCTGCCAGCAGCTCCCAGGGAGCCACACAGAAATGTGTTGGAGAAGCCTTTGAGTGGTGGAGAATCACACGGCCAGGCAGAGAGTAATGCAGGTTCTGTCTGAACACACTTGGCATGCATTTGACAGCAAGATAAAGAAAGAGTGAAATCCTGTCTCGAGGGGCTCATCGTTTCATCGTTCTGTAATCATTATAGAATCAAGTACTCTAAAGCTCAGAAAGGAAAGACAGCCCTTAGTTTACAAGACCCAAGAGCCCTTATCTGGAAAATGTACTGAAAACACAAACATTCTGGAAAGCAGTTGGGCAAGAACTATTAACAATGTTTATATCTGCTTACTTTTTGAAGCAGCCATTTCACCTCTAGGAACTTCTCTGAAACTCTTGACATGTACAAGGATGTTTACTGAAGATACACGTAAAAGGATGTTTATTGCAGCACTTTTGCAGTAGCCAAAATTGGAAACAACCATAAACAAGGAAATGGTTAATTAAGAAGTGATACATCAATCCAATGGAATATGATCCTGCTGTTAAAAAGAATAAGATCTGATGCAGAGATATTTTCTTTTATGCTTTCTTTATGTTTTGTTTTTTGTTTTGAGACAGGGTCTTGCTCTGTCACCCAGGCTAGAGTGCGGTGGCACAATCACAGCTCACTGCAGCATCAACCTCCCAGGCTCAGGCAATCCTCCCACCTCAACCTCCTGAGCAGCTGGGACTGCAGGGGCATGCCACCGCACCAGGCTAATTTTTGTAGAGACAGGGTCTCGATATGTTGTCCAGGGTGGTCTCAAATTTCTGAGCTCAAGCGATCCACCCCCCTTGGCCTCCCAAAGTGTTGGAATTACAGGTGTGAGTCACGGTGCTCAGCCCAGATATGGTTTCAAGATATAGTACTAAGTGAAAAAAATTGCAGAAGAGTTTATCTCTGTGAATGGCTTTGTCAGAGTTTCACTTTCTATAAAATGATTCTCTATTGCTCTGGTTCCCTTCTCCCCAAAATACATTGTCTCGCACTTTAAAAAGTATCAAAATGGGAAAGATATGTATAATAAAACTTCTATGTCAGGATCCGGTGAGATTTATCAGGCCCCTAGCACAGATCAGGCATCAAGCGATGCTCACTAAATCTTAGCTCTGCGATATCAGTAAACATCTATGTGCAATGATACCTTCTTGATCTTGTTGCATAAAACTGCAGAATCTCAGGGAGAAGGACCAGGAGAAAACAGCTTCTTAAGCAGCTTTTCCACCCTTTGACTATCCCTACATGGCAATTTCAAGTGTTCTGTCTAAGGAAATTGGGACTGGTTTCTTACAGCAGCAGTCCCTTACCTTTTTGGCACCAGGGACCGGTTTCGTGGGAGACAATTTTTCCACGGACCTGGGGTTGGGGTGGGAGTGAGGGGGAACGGTTTTGGGATGAAATTATTCCACCTCAGATCATCAGGCATTAGTTAGATTCCCATAGGGAGCACACAACCTAGATCCCTCATATGTGCAGTTTACAATAGGGTTCCTGGTCCTAGGAGAATCTGAGGCCGCCACTGATCTGACAGGAGGCGGAGCTCAGGCAGCCTAGTGGAGCTATGAGAAGAGGCCACCATCCTTCAGACCCCAGAATTGTATATTCACTGACAACTTGCACCATGCACCTGTAGAAGCCACAGACATGCCACAAACACTCAATGCCTGCTTGTGAAAGCAGCCGGCAGTCGGAGGGGGTGGGCTGTACCCTGCAAAGCCACAGGGGCAGAGCTGCCCAAGGCCATGCATCAGCACATTTTGGATGTGAGACATGGAGTCAAAGGATATTATTTTGGAGCTTTAAGATTTAATGACTGCCCTGCTGGATTTTGGACCTGCGTGAGACGCGTGGCCCCTTGGTTTTGGCCAATTTCTCCCATTTGGAATGGGAAAATTTGCCCAATGCCTGTACCTCTGTATCTAGGAAGTAACTAACTTGCTTTTGACTTTACAGGCTCATAGGCAGAAGGGACTTGCCTAATCTCAGATGAGACTTTGGACTGGAACTTTGGGTTAATACTGGAATGAATTAAGACTCTGAGGGACTGTTGGGAAGACATGATTGGTTTTGAAATGTGAAGGGGCCATGAGATTTGGGAGGGGGCAGGGGCAGAATGATATAGTTAGGTTTTGTGTACCCACCCAAATCTCTTCTTGAATTGGAATCCTCAGGTGTTGAGGGAGAGACCTGGTGGGAGGTGGTTGGATCATGGGGGCAGTTTCCCCATACTGTTCCCATGATAGTGAGGGAGTTCTCATGAGATCTGATTGTTTTATAAGTGACAGTTTCCTCTGGGCTTTTCTCTATCTTTCCTGCTGCCTTGTGAAGAAAGTGCCTGCACCGGGCGTGGTGGCTCATAGTGTAATCCCAGCACTTTGGGAGCCTGAGGCGAGTGGATCACAAGGTCAGGAGCTCAAGACCAGCCTGGCCAACATGGTGAAACTCTGTCTCTACTAAAAATACAAAAATTAGCTGGGCACAGTAATGGGCGCCTATAATTCCAGCTACTCAGGAGGCTGAGGCAGAAGAATTGCTTGAACCCAGGAGGCGGAGGCTGTAGTGAGCTGAGATCTCGCCACTGCACTCCAGCCTGGGTGACAGAGTGAGAGTCCGTCTCGGAAAAAAAAAAAAAAAAAAAAAAACTGCCTCCACCAGTAAGTTTCCTGAGGCCTCCCCAGCTATGTGGAACTGTGAATCAATTAAACCTCCTTCATTTATAAATTACTGTCTCTGGTATATCTTACACTTTATAGCAGTGTGCAAATGGACTAATACAGGTGGTAATGCTCACTTGCCCACCACTCACCTCCTGGTGTACAGCCTGGTTCCTAACAGGCCACAGACAGGGACCTGTCTTCGGTCCAGGGTTTGGAGACCCCTGTTTTGGAGTATTGATACTACCATTCATCATTCTGGCCATTTTTGCCAAGCAGCTGTTCAGTGCATATCAATTGCTGGTGATGTAGAAAGATAGATGTTTTCCAGGAAGCACTGATCTTTACCTTAGAGTCCAACGTTACTGCTCTTTTTACAGAGAGCTTTGATTTTCACGAACATTTTCCATAATGCAATTTGACTTTAATTGGGTGGGTATGCCTCTTTTTAAGAGACCGAAATAACTGGGCGCGGTGGCTCATGCCTGTAATCCCAGCGCTTTGGGAGGCCAAGGCGGGTGGATCATGAAGTCAGGAGTTCAAGACCAGCCTGGCCAACATGGTGAAACCCTGTCTCTACTGAAAATACAAAAAGTGGCCAGGTGTGGTGGCATGCACCTGTAGTCCCAGCCATTCGGGAGGCTGAAGCAGGAGAATCACTTGAACCCAGGAGGCGGAGGTTATAGTGAGCTGAGATCATGCCACTGTACTCCAGTCTGGCAACAGAGACTCTGCCTAAAAAGCAAACAAACAAACAAACAAAAAAAGAGACCCAAATATCCCCTCCAAATTTGAATCACAAAACAGATAAGCACAGGTGCAAATTTTACAATTGCAAAAGGACTCTGCTTTACTGGAAGTTCTTTCAAGAATTCTTTTACACTGGTTCATTTGAAAAGGGATTCACTTTACAAAAATTTGATAATACAACTCTTATTCAACATTTCTTACATAGAACAGGATTTTTTTTTTTATTGGGCTGGGAATGGTAGCTCACACCTGTAATCCCAGCACTTTGGGAAACCAAGACAGGAGGATCACTTGAGCCCAGGAGTTTGAGATCAGCCTGAGCAACACAGGGAGACCCCATCTCTACAAAAAAATTGAAAAATTGGCCAGGCGTGATGGCCCATGCCTGTGGTCCCAGTTTCTTGGGAGGCTGAGATGGGAGGGTTGCATAAGCCTGGGAGGTCAAGGCTGCGGTTGGCTGTGTTAGTGCCACTGAACTCCAGCCTGGGCGACAGAGCAGGCCCCTGTTTAAAAAAAAAAAAAAAAGACAAAATATCCTTATAATTTATATATGTATGTGTGTGTGTATGTGTGTGTGTGTGTGTGTGTGTGTGTGTGTATTATTTTTCTATTAACTGGGACTATCTAAGACTAACAAGACCAACAAATTATAAGACTTTTGATTGTACCATGGGAAACCTGACGGCCTTTCTGAGTCTTAGGATGACATGAGAAACCACAAAGCTCTACTAGAAGGCCATGCATTCAAAAAGGCCCTGGAGAGAAATGCAGAGGCTAGTGCAGATCTCAGGGTTGCACTTAACATCCCTGTGGTCAGGGACAAGTTGCTTCACTGCTCTTCCATTTCCTCATTTGCAATCATGGAAGAAGGATTTTACTCATTGAATTATTTTGAGTATTAAAGAAAACATGTATTATTCTCCAGATGTTAAGACATTATGGGATGGGCACGGTGGCTCACACCTGTCATCCTGGCACTTTAGGAGGTGGAGGAAGGAGGATCACTTGAGCTCAGGAGTTCAAGACTAGCTTGAGCAACACAGTGAGACCTCGTCTTCACTATAAATAATTAAATAAATAAATAAAATACGCTGGGCGTGGTGGTGTAACTGCCCAATGAATTCTTCTTGCCCACTGCCCAGATGGAGCCAATTTATCAAGGCAGGGGAATTGCAGTGGAGAAAGAGTTTAATTCACACAGAGCTGGCTGAATGAAAAACTGGAGTTTTTTTTTTTTTTTTTTTTTTTCTCAAATCAGTGTCCTAGAGCATTTGGGGGCTAGGGTTTTTAAAAGGTAGTTTGAGGAAAGGGATTGGGGTGACTAGGTAATGAGTGCTTGCTGCTGGTTGGTTGGGAATGCAATCACAGGGGTGTGGGAAATGGTCCTTCCGGGCACTGAGTCACTTCCGGATGGGGCCACAGGAGCAGTTGGTGGATCCACATGGAGCCATCCGTATTAGACATGCAAAAAAACCTGAAAAGACATCTCAAAAGGCCAATCATTGGTTCTACAGTAGTGATGTTATCTGCAGGAGTAATTGGGGGAAGTTGCATATTTTGTGACCTTCAGAATAATGGCTGGCAATCATTTACATCTATACCCTAGGAGAATTCAGGATCCTCCATCCTCCTAGCCTGGTGCTCTCTCATTAGTATTATAAAGGCAGTTGAGTTTGGGGAAGGGCTACTATCGTTTAAACTATAAACTAAATGTCTCCCAAAGTTATCTTGGCCTAAGCCCAGGAATAATTAAGGGCAGCCAGAAGGCCAAAGACAGGGTGGGGGATGGTGGTGAGGGGGCTTGGCAAGATCAGATCTTTCCCACTGCCATCATTTTCTCACTGATATGCTTTTTGTAATGGTGGTTTCAGTGGTGTGTGTCTGTAATTCCAGCAAGGAGGCTGAGGCAGGAGGATTGCTAGAACCTGGAAGATCAAGGCTGCAGGGAGCTATGATCACACCACTGTACTCCAGCCTGGGCTGGTTTGTCTCACAAACAAACAAACAAAAAACATATTATGAAGTTACAGTGATTAAAATAGTTCCTAGAGAAACAAATGAAGAGCTGCGTGCAGTGGCTCACGCGTGTTATCCCAGTACGTTGGGAGACCAAGGTGGGCGGATCACTTGAGGTCAGGAACTTAAGACCAGCCTGGCCAACATGGTGAAACCCCACCTCTACTGTCAGAAATACCAAAATTGTTAGAAATAGATAATCAGTGCCACGAAGAAAAGTCAGCACAGAGACAAAAGATATCTCAGCAAGGCCATCTTTACTTTCTGCAGAAAGGCTGCTCAATTGCAGATGGAAAAATGGCGAGAGCACCCTTGAACAAAGGAAAAGCAGACATATTTATTCCTTAAGCATTTGGGTCATCCTTACTGCTGTATTCTGCATCCATTGGTTGGAGCAGGACATCACAATCTTAAACTGACACCCGATTTGCTAATATCCTAAAACTTTCCTAAATAGGTAAGTGCAGGGAAGAACAAAGAAGTTGCTTACGAAAGGTTTAAGGAAGCAATAACATTTCCAAATAAGGAAGGAGCATAGGCTGTGAGCTGGAACGTGCCTGTGAGCATGTCCAACAGTTACATAGGATAGGGCTTAACACACGGTTATTAGTACAAAGCCAGGAGGCTTGAAGAAAGTTAGTCTTTAAATGAAACTATTATTTCTAACACTTATGATTTATTCTTTAATAAGAAGGAAAACTTTGAAGAGGAAACTTTTTATTTTCTACATCTACTAAAAATGCAAAAATTAGCCAGGCATGGTGACAGATACCTCTAATCCCAGCTACTACGGAGGCTAAGACAGGAGAATCGCTTGAACCTGGGGCAGAGGTTGCAGTGAGCTGAGATTGAGCCACTGCACTCCAACCCGGGTGATAGAGCAAGACTCTGTCTCAAAAAAAAAAAAAAAAAAAGAAAAGAAAAGAAACAAATGGAGAGATTGTTAGCAGTGACAAATCCATACGGGTTTGCAGCAACCACATTTCTTGCCTCCTCAGAGGAAAGAACTCATCCAAGGGGCATAAGGCAGAGTGAGAGACTGAGGCAAGTTTTAGAGCAGGAAGGAAAGGAAGTACACTTGAAGAGGGCCAAGTAGGTGACTTGAGAGATCCAAGTGCACCATTTGAGCTTTGACTTGGGGTCTTATACATGCACCGTGGCCTGCCAGCACTTAGGAGGGGCCACATGCGCAGTGTGTTTACTGCAGTTGTGTGCATGGTCATGTGGGGCATTCTTCCCTTACCAGTCGAACATTCCTAGAGGAAGGTCATATACCAGTTAAACTCCAGCATTTTGCCTCTTGGTGTGCATGTTTGAGCCCACTCGCCCAACTCCTGAGATCTTAATGTGAAGCTGCCGATCACCAGCTTCAGGTGTTTCTAGCCATTGGGAGACTGCCTTTTCCTGGCACCAGTTGTGACCAATGACTATTTCAGCAAGATGGTCACCTGATATTCCTGGAGTGGTTGTGGTGGGGCCGGGAGGTGGTTTGGGGGAGGTGCTCTCCTGCCCTGCTCATGTCTGCCAAATCACCTACTCTAACAAAATGAGTTAAACAAAATAGAGTCCAAAAATAGATTAAAACAAGTGAGAATGAAGTTTATGATACAAGTGGCATTTCAGTGTAGTGAGAAATAAGACACATTTTTAGGGGTTTTTTTTTCTCCTTTTTTTTTTTTTTTTTTTTGAGACAGGGTCTGGCTCTGTCACCCAGGCTGGAGTGCAGTTGCCTGTCAAGCTCACTGCAGCCTCGACCTCCCAGGCTCAAGGTAACCTCTCACCTCAGCCTCCTAATGATACAGGAGCTAGAAATAAATTATTTAGGCATTTAGTCAGGGTAAGAGAGTCCTTGGCAAAGTTTCCCTTTTAATAAAAAGCAGTCCCCAAATCATTTCTTTTCAAACAAAGAGCAGCCTGTAAAATAAAGCTGCAGACATAGATAAGCAAGTGAATGCTGGCTGCTGCGCCAATAGGAAAAGGCTGCCTGGAGGCCAGGCACGTTCAACATGGAGGCTCCATCTTCCCTTTTCTTTGTCCCTACATATGCAGTAAAAAAAGCAGGCAACATGGCACTGGACAGGTAGAGACCCCATTTACATAATAAAAGATTAGGGTGGGATGGCCAGCTTCTTTGCACTGTGCAAACAGCACACCTGGTCCGACCAATCTCTTGTGCCATATGTAAATCAGACACCACCTCCTCAAGCTCCTCTATAAATCCCCATGTGTTCCACCACAAAACAGGATGACCCACTCAGGAGTCCCTCTCTCTCTGCAGGAGAGACAGCTATTCTCTTTCTTTTGCCTATTAAACCTCTGCTCTTAAACTGATTCCTGCGTATGTCTGCATCCTCTATTTCCTTGGTGTAAGGCAATGAACCTCAGGTATTACCCCAGATAAGCAACACCACCTCACTAATAGCTGGGACTACAGGTGCGTGCCACCACACCCAGGTAATTTTTTAAAGTTTTGGTAAAGACCAAGTCTCACTACGTTGATGAGGCCGGTCTTGAACTCCTGCGCTCAAGCAATCCTCCTGCCTTGGCCTCCCAATGTGCTGGGATTACAGGCATGAGCCACCGCACCCAGCCAAGACAGATTTTTAAATAAATGTCTGGAATAATAAGCTAGTCTGCTGGGGAAAAGAAATAGTGCTGAATCCCTTCCTCATTCCTCATACAAAAGGAAATTTCAAATGAATCATTACACCTTAAAAAGTACAAAGGGGTCATTCCTCTACAAACCATAAATTCTCATCCAATGGGTTTTATTTAACCCTATATATTGTGACTTACTTTCCAATCTGACCCTGGTATAATGTGACAAAGAAGAAAATTAAAATATTTTAACCCAAAACGTGTATTTGCCATATTTTGAAATGGCCCTGCAAAGCTGTCCTTTATGGGGGAAAATTTGTATCTGTAAAGAATCTCTATTAACAAAGCTAGATCTTTTTCTTCCAGGCCCTCCCAATTCTGAAGAGATTAACTAAGAGTCTAGCACTTTTTAAACATCTGAATAGGAAACATCTATCATCTAAACATCTATCATCTCTAAGGGCAGCCACTATAAGACTTCAAAAGAACCTTGGTCTCCACAATCTTTTATTTTAACCTGAACATTTCCTTTCTATCATCGCAGGTCTTTAGACAAATTCAACCAATTTTCAACCAGAAAATGTTTCAATTTACCTATAGCCTGAAAGCCCCTGCTTTCAGTTGTCTTGTCTTTCTGGACCAAACCAATGTATTTCTTAAATGTATTTGATTGATGATGAATACATTTGACATCAATCAAATGTTTGATTTGATCATCAGTCAAAGAGTCTGACTCTTCATCGACACTCTGAAGTTAATATGAAGTCAAGCAGCTTCAGGTTTTGCAGCTTCATGAAAAGAGCAGCTTTTGTTCTTAGTGATTTCAAGTCAGAAGGGTTGGAAAAAAATTGGAATGTTAGTTTGGAGAGTCATAACCAGATATTGGAGGAAACTAGAATTGGGGATCCAGTCCAGTTTGCAGGTAAATAACAAAACTTCAAAGACAATGAACAGAACTAGAATCTAATCATGGGTGTGTTTGAAATGCCTGTTCCCTGGTGCCGTAAAGAAATAGTACTTGAACATAAATTTAATTTACTCAGCAAGGCCATTTTTATACTTTCTGCAGAAAGGGTTCACTCGCCAGCAGTTTTGCCACAAGAATACACCAAACAAAGGAGACAGAGTCATTTACAACCTGCTGCATTCACCCTACTGCTGTGCCCGGTTTCCACTGGCTGCAACAGGACCTCACATTCTGTATTCTAGCAACTTACAACTTTTTAAAAGAGGCAAAGGCAGAGGAGAACAAAGGAAGGAGGAAGTAACGTGGAATGCTGAGAAAGGTAAAAACACCTTCAAATAAGGAAGAGGAACAGGCTATGACCAATGCTTGCTTGGACCAGTATAAGCATGCCAGGGCAAATATTTAGGCTAAATTGTGGGAGCTAAGAACATAAAGTACATTGATTTCTTTATTACAATTAGCAGATATTTAAGAACAGGTCTTTGAATAAATTTTGCTTCTGAGAGAAGTTACTATTTATTCCTAATTAGACGGGGAGGAAAGTCTTTGAAGAGGAACCTCTACTTTACTTTTTACAGATGCATGATAGTTTTTTTACTAAAACAATATTTCTCTCTTTCACCCCCATTTCTTCCAAAGATAGTCACAGTAAAGACTAATTTGCAAAATCAGTCTAGTCTCATTATACTTGCCCTGATTAAGTGCAACAAGAGTAGTGATTAATCATGTAGGCTCTTGGCCACTGCCCCGTCTGGGAAGTGAGGATCACCTCTGCCCAGCCACCTACCGTCTGGGAAGTGAGGATCACCTCTGCCCGGCCACCTACCGTCTGGGAAGTGAGGATCACCTCTGCCCGGCCACCTACCGTCTGGGAAGTGAGGATCACCTCTGCCCGGCCGCCCACCGCCCACCGTCAGCAATGTGAGGAGCGCCTCTGCCTAGCTGCCAACCGTTCGGGACATGAGGAGCGCCTCTGCCCAGCTGCCAACCATCTGGGAAGTAAGGAGTGCCTTTGCCCAGCTGCCCACAGTCTGGGAAGTGAGGAGCGCCTCTGCCGAGCTGCCAACCATCTGGGAAGTGAGGAACCCCTCGGCCCGGCCGCCACCGCGTCTGGGAAGTGAGGAACCCCTCGGCCTGGCCGCCACCGCATCTGGGAAGTGAGGAGCGCCCCTGCCTGGCTGCCCACCATCTGGGAAGTGATGAGGGCCTCTGCCTAGCTGCTGCCCCATCTGAGAAGTGAGGAGCGCCTCTGCCTGGCCACCACCCTGTCTGGGAAGTGAGGAGCGCTTCTGCCCAGCCACCCAACTGACTGGGAAGTTAGGAGCGCCTCTGCCTGGCCAACTCATCTGGGAAGTGATGAGGGCCTCTGCCCGGCCGCCGTCCCATTTGGGATGTCAGGAGCGCCACTGCCCAGCTGCCCACCATCTGGGAAGTGAGGAGCGCCACTGCCCAGCCGCCCAACTGTCTGGGAAATAAGGAGCGCCTCTGCCCGGCCACCCCGTCTGGGAAGTGAAGTGCCCCTCTGCCCGGCTGCCCACCGTCTGGGATATGAGGAGTACCCCTGCCCAGCTGCTGCCCCCTCTGGGATATGAGGAGTACCTCTGTCTAGCTGCTGCCCTGTCTGGCAAGTGAAGAGCGCCACTGCCCTGCCACCACCACGTCTGGGAAGTGAGGAGTGCCTCTGTCTGGCTGCTGTGCAACCTTCCAAGTGTGAAGTGACAGTCTTGTGTGTGATCTTTTCTGTCTTCTCCAAGTTTGCATTTTTGACATTAAAGTTTACTTTTTAATTAAAAAAAAAAAAAAAAGGCTCTTTTTAAGTCTGCTTTGCTGGAACTTTTAATAAGGAATCTCAGGTTAGACTTTCCTAGTCTCTCAAGAATACAAAGAGAACTTGTCTGGCTTGTTTCAACTTTGCCTGCAATATCTATAGACTTTGATGAATTATTCTTTTCTTGATGTCCCCAGTATACCTGAGGTCTGCCAGGAAGTGACCTTTCTTATTCATCTATAAGGCAACCACTTAAAGAAACCACATAAGCAAAGCACGAGGTTGGCTTTTTGGCTCCATAAAGTCAACCTTAGTTCCTTAAAACTGTCTGATCATATCTGATTATATGTTCATTTTCATATTTGATATTCCAGTCAACATCTTAGCAATATAATCAAGGTTTTCAATTGTGTCCCTGTTATAAGGAGACTAGATTCTTACTGAATTTATGAAAATAACTATATAGTGCCAAGCACGGTGGATCACACCTGTAATCCCAGCACTTTGGGAGGCCGAGGTGGGTGGATCACGAGTTCAGGAGTTCAAGACCAGCCTGGCCAACATAGTGAAACCCCATCTCTACTAAAAATGCAAAAAAATTAGCCGGGCATGGTGGCAGGCACCTGTAATCCCAGGTACTCGGGAGGCTGAGGCAGGAGAATCGCTTGAACCCCAGAGGCGGAAGTTGCAGTGAGCTGAGATTGCACCATTGCACTCCAGCCTGGGTGACAAGTGTGAAACTCCATCTCAAAAAAAAAAAAAAAAAAAAAAGAAAAGAAAAAGAAAGTAACTATATAGTCATGAAAATAAGAATAGCTAGTAAGAGTTTCTGAATTCTACAGGGATCAGGTAGAGAAAAAAGGATAAATGTTTTAATTCTGTTTACGAAGGTATAATTTACCCAATTGCTGTAAATTTTAGTTAGCTTAAGAAAAAAGAGAAAAACCATTAAAGACCCAGAAATGTCCTAAAACAAGAAGTCCTAAGAATTACAACCATCAGTCGGGCACGGTGTCTCATGCCTGTAATCCCAGCACTTTGGGAGGCTGAGGCAGGTGGATCACCTGAGGTGAGGAGTTTGAGACCAGCCTGGCCAACATAGTGAAACCCCGTCTCTACCAAAAATACAAAAAATTAGTTGTGGGTATGGCAGGCACCTATAATCCCAGCTACTCGGGAGGCTGAGGCAGGAGAATCACTTGAACCCAAGAGGCGGAGGTGGCAGTGAGCCAGTCATCTAGTCCAATGTAATTAATTCTTGTTCTGCTTGATCTTTGGTTAGCAATTTCATGAATGAGTCAGTTTTTCCATTAGTGTTCAGGAAGTTCAGCGGTATAATCTTAAAGTCATCAGGAATGTGTACTTGAGTTTTCTCCATGAATCTCCTTAAATACAAATGCACTTTCTTGAGGTTTCTGGGCCTACCAGGAAGTGACTTTTCTTACTCATTAGCACAGTAGCCATGCAAAGAAACCACATAAGCATGGTGGTTCATATTACAGTTGTTTGCAAAAGCTTTTAGGAATGCATCAAAATAAAACAATTAACTGTCTGTGGATGACAAAATACTTTAAATGGCCATGGTTAAAGGATGACAATTCATTGTAATACAATTGAGAAAAAAATTCAGTTACTTCTGTCACATACATTTTAAGATAATAACTAGAATTATAACTGACACCATTATATCAGGACCCATCAGATCTCTAGGAACTTCACGCAATTTCTGGAACACATTATAACATAAATACATACAAATATAACATAAAGAAGGTTTAGCATCACTTCTTTTTTAACAATGCTTCCCATGTAATTTAACATACCAAATTAATTTAACAAGTTTGTTTTTATAAGAAGAAAGACAAGGCTGGGTACGGTGGCTCACGCCTGTAATCTCAGCACTTTGGGAGGCTGAGGCAGGCGGATTACGAGGTCAACCAATTGAGACCATCTTGGCCAACATGGTGAAACCCCATCTCTACTAAAAATACAAAGATTAGCTGGTTGTGGTGGTGCATGCCTGTAGGCCCAGCTACTCGGGAGGCTGAGGCAGGAGAATCTCTTGAACCCAGAGGCAGAGGTTACAGTGAGCCAAGATTACGCCACTGCACTCCAGCCTGGCAACAGAGTGAGACTCCATCTCAAAAAAAATAAAAAAGAAGGAAGACAAGTCCTCTGTGACTTTTTAGGGGTCTTCAGGAAAATTCCAAAGTTAGTTCAAGGTCAAAGACTTCATGTAGAGTTTGATTTTGCAAAGTTGTCAAAAACGCCAAAAGATGGCTGGGCTCAGTAACTCATGCCTATAATCCCAGCACTTTGGGAAGCCAAGGCAGGAGGATCACCTGAGCCCAGGAGTTCGAGATCAGACTGGGCAACATAGGAGGAGACCTCATCTCTAAACAAAGTTTTTAAAGGACAGATTTTTTTTAAAAAGGCAAAAGACTAAAGTTTTTGATTAAATAGGATCACAGGTCACTGTAAAACATTACTCAGTTATCCATTTAACCAAAGCACTGGAAAATTTCAGAGGTAATCACAGAAAGGTATATAGATTTTGTTTTTTTTAACTTAGCTCTTTTAATAGAGAAGACTGAGTCTTCTTAAGTAATCAAAGACCTGATAAAGACAATATGAAACACAGGAAACTATTCTGATAAGACGCATATTTTTTTCCACCTAAGCAAATTCTAGATTTCCTACACAGATTACATAGACGGTAAAGAAAACCCTTCCATAGTATTTTATCAAGAGAAGTCCAATACTCCAATAAAACTTTGTAATTTTAAGAGAGAAGATGAAACTCTAGTTTTGGATTGTACTTTTGATATTAAAGCTCATCTTTGAGATCCTTATAATAAATTGATTCAATTTTAGCCAACTTAATCACACAAGAATCTCTCTCTCTTTCTAACTTTCTAAATCTATTCAGGGTTTTTTTGTTTATTTGTTTGTTTGTTTTGAGACAGTCTTGCTATGTTGCCTCAACTGGTCTCAAACTCCTGGGCTCAAGCAATACTCTTGCCTTGGCCTCTTGAGTAGCTACAACTACAGGCATGTGCCATCGTGCCTGGCTCCATTCAGTTTTTGTCTTTCTTTTTTTTTTTTTTTTGAGATGGAGTCTCGCTCTGTCGCCCAGGCTGGATGGAGTGCAGTGGCGTGATCTCCGCTCACTGCAAGCTCCACCTCCTGGGTTTACGCCATTCTCCTGCTTCAGCCTCCCGAGTAGCTAGGACTACAGGCGCCCGCCACCACTCCCAGCTAATTTTTTGTATTTTTAGTACAGACAGGGTTTCACCATGTTAGCCAGGATGGTCTCGATCTCCTGACCTCGTGATCTGCCCACCTTGGCCTCCCAAAGTGCTGGGATTACAGGTGTGAGCCACCGTGCCTGGCCTCAATTTTTGTCTTTCATTCATTCTCCTTTTTCATTCTGAAACTGCCTTTATATAAACTCTAAACATGAATCAAATTACTCTCCTTTTTTCTCAACAGAGACACATATTAATGCTTCATGTTTTTTTTTTTTGTTTTTTTTTCTGAGATGGAATCTCGCTCTGTTACCCAGGCTAGAGTATAGTGGCACCATCTCGGCTCACTGCAAGCCTCCACCTCGGGGGTTCAAGTGAGTCTCCTGCCTCAGCCTCCTGAGTAGCTGGGACTACAGGCGCATGCCACCACACCCAGCTAATTTTTTATTTTCAGTAGAGACAGGGTTTTATCATATTGGCCAGGTTCGTCTTGAACTCCTGACCTCAGGTGATTTGCCTGCCTCGGCCTCCCAAAGTGCTGGGATTACAGGCTTGAGCCACCACGCCCAACTGCTTCATACTTTATCTTACAGAAATCCCATATCCTATTTTCCTTGCATACAACTTCTGTTCTTTACACCTTCCGGTTTTCACTAGAAACTAAGCAATCATTAAGAAATTAAGCAATCATTAAGAAGTTTCTAGTGTTCACTAGAAATTAAGCAATCATGAACTGTCACACTAGCATTCTGTAGACAGGCAAATTTATGAATATACCGTTTTATAATTTTTAGAAACATATATTTTTTCATAGCAGTTTTTCTTTTTTTCTTTTTTTTTTCGAGATGGAGTTTCACTCTCGTTGCCCAGGCTGGAGTGCAATGACGCAATTTCCGTTCACCGCAACCTCTGCCTCTCAGGTTCAAGTGATTCTTGTGCCTCAGCCTCCTGAGCAGCTGGGATTACAGGCATGCGCCATATCTGGCTAATTTTGTATTTTTAGTAGAGACAGAGTTTCTCCAGGTTGGTCAGGCTGGTCTCAAACTCCCGACCTAAGGTGATCTGCTCCCCTTGGCCTCCCAAAGTGCTGGGATTACAGGCATGAGCTACCGTGCCCAGCCTGTAGTGCCCAGCCTGTGTCCACAGTTTTTCAGTGTGGCATGGGACATGTTTACTAACACACTCAAACATCTGGAGTCTCTCGTACTAAGAAGCCAGGAGTAGACAGACATATATTCAGCAATTAATGCTTCAATGTTTTATTATATTTGGAAAATATCCAGGTATGCAGTGAATATTTATCGTTTAATTTAACTTAACTTAGCAAAACCCTGAGTATAAGTTACCAAAGAGATTTGGGAAACTATTTTTAGTAGACATGTTATAAACCAAAATCATTGTTAAAAGCTCATTTATATACTTTTATCCTATTTTTATAACTGTCTGACAGGTTCTTCCTGCCTGCTGCACAAACGAAGAGCACGGCATTGCAGTAAAGTAAGAGTTTAATTGGCCGGGCTCAGTGGCTCACGCCTGTAATCCTAGTGCTTTGGGAGGCCAAGGTGGGTAGATTGCCTGAGCTCAGGAGCTCGAGACCACCTGAACAAAACGGCGTAACCCTGTCTCTTTGAAAATACAAAAAATTAGCCAGGCATGGTGGCAGGAGTCTGTAATCCCAGCTACTCGGGAGGCCGAGGCAGGAGAATTGCTTGAACCCCAGAGGTGGAGGTTGCAGTGAGCTGAGATTATGCCACTGCACTCCAGCGTGGGCAAGAGAGTAAGACTCCATCTCAAAAAAAAAAAAAAAAAAAAAAAAGAGAGAACTGGAGAGAACATGAGAGAAGGGAAGAGAAACAGGAGCAACAGGAAGGAAGAGGTTGTCGCGGAGCCAGGGTCGGGAGATCTCAAGTTCTCCAAAGAAGCCAATAAAGTCCCGTATTTATTGGCTCAGCAAAACTGCACCAGCCATAGGTAGGTGACAGAGTTGGTTGAGCACATAGACAGCGGGGCTTCAGGAAGGGAGTTTCAGGCGATGGAGACATTCCCATGGGAGCTGCAGGATTAGCTCGACAGAACAGAGACGACTTAAAACAGTAACTCCTACTAGGGTCTGAATATTGGCTTCTAGTCAGGCCAACTTCTGACCATAGAGCTCCTTTAAAAAAAAAAGGCTTTCAAGGCTGGGCGCAGTGGCTCATGCCTATAATCCCAGCACTTTGGGAGGCCGAGTTGGGAGGATCAGGAGGTCAGGAGTTTGAGACCGGCCTGACCAATATGGTGAAACCCCATTTTAAATCCTACTTAAAATACAAAAATTAGCCGGGCGTGATAGCACATGTCTGTAATCCCAGCTACTTGGGAGGCTGAGGCAGGGGAATCACTTGAACCTGGGAGGCGGAGGTTGCAGTGAGCCGAGAGGCACCACTGCACTCCAGCCTGGGTGACAGAGCGAGACTCCGTCTCAAAACAAAAACAAACAAACAAAAAAAACCACACAAAACCTATTATCAAATTCTCCTGGGACAAACACTAAGTATTCCTGGCAATATTGAACTCCTATTTGAATAGTTTTTCTCCTTTTTCTTTTACAGAAAATGTGTACTTAGCAAATGACTGAAGACCAAAGTCATAAGCCTCTTAGGACTTAAAACCAATGAGCCTTTTATGGCTTAACCACAGAAATGAGAGGCCTCTCCAAACAGGATGCAAAGATACAGCCCTTTCCATAGACTAGGGAGCCATTCCCATAGACAGTCAAGGGAAGAAAGTTTTAGATAACACCCCAAGAGCTGGCAATGGTTGGTAGGATATGAGAAAAAGAAAAATCATTTCATCTGGCTAGATGTTATGGCCTACACTGTAATCCCAGCACTTTGGGGGACCGGGGCAGGTGGATCATTTGAGCTCAAGGGTTTGAGACCAGCCTGGGCAACATGGTGAGACGCCGCCTCTGCAAAAAAATACAAATATTAGCTCCATGTGCTGATGTACACCTGTAGTCCCAGTTACTCAGGAGGCTGAGATGGGAGGATTGCTTAAACCTGGGGAGGTCGAGGCTGCAGTGAGCCATGATCACGCCACAGCACTCCAGCCTGGGTGACAGTGAGACCCTATTCACCTCCCCTTCCAAGAAATATATTTCATTTGAGGAATGCGAGCCCCTTTAAATTATGAGACCCAGAAAGGCATTTAAAATGTAATACCAGTCACGTCCCTCTCCCCCTTGAGTGAAATAATTACCTCTAGCAGCCACTTGCTATGGGGGCTCTAGACTAACTGTCACCAAGTAGCCATAAAATGCCATACACCCTGTAGTTCAACAATGCACAGCCAATCACCAATGTTATTTATAAAAATAACCAAAGTTATTTCTGTAAACCAATGAGAATTCCTGACAAACAACTTTTGTAAATCTCCCTTTCCTGATTTGTTATTTTTTTCCTTTAAAAACTTGAGCCTCTCTTTTGTTGTCTGGAGCAGTCCCCAAGGCAACTTGGAAGTGTGTCCTGGGCTGCAGTCTTCAACTTTGTGCTGATGACCTGTCTTTGAACTAGATTCTGACCATTCAATGATTTTAGGTTGACAGACACTGGTCACAGATGGGATGCAGCCCACGCTTCTCTTTCTGTCTGGTTATATTCCTGGGTGTCCCTGACCTGGTGGTTGGCTGGCCATATTCTGGGGTGTCCCTAGCCTGGCAGTTGGTAGCCAGGACAGGCAGCCTGGATAATCTGGGCGCCCCAGCAGTTGGATAGCCACGCTACGTTTTTAGGACACAAACAGGAAAGCAGTAACTGTCCCTGGGAGTGAAAGGATCAATAACCAATGGTTACCCCAAACCACATTTCACCAGAGTCACTGTCCAAAAAAATTAATTCTTACAAATGATTTCTCCTGCTAATGTGAATTTGAGATAGAAGGCACAAAAGAGAAACTTGTACCTTCCTCCCTTGACTGGTACCACACAGATCCAGAAGTGCTACCTACCATATTATTTTGCTTATCTATTTATGTATTTATTTATTTAATTTTTAATTTTTTTTTTTTTTTTTTTTTGAGACAGTCTTGCTCTGTTGCCCAGGCTGGAGTACAGTGGCGCAATCTTGGCTCACTGCAAGCTCTGCCTCCTGGCTTCATGCCATTCTCCTGCCTCAGCCTCCTGAGTAACTGGGACTACAGGTGCCCACCACCACACACGGCTGATTTTTTTGAATTTTTAGTAGAGATGGGGTTTCACCTTGTTAGCCAGGATGGTCTCGATCTCCTGACCTCGTGATCTGCCTACCTTGGCCTCCCAAAGTGCTGGGATTACAGGCACAAGCCACCGCGCCCGGCCTACTTTTTATTTTTTTGAGACAGGGTCTCATGCTCATTGCTGAGGTTGGAGTGCAGTGGTGTAATCACGGCTCACTGCAGCCTCAATTTCCTGGGCTCAGGTGATCCTCCTGCCTCAGCTTCCCGAGTAGTTGGGACTACAAGTGCACACCACCATGCCCGGTTAATTTTTTGTATTTTTAGTAGAGACGGGGACTTGCCATGTTGACCAGGCTGATCTCAAACTCCTAGACTCAAGTGATCCACCAGCCTCGGCCTCCCAAAGTGCTGAGATTACAGGCAGGAGCCACTACGCCCGGCTAATTTTTTTGTATTTTTAGTAGCGACTGGGTCTTGTCATCTTGCCCAGGCTGGTCCCAAACTCCTGGGCTAAAGTGGTCCACCTGCCTTGGCCTCCCAAAATACTGGGATTACAGGTGTGAGCCACCACACCCGGCCGACACTACATTCTTACCCGTTGCCAGATTCTGTCACTTTTCCAGGGATCCCAATTGTAGAGCAGGTAGGGTGTACCAGAGATCCCATCTGGGTCACTAAAACTGTAGGGGCAGAACAATAATTTTCTCTATATCCTTTCTGTGTTCCCGGCTGAGACCTCCTGTAACAAAATGGCAGATTAACAAGAGAAAAACAAACGGAAGTTTAACAATATGTATATTTCAAGTATTCATAGGAGATACCCAGAGAAATGAGTAAAATCTAGAAGGGTGACTTAGAATTCGGACTTAAATACCATCTCCAGGTGAAACAAAGCAAGGACGGTTTGGGGGTGGACAGTTATGGGGTGGTGTCCTGAAAAAGCTTGGTAAGCAAAGCTAAGGTTTGTAGTGCAGATTTATGTTGATGTCTTCTCTAATGATTAGAGTTTCTGGTGAATTAGAGCCACACTTCTCTTCCTGGTATAGGGACAGAGAAACCCTTACAAATGGAGATGCGTTTTTCTGTTTGTTTTTTGAGATGGAGTTTCACTTCTGTTGCCCGGGCTGGAATGCAATGGCATGATTTTGGCTCACTGCAAACTCTGCCTCCCGGGTTCAAGCGATTCTCCTGCCTCAGTCTCCCGAGGAACTGGGATTACAGGCGCCCGCCACTATGCCTGGCTAATTTTTTGTATTTTTAGTAGAGATGGGGTTTCACCATGTTGGCCAGGCTGGTTTCGAACTCCTGACCTAAGGTGATCCACCCGCCTTGGCCTCCCAAAGTCCTGGGATTACAGGTGTGAACCACCATGGCCAGCTGGGTTTTTCTGGTATTTAAGTATATACATAGAGAATTATATTTTATTTTTAAATTAATTTTATTTTATTTTTATTTTATTTTTATTTTTTTATTTTTATTTTTAATTATACATTTTTATTTTTATTTATACATTTTATTTTTAATTATACATTTTTATAGTATTTTTAATTTTATTTTTAATTATACATTTTTAAATTAATTAGAGATAAAGTCTTGCTGGTCTCAAATTCCTGATTTCAAGTGACCCTCCTACCTCAGCCTCTCCAGTAGCTGGGACTACAGGCATGACACCACACCTAACTAATATTTTGATTTTTTTGTAGAGATGGGGTCTCCCTATATTGCCCAGGCTAGTCTCAAACTCCTGGGCTCAAGTGATCCTCCTGCCTGGGCTTCCCGATGTGCTAGGATTATAGGCATGAGCCGCTATGCCTGGAAAGAGACATTTTTTGTTGTTTCTGAGACTATCAGAAAACAGCGGAGAGATGGTTTCTATAGATGTAAATTTCCCTTACAAAAGGGTAGCTTTTACAATATTTAATTTAATTTAATTTTTTGAGATGAGTCTCACTCTGTCACCCAGGCTGGAGTGCAGTAGCATGATCTCAGCTCACTGCAGCCTCCGCCTCCCTAGTTCAAGCGACTCTCCTGCCTCAGCCTCCCAAGTAGCTGGGATTACAGGCACCCATCACCATGCCTGGCTAATTTTTGTATTTTTAGTAGAGACAGGGTTTCACCATGTTGGTCAGGCTGGTCTTGAACTCCTGACATCAGGTGATCCACCTGTCTCAGCCTCCCAAAGTGCTGGGACTACAGGTGTGAGCCACCATGCCCGGCCTTAAACTTTTTTTTTTTTTTTTTTTTTTGAGATGGAGTTTTACTCTTGTCACCCAAGCTGGAGTGCAATGGCGCCATCTCAGTTTACTGCAACCTCTGCCTCCCAGGTTCAAGTGATTCTCCTGCCTCAGCTTCCCAAGTAGCTGGGATTATAGGTGCCCGCCACAATGCCCAGGCAAAAGGGTCATTTTTACTCTGCTTTCAGAGCTGCTTCTTCAGTTGCTGTTTCTCAGAATAATCCGTATGCCAAAAACGCCTATCTTGGGTGGCATATTCCAGTCTCCTACAGTGATCTGGCCTCCCGGATAGTCACCAGCAGACTCCTGCAGAAAGGAAAAGTTGGGACAGGCAGGTAGGAGGGCCAGGCACTAATGACAAGGGGAAGTGCAGAGAGAGGCGTAAGCCCAGGAGGGACTGGGGTCTGTAGCTGAGTTGCAACACAGCCCAGGGTTTGGTTAAAGTTCACATCTCTGCTGCCTAGTGACCCTTTCCACCATGCTCCCTCCAAACCAGCTTCTTTTTTTCTTCTGGTCTCTCTTCCTCATTCTTTTTTTTTTTGAGACAGAGTCTTGCTCTGTCCCCCAGGCTGGAGTGCAGTGGTGTGATCCCGGCTCACTGCAAGCTCCGCTTCCCAGATTCATGCCATTCTTCTGTCTCAGCCTTCCGAGCAGCTGGGACTACAGGCACCTGCCACTACGACCAGCTAATTTTTTGTATTTTTAGTAAAGATGTGGTTTCACCGTGTTAGCCAGGATGGTCTTGATCTCCTGACCTTGCAATCCGCCTGCCTTGGCCTCCCAAAGTGTTGGGATTACAGGTGTGAGCCACCACGCCTAGCCTCTCTTCTTCTTTCTTGGCACAGGCTCTGCAGTCTCAGTGATGAGCGGTCCTTTCGCACCATAGCCCAGCCAGCCTCGTGTTGTTCTGGGGTCACTAAGCCTGGATTTACCCAGTTGGGTCAGTCATTTGGTCACCTCTGGCCTCTGATTCCTCAGACAGGAGAAATCCAGCCCAACCCAGCAGTCTGCCCACACCTTAGAAATTCTCTAGAAAGGATATTAAGAAATTATTACGTCAAAAACCTCAATAACTCTTGTACCAACCTAATAAATCAAAATTGGCCTTTATCCTGACCTGGCAGGGGAGAGGCCATGCTCACGAACGTGGTTCTCCCAGAGTGAGGCTTATCCATTGCACTCCAGATGTGCTGACCCCTGCCACTTCCCCAAATGTAGATCTTTTTATTTATTTATTTGTTTGAGACAGTCTTGCTCTGTTACCCAGGCTCAAGTGCAGTGGCACGATCTTGGCTCACTACAGCCTCTGTCTCCCAAGTTCAAGTGATTCTGCTGCCTGAGCCTCTTGAGTAGTTGTGATTACAGGCACCCGCCACCATGCCTGGCTAATTTTTGTATTTTTAGTAGAGACAAGGTTTTGCCATGTTGCCCAGGCTGGTCTCAAACTCCTGGGCTCAATTGATCCACTTGCCTTGACCTCCCAAAGTGCTGGGATTACAGGTGTGAGCCACAGTACCCAGGCCAAATGTGGAATCTTGACCCTATATTTGGTGGTAGTGGAGAACAACCTTCACACTAAAAAGTAAACAAACGGAATTGAACCAAGCAGGGTGGCTCCCATCTGAAATTCCAGCACTTTGGGAGGCCAAGGCAGGAGGACTGCTTGAGCCCAGGAGTTCCAGATCAGCCTGGGCAACATAGTGAGACCCTATCTTTTAAAAAGTAGAGCAAATTAGCTGGGAGTGGTGGCGCACACCTGTGGTCCCAGCTACTGGGGAGGCTGAGGTGGGAGCATCACTTGAACCCAGGACTTCAAGGCTGCATGAGCTATGATCATGCCACTGCACTCCAAGATGGATGACAAAGTAGGACCTAGACTCCAAAAAAAAAAAAAAAAAACAAAAACAAAAACAAACAAACAAAAAAAAACGCAAAGGCAGTTAAGAGTTTAGCAAAAGTAGAAGGTCAGAGGCAGAGGTGACTAAAAAACATCCAACTGCCTCAACCACCAGTGCACACTGCCACCTCTGACACCAAGGTCCCGGGGAGAGGGGAGAGGTGAAAGGATAGGGGCCTTGCATTGCAAGGGGAGTGGGGAAGATGTGGAGCTTGGAGCCCATTTCATTTTTTTTTAATTATTATTTTTTGAGACAGAGTTTCACTCTTGTTGCCCAGGCTGGAGTGCAATGGCCTGATCTTGGCTCACCACAACCTCTGCCTCCTGAGTTCAAGTGAGTCTCCTTCCTCAGCCTCCTGAGTAGCTGGGATTACAGGCATGTGCCACTATGCCCAGCAAATTTTCCATTTTTAGTAGAGCCGGGGTTTCTTCATGTTGGTCAGGCTGGTCTCAAACTCCCGACCTCATGTGATCTGCCTGCCTTGGCCTCCCAAAGTGTTGGGATTACAGGCATGAGCTACCACGCCCGGCCCTTTTTTTTCTTTTTTGAGATGGACTCTCGCTCTGTCGCCCAGGCTGGAATGCAGTGGCACAATCAGTACACTGCAACCTCCGCCTCCCGGGTTCAAGTAATTCTCCTGCCTCAGCCTCCCAAGTAGCTGGGATTACAGGTGCCCACCACCACGCCTGGCTAATTTTTTTGTATTTTTTAAAGTAGAGACAGGGTTTCACCATGTTGCCTAGGCTGGTCTTGAACTCCTGACCTCAGGTGATCCGCCAGTCTCGGCCTCCCAAAGTGCAGGGATTATAGGCGTGAGCCACTGCGCCCAGCCAGAGCCCATTTCACTTGAATCACAGAACAAGAATATCAGCCAACTTCTGGGTTACCGCATTAAAAAAGTAACGCATTAATAACTAATATTCAAAGGGGGCTTCACAAGCATCAGGCTCTGCACTTTTATGTATATTATCTCCATGAGGAGTAGGTTTTATTCACCCCTACTTCATGGAAGAGAAAACTGAGGCTCCGTGAGGGTCAATAAACTGCCTGAGTTCACAAAGCCGAGAAAAGACAGAGCCAGGATTGGAACTCACATCTCTCAAGCTCCAAAGACAATGCATAGCCCAAGGCTAAAGAGTGCTGTTTCACTCTTAGTATTGGCCAGTCTTTGTATTGGCCATTTCTCTCATTCATTTGGTAAAATTTTTACTGAGTACCTATGATGTACCAGGTGCTGGGAATGGAGCAGTGAACAATATCTTTGATCCCATGGGTCAAAAGTAGGCGCTCAGAACCAAGGTAAGCCGAAAAGCATACCTGTTGGTTTCTTAGACATCTACATCCAGCCCATATCCTTTGTCTCGGCCACCACAGCCTGAGGTGGCAGCTGCCCTTTCATGACTTCTTCCTCTTTGGTTTGAATTTACTGGAATAAACACATGTGTGTGTAAAAGCAAAGGGAGCTCAAAAAGTGATTTCCTCCTCCAAGCTCTCTTTTCTCCAGAGAGGGTGACTCAGAGCCCCAAATCGTTGCCTTTTCTTGTTTCTGCCTAAGTTTGAGGCACAACAGCCTGGCTGGCCCTGCTCCTCTCAGTTTCTTGATTGGCCCAAGTCCAGTCACAGAGACAGCAGCTGGCCAATTTCCTTCCCTTCCTCTTCTGCAGCCAGAAGGGGAGCCCAAAGGGTCTGCGGTAAGGTTCATTCTCACCCTCGTCTCCACCAGCCCACCCTCATCTCCCACCAAGGTCCCCAGAACAAGGTCCCCAGAACAAAGAGGATGTGACTTCTTCATATCCTCCGACTAAACTAGTTTCTCCAACTTTTCTGGCAGAGGAGTTTTTGTTTGTTGAAGAAGCAAGTCCTGACCTGTAGAGTCCTTTCTCTGCAGGGCTGGGATAAAACAAAATCAGATGGGTCAAGAAAGAGTTGCTGAAATCGCTGAACCAGAACTGACTGTGGGGGCTGGGGTGCTGGGGAAATCCTCCCCATCCTCTGTGGTCTGCCTTACGGCCTCTTATCTTTCAAGCTGTCTTCTTCTATGATTCAGCTCCAGGTTGTGCAGAAAACAATGATTTCTTCACTCGGAGGAGCTCAGTGTTGCTGCGCTTCATTGCCATCAGGTGAGAGAGCAGAGTCTGATCAGTGGATGACATAAAAGACTGAGTAAGAAGACAGTTATCTTTGACTTACTCTGGGAACAAGATTTCATTTTAAATTTAACAGTGCTCAGAAACCTTATCCTTATCACTAGTACTGTCAGAAGCATTTGAACCAGAGCAACTCCATCTTGAATAGGAGCTGGGTAAAATGAGGCTGAGATCTACTGGGTTGCATTCTCAGATGGTTAAGGCATTCTAAGTCACAGGATGAGATAGGAGGTCAGCACAAGATATAGGTCATAAAGACCCTGCAGATAAAACAGGTTTCAGTGAAGAAGCCGGCTTTAACCCACCAAAACCAAGATGGCCACGAGAGTGACCTCTGGTTGTCCTCACTGTTATACTCCCACCAGCGCCATGACAATTTACAAATGCCATGGTAATGTCAGGAAGTTACCCTATACGGTCTAAAAAAGGGAGGCATGAATAATCCACCCCTTGTTTAGCGTATCATCAAGAAATAAACATAAAAATGGGCAACCAGCAGCCCTGGGGGGCTGCTCTGTCTGCGGAGTAGCCGTTCTGTTATTCCTTTACTTTCTTAATAAACTTGCTTTCACTTTACTGACTCACCCTGAATTCTTTCTTGCACCAGATCCAAGAACCCTCTCTTGGGGTCTGGATCAGGACCCCTTTCCTATAACGGTACTGTACTGTGGTACTAATTACTGCAGACCAAATTCGTGTGTGATTTGATATTGCCTGGCCTTTGTCTGTCCTTACTTGATGGCTCTCTGTGGGTCTTAAAAACCCAGTAAGATTCTAAGTGCTTCTGATGAGATCTCATTCCATTGCTTGGATCCCCTGGGTCAGTAATGCCCTGGGCTGAGCTAGGCACTCTGGCTGGTCAGTATTTCTTGATTTCCCTATAGCACAGCTAAATAGCACAGTCAGCCTCAAAGCAGGAAGAAAAAGGGACCTTTTTCTGCTGAATCTGAAAATATCTTTTGTAAACTGTCTGCTCATGTCTCCAGAGGAGGACAGAAACCAGATGCAGGCAGAGATATCTAAACATGTCTTATCTGGATAGAAAATTGAGCTTAAGATAATAAATATCTTGGAATATGATAAAACCCAGAGGCCCCTTCCTGGGCCATGATTAACTGAAGAAAAAAAAGTCTAGTAATACGTGACCTTATCAGAGAGATTTATGTTCCGTTGAAAGCCAAGTTATTTTGAGCTGAGCAAAATGAAGATTCAAATTACAGGAGCGCAGAGTAAACTTTTGGCATATTAGCGGATGTCTCGGTAAGTTTCTCAGGGACAGTGTTTTTCAGAGATGATAGGATTAAAGAGAACTTTTTTATGACATGGTACTGGAAATAGACTCTCCACAGTGCCCAGCACATACAGATGCTGAATAATTTTTTTTTCTTTTTTTTTTGAGACGGAGTTTCCCTCATCGCCCAGGCTAGAGTGCAATGGCACGATCTCAGCTCACAGTAACCTCTGCTTTCTGGGTTCAAGCGATTCTCCTACCTCAGCCTCCCAAGTAGCTTGGATTATAGGCACGCACCAGCATGCCCAGCTAATTTTTTTTTTTTTTTTGTATTTTTAGTAGAGATGGGGTTTCACCATGTCAGCCAGGAAGGTCTTGATCTCCTGACCTCATGATCCACCCACCTCGGCCTCCAAAGTGCTGGCATTACAGGTGTAAGCCACTGTGCCTGGCCTAATTTTTGTATTTTTAGTAGAGACGGGGTTTCACTATGTTGGCCAGGCTAGTCTTGAACTCATGACCTCAGGTGATCTGCCTGCCTCGGCCTCCCAAAATGCTGGGATTACAGGGGTGAGTCACTGCACCCGGCCTAATTTTTTTTTTTTTTTCCCGAGATGGAGTCTAGCTCTGTTGCCCATGCTATAGTGCACTGGTGCGATCTCCACTTACTGCAACCTCCAACTCCTGGGTTCGAGCAATTCTTCTGCCTCAGTCTCCCAAGTAGCTGGGATTACAGGCACTCGCCACCACGCCCAGCTAATTTTTGTATTTTTCATAGAGACAGGGTTTCACCATGTTGGCCAGGCTGGTCTCAAATTCCTGACTTCAAGTGATCTGCCTACCTCAGCCTCCCAAAGTGCTGGGATTACAGGCATGAGCCACCTCACCTGGCCAATACATATTTTATTTAAAAAAGTTACTTATTAAGCAAACACTTATATTGCATTTAGACAATGCAGGCACTATTCTACTTGTGTTACAACTATTTACTCATGTTCCTGTTGCTTCCAGCCTTGAGGCTGAGCTTGCCATTTAGCTGGGAGTAATCAAGAAATGCCAGGTCAGGAGCGGTGGCTCACACCTGTAATCCCTGCACTTTAGGAGGCCAAGGTGGGAGGATTGCTTTGAGGCCAGGAGTTTGAGCCAACTCTGAGCAACATAGTGAGACCTCGTCTCAACAAAATAAAATTTAAAAATTAGCTGGTCATGGTGGCGTGTGCCTGTAATCCCAGGTAGTGGGGAGGCTAAGGTGGGAGGACCCCTTGAACCCAGGAGGTCAAGGCTGCAGTGAGCATCCTGCCACTACACTCCAAAGTGGGCGATAGAGAGAGGCCCTGTCAAGAAAGAAAAAATAAAGAAAAGGAAAGGAAAGGAAGAAAGAAAGGGAAGGGGAGGGGAGGGGAAGGGAAGAGAGGAGAGGGGAGGGGAAGGGAGGAAAGGAAAGGAAAGAAGAAAGGAAGGAGAAAGAAAGAGAAAGAGAAAGAAAGAGAGAAAGGAAGGAAGGAAAGGGAAGGGAAGGAAAGAAAAGAAAGAAACTAAGTAGCCAGGACGGGAAGAGAAGGGAAGGGGAGGGGAGGGGAGGGGGGAGGAGGAAGGCAGGCAGGCAGGCATGCATGCAGGAAGGAAAGAAGCAAGGAAAAGAGAGAACGAGAAAGAGAAAGAAAAAGAGAAAGGAGAGGAGAGAAGAGGGGAGGGGAGGAAAGGGAAAGGAAAGAAAGGAAGGAGGAAAGGTAGGGAAGGGAAGGGGAAAGGGAAGGGGAAGGGGAAGGGAGAAAGAAACTAAGTAGCCTGGAAGGGAGGGGAGGGGATGGGAGGGAGGGGAGGGGGAAGGAAGGAAGGAAGGAAGGAAGGAAGGAAGGAAGGAAGGAAGGAAGGAAGGAAGGAAGGAAAAGGAAAGGAGAGAGAGAAAGAAAAAGAAAGAGGAGAGGGGAGGGGAGGTGAGGGGAGGGGAGGGGGAGGGAAAAGAAACAGAGCAGCCAGCTTGCCTAGCACAGCCCTGGACACCACTGACCCCTATGTTTGGGTTGAGATCTGTCCCTGAGTTAACTTCAACCCCAGGGCTGTCAGGCACTGCTGCTATCAATATCTCATTTGTCCCTCACAACAACTCTGGGGTGGCCTCCTTTCTATGACTTTCTGTGAGCCCGCCTGTCCCCCTGCTATTACAGTGAAGCAGATGAAACTGCTGATCTTTGTCACTGATGTTTTGGCTGTTTTCAATTTCCAAAAAATGACAATTAAATGCAATTCAACCTAATACTGCCTAAATTTTAAAAGAGGAAATAGATGCTCAGAGTGTTTAACAAACCAGCCCCAGTGCCTCAGAGGTAGTCAACAGCAGTATCTGAATTCAAAATCCAGTTTGCCTCCCTCTGAACTTAACATGCTACTTTTAACCACCCATTTAGAACCCGGGAACCAGTTGCTAGAGTTTGAGTATCAGTTCATCTACGTAGCAGCCCTGTGCCTTGGAAATAATAATAATGCAGACCAGGTGCGGTGGCTTACACCTGTAATTCCAACACTTTGGGAGGTCCAGGCGGCTGGATCCCTTGAGCCCAGGAGTTCGAGACTAGCCTGGGCAACTCAGTGAGTGAGACCCCCGCCACCAGGTATGGCGGCCATGCACCTGTAGTCAGGAGAATCATTTGAGCACAAGAGTTGGAGGCTGCAGTGAGCTGTGATCACACCACTGCACTCCAGCCTGGGTGACAGAGCGAAATAATAATAATAATAATAAATAATAATAATAATAATAATAATAATGCAGTATTGTCCAATTTACAGGGTTGCCCTGAGGATTGAGTAAGGAAATCTAAGTTCAGAGATTTAGAACAGAGCCCTGCACTGTGTAAGCACTCTATAGATGTGAGCTATTATTATCATCTTCAGGTTCCTTTGGTAGTTTTTTCCTGCTTGAATAAAATATAGCAACACACACACACACCTCCTTTGTCCACTAATGTAATGCCACAAAACGGAGGAACTCAGCAGGGAGGACATTCTGACTCCAAGCAGAAGGAGATGAATGATGAACCTTAGGCTGTGCGCCTCGCGGTTTCCTCCTGTCACTGGGGGTGGGGCTGCAGTTTGGCTTCACACTTCTAGGTCTTTTCTTATTTTTAAGGGGGCGGGGGCTGTCACCTCTGAGGAGTCAGCTGTGATTGATCCTTCTCCACACCCAGCCAAGCACCCCCCACAGACAGGGGAGCGCCCGCAGTAGGGCGGGCGGCAAGGGCAGTTATAGCCAACAGTCCCTAAATCATCCCAGCAGGGGCGCGGGAAATTCCACCGAGGTGAAAGCCTAGGCGGCCGGGTGAGGAAATCCCCATGCCCGGGCCCAGAAACGGCTCCAGGTGGAAGTCACTTGTCTAAAGAGAACAGGGCGTAACGGGGGTCATTTCAGGGCTGTTCTTTTAAATCGGTGAGCACAGTCTGTCCACTTTCCCTCAGTTTATTCTAGAGGCCACACGCCACCCCCGCCCCCGGGAAGTCGCCCGGTTGCGGGTCCCGGGACAGGCCCACCTGGCCCGCGGCGCTCGCAGCATCCGGACCTGGTCAGCCTCGCGCCCCTCGCGGCCACTTTAAGAGCGGCCGCGGCCCACGTGCTCAGTGATGTCAGAGCAGGAAGTGTTTGAGGAAGTCGCGCCGCGCTGCCCGCGTTAAGATTCCCGCATTTTAATGTTTTCAGAGGGGTATCAGAGCCCAGGGTCCGGCCGCCCCAGCCCCGCCTCCCCCGCCCCGGGGAGCCCTCCCCCTGCCCCGCGTCCCTGCCGACAGGTGAGTCCCCCTCGCGGGTGCGGCCCGGGTGCCACCTGCAGGCCCCGCCGCTCCGCTGCCTGCAAGGCCCAGAAGACCCCTCTGTGCCGCTGGAAAGTCGCAGCTTGCGGACTGGGGAGGGTTTCACTCGTGCGGATTGGAGTTCGGGAAGCCGGGAGAAACAGCCCTGGCTGGGATGGCTTCTTGGGGGTGGGTGGCTTTGAGGGAAACCTGCGATTTATGGGAACGTTGTAAAGAAACACGTGACCGAGGGGACGCTCAGAAGTAGGTTCTGTCCCTGCCACCTCGGGCAGAAGGCGGGCAGGCCCGGGCGCCCCTGGTGGAGTCCGCCGGGGATCCCCTCGCTGGGGCAGGGGCGTGGACATCGCCTCCCTCGGTGACTTTCTTCCCTGCCTGATGCCACAGCAACCGGATGGGGGAGGGTGAGAGGGACAAAAGTTTGCCACAAAGTTTGGACAAACCAAACACATTAGTTTCTTTACAAAGTAAAAAACCAGTTGTATTTTTCTTCTCTCCCATTCGAGAGCAGTGGTATCTCTTGCCTTCTCCATCTCTTTGAACTCCATTTTTTTTTCTTAATCCTAACCTTTTTTCCCCATCCCAAATTGCTTACAGAGTTAGCACGACATCAGTATGAGCTGGTCACCTTCCCTGACAACCCAGACATGTGGGGCCTGGGAAATGAAAGAGCGCCTTGGGACAGGGGGATTTGGAAATGTCATCCGATGGCACAATCAGGTAGGCCCTCTGTGCAGCTTGGGGAGGGGTGGGAAGCCAGGCTCCCTCCTCACTGCCTCCACTTTCTCTGATCCTACTGGGCCAAGGGCTCACCTTTGGCTTTGGTCATCTTGGGACAGTGAATAGGGGACTGGGAAGAGGGCTTCAGGACTTCTGAGCTGACTCCAGGTTAGTGGTCTCCAAGCTTTATTGACTATGTCACCTAAATAAACAGTAAAATAAAGATAAGCTCTTAGTCTGTATTTTATATATATATATGGTTACAGTAGAATATCATGTACTAATATATACTGATATATGTTATAAAACATACAGAAATAGGAAAATTTAAAGGATGAGGATAATTAAATAGTTTAAAATATTTTAATTCCTTGAAGCCAGGAGTTCAAGAACAGCCTGGGCAACATAGCAAGACCTCGTCTCTACAAAAAAGTTTTAAAAATTAGGCAGCCAGCTGGGCGTGGTGGCTTACACCTGTAATCTCAGCACTTTGGGAGGCTGAGGCAGGCGGATCACGTGGTCAGGAGATAGAGACCATCTTGGCTAACACCGTGAAACCCCATCTCTACTAAAAATACAAAGAATTAGCCAGGCTTGGTGGGACGTGCCTGTAGTCCCAGCTACTTGGGAGGCTGAGGCAGGAGAATCGCTTGAACCCAGGAGGCGGAGGTTGCAGTGAGCGGAGATTGCGCTGCTGCACTCCAGCCTGGGCAACAGATTGAGACTCCATCTCAAAAAAAAAAAAAAAAAAAAAAAAAAAAATTAGGCAGCCATGGTGCGTACCTGTAGTCCCACTACATTGGAGGCTGATGTGGGAGGATTTCTTGCCCAGGAGTTTGAGGCTGTAGTGAGCTATGATTGTGCCACTGCACTCTAGCCTGGGTGACAGAGGGAGACCTTGTTTCAAAACCATTTTTTAGAAATTATTTAAAATGTCAGGTACATTGGCTCACGCCTGTAATCCCAGCACTTTGGGAGGCCTAGGAGGGAGGATCACTTGAGGTCAGGAGTTTGAGACCAGCCTGGCCAACATGGTGAAACCTCATCTCTACTAAAAATACAAAATTAGCTGCTGTGGTGGTACGTGCCTGTAACTTCAGCTACTCAGGAGGCTGAGGCAGGAGAATCGCTTGAACCCAGGAGGCGGAGGTTTCAGTGAGCTGAGACAGTGTCACTGCATTCCAGCCTGGGCTACAAAATGAGACCCTGTCTCAAAAAAAAAAAAAAGTATTTATAATATTTGCCAATTATGATGTCTTCCCAGTATTGCACGGTACAAAATAAGCAGATCCACATGAAAGTGAGAATTATTTTAATTTTGTAGAGATGGGGTCTTGCTATGTTGCCCAGGCTTGTCTCGAACTCGCGTCCTCAGGCAGTCTTCCCGCCTTTGCCTCCCAAAATGTTGGGATTACAGGCCTGAGCCATGGGACATGGCCTCAGCTGAGGTTTTTTTTTTTTTATTTTTTGTAGTGATGGTGGTCTCTCAATGTCCAGGCTAGTCTAGAATCCCTGGCCTCAAGTGATCTTCCTGCCTTGGCCTCTCAAAGTGCTGGGATTACAGCCATGAGTCATTGAACCTGGCCTGTTTTTATTTTTAATTGACACATAATAATTGTTACATATTTATGGGGGACAGTGTGATATTTTGACACCTAATGTGTAATGATCAAATCAGGGTAATTGGCATATTCATCACTTGAAACACTTATCCTTTTTGTTGGAAACAGTCAAAATTCTTTCTTCTGGCTATTTTGAAATACACAATAATTTTTTTTTTTTTTTCCCGGAGATGGAGTCTAGCACTGTTGCCCAGGCTGGAGTGCAGTGGTGCGATCTTGGCTCACTGCAACCTCCGCCTCTCGAGTTCAAGTGATTATCCTGCCTCAGCCTCCTGAGTACCTGGAATTACAGGTGTGCACCACCATGCCCGGCTAATTATTGTATTTTTAGTAGAAATGGGGTTTAACCATGTTGGCTGGGCTGGTCTCGAACTCCTGACCTCAGGTGTTCCGCCCACCTCAGCTGCCCAAAGTGCTTGGAATACAAGCGTGAGCCACTGCGTCCGGCCTGAAATGTATAATAAAGTTTTATTCACTGTAGTCACCCTGTTGTTCTATAGAATACTATAACTTATTCTACCTAACTATAATTTTGTACCCATTAACCAGTCCCTCCCTATTCCCCTCCACACCCCAGCCCCCACACCCTCACCCTTTCCTGCCTCTGGTGACCACTGTTCTACTTTCTACTTCTGTGAGATCAGTCTTTTGTTGTTGTTGTTGTGTTTTTGAGATGGAGTTTTGCTCTTGTCATCCAGGCTGGAGTGCAATGGCGCGATCTTGGCTCACTGCAACCTCTGCCTCCCAGGTTCAAGCAATTCTCCTGCCTCAGACTCCCGAGTAGCTGAGATTACAGGTGCCTGCCACCACACCTGGCTAATTTTTGTATTTTTAGTAGAGATGGGGTTTCACCATGTTGGCCAGGCTGGTCTTGAACTCCTGAACTTAGGTGATCCCCCCCCGCCTCAGCCTGCCAAAGTATTGGGATTACAGGTGTGAACCACCGAGGCTGGCTGAGATCAGTTTTTTTTTTTTTTGAGATGGAGTCTCGCTCTGTTGCCCAAGCTGAAGTGCAGTGGCACAATCTCAGCTCACTGCAACCGGCATATCCTGGGTTCAAGTGATTCTCCAGTCTCAGCCTCCCAAGTAGCTGTGATTACAGCCGTGCACCACCACACCTGGCTAATTTTTGTGTTTTTAGTAGAGATAGGGTTTCACCATGTTGGCCAGGCTGGTCTCGAACTCCTGACTTCAGGCGATCTGCCTGCCTCGGCCTCCCAAAATGCTGGGATTACAGGCATGAGCCACCATGCCTGGCCTTTTTTTTTTTTTAATTTTTAATTTCTTTGGAGACAGGGTCTCAATCTGTCATCCAGGCTGAGAGCAGTGGTGCCATCATGGGTCACTGCAGCCTTGACCTCCTGGGCTCAAATGATCCTTCTGCCTCAACCTCCTGAGTAGCTGGGACTGCAGGTATGTGTCACCACGCCCGGCTGATTTTTTGTGTTTTTGTAGATAGGAGGTCTCTGTTGCCCAGGCTGGTCTCGAATTCCTGGACACAAGTGATCCTCCCACCTCAGCCTCTCAAAGTGCTGGTAATCCCAGGTGTCAGCCTACTGATTTTAACCAACTGAGATCTGTTTTTTATTAGCTCCCACAGATGAGTGAGAACATGCGGTATTTACCTCTCTGGGCCTGGCTTAATTCCCTTAATGTAATGCCCTCCAGGCTCATCCATGTTGCCACAGATGACAGGACTTCGTTCTTTTTTATGGCTGAATAAGAGAGTCCATTGTGTCTGTGTACTACATTTTCTTTATTCATTTGTTCATTGATGGACATTAGGTTGACATTTAGGTTGATTTCATATTTTGGCCATTGTGAATAGTGCTGCAGTAAACATGAGGGTGCCAATATCTCTTTGATAAACTGATTTCCTTTCCTTTGGATAGATACCCACTAGTGGGATTGCTGGATCATATGGTAATTCTATTTATAGTTTTTCTTTTTTTTTTGAGACGGAGGCTGGTCTCAGGCTCTGTCACCCAGGCTGGAGTGCAGTGACATGATCTCGGCTCACTGCAACCTCTGCCTCCTGGGTTCAAGCAGTTCTCCTGCTTCAGCCTCCAAGTAGCTGGGATTACAGGTGTGTGCCACCACACCCGGCTAATTTTTATGTTTTTAGTAGAGACAGGGTTTTGCCATTTTGGCCAGGCTGGTCTCGAACTCCTGACCTCAGGTGATCTGCCTGCCTCAGCCTCTCAACCTGTTGAAACTAAGGCGTGAGCCACTGCGCTAGCCTTATTTGTAGTTTTTCAAGGAACCGCCATACTATTTTCCATAATGGCTGTGCTAATTTACATTCCCACCAATAGTGTATAGAGTTTCCCTTTCTCCACATCCTTGCCTTCATTTGTTCTTTTTTGTCTTTCTGATAATAGCCATTTTAACTGTGGTGAGATGACATCTCATTGTGGTTTTGATTTGCATTTGTCTGATGATTAGTGATATTGAACATTTTATCATATACTTGTTGACCATCTGTAAGTCTTTGAGAAATTCCTCTTCAAATCATTTGCCCATTTTAAAAATTGGATGATTTATTATTTTGCTGTTGAGTTGTTTGAGTTCCTTGCATATTCTTGATATTAATCCCTTGTTGGATGGATAGTTTGCAAACAATTTCTCCTATTTCATAGGTTGTCTCCACAGGTTCCATAGGTTTACTCTGTTTTTTCTTTTGCCGTGCAGAAGCTTTTTAGTTTGATGTAATCTCATTTGTCTACTTTTGCCTCTGTTAACTGTGCTTATCCATAAAATCTTTTCCCAGACCCTGAAGCACTTCCCATGTTTTCTTTTTTTTTTTTTTTTTTTTTTGAGACAGTCTCACGCTCAGCTGAGACAGGTGTGATCTGGGGTCACTGCAGCCTCCATCTCCTGGGTTCAAGCGATTCTCCTGCCTCAGCCTCCTGAGTAGCTGGGATTACAGGCAGCGCCATCATGACCGGCTAATTTTTTTTTTTTTTGAGACGGAGTCTTGCTCTATCACCCAGGCTGGAGTGTAGTAGCGTGATCTTGGCTCACTGCAAGCTCCGTCTCCCGGGATCATGCCATTCTCCTGCCTCAGCCTCCCGAGTAGCTGGGACTATAGGCACCTGCCACCATGCCTGGCTAATTTTTTATGTATTTTTGGTAGAGATGGGGTTTCACCGTGTTAGCCAGGATGGTCTCGATCTCGTGACTTTGCGATCTGCCCACCTCGGCCTCCCAAAGTGCTAGGATTACAGGCATAAGCTACCACACCTGGCTACACCCAGCTAATTTTTCTTTTTTGTGTGTGTGACGGAGTCACAAACTGTTGCCCAGGCTGGAGTGCGTTGGCGCGATCTCGGCTCACTGCAACCTCCGCCTCCTGGGTTCAAGCGATTTTCCTGCTTCAGCTTCCCAAGTAGTTGGGATTACAGGCACCTGCCACCACACCCGGCTAGTTTTTATATTTTTAGTAGACACGGGGTTTCACCATGCTGTCCAGGCTGGTCTTGAACTCCCAATCTCAGGCAATCCACCCGCCTCGGCCTCCCAAAGTGCTGGAATTACAGGGATGAGCCACTGTGCCCAGCCTAGTTTTTGTATTTTTAGTAGAGACAGGGTTTCACCATGTTGGCCATGCTGTTCTCAAACTCTTGACCTCAAGTGATCTGTCCATGTTGGCCTCCCAAAGTGTTGGGATTACAGGCATGAGCCACTAACAGGCGCCTGGCCTGTTATGTACTTTTAAAAAGCCAAAAGCCAGCTTCCTCCTCCTGCCGGCTGAACCCCATGCAGTCTGTTTGCACCTGCCTCTCTGTCATTCCTCCCCTTGGCTGCCCCTGGTTCGGGTGCTGAGCCCTCTCGTCGAACAGGCCTCCCTCTCCTGCATGTTCCTCCAGGATGAACTCTAGGCTACCTCCTCCACAAACCTGTTTGGGATGACTTTGTTCCGTGGGAACTGGTTCTCCCGGTGAGTTTCTCCAGGCCTCTCCAGGCCGGCTCCTGTGCCGCCCTTCCTGTCTGACGAGAGTAAGTGTCGTCAGGACCCTGCATTCCTGGTCAGCCAGGGTTGGGTCTGGCCTTGGAGTTCCTTCAGTTCTTCTGTAGCAAGTGCCTGACGTTGTATATGTGCTAGGTGATCCAAATCATCCACTCTGCCAGTCCACAAATATTTATCTAATGTCTATTATGTGTACAGTGGTGACTAAAGCGGACCTTTGGAGAAGGGAAAGAGCCATTAGTCAACTAATTATAAATGTAAGCTCCTAAGTATTATAAAGTGCAAGTTGGGAGAATGACCCAGTGCACTGAGACCTTTCGTTGGGGTGGGATCAGTCAGTGTCAGAGGAGGTTCCCTAAGGAAGTGGCACTTGAACTGAGGTCCTAGTAGAAGTCAGCTTGGCAGAGAAGGTGGGAGGAGAGTTCCAGGCCAAGGGAGAGGCTCCTGAGGGCCCCTGTGGAGGGCAGGTGTGGCAAGTGGGCAGGACCGAAGGCCAGTGTGGCCCGAAGGGAGGATGGGGTACAAGTGCCTGGGTGGCTGAGGGTGGACTGTGTAAGTCAGACCCTGTGGCGTTTTTTGGGCAGTTTCAGCTGAAGAGGTTTTGTTTTTATGGAGGAGCTGTGGAACGATGTTAGAGGGAGGTGCTGTGCCCATGGGAACAGATTGGGAGGGCCCAAGCAGTGGGCGGCGTGCTAGGAAAAAATCAGCTCTGGGAAGAAATGCCCTGATCCATAGTGCGCAGCAGTTCTTATGGGGTAGCTACTCCCACCAGGGCTGACTTCAAGCCACCAGCAGTTTAACAGCCCGCTCCGGCCAGATTCCTGAATAGTTAACAACTAGCTCTCGGTGGCTGCTAGTACAGTGTCACTGGCACCGTCCCAGTGATGCAGGCAGACCAGGTCTGAATGTTTTGGAGTCGTCCAGGTGAGAGATGGAGAGGGGTGGGCAGACTTAAACGATATTTAGACCTGGTGCGGTGGCTTACGCCTGTAATCCCAGCACTTTGGGAGCAGAGGCAGGCAGATCACCTGAGGTTGGGAGTTCGAGACCAGCCTGACCAATGTAGAGAAACCCTGTCTCTACTAAAAATACAAAATTAGCCAGGTGTGGTGGCGGATGCCTGTAATACCAGCTACTCAGGAGGCTGAGGCAGGAGAATTGCTTGAACCCAGGGGGCGGAGGTTGCAGTGAGCCGAGATTGTGCTACTGCACTCTAGCCTGGGCAACAGGAGCGAAACTCTGTCTAAGAAAAAAAAAAAAGAGAGAGAGAGAAGTATATTTAAGGGGTGGAATCAACAGGGCTTAGTGGTGGAGTAGAGGTGGAAGGGAGCAGGAGGAGTGGAGTGCCTGCAGGTCCTCAGTGGATGCCTACCCGTGAGCGGCCCAGGCCAGGAAGCTCTCTACCTTCCTTCCCCATGGGTTCTCCCTAAGTTTGGGAAATCTCTAGGGCTGCTTTGGGTGCTAAGGAGAGGTCTTTGGTCATTGTCCAAGTTCAGAAGATGAGCGTTTGTGTTCTCTGTTGGGGACCCCTCTGTTCACAGCCTCTTAAAAGAAGCAGCTGGGCTATGGTAGTGTTGGTTCCTTAACTCTCATGGTTTTACTCCACATAACAAGTGTGCACTTTCCTGACACTCCATGCATTGTATCTTGTCTGCAGAAGAGGGAATGTTTTAGTTATCACGATAGAAATTACATGAAAAAGCCCCTAAGCATGGGTATCCTCAGTCAGAGATAGTGGCCTGATAATCAGAAGTATCATTTACTGAGAACCTACTATGCGCCAGCATCAAACTACGTATTTATGTGCTTTCTCTCCAGCCCTCACATCTCTAAAAGGAAGTACTGTTGTCTTTGTTCCCATTTTGTAGTTGAGGAGACTGAAGCACAGTCTCTGTGACTCACCCACAGAGGCTGAGCTCGCAAGCAAAGAGGCTAGGATTGGAACCTGCGTCTGTTCGGAACCCAACCTCGTGTTTTTCCATTGTGCCTGTGGCCTCTCCGTGGTGGGGACTCGGGGTGGGGCCTCGGTGTTCCTTAGGCTCTCCTTGTTCCCTACAGTCTGAACCTCTTTGAAGCAGGAAGGGGAAAACACTTCTTTATTGGTTTTTTGTTGTTTGTTTTTTGAGACAGGGTCTCCCTCTGTCACCCAGACTGGAGTGCAGTGGCTCGATCAGGGCTCACTGCAGCCTTGAACTTCTAGGGTCAAGGAGTCCTCCCACTTTGGCCTCCTGAGTAGCTGGGACTACAGGCATGAGACCCCATGCCTGGCTAATTTTTTTTTTTTTTTTTTTGTAGAGATGAGGTCGTTCTATGTTGCCCAGGCTGGTCTCGAACTCCTGGGCTCAAGCAGTCCTCCTGCCTTGGCCTCCCAAAGTGCTGGGATTTCAGGCATGAGCCACTGCGCTTGGTTGAAAAATGCTTCTTTGGAGAACAAAACACTTATAAGTCTTCCTTGTTAGACAAAGAACCCCACATTGAGTGTTTCCCAGGGAGGGAGGGCAGTTAACAAGCGAGCCCCACCAACCTGCTTCCCCGGTTCTTGTGGTTCTCCTGCCATGCGTGGGCCTCACCATTCCACACTGTGTTGGAACTCGCTAAGACCTCCAGCTCAGGGTCAGCACAAACCGCTTCCCAGTACGGTTTAGACAGGCTGCATTTTCAGTGAGACCTCTGTTAAATACAAAGGAGGAGGAGGAGGAGGTAACCAAGTGCCCCCACCTGGCAACATGGTTTGGGAGTAGGGGTGGGAACACGAGACTCAGTCACACAGACCTGGGTTCAGATCCTGGCTCTGTCAGCATCTTGGCTCTGTGGGTCCCCTCTTTTCGCATGGATGATGGGGATTCTCCAATATTGATCCCCTCATTGCTGGGTCCCCAATATGGCTGGGCAGGAGGTAGGTCAGCTGCCTTCTGGAAGCGACCCAGAGTACCTTGCGATATCGTCATGTTCTGTGTGCACTTGGCTGTGAGGAGGGCCAGGAAGTGCTGCCTGGAGCCCTGTGGAATGCTTGTTGAGGTGGAGGAGGCAGTGTGTGCACTGGATGTTAGAAGGCAGAGTGTTAACAATCCCTTCTATGAAGCAGCACGGACCTGAACTCGCCCCTTCAGGGGACAAGACAAAGCTCACCCCAGCTTATCTCTGTGCTTGGAAGCCTTAAAGCCTCTGCTCCATTCAGTCACTTCTCTAGGGATTTATAGAGCCTGGGCCCAAGCTCTGTCGGGGATACCAGGAAAAAAGGGGCCCTGCCCTTCGTGTGCTTGCTCTCTGATCACAGTGATCCAGGGAGCATTCAGGAACGCGGTGAGTGAGTCTAAATCCAAGCACCGAACTGCATGGATAACAATGGCTGCTGTTTCTCCAGGGCATCATATGGCAGCCGAGCTGGGTTCCCTGTCCGCATGATCTCTCCTGAATGCTGGGGAAGGGAGGCTTCTTGGAGTGAATGGAGCTTTAGCAGGATCTGGAAAGGAGGTAGACTTTCGAGGGCCTCGCAGGAAAACAGAGGTCGACTCAAGTGGGCAGAGCAGCATCTCCACGGGGCCAGAAAAGAAAGTGAGGCTGTGGTCGTTTATTCCTGGCTCCCTGTGTTCGGATGCTGTGTTTCATTTTAGCTGACATCCCTGGAGTGGATGGACCCATCCCCATCTTATGGATAAGGACCCAGGGCTTATACATGGGCTCCTAATGCACCTTTACCATGCGGTGGGGGAGGGAGTTACACCTGGACCTACTTGTCTCCGGAGCCCGAGCGCCTAGCTCCCATGGGTGAGGCGGGAGGCCACTGTGCCCAGTGGGGGTCTGCACTATAGGGAGTAGGGTGAAGAAGTTATGGCCCTCATAGCATAGAGCAGGCGATGCTGGGGCCCAGGGTGTGTTCAGTCGACTACCTGCTGAGTCGGGTGAAACTGCAGCTGGATCCCGGACCTGTTGGCTTCCAGCTCTGGGTCCTCCTTCCCAGTCTCTCTGCCCCCAGCCTTGTGCCTCCTTTCTGAAGCACTCATCTCAGGAGGTGGGGTCTGAGAAGGAGGAGGAGGTTGTTACTAATTGTCCCCGTGTCCACAGTGGCCTGGTTGGACGCTTGCCATGATAACGGGACACTGGGCTTTCTGTGCTAAGGGTCTAAACGTAGCTCTTTGCCTCTGTGAGTTTCCCCTGAGTCATTGAAAGAGGTGAACTTCAGGAAGCTGGGCCAGCCCCTTTTGTTTCTCCTGTGACTGGTCTTCAGCTCGCATCTGCCAGGCACCTTTTAGTCTGAGGATGTGCTTCCCCTCTGCCTTTTTTACACCTTATGACACACATGCTTATACACAAGTTTTATGTTTTCATGCATCAAAGGCAAGGAATTGCAAACTCTGAGGACCTTCATAATCACTACATTCAATCTGGACATACAGGGGAACCTTTCTCCCTTTTCTCAAAATACAGACCAGTTTTCTGTTGTTGTTTTGTGTGTGTTTATTTTTCAAGACAGGGTGTCACTCCAGTAGCCCAGGCTGGAGTGCAGCAGCGCGATCACAGCTCAATGCAGGTCTCACTGTATTGTCCAGACTTGACTTCCCAGGCTCAGGAGATTCTCCCACCTCGGCCTCCCAAGTAGCTGGAACTACAGGCATCTATGACTATGCCTGGCTAGTTTTAAAAAATATTTTTAGTAGAGATAGAGTCTTGCCATGTTGCCCAGGCTGGTCTCAAACCCCTGGGCTCTAGTGATCTACCTGCCTTGGTCTCCCAAAGTGCTGGGATTATAGGCATGAGCCACCACGCCCGGCCACAAAGCAGTTTTGAGTTTTGTCCTTCACGAGGAGTTCACGTACCAGAAGTTGGGTACTGACATGGCTCAGGCCTAGTCTGGGTTTCCACAGAACTAAGCTAAGACTCAGTAGATTCTAGGAAAAATAAAGTAAGCCAACCTTCTTACTTTACATCTGTTCGAATTCCACTGCTAGTGAAGAACAAACTCCCCGGGGTTTCAGAACCGGTGTTCGTAGCCTGCTTCTGTGCTGTTTTAATTGAATTTCGCTTTCTAGAGCAGGCATGTTTTTAATAACAAAGTAATTCTGTTTGCATTTCTGTTTCAAATGAAACATTACTCATGGAAAAACTGGGAATATTTCAGAATACTTCCTAGAGGCAGATGAAGGCCACTGTGTTAGGAAAAGTTTAAGTGTGTCTGTATCTACAGCAGACCTTCCTAGGCCCAGGAAGTTAGGATTTCACCTCAACTCTAGGGTGAAGCTGAGCTGTCTGTGAGTAGAAAGTTAGTTTTGGTCTCTATGCCCAGATATTTAAAGACTTGTTTAGTGTTCACATTGCTGAGTTCAGTCTTTTTAGTTTGCATTTGGATATTTAAGACTAATTTCAAGTCTTCAGTATCAAAATCTCTTCCTGATTCTGGGTTGGGCCAAGTGACAGCTGTGTATCAGGTCCAGTGTTTGTGTTGGGCAAAAGACTGCAATTATCCAATTTGTAGCTAGACAGATGACCTAAAATCACTTAATAAACTGAGTCATCTAATCTACTTTTTAAATCTGATTATCTGTCCTGTTTCATTTGTGGTAGGTAGAATAATTCCCCCCAACCCCACCAAGAAATCTGCATCCTAATCTCTGAACCTATGACTGGGTGGGGCAGCATGGCAAAAGGAAATTAAGGTTACAGATGAAATTATGTTTCCTAATCAGCTGACCTGAGATGGGGAGATTGACCTGGCTTCCCTGGGGGTCCCAGTGTAATCTCAAGGGTTCTTAAACGTGGGAGAGGGAGGTAGCAGAGCCAGTGTCAGCTGATGCATGTGAGGAAAATGGCGGGCCATGGCTGACGCCAGGATGGGCTAGGGGGCCACGAGCTGAAGAAAGTGGCGCTTCTAGAAGATGCAGAGGGAAAAGCAGGGAAACAGACTCTCCCCTAGAGCCTCTAGATGGAGCACAGCCTCACCAACATCCTAGCTCTGGCAGACGCATGTCAGGCTTCAGCAGATAGAACTGCAAGGAAATAAGGTGTATTATTTTAAGCCACCAAGTTTGTGGTAATTTGTTACAGCAGCAATAGACAACAAGTGCACTCTTCTGTGTATTGAAGTTAAGTTGCTGCAGATTTTTTGGTATCTTGGTTTAGTCTCAGTCATTCTGAGGTAGCGAACCATGAGTTACAGTCTCTTTGGCTAAACCATTGCTTGGAATACTGTCCATGGAAATGTTGCAGGGTGGATGGAGGTGGATAGATGCTCTTGGCAACGGCACCTCACGCTGCAGCGGGGCCATCAGTCTCTGTTTGTGGAACCCTGTGTTCCCCACGTCTAAGCTCCTCTGCAAACTCCGCCTAACTGGAGGCAAGTGTCTGTAGCAGTGTGTCAGTGCTGCTATCACAGAGGAACTGAGAATGCGCAATTTATAACAATTTTATTTCTTATAGTCCTAGAGGCTAGGAAGTCCAAGATCAAGGCAGGGTGAAGGCGAAAGGGCAAGATACAAAAAGGGCCAAACTTGTCCTTTTATAACCATCAGTCCCACCTGGGGTACAGAGCCATCAAGTTTGTATCTTCATAAACTGAGAAAACAGAAATTGGCCTAACAGGGCCTCTAGGACATCCTTCAAGTGAGCCATAGTAGGGTCTGGTACAGTTCTGAAATCTTCTCCTACTGTTGGGTACCCTGTGCCACACTGCAGGCGCGGCTCTTGCCCAGGTGTGTGTGTGGGTTGGGAGTTTTGTGCTGTAGGTACACAGGAGGATGTTGGTGCAGGTCAGCTTGTTTAGCGGTGGCAGGATCGGCTCTCAGGCTGGGGCTCTGGGAGCTGCTGCCTGGGGCAGCTGCTGCCCCGCAGTTGTCCTGGAGACCCCCCATGGCCAAAAGAGGTGACAGTGGTGCAGTGGTGACTCCCTTGTGGCAGCTGGAGTGCCTGAGGCCAGAGCCGCTCTCCCTGCTGCTTGTGCCACAGCCTCAGGGCCTGCCTGTCTCCGGCGTCCCCACTCATGCACCAGGGAGAAGAGGGGAGACCGCCAGGAGCCAGTGGCTCAGTTCATGATTCGCCAGGTGCAGGAGCCACTGCTGAGGATGCTGCTGGTTACCTGGGTAGAAGTTAAAGCCCATGAAGATGGACAAGTCTATAATTTGACAAAGAGAAGAGAAAACAGCCCATTACTCTGCAGAAAGTAACTCTTTGGCATGTGCACTGAAGGAATTAGCTGTTACAGGAGTATAGTGGAGGGCGAGACCCTCTTGAGTTGGGCAGACTGTGGTGCCCATGCACCTGTGCTGGCAAGTGTAGAGGAGCAGGGCCAAGCGCCAGGGTGGGTGGTGCCATCTGGCTGCAGTGTCGTGGGAGAGCGGCTGGAAATGCAGGTGGGAGCCAATCTCTGCAGGATTTTAAACAGGAGTACTCGGATGACCTGGGTTCCCTGCTCTGCGGGGTTACCAATACCTGCTAGAGGCTTGTTTTCAAGCCTTGAAATATGGGTGTCAGTATTCCCATTTTACAGAAGAAACCGAGTCAGACCAAGTGGTTTACCCAAGGTCACATAGCTAGTAAATGGCACAGTTAGAATTTGAACTAGCCAGTGTTTCATCTGCTATATTATGCTACATTATGCTTGTGTTCTGAAAGGACAAAACTCACATGAAACAATGAAGACACTCAACGTGGTGTTCACTATTAGGCTGAACCACATGCAGGTGCTATTTTTGTAGGTCAATATGGTCAATTAGCAGTGTCCCATGGGTCAGCCTAATACAGCAGCAGCCAGGGTTCCGACAGAGAAACCTCTCTGGGCAGGAATGGTCAGCAGAGGTTTCATGGCGGGGCTGGGAATGGAGCAGGGCCCTGAAGCCTCTGTAGTCTCTGGATGGATAGAAATGAGGTGGGAGAGGCTGGGTGTGGTGGCTCACGTCTGTAATCCCAGCACATTGAGAGGGCAAGGCAGGCAGATCACTTGAGGTCAGGAGTTCAAGACCAGCCTCACCAACATGATGAAACCCGTGGCTACTAAAAATACAAAAATTTGCCAGGCATGGTTGCGCATGCCTGTAATCCCAGCTACTCAGGAGGCTGAGGCACAAGAATTATTTGAACACGGGAGGTGGAGGTTGCAGTGAGCTGAGATTGTGCCAGTGCACTTCAGCCTGGGCGACAGAGCAAGGCTCTATCTCAAAAAAAAGAAAAAGAAATGAGGCTGGAGCGGTTGGGTGAGAGGTGGGGTGGTAAGGAGACAGCCCGAAGGGCAGGTGCTACGTGGCTGTCGATCGGTGTGTACATGTGACCTCGGAGCACCAGGAGGTGATTGCAGGTGACACCTAAGGACTGGAGATCCCTCCCATGCAGCAGACAGGGTGGGATTTGGCCTGCAGCTCGCTCTGCTGGTCCCCACTGTGCTGTTTCTGTAGGAAACAGGTGAGCAGATTGCCATCAAGCAGTGCCGGCAGGAGCTCAGCCCCCGGAATCGAGAGCGGTGGTGCCTGGAGATCCAGATCATGAGAAGGTGAGGGCCTTGTGCACCCCAAGGGAAAGCTGGAGCAGCAGCCCCCCGTGTGTCTAGAAAGGAGAGTCTTGCTGGGCGCGGTGGCTCACGCCTGTAATCCCAGCACTTTGGGAGGCTGAGGCAGGTGGATCACGAGGTAAGGAGATTGAGACCATCCTGGCTAACACAATGAAACCCCATCTCTATTAAAAATATCAAAAATTAGCCAGGCTTGGTAGTGGGCGCCTGTAGTCTCAGCTACTTGGGTGGCTGAGGCAGGAGAATGATGTGAACCCGGGAGGCGGAGCTTGCAGTGAGCCAGGATCGCGCCACTGCACCCCAGCCTGGGCGACAGAGCGAGACTCCGTCTAATTTAAAAAAAAAAAAAAAAAAAGAAGAGGAGAGTCTTAAATCTCTGCCCCTCCATCAGGGCGCCAGCCCGACAGTCTCCACGGTGACTCTGCTGCTTCTAAAGATGCCAGAGGAAGAGCAGCTAAAGTCCACACTGGGCCTTGTCGGGGACTTTTCATCAGTTTCATTATATTAAATAAGTTAACACAGTTATCACAGTGACTTTTCCTTTGTCAGCAAAAAAAAAGCCTTCTTTCCTCCTGTATTTCCAGTTCCAAGGTGGTACATGACCGTTCTCTGCTGTCATGCTGCTGCTGATATTTATTCCTCTAGTGTGGAGACTGGGCCGTCCATCTGCCCGGTGGCTGCTGACCCCCTAGCTAGTGAGGTGGGCTCCGAAAGAGCCAGCGAGGAGGACACCAAGCAGGGGCTCCTCTGCCAGCCTCTTAAAAAGAGGAAGTGCCATTTGGTTACATCATGGTTCTATCTGGTTACACATGAGTTCCTTCTCAGATCCCTCTCTGTGTGTCCACCTTGGGGTGATGTGTGTGGGTGAATCAACCTGCCGAAAAATAAACAGAGAAAAGAAAAAAAATACGAGAACAAAAAGAGCAGGCACCACCTTGTTTGCCTGCTTGCATGTGTGACACATCCCCCCCATGTGGAGGGCATGAGATTGGAAGGTCTTCAAAGGAGCAGTTTGGCAGCACGATGAGGACTTGGGATGTAGCACGCACAGAAAATGGAAGTTACACGGAGTGTGCCCTCAGGGTCTGAGTTCTGGTGCTGCGGGTGGGGCTGGGTGCACGCCACTGACCGGGGCATTGCAGTTGGCCACCCGTACTGGGCTCTGTCTTCCTCTGTTTCGAAGCCCTGGGTTATCCTGGGCCTTTGTTGCTGAGACCTGATGGGGGTGATAGGGATGGGTCTGGGCAGGAGTCTGGCTCTGCTCTCATCGGTTTTCCTCCTTCCTAGGCTGACGCACCCCAATGTGGTGGCTGCCCGAGATGTCCCTGAGGGGATGCAGAACTTGGCGCCCAATGACTTGCCCCTGCTGGCCATGGAGTATTGCCAAGGAGGAGATCTCCGGAAGGTGAGGCTCCCGCGGCTGCCAGGCATACAGCCTGTCTGGGCAGGTGGGACACCAGGAAGGGGGATGGGAAGACCTTTCACTTCTGTCATCATCAGGAAGCTTGGGGACCCCCAGCAACTCCAGCAGGGCTGCTTTGCCTCTCAGATCCTCTGTTCCCTGCCCACCTGGGGCTGGTGTGTGTGTAAGTCAGAGGCACTTCCGAGAACACCAGGGAAGGGGGAAGGGCGTGCTGCACACTCTGCTGGGATTATTCCAATGACAAGGAAAACTCATCACAGGTTTGGGCGTGGGGAAGGACTGGGCAAGTTCCAAAACAAATGCTTCCTCCCTGGGCGTGTTAGGGCCACGTTAGGCCTTTGGTGCCAGCGCCACTGCTCTCCTTATTAGGAGGGATCTTATTCCAGAGATGGGACAGCACCACACATGGGGGCAGGGAGCATAGAAGAGAGGGAGTGGGATTCATGATCAGAGAGCTGGGCCAGGGCTGCAGACCTGCCCCAACCCATCCGACCCACCCAACCCACCTGACCCACCTGGACTCATCTGTGGGGCTCTGCTCTCCACCTTCTCACCACACCACCTCCTGTTCCCTAGAGTGTTCACTTCTGGTGGGTGGATGGCAGCCCCTTCTGGTCTCAGGGGCAGTTGGGTGCCCTCCTCCCCGTTGTTCCCTATGATAGTACCACATAGCCTGCTAGTACATGTTACCTCATTCGATTTCCAACAGCTCACACATGAGTGCACAGGTATGGTTCCCACATCACGGGTGGATATCACAGCCCAGAGAGGTTGGGCCTCACACAGCTGTAGCAACAGAGACTGGGTCCCAGTCCACACAGACCTAGCCGCAGGCCACCTCTCCATCTCTAAGACTGAATAAGGCCATATAACATGATAACTGGAAGCTCTGAACAAAATTTTTTTTTTTTTTGAGACAGAGTCTCGCTCTATTGCCCAGGCTGGAGTGCAGTGGCGTGATCTCGACTCACTGCAGCCTCCGCCTCCTGGGTCCAAGCGATTCTCCTGTCTCAGCCTCCCGAGTAGCTGGGATTATAGGTGCCCGCCCCCATGCCCAGCTAACTTTTGTATTTTTGGTAGAGGCAGGGTTTCGCCATACCAGCCAGGCTGGTCTCGAACTCCTGACCTCAAATGATCACCCACCTCAGCCTCCCAAAGTGCTGGGATTACAGGTGTGAGCCACTGCGCCCAGCCAAAAAAATTTTTATTTTAATTGAAAACGAGGTCGGTTACTCTGCGAGTGCACCTCTTTACTTTGGAAGGGTCACAATAGTGAGGGTGGGAGCCCAGGCGTTTATTCCCTTTCAGTGGCTATTCCCAGACACACTTCAGGTGCTACTCTTACTGTTCCTCCAGGCCCTTGTGCCTCTTAAAAAAAAAACAAAAGCTTTCCACTTTGGGAAGCTGAGACAGGAGGATAGCTTGAGGCCAGGAGTTTGAGACCAGCCTGGGCAACATACCAAGGCCCTATCTCCTCAAAAAATAAAAAACGAAAAATTAGCCAGGTGTGGTAGTGTGCGCTTGTAGTCCCCACTATTTCGGAGGCTGGACTGGGAGGATGGCTTGAGCCTGGGAGGTTGAGGCTACAGGGAGCTATGATTGCGCCACTGCATGCCAGCCTAGGCGACAGAGCAAGACTCAGTCTCATGAAAAAAGATAATCCTGTCTCAGAAGAAATAGACAGATAAATAAAATAAAAGGAAACTTGCCGTGGGCTTGGCCTGCCAGAGTGGCTCTCCCTGGAGATAGGCATGTCCTGGGAGTGGCACTCACAGCAGGATATGAACACAGCCCTTGGCATGACCCACAGTGAGAGATGGGGGAACTTGACAGCACTTTGATTTTTTCCTTATTTTTCTAACCTTTGACAGTCACCCATTACTGACTGCAGCTGTGTAGAGATAAAGCCATGTTGTAGTCAAGTGGAGACTTCCCAGAGGGCAGCCTGGAAGTAGGTGGGATGTGGCCAGATTACAGAGGGCTCTGAAGTGAGGCAGAGGCTTTTAGACTTGGTCTTTTAGGTGGCAAAGAGCCAATGAGCCAGAGAAGAAGAGATGGAAAGTTTAACATGACTGACCTGGCGTGGGTTGCAGGATGATTGAGGGGGAGGCAGGAAGGACTCGCATCCTAAGGAACCCCTATCCTTGCTGTCACCCAGTGGGGTTAGGGGAGGACACTGTTGCCCACTGTCTTGTTGTCTGTTGTTTCCTTTGTTCCCTCTAAAAAGTTCAAATCTATAATACATCCGTGGGCAAGGAGAGGCAGGCTTGGCCAGCACATGGGGACATGTAAGAGTCAATGTTAAAAGTATACATGCTAGGTACGTGAACAGACTCTTGAGGGTTTATGAACATGATGTGAGTTCCTGACGGTGAGGCTCAGCTGGGAAGCTCCTCTCTCTGCCTTCTTCAGAGGCCAGCTCCCAGCAGCACACGGAGCCTCTTGACAGTCGAGGGGGCCAGGAAGGCAGGGGATTAAGGACCTGGGCTTGAGTTTCAGATTGACCTGGCACCGCATTCCGGCATTGCCCTTTCACAGCTGTGCGAGCTGACAGGTATTCAACCGTGTAACCTCAGTTTCCTCCTCCAACATGGGGATTCTACCCGTACTTACTCAGTGGTGGTGGTTAGTATTAAATGAGGTCACGCAGGGAAGGCTTTGCCAAGCTAATCCGTGCAGAGCTCTTCCAGCCCCTGGCACGTAGTCAGTGCTCAGTAACCATTCCCTACTGTTACCGACACCTACGTGGCTAGGAGATGGCAGGATGGTGGTCGGAGGGTGGTTTCCAGTGATGCCCTCCCAGCCTGGCCTGTCTCTAGGACCCTCAGGCACAGATAATTCCTATTTCCTGTGCTTAGACTTCCTCCTGCCTTGCTCAGAACTGCAGCAGCCAGTGAGAATCGAACTTTCCTCGCCCCAGGGGCCCCTTGCTGTGAGGATGTGAGAGCCCTGGGGTGGTCAGGACTGCTTCGTCCTCCTCTTCTTCCTCCTCCTCCTCCGGCCAATCCCTGCTAGTCCTGCTGCCCTAGCTTCCTCAAAAGCAGGTCCCCTAAAGACTAGGGCCCAGGGTCAGCACTTCCATCACATGGGCTGGTAAGAGACACGTGTGGGTTTCTGGTGGTTTGTGACCACCAGCTCTGATGCCGCTTCTCACTTTCTTGACAGTACCTGAACCAGTTTGAGAATTGCTGTGGTCTGCGGGAAGGTGCCATCCTCACCTTGCTGAGTGACATTGGTAAATCCCAGCCCTGGAAGTCAGGCCATGTCCTTCAGGGAGAGTGTGGTGCCCCATGAGTCCCTGCAGAGCACTGCAGGCAGACACTTCAATCCTTTGGTCTCTGTGGAGGGGTAATGGGAGCCCGGGGAGGGGGGACCGTGGTGGAGTAGGGAGATCAAAAAGGAGTCAGCCAGACAGACGCTGAACTCAAATAGGTTTCCCTTCCTTCCTGATTAACTCATCAGGTGAATTATGATGTGTAGGGAATAACAGATTTCCTTTCCCATTATGAAGCTCCCCTCCCTCCTTTCCTGGAATGGCTGGCACTGGAATAGGTTGTCATTCGAATGAGTTTTGTCCCTTGGCAGTGAATTTTTCCGCTCCCACGTTGGCAGTTCTTTGCCAATGAGAGGCGTAGGAAAAACTGTCCTTGTTTAATCCCTTGGGTACTGTTGGCATCCCCAAATGAGGGCATCTGCGGCACCCTCTGAGAAGGCCAAGCTGGCCATTCATTGAGAAGAGTGGCCTCAGCCTGCAGAGGCCAATGGAGCCTCCTAGACCCTGGCGCCCACTCAGTAGGGGCCTGAGGGCTGGGTGCTGAAGGTCAGCACCGGGCCCCAGCCTGGGGAGACAGACGTCACAAGGGAGAGGGACTTGCTCAGGGTTTTTTTTTTTTAAATAATCTCCAAGGTTGTTGGTGCAAGTTGATAGTTGGGGTCTAAGGTTTAGAGTTATCGATAATTTATCTTTGACTCTTTGCCCCCAGATTTGGAGAATGATGCCATTTTCATCCCTCCCCTACCTCAACCTTTCAAAGCTGTATATATTTTTTCTTTTTGTTTGCTCAAGCTTTTTTTTGAAAATTGTCAAAAATATAGAAAAGTTAAAAGAGTATTACAGCGAAACTCACATACCATTCCCCTCAGTTCACCAGATGTTAACATTCTCCTTCATTTGTAAAGCTGTGTTCTCTAAGCCAGGGCCTGGAAGGGTTGATGGTCCAACACTTTGTCTTGCTAGTGTGGATCTGGTCTCTTCCTGACTGCTGCTTTTGACAGAGGAGAAGCAAGAAGAAAAGGAAGGGGAAAAGTCAAGCAATGACATATTTAAGGTTAAGATCCAAATAGTCTGACATAGAAAATTCCCATCTTGCTCTGTGCTATGTCTTCGTCCCTTTGGGTGGATTTCACATGGAGGATAAGTTGACATTACACCAGTTTTATTTGACTCAAGTGAGCACCCAGTGCTGGCCCAAGGGACCCCCTGTGCATGGCCTGCATGAATCTTGTCTGTCTTCCTAGAGCATAATCCATCAGTTAGAAATTTCACTTGTTTTCTTGACTGCCTGACCCAAGGCTCACCCATCCATATTTTGCTTAGAGGCTTACTCGATTGTATTTTTTACATCAGTGGCCAGATTCTTCATTTGTTCTCTGTCGAACTGGGTTGAAGGCAGGTTAGCAGGTTAGAGAATATTCTCTTGCTTTTCATGGGTGACTTTTATTTTGTTTCTCTTTGGTTAGAGCTTTGTCAAGTTATTATTATTATTATTATTTTGATGTTTTTCTCTTAGATATTTTTCTTTCACTCCTTAGGCTATTGATGACTTTAGCAAGTAGTTATTACGAAAGTCCTTTTTTTTTTTTTTTTGAGACGGTGGGTCACTCTGTTGCCCAGGCTGGAGTGCAGTAGGCGACCTTGGCTCACTGCAACCTCTGCCTCCCAGATCCAAGTGATTCTCCTCCGCGAGCCTCCTGAGTAGCTGGGATTACAGGTGCGTGCCACCACACCTGGCTAACTGTTGTATTTTTAGTAGAGACGGGGTTTCACCATGTTGGCCAGGATGGTCTCGAACCCTTGACCTCAAGTGATCCACCCATCTCAGCCTCCCAAAGTGCTGGGATTACAGGCATAAGCCACCATGCCTGGCCAAAAGTCTTTAAATTATTGGCACAAGTGCAGGGCGCCGTGGCTCATGCCTGCAACACTTTGGGGGGGCTGAGGCAGGTGGATCACAAGGTCAGGAGTTCAAGACCAGTCTGACCAAGATGGTGAAACCCCATCTCTACTAAAAACACAAAAATTAGCTGGGCGTGGTGACGGGCGCTTGTAATTCCAGCTACTCGGGAGGCTGAGGCAGAGAACTGCTTGAACCCAGGAGGCGGAGAGGTTGCAGTAAGCCGAGATCGAGCCATTGTACTCCAGTCTGGTGACAGAGTGAGACTCCGTCTTGGAAAAAATATATATATATATTGGCACAAGTGCACATAACTCTCAGCTTCCTCACATGGTTGTTTATTCTGCAGGTGCTCTGGTTACGTATTCTTTTAGTCTGAGTCCAGTTTGAATTCAGTTACCATTGACTTGTGTGGTAGCTTTTATATTATTGTATTCAAATTGTGTGTGTCTATGTATTTAAGTTACACATAAATTAGAATAATGAAAACAGGTGGGTTCTTAAGTGCTTGTGTGCTACAGGTCTCTTACAGATAGATAGGTAGGTGAATATTAAATTCTGTACGTTGCTGATTCTCTGTCTTCTCTGTGACCCTGAGGTTGGAAATAATTCGACTTTGAAGTACTAACTAGTACACTACAGTTAAACTTCTTAAGGGCACAAACTTCAGTCACTGCTATATCTCCAGCATCTAGAATAGCAGTATATCAGCTTCTCTATAAATACTTATCAAATGAGGGCTGGGTGCGGTGGCTCATGCCTGTAATCCCAGCACTTTGGGAGGCGGAAGCGGGCTGATCGCCTGAGGTCAGGAGTTTGAGACGAGCCTGACCAACATGGAGAAACCCCGTCTCTACTAAAAATACTAAATTAGGCTGGATGCGGTGGCTCACACCTGTAATCCCAGCACTTTGGGAGGCCGAGGTGGGCGGATCATGAGGTCAGGAGTTTGAGGCCAGCCTGGCCAACATGGTGAAACCCTGTCTCTACTAAAAGTACGAAAAACAAAAACAAAAACTAAATTAGCCAGGTGTGGTGGTGCATGCCTGTAATGCCAGCCACTTGTTGGGGGCTGAGGCAGGAGAATCACTTGAACCTGGGAGGCGGGGGTTGCAGTGAGCCAAGATGGCTCCATTGCACTCCAGCCTGGGCAATAAGAGTGAAGCTCCATCTCAAAAAAAAAAAAAAAAAAAAAAAAAAAAATTGTCAAATGAATGAAATAAATCCTAAAGGAAATTAAAATAAGTAAGGACCTAGTTTATTTTATTATTATTATTATTTAAATCAGATGTCCACACATCATGAACAGCTCCAGGTCCAATACTAGCTCCTCTGCGTATTAGCAGTGTGACTGTGGGCACGTTACTTACACCCTCTTATTAGTGGTAAAATGGGAGTGTTACTTACCTTGTTAGAATTGTTGTGGAATAAAATGAGGTGATATAAATAAAGCTTCTAGCACAGTGCTCTGTTTCTGCAGAATATGCAGTCAGCAAGTGTTAGTTCCTTGCTCATTTCCTTCCTGCTCTGGATTTTGATTTTTGGCCTCCCCATTTTGGAAACCCTCAGTGCCTTCTTTAGGGCATGATCTGAGGCTGGATCCAGAGAACCACATGGGTGGATGCCTTCTGAGACTCCCATCCTAGAAGAGGCCGGCCTTCCTCAGACCCGTTCCCGTCTCCACCACATTTTGGGTGCAGTGCAGCCCCAGTTTTGTGGTTGAGGCTGCTCGTATGAGCTCGTATTTTACTTTTATCCCTGTTTCTGATTTGTGTACCAAATCCATTAAATTTCTTTTTGCAAGGATCTGGTAACTGAGCCAGAGTTCATCTAACATAGCTCTTTTGTATTTTGGAGCATTTCCTGAGCATATTTTGTTCCAGTTTGTTCCAAGTGCTGGCCCCACATTTCCTTTGTTGGAGTTGCCAGTGCTATTCTCTGCCAGGTTGACTTAAGATAAGTGGCAGAGCCACACCCTTGACCCCTGGGTCCGGATTCATTTCCTACTCTTCTGGATTAAACTGTTGGCCCCCACTCTCTTCTGTGCCGCTAACCTCCCAGAGACACCTGCTCAGAACAGTGTCAAGATAATAGACATGGATAGGATTTTTCCACTGAATTTCAAATTGCCCAAGAAGATGCTGCAGAGTGCCTGTGAGAAATGAGCAGATGGCAGGGTGGCTCATGCCTAGAATCCCAGTACTGTGGGAGGCCAAGGCAGGTGGATAACCTGAGGTCAAGAGTTTGAGACCAGCCTGGCCAATATGGTGAAACCCCATCTCTACTAAAAATACAAAAATTAGCTGGGTGTGGTGGTGTGTGCCTGTAGTTCTAGCTACTCAGGAGACTGAGGCAGGAGAATCACTTGAACTCGGGAGGCAGAGGTTGCAGTGAGCTGGGATTGTGCCATTGTACTCCAGCCTGGACAGCAAGAGCGAGACTCTGTCTCCAAAAAAAAAAAAAAAAAGGAACTGAGCAGCTGCCTGGTGGGCACAGAGGTGAGCCCCCTGTGTCCTGGCCAGGACTCTTCCGCCAGACCATCACTCCATGCTGATAGGAGACCCGGGACCTAGGTGGAGCAGCTGGAAATGATGTGGACTGCCACATAATGTGACCCTAAAATAGCTCAAGGAAGTTATATGTGCGTGGACTCTATTTAAACAGTCTTGCTCATTATCCTTTGGAAAACATTGGCGTGTGTTTTCTTTTGGTAACAGAGGCGCCAAATTCTGAGCACTCGAGATTATGGGGCAGGCTGCAGCACTCTCTCCTGCCTGGTGGGGTGTGACTCTGCTGGGCCCGCCTGGGCCTTACCAGATCTTAGATTGGAATCAGCCTTCCTGGATTCTGCAGGTGGCCAGTCTGCTGTGGTAACACCATCCTGTGCCCCAAGCCTTCGGGAACCCACCCCCTGTTGCTGTCCCTGCTTCCTTCTCTGAGCCCCACCTCTGTTCCTGCTGGAGCTGCTCCTAGCAGGTGTCCAGGACTTCAGTGTTAAAGAGCAGAGGGTTTCAGAGAAAACATTTGGCTTTGGGGAAGACAACTCCATTCCGGGAACTGCACATCAGGTGCACTGTCTAGCACTGTGGATCTTCTGACTGGTTCTGTTGAACGCATCCATCTGACTGAGGTGTGGATTATAACAAAAGATGATGACCTGACCACAGATCATTTGCACAGAAAGCTTTTTGGAAAGCATAAGTAACCAGGTTAATAAATACAGTAACAGTGAGAGAGAAGACAGCCAGCCCTCAGTCATGGCTCCTCCACTTTACAGCTCTAGAGCCTTGGGTGAGGCACGGAATGTCGTGGCCACAGTGTCCCCTGCTTTAGGATGAGGGGTTTGGACCTCTGAGTGCTCTCTATGGTCCCATCTCCCTCTAACAACTCCATTTCACTGTCCAGGAATCTAGCTTTCGGAATGGTGACCCCGGGACATCTCTGACATCCCCTAGCTGGTGGCCTAACTGCTTCCCACAGGCTCTGTGTCTCATCTCCACTGCCTGCCCCTGCGTTGGCCTGTCCATCCTTCCCTCCCTGCCCCTGCGCCAGCTGGCTGCTGCTCCTCGACTTTCTGTTTGCCTGGCTGTTCTCGTGGCCTGTTTCTCACCATATTGTTCCCAGAATCTGGAATTCAACCCTGAACTCATCCTAAAGTCATATCCACGTCCGCCGGGTCTTTCTTCCAAAGTCACTTCCAGTAGAAGCCCTGGTCGTCTTCTTCAGCCAGGTCCCTCCTGCCACCCTGTCTCTTGTGTCACGGTGCCATTTTCTGCCTGCTGCCCAGGACCGAGTGTCCGTGTCGAACCTGGTCCCTCAGAGTCAGCCCCCGCTCCTGCTCATAGCCTTGCATTACGGAGGCTGCAGACCGCTGCTTCCACTGATTCAATATCAGAGCAAATCCCTGCAGCGACCTCCTCCCTGGCCTCCTTAACCCTGTGTGCTAACCTACCCTTCTGTCTTGGAAGGGCACTCCCAGCCCCTTCACTGTGCCTTTCTCCCACCCATGGCAGCCAGCCCTGGGCATGACCCACGGGACCCACCCATCAACCTGTGTGTGACCCTTGGAACCCACCTGCCAGCCTCCGGGTGTGACCCTCGGAACCCACCTGCCAACCTCTGTGTATGACCCGCGGAACCCACCTGCCAGCCTCTGTGTGTGACCCACAGAACCCACCCGCCAGATTCTAGGCATGATCCTCGGAACCCACCTGCCAACCTCTGCACGTGACCCACAGAACCCACTCGCCAGCCTCTGTGTGTGATTCCAAACCCACCTGTCAGCCCCTTGCTGGCCTCGCATGCGTTGCCCCTTGTGGAAGCTGTTCTTGCACCTCACAGAGACCCTGAACCTGCCCGTCCTTTGCGCACAGCTGCAGACCTGCCCCTCTGTGGGGGCTGCCTGGCCTGGGGCCACGGGGATTCTCCTGTGGGTCCTTCTGCTGGTGTCACCTCATTTGCTCCTTTGACACTTGGCATTGCCATTACTGCTCTGTGATTTCTATCTGTGCCTTGGCAGTGAGGGCTGACCTCTGGGTTTGGGGACCCAGTTGTCCAGACTGTGCAGGAAGTTAGGAAAAGACTTTGATTCAGTGACAACATTTCCCATTGTGTGCAGATTGTGGACACTCAATAGAGCCTTGTTGAATGAATTAGTGAAGTTGTCACACTTTCTCCTCGGCACCCAGCATTACTGCCTTGCTGCCTCACTGATTAATCAAAGGCTATTTTAGCCAAGTACCCTAATTAGCCAGACTCAGTCTCTCTCCCTGTGTCCACAGCTGGCCTTCCAGTCTGTTTTGTTTGGGAAGCCCAGTGACATTGAAGTGGCTGGCACAGTAGGACCCAGGCAGGGGTTTTACCGAGGGAACGGACATACTGTTGCCGTTCTTACTCAGTGGTGACTTGGATTACCAGCCAGTGACCCTTCTAACCTCTATCTCAGCCTTTTGGACCATTTATCTTTCCACCTGTTCTCTATAGAATGTAGCTCTAACAAAAATGTTCTGAAGGGAACTTAGTCATCCCTCTAAACTTGTGATAAATAGAGATTCATGGACCCACTCTTATAAAACTGCTTTTTCCTTGGAAGTCTAACTGCCCTTATCTGTTCCCCAGTTTGTGGTTTGTCATCGGAAAAAAATACATAGGGCTGTTATTTGGAGCTGTGATTCATCAATAAGACCCACAGGATTGTCATGTTCTTCAGTTGTGTGTTTGTGCCTTCCTCATGAGCCAGGGAAAGGCTGGGGTGACCACTGGGGCACGGCTCCTGAGAGGGCAAGAGAAGGAGGCTGTTATCTTCCTATGGCAAGTCTGCCACGTGGACCCGCTCTGTGGAAATGCACTGTGTCATTTATCTTACTTTTTGTGTTTTTCCTGCATACACTGTACTGTGTCGTTTATTTTAGTTTTTGGATTTTTCTAGAGGCAGGGTATTGCTCTGTTGTCCAGGCTGGAGGGCAGTGGCATGATCATGTTTCACTGCAGCCTTGAACTCCTGGGCTCCAGTGACTGACCCTCTCACCTCAGCCTCCCACGTAGCTGGGATGAAGGTGGGCACCACCATGCCTAGCTAATTAAAAAAATTTTTTGTAGAGACAGGGTCTTGCTATATTGCCTAGGCTGGTCTCAAACTCTTGGCCTCAAGGGATCCTCCTACCTCGACCTCCAAAAGTGCTGGGATTACAGGTGTGAGCCACCATGCCCGGCCTCACTGTGTAGTTGTGAACAGCTTAACAGTTTGCAGTGTGGTGCTTCTCACAGCTCTTCTCTGTAATGGGAACATGAGAAATAACCTGGTACACATTTATGCTTTGTGGTGTGGCTTTCAATTTTTATAAACATGTCTTATTGCTATTGCCAGGCATTTAGATTTTTAATAGACTTCCAGATACAACAGTATTTTTCTTTATCTCAATATCTCATTTTCCATTGAATTTAAATGAAGTTAGATTCTCTGGGCTTGAGACAATTTTGATTCATTTCACTTCAGCTCTGAAGTACTGTTTTGTAAAATGTAGCACAGTGATACTGAACCAAGCGTTTTGAAAGTTTATTCTCTGCAGGGTACATTTAAGAGGACTTGCCTATCAGAATTTTTACATTTCAGTACCAGAAACTTTGTGTATCAATACCTGTTGGACTCTTTAAATCTGGACTTTATTAAGTTGACAGAGGTATTTGAGAATAGATGACAACCCCGAAATGAGGAATAAAGTTTGTTTTGTACAGTTGTTTAAGCATAAAAATAGACAGATATTAATAGTAGAGTATTCAGTTACCAACCTCCTGCCCCTCCTCACTGAAGATCTGGTGACAACTCTAATCCGTGTGGCATAGAGAGTGGTGCCTTCGGTCTGATCTGAATTCTTCTCCTTTACACTGGGGGGTCCTGCGGACATCTCACCTGCTTCTGCCCTGGGTTTTGCCCTGAGATGTTATGCCTCCAGCTCTGGGGGCCTTGTCTTAGTCTGGGCTTGTGTACTTGCACAAATTACAATATCTTAACTTCCATACATTCTGCTTTGGAAAAAACAAACCTACACTTTTATGTATTACATCCTGATACACTTCAGCAGCCTGACATATACCAACACAGGTCTTTTGTGAACCTATCAGTTAACAGACACTTTGAGTTATCGCATGGCTTTGCTCTCTGCCAGCCAGTAGTTCATATTCAACAGCAGTGCCATCCCCGTCTCAAGGCTGTGTTACTGCAGCTATTTTTTATACTTCATTTACTTCATTATGCTTTGCTTTGACTTTAAATAAAAACTAGTAAAACAAAAATAGAAGTGCTGATGAGAAGCATTGATCTTTAAACATTAACACAATTGAGAACAAGATGAAATAGAACTTTTTAGGCCCATGGAAAGCAGCGAGTCTTTCACCTCATCTGGACATTAATTGGACCTAAGCTAATCTACTCTGTCACTTAGGAAGGAAATGAAAAATAAGGAACAGTATGAAATGTTGGAACCACATGGTCGAAGGCTGGACTTAAAAGAGCAGATGTAAGAAGGGGTCTGGCACCACAGATTGAGCATCCCTAATCCCAAAGTCCAAAATCTAAAGGGCTGTAAAATCTGAAGGTTTTTGAACACTGACATGATGCCAAAAGTGGAAAGTTCCACACTTAAGTACTTAACACAAACTTTGTTCCATGCACAAAATTATTAAAACTGTTGTATAAAATTACCATCAGACTATAAAATCATTTATAAAAATTCAGTTGTTTCATATAAGGTATATATGAAACAAATGAATTTTGCGTTTAAGCTTGGGTTCATTAGGAATATGCCAGTATTCCAAAATCAAAAAAAACAAAAAAACAAAAAAACAAAAAACAACGAAAAACCGAAAAATCCCAAGCATTTTGGATAAGAGATACTCACCATATATAGCTTAATGTTCTGAGCTGGAACTCCGTTAATAAGGTGGAAGTCAGTTGTTCAGCTCTCAGTTTGACTCTTAAATATGTCTTCAGGAAATGCTCAGCTTAGAGTGTGTGCAGAGCGTGTTTGCTCATTCAGTTTCTGTGGAAGGCTTTTCCGCTGCCCTGCACAGAGGCCCACGCCCATGACAGCAGACAGGATCGCTGCCCGGGCCTCAGGGGTCTTCCCCTCCCCGGTTTGCCCTTAGAGACAGAGAGAGGGAGAATGGTGGTGGCAGCGGCGGCATAGCGGCTCATCGTTAAACCTCTCAGTGTTAGTGGTTTTGACTTTTTAAGTTTTAAACAAGAAACAGATCATACCATTAACTATCCCTCTGAGTCAGAAAATACAAACCCAAGAGTTGCCTGTTCTAATGTGGCACTACCATAATTTGTTCTACCATTTCCTAATGACTTTCTGTTTGTTTCTAATTATTTCATTCAAGATATGCAGTAATCTCCTTGGGCTACCAGTGAAGTGAAGCAACTTTTCATATAATTGTCACCATTTATATCTCTTTTTCTGTGTGTTCTCACCATTTGACGTTCTTTGCCCATTTTTTTTCTTTTTTTTTTTTAGATGGAGTCTTACTCTGTCACCCAGGCTGGAGTGCAGTGGCCATTATCTCGGCTCACTGCAACCTCTGCCTCCTGGGTTCAAGCAATTCTCTTGCCTCAGCTTCCCGAGTAGCTGGGATTACAGGGGCCCGCCACCCCACCCAGCTAATTTTTTTGTATTTTTATCAGATACAGGGTCTCACCATGTTGGCCAAGCTAGTCTTGAACGCCTGACCTCAGGTGATTCGCTCGCCTTGGCCTCCCAAAGTGTTGGGATTACAGGCATGAGCCACCGCACCCAGCCCCATTTTTCTTCTGAGTTGCTCTCTTACTGATTTGTAAGTGCTTTTTATCTATTAGGTATCTTTACTCTTTGGCATATGTGTTGTGGATATTGTTTCTCCACCTCTCTTGTCTTTTGGCTTTGCTTATAATATCTTTTACATAAACTTTGAAAACCTTTTAATGTTATTTGCACTGTTCTATTTATACCATATGGCTTTCCTGCATACACTGCTCTTTTTGCTACATGTATCCCATGGTGTTTTAGAGTTTTTGTTGCTAATGTGAATGGGATATTTTTTCTTTTCCAGTGCAACTGGATATAGCTAACATAGAGAAAAGCTATTGACTTGTTGGTTTCCAGACAACTGGCTAAATTTTTTCTGGTGTTTAGTCTGTTGAGCTCTCTAGGCTACAGTCATAGCATCTCCAAATAAAAATAATTTTATCTCATTTCAATACTATTTATTTCATTTCTTTCTTTTATAGTGCAGTGAGCTAGGATGTCTGTCAAAGTTATTCACCCTCTCTTGAGGGTAAAATCATGTCCTTCTTGCCGTCTGAGCTGCAGGCTGTTCCTTCCTTGTGTGACATCATCATGTTGCCTCCTCACAGCAGAAGCTCTTGGTATCAAATGCCTCCGTAGCCAGTGTTGTGCAGTCTGCTTTCTTCCAACTAGATTCTGAGCTCTTTAAAGTTGGGGATCACACTTCTTATTTTATATCCTTCATAGAACCTCCCAGAGAACTGGGCACATAGTAAATCTGTGTTGGGCTGTCTGTATGTGTGGGAGGTGTCCCTGTTCTCTTCTGCCTCCCTGCTGTTCCTGGAAGCCGGTTCTGACCTCTTGGGACTGTCAATCATATGACCATAGGATTCTGTCCCCAAGGGCCCTTCCTCCTTGCCTACCCTATAGAATTTAGATTTTTGAGCCCCTAGACCAAAGACGCTTCCCTTCTCAAAACTTTATTGGTGTCAGCATCACCTGGAGAGTTTGTTAACACAGATGGTGGGGTCATCCCCTGAGACTCGAATCCAGAGGTCTCAGGTGGGGCCCGAGAATTTCACATTTTGAACAAGCGTGTTTGCTGCTGGTCCAGGTAGTATAGTTTGAGAAGCACTGCTCTAGGCTGCAGTTGGTGACCTCATGGATGCAAGGCAAAGAGTGCTTTGCTCAAGTAAGTCAGATTCCGATGTTAAGCCTCATATAGCAGGGCCCCTGCCCTCCACCGTGAGGTGTTGCGCTACAAGTCAGAGTATGTTTCAGGGGCACGCAGCATTTATCTTTTGCAGGAGAGGCGATTCTGTCATGAAAAGCATTTTTTAGGCTTAAGAAAAACTCACTCCTCATCCCGCCTTCCTCAGCCTCTGCACTTAGATACCTTCATGAAAACAGAATCATCCATCGGGATCTAAAGCCAGAAAACATCGTCCTGCAGCAAGGAGAACAGAGGGTAAGTGACGCTCCTGGGACTTGGAAAGCCTCAGGTGGGCGCGCCGGGAAGTGGCCTGGGAGGAAAGGAGCATACTCTGCATATTTGTGTGTATTTGCATTTCCTTGCCTGTGCTTTGATTCTCTGGGAATGCTGTTTGATTTGAAACAAAATTCAGCAAAAAAGTTGTTGCAGATTGAGGCAGGTTTGAATGGATTACATTGTTAGTTGCTCAAGTTGCAGGAATCTGATAAGGAAAATAATGTTTGCCTTCCTACCTCCACCCCTAGCCTCTGGGACTAGCGCTTCTTGGAAATCGACTTCTTGTTTTCCATCTTCCTTAAGAGCCTCGCCTCTCAATGCTATATGGAAACCAGTGATCAGTTGGTTGTGTATGTGGCTGGGAAGAGGCACTGGGATTGGCGTCTGCTGCCGAGCCTGGTCCAGCCTGTAGTTTCCCCAGAGCTCTTTGTGGCCTCCTCAGTGGCTACCTGGCTCGGACATGGTGTTGACTGCCCCTCGAGCTTGACATTGCGGTTTTTACCCACTCTATGTGTTCAGCTGGGGTGGTGAGCACAGGCTCAGCTGAGTGGAATGCCGTGACTGAGTTCTTAGATCACCTAATCCCTTCCCATACAGCTGCCCTCAGCACCTAGGCCTGGTCTGTGACTACCACAGGGCTCGCCCTTGTTCCAGTTCACACTCACTCCTGTCAGTGGTGCTCAGATTTGGGAACTGAGGGTATTTACTGAGAAGAGGCTGGCGCGGTCCTTCCTGTTTCAAGTCTGGGTTTAGCCATCTTGAGGGCTGGTGCCTGTTCTGTTCATTCAGCTTCCCTCTGATGATGCGTGGCAGAGTGTGGGAGGACATGTGCCTAGCATTTTTACAATATGCCTCTTCTTTTGCCCTGAATCTACCATGTCGAGGACATTCTTTTGTGTATCTGGCAGCTCCTTGGGAGTTTGGGATCTAATAGTACCTGGGAATTCAGAAATACCTCTGCTCTAATACCAGGCAGTCAGATTCCTTGTAGAAGGACATTGTGTTCTTGTAACCCTCAGATTTCTCCTTCCTTTTGTTTTAGTTAATACACAAAATTATTGACCTAGGATATGCCAAGGAGCTGGATCAGGGCAGTCTTTGCACGTCATTCGTGGGGACCCTGCAGTACCTGGTAAGAAGTGGGCTTTGCCTGTTTGCCTGTCGGCTCCTCCCTGCTTCTGCGTTTGTGGGGCTCCTCTCCCACCTTACTCCCAGCACCTGAGTCCCACCTGCTCTCTGAATGTTTTGGAGATGCATAAGGTCACACCCATAACCTGGTCGAGTCAGCATTTTTTGCCACCAGATGCCCTGTGGAGTGATGTGGTCATCTTCTCTGATGTCCGGAGGGCTCTGCTCATGTACCTTGCACCATCTCCTAGCCTCTCTGTGCTTCAGCGTCTTCTCTGAAAGGAAAGGGTTTTAAACAGATCCATGCTGGTCTCGAGTGGTCCTCCCACCTCAGCCTCCTGAGCAGCTAAGACTACAGGCAGGAGTCACTAAGTCTGGCTGAGACCACAGTTTCTATGAGGTATCTCAGGGGCCACTGAGGAGGGATCAGAGCTCTGAGCTCCCCACTCTTTGTTTACGTTATTTGGTCTGAATATTAGGTTTCTGTTTGAGTCACTAATTCAAGAATATTGTGTCAGGCACTGTGCTCAGGGCTGGTGGTGCAATGGGGAAAAAAGAGAAGCCCTTTTCTGCCTTCAGACCTTAGAGTTTAGCAGGAAAGCAGGCATTACTGTGATGCTTACACAGATAACTAAGAAATTACAGTTGCGGTGAATGTTACAAAGCAAGAGTGCAGGGTGTTGCGAAATTATGTATTGGGTGGCCTCAGCCTGGTCTGGGACTTGAAGGGTGAGGAGGTGAAAAGGGCTGGAGGTGGGGGACAGGAGGGGGAATTCCATGCAAAGGGATCACACACAGGAAGACCTGAAGGTGTGGCCGGAACCGAGCACAAAAGGAAAAGAGAGTCTTGAGTTGAAGCTGACAGCGAGGTAGGGCACAGATTATGAAGGGCCTTCAGGGCTGGGCTAAGTTCTAGACTTTATCTTAAAACCTCTGCAGAGATTGATAGGTTTTAAGTGGGAGAAAGAGCAACTCTTTGGAAAGCCCACTCCTGATACTGTGTAGAGAAGGAATCACACCAAACAGGAGTGAATAGCGGGCGAGGTAGGGGCAGTGAAGAGGCAGAAGGCAGTTACATTCCAGGAGGGCTTAGCACAGCTCCCCAGCAAGACCTGTCTTAGGTTGCTTGCTGATGGCAGTAGCCTCCACAGTTGGGATTGACTTAAGGAGTCTGCAGCTTTCAGAGCAGGACTCGCAGGGGACAGTGATTCAGGTGCCTGTGTTCATATGACGTGTGATTTGGTAGGTCCTTCTGGAGTCCTCCTCAGCTCAGCAGCAGCTGAGCAAGGGGGACCCCATGCTCTAACCAGGAGCTGAGTCAAGTCATGTACTCACATGAGCTAAAACATCTGTCCTTAACCAGACATAGAGGTTGACCTACCCATCCCGGAATGTCTTCTCTTGGTTTGGTCTTCGAGGCCCTTCCTTAAGCTTCATATTTCCAACCAGACCATGCACCACCCTGTCTCTGTGCTTTTGCTTGCCCTGGTCCTTTCTGTCTCCACCCACCTGCTGAGCCCAGTCTGCACCCCCAGCACGCCTGTGCTGCGTTCCCTTCCTCGGTCACCCCAGCTCTCTCTGCCTCAGCAGCAGCCATGCATCACATCTTCCCTGCCTGTTTCTAAATATCCTGGCCTTTTCTGCAACCACATGGTACCTGGTTCAGGGGTTCAGCCAGCACTTAATGTGTGTATTTGGTGTAGACAGCCTGGCATCATTTTCCTTTAACATTTGTAGCCTCTCTTCCCATGTCTACACAGCACCCACGACTGCATCCTGCCTTAAGCTAATTTTCAATGAGCGCCTGAAATGCTGCAACTCTCTTTTTTTTTTTCCTTTTTTCTTTCTTTCGTTCTTTTTTTTTTTTTTTTTTTTTTTTTTGAGATGGGGGCTCACTCTGTTGCCCAGGCTGGAGTGCAGTGGCATGGTCTCGGCTCACTGGAACCTCCACTTCCCAGGTTCAAGCAATTCTTGTGCCTCAGCCTCCTGAGTAGCTGGGACTAAAGGTGCATGCCACCATGCCCAGCTAATTTTTGTATTTTTAGTAGAGATGGGGTTTCACCATGTTGGCCAGGCTGATCTCAAACTCCTGACCTCAAGTAATCTGCCTGGCTCCGCCTCCCAAAGTGCTGGAATTACAGGTGTGAGCCACTGCGCCTGGCCTGCAACTCTCATTTTTAAAGGGGAGAAGTTAAAGCCCAGTGAGGGGTGTGTGATGTACTCTGGCCCTGAATCTTTAGCCCCTCAATCAGGACTTACTGGAGTGAGTGGGGCATAGAAAGGTCTTAGAAATGGTAGCATGACATACCCGCTAAACATGCCTGGAGTGCCCTCCTCGCCCTGCAGGCATGTGCCAGTGCCCCCTGGGATGGAGCCAGGAAAGCCTGGGGTAAAAGCAGTTGGCTGGCTGCCCCCTCCTGCCATGGTCCCCCATGAGAGGAGCAGCTCAGGTGTGCCCCCTCGTGTCGCTGCAGGCCCCAGAGCTGCTGGAGCAGCAGAAGTACACAGTGACCGTCGACTACTGGAGCTTTGGCACCCTGGCCTTCGAGTGCATCACGGGCTTCCGGCCCTTCCTCCCCAACTGGCAGCCCGTGCAGTGGTGAGTGGGGCCGGGGCACCTGGATGGAGGAGGGAGCCCGTCTGCTCCTTTCTCTTCACGTACCCTGTTTCCCTGGCGCCCCATCACCGGGCCTGGGAGATCTGTGTTGTGTCTCTTCCGAGAGGAAGGCCTGTCAGGATCTAGCACGAGTAGGGGGGCGGTCTGTGCTCCAAGGACCTGTTAATAGATACAGAGTAGCTGTTAAGTCTTCATGTGGATTCTGAGCCTTCACATCTTTTAAATACAATGCTGTGTCAATGTCATCTGCTCTGGGTTCAGAAGTAAGACTATTGTGTGAATATGTGCACTTACACTGAGAATGCTGTGTGTTAGTAAACAGAAAGAAAACACATATATGCATGACAAGTCAGGAGGAAATATGTGGAAAATTGTTGACAAATTTTACTACAACCTCAATATAAATTTTTTTTTTAAAGTGTAAGAACATGACCAGGTACGGTAATCCCGGCACTTTGGGAGGCCGAAGCAGGTGGATCACTTGAGACCAGGAGTTCCAGACCAGCCTGGCCAACATGGTGAAACCTCATCTCTACTAAAAACCCTAGCCGGGTGTGGTGGCTGGTGCCTGTAATCCCAGCTGGGCTGAGGTGGGAGAATTGCTTAAACCCAGGAGGCAGAGGTCGCACCACTGCACTCCAGCCTGGCCAACAGAGTGAGACTCTGTCTCAAAATAAACAAAGATTAAAAAAAAAAAAAAAAAAAAACTGAGCATAAAGCATAAGAATGTAGCTGAAATTGTGAACTTAATAAATTACACAAAAATTTTTCTAATAAATTAAAAGATACAATGAAGATTTGTATAATTACTCTGTATTCTTTAGCTTTTGTTTTACTGATTAAAGAAATAATGCATTGTTCAGGATATGTTTATATAAAAGTTAATTATTACCACCAAAAATGGTATGTGAGGTAATGCATATGGTAATTAGCTCAATATAGTCATTCCACAATGTGTACATCATGTTGTACATGATAAATATAGACCGTTTTTATTTGTCAGTTTAAATAAAGAACTGGGGGCAGAAAAGAAGAGAAAAAAGTTAATTATTACTGAAAGGCATAATTTAAAAATGAATATTCCCCCAAATCAGTTAGATTTCATTTAGGATTTTTCCTTGAGAGGCCACACACTAGTTTAAATGATGCTCCTGCTGCTCAAAATTTACTTATTTCAAGTTTTAATTTTTTTGGAACCATAGTAAGTTCACGTGGCTCAAATTTCCAGAATAAGGGAGTATGCAGTGAAAAGTCATACCAGCCTCCCAGGCACTCATATCCCTCCCCACAGGCACCTGCTGTCTTCCAAGAACGTTTTCATATCTTCCAGGGTTTTCGTATCTTCCAGGGATGTTTGCTACGTGTTCCAGTAAATTGGCATATGTTTGTTTATTTGTACATTGATATTTCCCCTCTTTTTTACCCCAATGGTAGCATTATCTGAACACGGTCCTGCACATGCTTTCAAGCTTTTCACACCATGAGAATTTCTTTTTGAGTCAATTTATCTGCAACACAAAAAATTATTCTTTTGGGCCGGGCGCGGTGGCTCAAGCCCGTAATCCCAGCACTTTGGGAGGCCGAGACGGGCAGATCACGAGGTCAGGAGATCGAGAGACCATCCCGGCTAACACGGTGAATCCCCGTCTCTACTAAAAAATACAAAAAAACTAGCCGGGCGAGGTGGCGGGCGCCTGTAGTCCCAGCTACTCGGGAGGCTGAGGCAGGAGAATGGCGTAAACCCGGGAGGCGGAGCTTGCAGTGAGCTGAGATCTGGCCACTGCACTCCAGCCTGGGTGACAGAGCAAGACTCCGTCTCAAAAAAAAAAAAAAAAAAAAAAAAAATTATTCTTTTGAACTTAAATAGTACTGCACAGTTCAATTACCCCTTAATTTTTGCCAGATTAACTTTGCTTCATTTTTGTGTTTTGTAAAATATGGAAACAGTAAAAAAGCAGGAATCAACTGTCATCCCATAATTGGAAAACAATCACTATGAACAGTTTTGTGTCTCCAGGCTCTTCAGTGTTATATTTTTGTACTTTTTAAACAAACAAAAATAGGTTACTATAATATCCTCATACAACCTGCCTTTCAAACTAGATGTCGAAAATGCTTTATGTTTTTCCGTATTATTTGTAATGTCTGTTATTTCATTGGATGGCTGTGCTGTGGTTCATTTAACTTATCCCCCGTGGTTGGAAGCACGTTGATAATTTTTATTTCTTAAAATAACACTAAGAATAACATCCTTGTAGGGAAATTCTTGCACACAGTTGTTTCCCTAGGATAATACCTAGAAAGGGAAATAACAGATTAAAGACTTTGCACGTTGTAAAGGTTTTTGATACATGTTAGTTAGCAAATTGCTCGCCAGGAAGGTCATATAAATACACGTCTCCACCTGGAGTGTGGACACTGCCCCTTTCACCACATCCTTGCCAATGCTGGCTATTGTCACCTTCTGGAAGTAATGAAAACAAAACATGAATGTTTTCAGAGGACAAGTGTGTACATCATGAGAATATTTATTTATAGGAATAAAGTGGGCCGGGCATGGTGGCTCACACCTGTAATCCCAGCAGTTTGGGAGGCTGAGGCAGGTGGATCACCTGAGGTCAGAAGTTTGAGACCAGCCTGGCCAACATGATGAAACCCCATCTCTACTAAAAATACAAAAATTAGCTGGGCGTGGTGGCACACGCCTATAATCCCAGCTACTTGGGAGGCTGAAACAGGAGAATTGCTAGAACCCAGGAGGCGGGGGTTGTGGTGAGCCAAGATCGCACTGCTGCACTCTAGTCTGGTCAACAGAGCAAGACTCTGTGGTCTTACCAAAAAAAAAAAAAAAAAAAAAAAGAAAGAAAAAAAAGAATAAAGTGTATCCTTTGAAATCAATTCCAGAAAAGTGGTCTTAGGTGATGGCAGTCTGTTCAATTCCACGTTTACCTCCCAGTGAGGGAGGTCCCTGCCCTGAGTTTGGAGAAATGGCAAAGTTTGCCCCACTGTGGTGACTTATTTTAAAACAGGCATTGCTCCTTTAGCTACATAGGTTCTGGAATATTGAGGAATTTGTTCATTAATTTATAGTCACACTTTACAGTGTACGCATTATAAAAATCGCTTTAAATTACATGTACATCTATAGTGTTTTTTTGTTTTTGTTTTTGTTTTTGTTTTTGAGACAAAATCTCACTCTGTTGCCCAGGCTGGAGTGTAGTGGCATGATCTGGGCTCACTGCACATCTATAGTGGTTTTAACTAAAGGAATTATTGCATTTCTTCTGATCACTTGTTGAGCATTTCTCTTATTTATGACAAGATGAGTTAAAATCCATTAGAACTAGAAGAGCAGGTGCTTTTTGAAAATACATTCCTAATGGCCCAGCATCCTCGTAGGAAATCTGTTGTCTGCAGAGCCATCTTCCTAGAGCTTCCCTTATCAGCACTGGAGGGCCAGGTGGCCAGTTTCAAGTAGATTTTTCTGAAACCCAATAAGGAGCTGTTTTGTGGACTAATCTAGTTTTTAATGCTTTGGGCAACTTTTTAAAAATTTCACTATCTTGTCTCAGATGGCAGGTAAATAGTGATTTCCAGACAAATGCAATTTGGGCTTTACAATTCTATTATAAAGCCACTTTGAAATACATTTTAGGACAAGCCCCAGCAATAAGCATCTTATTTTGGGTCCTTTTTAAATTTCCCATCAACAACTTAAGTTTTCTGTGAGAGGCTTATTCCACACTTAGATAATTAGAAAGTCTTGGAGCCCCCGACTTACAGCTGTCAGTTTCAGCCCAAGCGGTAAAGCACCAGCCTCTGCCATGCTCCGGCTCTTCTAGCTTTCCAGTGTGCTCCTGATAGGCTGGTTCACCACTTGCCAATGAAAATTGTTTGGAGCAAAGCATTTTTTATTTGAATTTCCCAGATGTTTTGAGAATAGTTGGACATTCAGACAGAATAGAAAGAACACCAGACATTGGGTTTGAGCCCCTGATTCTGCTACTCTGTTGCGTGACCTTGGACAAATCATTTGATCATCATTTCCTTTGGTCCAAATTGGGGGACTAAAAATAATGTCTGCCACATGGGCCTGTCATGGCCTTAAGTGAATAAATGATCTGTGTCAGAATACTTGGTTATCTATGAAGTATTATTCAAACTACTCTTCTTATTACCAAGATTTGAAGCCAGTTGCATGTAGATTATTTTTATTGGCCAGGCACTGTGGCTTACCCCTATAATCCTAACACTCTGGGAGGCCAAAGTGGGTGGATTGCTTGAGTCCAGGAGTTTCAGACTAGCCTAGGCAACATGGCGAAACCCCATCTCTACAAAAAATACAGAAATTAACTGGGTGTGTGGTGCACACCTGTAGTCCCAGCTATTTAGGAGGCTGAGGAGGGATGATTGCTTGAGCCTACAAGGTTGAGGCTGCAGTAAGCTGTGATTGTGCCACTGCATTCCAGCCTGGGTGACAGAAAAAAAAATTATTTTTACCTTCAAATACTACTTCAGATACCCCAAGAAGTTCCCTAAGTTGGGAAATGTATAAGTTCATTTATCCTTAGAAACAGTATTTAGCTGTGTACATTTAGAGGGAAGTATCTATGTGTGTGCGTAGGTTTTGCATATTTTATGTAAATGTTGTATGCATACTGTAATCTAGGTTTGGAAGTCCCAGTTTTAACCTCTGTCAAAACACAAGAGTGTGTAGTAGATGAAACAGAAGATAGAGCAAATGAGAAGGAAAAACCAAGGATGAGATAAGGAGGCAGTAGTACTGTCTGCAGAACTCTGGGCACAAGATGGTCAGTGACTCTGCTAAAGGTTGCTTTTCAAAAACTCATTCAGGCAGTCCTGACCAGTCTTAAACTCTCAAAGAATCCGCCTGACTCAATGTGAATGAAAAGATTGGGGCTATAAATCTGTATAGTTGTAAACTGATATTATAAATGTAAAGTGGCTCTTGAGTGCTAAGTGTCATAGGGATGTGTATAACTGTATATTTCATTGACATCCCAGTCAACAATTGACTGCATAGATGACAGTGGTCTCATGAGATTATAATACTGTATTTTTGCTGTACCTTTTCTGGGTTTAGATATGTTTAGATACACGAATATTTATCATTGTGTTACCCTGGCCTACAGTATTCAGTACCGGAGCATGCTGTACAGGTTTGTAGCCTAGGGCAATAGGATGTACTATATAGCCTAGGTGTGTAGTAGGCTAAACCATCTAGGTTTGTGTTCGGTTCACACAACGACTAAATCACCTAATGATGAATTTCTTAGAATGTGTCCCTGTCATAGCAACGTGTGACTGCACCTAACAAGATTCATATTTGCAGGCATTCGAAAGTCCGGCAGAAGAGTGAGGTGGATATTGTTGTCAGCGAAGACTTGAATGGAACAGTGAAGTTTTCAAGCTCTTTACCCTACCCCAATAATCTTAACAGGTAAGGCACAGAAGCATTACACGAATACATATTTTTCTTCCCTTTTTTAGAAATACAAGTCTGGACTGGGCGTGGTGGCTCACGCTTGTAATCCTAACACTTTGGGAGGCCAAGGTGGGTGGATCACCTGAGGTCAGGAGTTCAAGACCAGCCTGGCCAACATGGTGAAACCCCATCTCTACTAAAAATGCGAAAATTAGGAGTGGTGGCACACGCCTGTAATCCCAGCCACTCAGGAGGCTGAGACAGGAGAATCGCTTGAACCCGGGAGGCAAAGGTTGCAGTGAGCTGAGATTGCACCATTGCACTCCAGCCTGGGTGACAGAGTGAGACTCCATCTCAAAAAAAAAAAAAAAAAGAAATTCAAGTCTGAAGTGACATCTGATAACTTTTAAACAGGTTATCAGAATATCGTCCTGTGAGTAAGAAATTGACATAGTCCTTCTTAATCTTAAATCTAGAATGGGTTTCCTTCCCTCATCTCCCTAGAAATCATCTCTTATTCTAAGTTCACATAACAATTTATCTGTGCCTCTTATTACCCTTAATAGCCTCTACCTTGTATCACATTTGGTTTTGCATAGGGTTTGTCTCTGATTCAACAGCAGTCCTTTTAAGGGCAGGGAATTATACCTTATTTCTCTTTCTACCCCTCATGTGGCCCAATTCTGTGTCACAGTCAACAAATAAATCTTTGTCATTTGAATGGCATTACAATCCAGTCTCAGAGCCAGAATCTAAACAATTAATAATATTGTGTAATTGTACAGAATTGGGTAACAGTGCAAAAGAAAGCTACGAGGCAGTCACACATAATTGAGTGGCATGGATAATGATTACCATATTTAAAGGGTGGAAGAGAAGATTGGATGTACTAGTGCTATAAGGAATGACGTGGGATAAGCTAGAACTTTTTGGAAGGGTCTAGACAGATGTGCAGGACGTGGACAGATGAAGAGGAAGGAGGAAGGAAATTCTAAGGGGAAAGATTAAAGTGAGCAAGGCACGTTTGGGAGGTGGTGGGTAGCTGTCTTGGCCTCAGGAAAGGGTTTGAGTGCTCACAGGAGGCAGGCTCTGCAGGGCCAGGGGAAGGAGCTTGGAGTTTGTCATGTGAACCACTACATCTGGCAGCGTGGGATCTAGATTCTGTAGGGGTCACCTGAGCTAGGATGTGCTTATAAAGTGTATTTTAAAAACCTCATGAGTCATTCTTTTTCTTTCTTTTTTTTTTTTTGAGACAGTCTCCCTCTGTCACCCAGGCTAGGGTGCAGTGTGGCACAATCTCGGCTCACTGCAACCTTTGCCTCCCAGGTTCAACTGATTCTCCTGCCTCAGCCTCCTGAGTAGCTGGGATTACAGGCGCGCACCACCATGCCCGGCTGATTTTTGTATTTTTAGTCGAGATGGGGTTTCACCATGTTGGCCGGGCTGGTCTCAAACTCCTGACCTCAAGTGATCCACCTGCCTTGGCCTCCCAAAGTGCTGGGATTACAGGCATGAGCCACTGTGCCTGGCCTTCATGGGTCATTCTTATGCAGCTATTTGGAGGTCAGGAATCTCTGATTTCAGGGTATTTTAGAATTCAGGAGAGAGGTGTGAACACCTGAATAATTGATTGGAAATGTCTATACTGTTTCTGATAAACCCATTTTCATTTTCAATCACCATCTGTTGGCTGCCATCTGTGCATATACTGGGAGACACACACTGTAGCCCAACATTGGCTGGAAGTGTCTCCTCACACACTCTGCTCCTCTCCACAGCGTCCTGGCTGAGCGACTGGAGAAGTGGCTGCAACTGATGCTGATGTGGCATCCCCGACAGAGGGGCACAGATCCCACGTATGGGCCCAATGGCTGCTTCAAGGCCCTGGATGACATCTTAAACTTAAAGGTGAGCATGGAGCCAAGTTAGCCCTGAGGCAAAAGCTGGGGTCCCCAGCGGAGCATGCACTTCTTAGGATAGAGCAGGGGATGGGGCCAGCTGACTTAGTGAGAAAGTTTAGGCTCCTGCATCAGTCTTTCTGCATAAGTAAAGAAAGGACAGTTGTGCTATTTGACATTGGCTATGAGGTCATAGCCACAGACAGGATTATGAAAGACGAAAATATGCGAAACATGGCACCTGACCTCCCTCCGTCAAGCCAGGCCGTTGCTTTGTGTGGTTGGGAAATGTTGGGAGTAGCAGAGAGAGGACCTAGGCAAATAGATGCGCATCTCCTTGAAGAAATTGGTTTTCCAGTAACATCTGGGTTGTGTTGCAGCTGGTTCATATCTTGAACATGGTCACAGGCACCATCCACACCTACCCTGTGACAGAGGACGAGAGTCTGCAGAGCTTGAAGGCCAGAATCCAGCAGGACACGGGCATCCCAGAGGAGGACCAGGAGCTGCTGCAGGAAGCGGGCCTGGCGTTGATCCCCGATAAACCTGCCACTCAGTGTATCTCAGATGGCAAGGTAAGCCCTGGCTTCGTACACACCACCCTGTTTCCCTTGGCTGTGCCTCTTGGGAAACTCAACACACCTTCAGATTTCAATTCTGCTTTGTCATGTAGTCTGTTTATCATACAGTGTGGATACCTGCCTGGTGTTTAAGTTGGAGTATGGTGTCCTCTGTGTGGCCTGATAGGAAACACAAATCTCCTTGCTGGACTTGTTACTTCCAGACCCTCCAAGACCGTTCTCTTGCCTTTATTGCAAAAAATGATGCGGTAGTACTTGAATCGCTCAAGTTGCCAGCTTGGCCCTCTTCCAAGTATACTTAAAAAAAAAAAAAAAAAAAAAGATGCTGCACTGTCTTGAGTCAACTGAAACTATTTATGATGGCCTCTGTGTTAGGCACCTGTGTTAACTATAGCCGTGTAAGACATGGCCTCTGCTCAAAAAGAGCTTCTCACCTGACTTGTGGAGATAAAGTTATCATATGAGAAATAATCATTGCATAGGGAAGTATATAGTGAATTTCTGAACTTCACAGGGATGACAGTAAAATAGAATGTAATAAGTTTGTAAATAAGGAGTGTGTTCCAACAGTAAGTGTAGGCTGGAAACGTTGGGAGAAAGACTTCATGTATGCTTCGTACTTGCTGGCTGAAGATGATGCTCTTGCCAAACAGTGGGGAAAGCTCTGGAACCTCTTCATTATTAGAAAAGAGAGGATTGGATCCACAAGATTCATTTTGTTCTTGTCCCTTTGCAGTTAAATGAGGGCCGCACATTGGACATGGATCTTGTTTTTCTCTTTGACAACAGTAAAATCACCTATGAGACTCAGATCTCCCCACGGCCCCAACCTGAAAGTGTCAGCTGTATCCGTAAGAATTTGTTTTGTTTTGTTTTTCTAAATAATCAGTTATAATATGTGGGACAAGGCAGGGGAGGGAGACTGGACTAAGGAAAGGGGAGCCACATGAAGGAAATTAGTATCGCCAGTCCTCGGGGCAGCCTTCCTTATTTAGGACATGCAGAGAGTAGCCAGGCAAGAGACAGTACAGGAAACCATTAGTGAATTTCAACCTCCTAGGCTGGGCATGGTGGCTCACGCCTGTAATCCCAGGACTTTGGGAGGCTGAGGCAGGAGGATCGCTTGAGCCCAGGAGTTCAAGACCAGCCTGGGTAATATAGTAAGCTCTCATCTCTACAAAAAATTTAGAAATTAGCCAGATGTTGTGGTGCATGCCTGTAGTCCAGCTATTCAGGAGGCTGAGGCAGAAGGATCACTTGAGCCTGAGAATTCAAGGCTGCAGTGAGTCATGATCACTCCCACTGCATGCCAGCCTGGGTGACAAGAGTGAGACCTTGTCTCTTAAAAAAAAAAAAAAAAAAAATTCTATTGAAAATATATGACCCTATATACATATGTGTCCAAATGGTTCATAAAGTGTTTCTTCAAATCAACAGCTACTTATTGACCACTGGTACATGCTGTTGGTACAAATACATGTATGTGACAGTAACCAGGCATAACACCCTCCAAAGTTACATGATCCTATAGTAGGTATAAAACGTGAAAGTGCCAGCAGTGTTGAAGGCAGGATGTGGTTAATTGTAGGAGAGTTATTGTGGTTATTTTTTGACAATTGCCTCTGTCTTTGTCTCCAGTTCAAGAGCCCAAGAGGAACCTCGCCTTCTTCCAGCTGAGGAAGGTGTGGGGCCAGGTCTGGCACAGCATCCAGACCCTAAAGGAGGATTGCAACCGGCTGCAGCAGGGACAGCGAGCCGCCATGTAGTGTGCCAGGCTTTTTTTTTTTAAACTTAATTTATTTAAAATTGCTTGGTGGCTTTGGCCACAGGGAGGTGGCTGAGGCAGGGACCCAGAAGCAACTGTTAATGAGCAACAAAAGGGAGACACTGGTTTGGACAGACGGGAAGCAGTTGGGTGGGCTGGACTGAGGCAGGCCCCTTTAGACCTGATGAGGTGAGTGTGGTCGGCCCAGGGCGAGGAGTATGGAACTGAGGCTGGGCTGGCCGCGCTGTGGACGGATTGGGAACCCAGAGGAGCTCGCTGCCATGTGGATTGGCAAAACTCCCCTGACTGTGCTGCGGGGACTTATGGACTCTTTCTCCAGTGTGACTCGTTTGCCAACATTATTGGCCTTTTGTGTCTTCCTTTGCCTGGTGCCAAGTTTGGTGCAGAACCTCAGGCATTGCTGAGGGCGAGGAAATTGTCCTTGGGTTATAAGTGGCTGCTATAATAATAGCGATGATGATGATAATTATAGCAGGGACCTCCCTTGATATTTGAGGGGGTTTTGTTATTGTGCAGGAAATGGAATTTGGATCCCAGAGATGCTCCTAGACTCTGTTCCTTGTGGTCCCTGCAGGATGAATCTCCTCCGGAACAATAGCTGCCTCTCCAAGATGAAGAATTCCATGGCTTCCATGTCTCAGCAGCTCAAGGCCAAGTTGGATTTCTTCAAAACCAGCATCCAGATTGACCTGGAGAAGTACAGCGAGCAAACTGAGTTTGGGATCAGTGAGTGTGCACTTTGCAATGAGTTTAAAGACACCATTTTTTTTTTCTTTTTCTAAGGTTTCTTTTGTCCTATTATAATTGAGTTGCTTATTTCTGTTTCAGTTTTGTGGTGTTTTTATTTTGTTTTGTTTTGTTTTTCCTTCTCAATTTTTTTTTCAGCATCAGATAAACTGCTGCTGGCCTGGAGGGAAATGGAGCAGGCCGTGGAGCTCTGTGGGCGGGTAGGAGACTCATTTGGGGTTTCTGAACTTACCGAGGGGGTGAGGTTTTGCTCCTACTTTTCACTTTCTCATCAAACACTGGGTCGATCTCTGTCAAAAATCAGGTGTTCCTCACCATGCTTTGAACTTGACTGGACCAGCTGGAAAGAGGCTAAGAGTAGCCAGTAAAGGGAGCCCCTCTGTGGCCAAATGCAAGAGTTGCGTGAATGGATGGCGATGGTCCAGATTTAAATAAGAAGCAAGTGTTAGGTTCCCTTGGGGAAAAGCCGAGACCATTTCCTGTTAGGAAGGGCATTGGATGGATGATCAACACCCCCTCTTGTTGAAGGTTTTTGACTAATTTTGTTGGGACGCTAAATCCATAGGAAATAAAAGGTCCAGGCAGAAAGTCTCAGGACAACGTGAATCAGATGTCACCAAAAAACGTTAATTATGAAGGCAAAGGAAATACGTGTGACTAAATGAACGTCACACGAACTGAAGATTGAAGTCAGGCTCTGGGGCTTTTTCCTGGACGAATCCTCTGTTTTCCCCTGTGTGCTTGGGCAAGGATCTTCCCCTGTGTCTCAGTATCGCTTTTTATCAATCAGTACTGATGGGGTGTATATGTGTTTCATGGTGAATATTAACCATAGAAGGGGTGAGTGCTCCTCCCCATCTTGAGACCCATAATCTATGAAATAAAGCAGTCTGGGCCTCCCTGCCCAGTAGCATCGGCATAGACAGATGAAGAGAAGAGAAAGTAATGTGCCTTGGGCATCTTCTGTGTGCCAGGCACCATGCCAGAGGCTTTAAGTACTTCATCTTACTTCACTCCTCAAATAGCCCTGTTAGAAGCCTATTTTATGCAAAAGGAAACTGCAGCTGGGGGTAAGTAACTTGCCAAGGGGTCACATAGCTAGAAAGTGGTGGACCCTAGATGTAAGCGCAGCCATTCTGACCCCACAGTCCACATTCCTTTGAGCCAGTCCATTGAGAGTCCTCAGGCAATGTGGAGGGTCCCCAGGTCTCGCTCCTCCTCAGATCTTGCATCTCAGCATGCTCCTACCACATCAGTTGACATTAGCACAGCTTTTCCATTAGGAGAACGAAGTGAAACTCCTGGTAGAACGGATGATGGCTCTGCAGACGGACATCGTGGACTTACAGAGGAGCCCCATGGGCCGGAAGCAGGGGGGAACATTGGACGACCTGTGAGTACTGACTGGGGGGCCCCTCTGTGCCTAGCACATACAGATAACCCTGGAGCTTCGGTGTGTGTGTCCAGGGCACCCTCAGTGGCTGTGTGGGACCATTCTCTAGAGCATGCTCCCCTGTGGGGTCACCTCCAGCAAATCATCACTGAGCCTCAGTTTCCAAATCTGTTCAGTGGCAAGAAAAGCAGTCTTACCTCACGAAGTTGTAAGGATGAATTCAGGTAACGCATTTGAGACGGAGGCCATAATCTGTAAAGGCTCTAAAATGCAAGCAGCCTCTACCCCTGTATCAGACTCCCCTGATTTGTCCCACCCACCCTGACCCAGGCATAGCTCAGAACAGAAAGTAAGATAGAGAAGTAGAGAAGGAAGAACCTGACAAGGGGGAATTCGGACCTGGAATCCGTTCGTTTGAGTCTTTGTCAGGTATTTGGCATTGACTCCAGGAGGGGAGGAGGGGTCTAGGCAGATCACTCCTACCTGAAGGAGATCACATGTCCTCCTGGCGTGCAGATGGAGGGAACCGGGCAGGCCGGGTCAGCCTCTTGAGGGCTGTGTCACCGTGAGCTCAGCAGTGTTCCCTGATTCTCTCACTAGGATTCTTAGGACAGGAGCTCCAAATGTCAGAACTTTGATTCTGTCTTTTCTCTAATCAACCCTTTATTCTCCTCTAGTTCTTTTATTTGTATTTGTATTATTTAAGAGACAGGGTCTTGCCCTGTTGCCCAGGCAGGAGTGCAGTGGCACAATCATAGCTCACTGCAACCTTGACCTCCCAGGCTCATGCAGTCCTCCCACCTCAGCCTCCCAGGTAACTGGGACTACAGGCGCATGCCACCGTGCTCAGCTAATTTAAAAAAATATATATATTTTTGGCTGGGCACAGTGGCTCACACCTGTAATCTCAGCACTTTGGGAGGCCAAGGTAAGAAGATTGCTTGTGAGCCGAGAAGTTCGAGACCAGCCTGGGCAATGTGGTGAAACTCTATCTCTACCAAAAAAATATAAAAATTAGCCATATTTGACCTCAAATCTAGACAGAACTTCTTTGTATATTTTAGAGAGGAGCAAGCAAGGGAGCTGTACAGGAGACTAAGGGAAAAGCCTCGAGGTAAGTGGGGTTCTGTGTCTGCCTTGGGCTTCTCCTTATCTCATTTATGGGGCATCACTACTCTCTGCTGGCTTCCTTGAGGAACTATGCTACCCTCCCCTCTCCAGACCAGCGAACTGAGGGTGACAGTCAGGAAATGGTACGGCTGCTGCTTCAGGCAATTCAGAGCTTCGAGAAGAAAGTGCGAGTGATCTATACACAGCTCAGGTATGAGCCCCGCCCTTCCTACTCTGGAGGAAGGACTGGGAGATGCAGGCTGGGTGTGAGGCCACCTTCCTCCCTCCTCTCTGATTCACTGGACCTCATGAAGAGACTTTCTGCAGCTGCTGACTGGATGCACAGCTGCCATGGGTTCCATTTTCTCCAGCCCAAATGCCATTAGTTTGTCATGTTTATTCTTTGCAGTAAAACTGTGGTTTGCAAGCAGAAGGCGCTGGAACTGTTGCCCAAGGTGGAAGAGGTGGTGAGCTTAATGAATGAGGATGAGAAGACTGTTGTCCGGCTGCAGGAGAAGCGGCAGAAGGAGCTCTGGAATCTCCTGAAGATTGCTTGTGTGAGTGAGTGCTGTGGCCCCAGGCCCTTGGCCCATCAGCCTCCTGTGCCTTTCTGCCTCCGTGTACTGCCGCCATTCCACACGGGACGCCATAGAGCCACCAGCAGTCCACTCGGCTGCTGCTCAGGTTTCACTTCACTGTTATTTGACTTGGTGTGAGCAGGGAGGTCAGAGGAAGGACCTGTGCTAATCATTTTCATTCATCTGTGTATTACTTTCCTGTGGCTACTATAAAGATTAGCACAAACTGAAGGGCTAAAACAACAGAAATTTGGGCTAGGCACGGTGACTCATGCCTGTAACCCCAGCAATTTGGGGAGGCCAAAGTGGGAGGATTGCTTGAGCCCAGGAGTTCAAGGCTGCAGTGAGCTGTGATTATGCCACTGCCCTCCAACCTGGGCAACAGAGCTGTCTCTACTAAAAACAAAAACAAATGTGTTATCTGAGCTCTAGAGCCCAGAAGTCCCGTGTGAGCAGGGTTGAGCTCCCTCTGAGGGCTCTTGGGGAGGGACCATCCTTGCTTCTTCCAGCTCCCGGTGGCTCCAGGTGTTCTTTGGTGTGTGACTCCAGTCTCTGTTTCTGTCTTCGTGTGACCCCTGTGTCCCTTATCTGTGACTCTTACAAGAACACTTGTCATTGGATTTGGGTCCCACCCAAATAGCCCAGAGTGATGTCATCTCAGGATCTCTAAGGACATTTTCTCCAAGTACTATCACACTCACATGCTCCAGGAGTTGGGATGTGGGTATATCCTTCTTAGGGCCACCAATTCAGCCCACCATCATGCACAGCAGTGCACCTTGGTTGACCATCATCTGCGTCTGCGCTGCCCTCAGTGCCATAAGCCAGGCTTTCTGTGCACACCATCTTAACGTAGCTGTGAGTCCACAGAATGCCACACGGTGGGGAAATGGGAAATGAAACAGCCAAGAACTAAGACGGGCAGACCTGGCCGTGTCATGGGAGCCAGAGCTGCTGGGAGTGCAAGCCCCATTGTGAAAGGCTGCAGAGAAGGTGACATGAATGGAAGAGTGATTTAGGCATCAGTTGCCTTTAAGAGCAAAGGGAAGGAGACAGGGAGATGATTGCTCATGGTGGAAGCAGGAGGTGGTGCATTAGGAGATTCTCATTGTCAAAGGCAGAGGGGACAATCCACACACAGTGCAGAGAACAGAGGGGCTGGGGTCACGTGCCAGAGCACTGGGCATGCCTTGGGAGTGGGAGTGACACATCCTCCGGTAAGAAGAGAAGAAAGGGAGAAAGCAGGATGACAAGGTAGAGAGGATCTGAAGAGGAGAGGGAGGTGCAGGTGTGCACAGGTGATAGCCTGATGTGCCGTCTATATCCCTTGAGCATTTATTGAGTGCTAACTGTATGCCCAGCAAGACACACAGGTGAGAAGGCATGGCACCTGTTCCAAGGAGGGCCTGATCCTTTGAGGGGCACAGATAGAGGCATGAGTAAGAGCCGTTCAGGGCAGGAAGGGCTAGGAAGCAGCTCCAGGAGGCATGAGCTGCAGTTTCCATGCACAGGGGGAGCTCTAGTTTGTCTTAGAGGAGAGGGAGCAACAAGAAGGTTCACAAGGAGCTGTTCCAGCTGAAGAGTGAGGATGTTCCAGGACAGAGACGTTGCTTTATCAAAGGCAGAGAGCCTGGGGAGTCAGTGTGTTCCGAGTGGGGATAGGCTGGTGTGTGTGGGGAAGGCTACGATGGAGGATGAAGCTGCTGAGGTAGGCAAGGGTGAGCTTACGCGGGCCACACTTTGTTTTCTTTTCTTTTTTTTTTTTTTCAAGACAACATCTTGCTCTGTCTCCCATGCTGAAGTGCAGCTGTGCAATCTCAGTTCACTGCAACCTCCACCTCTCAGGTTCAAGTGATTCTCCTGCCTCAGCCTCCCGAGTAGCTGGGACTATAGGCTCATCCCACCACACCTGGCTAATTTTTGTACTTTTAGTAGAGATGGGGTTTCACCGTGTTGGCCAGGCTGGTCTCAAACTCCTGGCCTCAAGAGATCCACCTGCCTTGGCCTCCCAAAGTGCTGGGATTAATGGCATGAGCTACTGCGCCTGGCCCATGTCCATTTTCAAAGCACACAGGACACATCGCAGTATCTGTCTTTTCCCTTGATATTAAAGGAATTGAGTGTGGGGATATGATCACATCTGGGATTTTGGGAAGTCCCTCTCCAGGCAGCTGGAGAATCTGAGCCCTTGGCCAACCTCAGCACTGAGAAGGGCCCCTCAGCAGGGTTGGAGTTGAGCCACCCCTGTGCAGCACAGGACGGGGCGGGGCAGGAGCTGGGGCAGGGCCTGGCAGGGAGGGAGCCAGGCAGCGCAGGAGCCATCCCCTGCCACACTTTCGGTCAAGGGCAGAAGCACAGGAGGTCAATGCTGGGCCTCTCCCAGGCATGGTCAGCAGGGAAGGTGCAGCAGGAGGACCAGGAATGGAGGCTTGGGCGCTTGCATGGCTCCTTGACTTGTGGGCCTTGAGGTTTCGCTAGAGGGGAGGATGTGGAGCCAGGAGGGTTCCATGGCCTGAGGGACATGTGAGGGGATGAAGGACTGCAGGCCGCAATGAGTGCCAGGAGCGGGGGTTGGGGGACTACACAGGTGGGTTGGGGACCATGCAGGGCAGAGATCAGTGGAGGGGTGACCTGAAGGTTGGCCGGCGGTCATGGGCTGTGAGCTGAGGAGGCTCAGGTAGCTGGAACAGGAGCCCCTGCTTGACCCTTTGGGCTGGGAGGAGCAGTGGCTGCAGCCCCTTCGGAGTCAGTGCATCCTGGTTTCTTCTCAGCCAGGTCATAGAGGATATGAGCCACAGGAACTCCCATAGCCTTTGTGTGTGTGTCTGTCTTCTACCTGGAAAAGAGTAAAAATACTTTCCTGTTCTTTTCTTGTAAAAGTTCATTAAGGGGCCGGATGCAGTGGATCATGAATCCTAGAACTTTGGGAGGCTGAGGCAGATCACCTGAGGTCAGGAGTTCGAGACCAGCCTGGTCAATACGGTGAAACACTGTCTCTACTAAAAATACAAAAATTAGCTGGGTGTAGTGGCACATGCCTGTAGTCCCAGCTACTTGGGAGGCTGAGGCAGGAGAATTGCTTGAACCCAGGAGGTGGAGGTTACAGTGAGCCAAGATCGCTCATTGCACTCCACCTGGGTGACAGAGCGAGACTCTCAATCATTATCAATCAATCAAGCAATAAAGCCGATGAAAATAAAAAAACCTGCAATAAATGTAGGCACCCAGGTCTCCTTAAATTTAGAATCCTTTCCTCAAAAGTCCCCCTGTTGATACAGAAACACTTTTGAAGCCAGATATGAAGCACCAGCTGCCCCCCAGGTAGGGGTGCCGACTGGTAGGCTGTAGGGTTAGCTCTGGCATCTGGCAGTCAGTTGTCTCCTGAGAAAATACTGTGGTGTGAATGCAAAATGTGATTCGTCACTTGGCTCCTAATTTCTTTTGATTTTGTCCCCTAGAGCAAGGTCCGTGGTCCTGTCAGTGGAAGCCCGGATAGCATGAATGCCTCTCGACTTAGCCAGCCTGGGCAGCTGATGTCTCAGCCCTCCACGGCCTCCAACAGCTTACCCGAACCAGCCAAGAAGAGGTAGGTCCCCGTTAGCAGCGCCAAGTGTGACTGTCGAGGGCACGTCAGGAGATTGGGGATGGAGGCGTTTGTCACTGGTAAATGTCTGTCCAATGATATCACTACCTCTCTGGATGTTTGTTGCATCTGCTAGGTCCTGTGGGGACAAAAGTGTTACATGTTTTGCTCTCCTAGTCCCTTGAAACTTACTAACTAGTTTCTTTGTCCAAGGCTTGGATGACTAACTGCTTAATGAGAACATTGGAAATGCTGGTTGGGCACATGCTGCTACCTTTTATCCATAGGAAGCCACATTCCCTTCAGGGAGGCCCACTTCATCTTTCATCTCCCCTGAGCCATCTGCCCCCACTCACCCTACCACTCCCTTGAGTTACCAAGTCACCACCCTCCTTCTGGTGCCACTGACCTTCCCGTTCTTCCCGTCCTCTGCCTCCTCTTGCCTGAACCATGGCGGCAGGGCTTTCTGCGTCCTGCCTCCTGCCTTTCTGCTGCCAAGCCCTGTGTGGTTGAATTAATCTTCACAAAATACCACTCTGACCAAGGTATTCCTTGGTCAGTCATGAATAACAGCTTCCCCCTCCGTTATAGATGCTCAGGTCTGAGCTTTCTTCAGGTCTCATCTGTGCCAGTAGCACAGTATCAAATTCTCAGGTCCTGCCGGAGACCTCACTTGGGAGCTCAGGGTTGGGGCCCAGCAGTCTGTGTCTAGCAGCCCTCCGCCCATTCTCCAGCACACTGCAGGCCACCTCTGTTCCCACGGTCGTCCCTTCCTGTGGTTTGTTTTGTTTGACACTTTCTGTGTGCAGGGCTCTATGGGTTTCTGCAGGAACTAATCTCTAGGCATGGGAAACACTGATGATTGCCTGGGGCAGGGGAGGAGGATGGGAGTGACTGATAATGCAAGGTTTCTTCTGAGGATGAAGAAAACATTCTGAAACTAGACATGGTGATGGTTGCACAACTCTGTAAATATGCGAAAACCCTTGAATTGTACACTTTAAATGGGTGAGCTTTATGGTATGTAAATTATATCTCAATACAGTCTGCTTTGAAGAATCTTGTTCTTGTCCTTGGGGACTTTGTAGCCTATTTTGATATTTATGTGACCTTGGATACTTAATTTTCTCTCGGCCGTATGGCACATTCTTGTAATCCTAGCACTTTGGGAGGCCGAGGCAGGAGGTTTGCAGGAGTTTGAGGCAAGCCTGGGCAACGTAGTGAGACTGCTTCTCTTTTTTTTTTTTGAGACGGAGTTTCGCTCTTGTTGCCCAGGCTGGAGTGCAATGGCGCAATCTCAGCTCACCTCAAACTCAGCCTCCTGGGTTCACGCGATTCTCCTGCCTCAGCCTCCCGAGTAGCTGGGATTACAGGCATGAGCCACCAGGCCTTGCTAAATTTGTGTTTTTATTAGAGACAGGGTTTCTCCAGCCTGTTGGTCTGGCTGGTCTTAAACTCCAGACCTCAGGTGATCCGTCCGCCTCAGTCTCCCAAAGTGCTGGGATTACAGGCGTGAGCCACCGCATCCGGCCCTTTTTTTTTGTTAAATAAAAAGTACTTCCCCAACCTCTCATGAGCTCCTGGAGTATAGTAGCTAGGCCAGGAGCCTCTTCCATTCCCTTCTGGGGCAGGCACTGAGCCTTTAGCCTAGCTAGAGGCCCTGTAGCTGAGGTTTGGCAAAAATGTACTCTGAGCTCCTGCCATCAGATTGTCACATTTTGCAGAGTGAGAGGAGTTCCGGGGCACTGTCTTCCCTTACGTGGCTTATTCCCTTCAATGATGTCCTCAAAGCTCTAGAAAGGTAGACCTGGGTATGTAGGATGTCTCTTGTCTCCCCACAGCATAGAGCTGAGGTTAGAAAAAGATGTTTTATTACATGCTGCGCTTTCTCAATGTGGCCCAATCCTCAGAGGAAACATGGGTTTCTTATTATAGAAAAGAGAGAGATCAGATTAGATGAAACCAAATCCCAGAACTGCTTTTCAACAGATTCCAAGGAACTATGGAACCCTGATAAATTGGTTGGCCCTTTTTTTTTTGTCTACTTCAGAAATTGGAAAACAGGTGATTTGGAGAATATCTTTAGATTTTGGCAGTTTGAGAATTAAATTCAGCTATCTAGTAAGTCAGAAAGCAGAAAGAGCTCTTTTTACTTCTGACTTTTTATGGAGATCTGTTTGCCTTTTTGGCAGTAATGCTCATGTGTGGAAAGTGCATAACAAGATGAAAGTATTAGTCAATGGGTTGGTGTTTTAAGACACTCAGGATCAAAATAATTGTTACTTCATTTAAAAAGTATTATCAAAACTCTTTAGCATATTTTAAAATAGCAGTGTTAGCTCTGATAACTAATAATGATCGCTTTCTAATAATTTGATCATTTTCTTTAGTGAAGAACTGGTGGCCGAAGCACATAACCTGTGCACCCTGCTAGAAAATGCCATACAGGACACCGTGAGGGAGCAAGACCAGAGTTTCACGGTAACAGCCTGTGTGAGCCCCCTGCGATTCCATGTCCTTTCATTCTATAGCAAAAGAGAAAAGAAAATGGAAACACAATCTGGCATTATCCCCAACCTCAGTGTTTGTTTGTTTGTTTATGACAGGGTCTTTCCCTGTCACCCAGGCTGGAGTGCGGTGGCATGATCTTGGCTCACTGCAACCTCTGCTTCCCGGGTTCAAGTGATTCTCATGCCTCAGCCTCCTGAGTAGCTGGGACTATAGGCGTGCGTCACCACACCCAGCTGATTTTTTCAGTGCATATTTATAATTTTCCATTACACATTTTTTATTATTCATAATAATAGTGATGACTAACAATTATTGAAGGCTTACAACTACATATATGCATTATCTTATTTAATCCTTGCAACACTTAATTCCTATGATGAGGAGGAAGGTAGCATTTTCCCCAGAAGCCTGTCCCCACCTGCACCATTGGTACTACTGCTGAGGATTTGTGTGTTGAGTGCTGGGCTGGGAGCGGGAACCAGCCATGGCCATGTCCTCAGGGCCTTGGAGCTTAGCAGTAGGTAGTACTAGTTATGAGACCACTAGTCAAGATATAGGTACATTAAGACAAAGCTTCATTGTTGAGAGAATCCTGCATCATTTGCCTAGATCTTTACATGGTCTTTACCTGCTAATCACTTGCTAACCTCCCCTAACTTTAAGCTTTTCGGAAGAATTGCAGGGGATACTACTGTGAATTGCAGCCTTTGCTGATGTAGTCGCATGTCCTCCTCCAGTCTGTGGGCATTCTGTATTTCTTGCTGCTCTCTTCCTCCTGGCACAATAATGTTTTGATCAGTTCATTGCTTACTTGCACGTCCGTGGGAGGAAGAGGAAGTCTCATCAGGCCGAGTCATGTGGTGAGGCTGGAAATCCATAGCTGAGATTAGCTACCCACAGTGAGCACGAGAGTGAGTGCTGTGAGCCACGGTGGTACTGACATCGCCTTTCTAATTCCCACAGTCACAGAATCTTAAGGACTCTGAGCCAATCCAAAGAAAAGATCCTGTACAGTTTGAATATGTAACTTAGCTCAAGAGTGCCCTGCAGTCACAAAACTTATTAATAAAAGGGTTTGGCTTTTTAATTTGTATTTGTTTAATTAATTTATTTATTTTATGCAGCCTGGGTCTTGCTATGTTGCCCAGGCTGGTCTTGAACTCCTGGCCTCAAGCAATCCGCTCGCCTCTGGCTCCCAAAGTGCTGGGACCACAGGCATGAGCCACCATACCTAGCCAATAAAGGGGTTTCAATATATTTCTTTTTATTTTTGTTTGTTGTTTTTTTTTTGAGATGGAGTCTCGCTCTTTCGCCCAGGCTGGAAAGCAATGGTATGATCTCAGCTCACTGCAACCCCTGCCTCCCAGGTTCAAGTGATTCTTCTGCCTCAGCCTCCTAAGTAGCTGGAACTATAGGAGCTTGCCACCACGCCAGGCTAATTTTTGTATTTTTAGTAGAAACAGGGTTTCACCATTTTGGCCAGGCTGGTCTCGAACTCCTGACGTCATGATCTGCCCACCGTGGCCTCCCAAAGTGTTGGGATTATAGGCGTGAGCCACTGCACCCGGCCGGGTTTCAGTATATTTCTAAATTGTCCTGATTGCCTCCTGAAGAGTAACAATAACCTGAAATGTGTTGGTGGCTGTTGTATTTTTAACATGTCTGTTGACTTTCAGGCCCTAGACTGGAGCTGGTTACAGACGGAAGAAGAAGAGCACAGCTGCCTGGAGCAGGCCTCCTGATGTGGGGGAACTTGACCCCCTGACATGGGGCTGTCCATAGCAGACCTTGTGCAGTGGGGGGACTCGACCCCCTGACATGTGGCTGCCTGGAGCAGGCCTCCTGACATGGGGCTGCCTGGCTGCAGCTCTCACATGGCGGTTCCTGCTGCACTGATGGCCCAGCAGTCTCTGGTATCCAGATGGAGCTCTCACTTAAGCAGCTGTGACTTTCACCCAGGACCCAGGGCGCAGCCCTCCGCAGGCACTGCCGGCACCTTGTCTGCACACTGGAGGTCCTCCATTACAGAGGCCCAGCGCACGATGCCGGCCCCACGAGCGTTCAGGGCTACAGCCACAGCAGCTCCTTCCTCTGCCTTGAGAAAAGTGCTTGGAGTACGGTTTGCCACACACGTGACTGGACAGTGTCCAATTCAAATCTTTCAGGGCAGAGTTGGAGCAGCGCTTGGTGCCAGCCTGTCCTCTCCTGCTCTCCAATGGCCCCGCTCCCTGTCCTCTCTCACTTTACAGCTTGTGTTTCTTCTGGATTCAGCTTCTCTTAAACAGACAGTTTAATTATAGTTGTGGCCTGGCCCCATCCTCACTTCCTCTTATTATTTCACTGCTGCTAAAATTGTATTTTTACCTACTGCTCTGGTGGTTGTCCTCTTTTCGGCAAAGTTGGAGTGAGTGCCAAGCTCTCCATCTGTGGTCCTTTCAGCCACAGAGAGACCGTAGTAAGGGTAGGAGAGCAGCTGCCTTATTCTGAGTCCCAAAGATTACTTGGGGGTGATTGTCACAGAGGAGGGACAGAAAGGATATCTGCTGACCGCTGGCCTGCCCACACCATGCCCACGTCTCCGTTCCTGCTCAAGAATGTGTGCGTGTGGCAGTGCTGGGCTGGGGAGTCCCTGTCTCTCCCAGCATCTAGCAGTATTAAATGGATTCATTTTAAAAATAGCTTCTATATTTTGTAACATGTCTCAAACACTCATACTGGGTTCCACAATCCACTGTTAGAATACCGATGGTTAGGGTTTCTGAACTAAATAATGTATCGTGCCTGGATCATTACTAGTGCCATAACCCTGCTTCTTCAACATTTCACAGAACTTCTCTTTTATATAAAGGCAAGAGCATAAAATGAGTTCAGATGATCACAAACAGGTGAGTGTTTTTGGAGAAGAAAGTTGGAGTAGGAGACTTTCACAAGTATGGAGATAGAATGAAGCGTTCTTTGGTCAAGTAAGTTTAGGGAATGATTAATGTTTCACTTGCTTTATGGAGATTCACACTATGTACTGGGAAAGTATCTGAAAAGACTTAAAATAAAGAAACCCGCTTAACTTTGTGTAAAAACACTGTTTACCAATGTCATTTGGCTATAGAAACATTTTCTCCTGCTGATTGTGTGTGTGAAACATGTATTAACATTCCAATGAAGTAGCATTTAATAAAGCACGATTTTGGAAACCTGGTAAATGACAGTGGGAAATAACACCCAAAAGGCAAGGATGGGGTCAGATTGGGGAGGGAAAGGATGTTGGGCTAAAGGCTGTAAGCTTATGTTACAGGCCACTGAAGAATTTTGACCAGGAAAATGCCAACCAAAGCAGTCATTTTAAAAGTTTATGGCTGTTCAGTTACAGAACAAGTTGTGAAAAGAAAGAAAAATGGAAAAAAAAAAAAGTTTATGGCTGGAACAGTATAATTGATTAAAAAGTGAAAAGCCAGGCCAGGCGCGGTGGCTCACACCTGTATTTCCAGCACTTTGGGAGGCTGAGGCAGGCAGATCACCTGAGGTCGGGAGTTCGAGACCAGCCTGACCAACATGGAGAAACCCTGTCTCTACTAAAAATACAAAATTAGCCAGGTGTGGTGGGGCACACCTGTAATCCCAGCTACTCGGGAGGCTGAGGCAGGAGAATTGCTTGAACCTGGGAGGCAGAGGTTGCAGTGAGCCGAGATCGCACCATTGCACTCCAGCCTGGGCAACAAGAGCGAAATTTTGTCTCAAAAAAAAAAAAAAGAAAATCCAGGAGTTAGAATGTCTGCTTCCAAAAAGATGAGATAGATACACTTTTTCCTCTCAGTAAGTACAGCTAAACTCCTTGGTCATGTAAACAAACACAAGACTCTGAAAGGTAGATATAAGATGGAAGACTATCCCTGGACCTTGGGATCTGAGGAACGACTCTGGTAGTTATTCCGTGGCTTTTCTTTTTGTCTCAAGATTGAGTGCTGGCTTTAGGAGGCCAAGGCGGGTGGATCAGGAGGTCAGGAGTTTGAGACCAGCCTGACCAACGTGGTGAAACCCCATCTCTACTAAAAATACAAAAATTAGCTGGGTGTGGTGGCATGAAGCTGTAATCCCAGCTACTCAGGAGGCTGAGGCAGGAGAATCGCTTGAACCCGGGAGGCGGAGGTTGCAGTGAGCCAAGATCATGCCACTGCACTCCAGCCTGGGTGACACAGCGAGACTATGTCTCAAAACAACAACAAAAAAAAGATTGAGTGCTGGAGAAGCCGACCAATGGGCACAGACAAGAAAGCCTCAAGAAAGCCTGCTCTCTCTACCTGCGTTAGTTTCCTAGACCTGCTGTAGTCAGTTACCACAACTTTGGTGGCTTAAATGACAGAAACTTATTCTCTCCCAGTTCTGGAGGCCAGAAGTCTGAAATAAAGATGTGAACAGGACCACACCTCTTCTGAAGGCTCTAGGGGGGTTCTGTCCCTGGTGGCATCCAGCTTCTGGTGGCTTCAGGCAATCCTTGACTTGTGACTGCATCTCTGCCTTTAGGTCATATTGCTGCCGCTTTCTCTGTCACATCTCTGCTATGTATCTCTTACAATAATACTTGCCATTGGATTTAGAGCCAATTTGAAAAACCCAGGATAAGCACTTTCTCTCAAGATGTTTCATGTAATCACAGTTTGCCATATGAGGTAATACAGGCTCTGGGGATTATGATATGGACCTCTTCTTGGGGGCCACCATTCAGCCCACTACAATCCACTCTCTGGCACCCCAAAATCCGTATTTGTCCTGCATGAAAAATACATTTATTCTGCCCAACATCTCCCAAAGTGTCAACTCATACAGCATGAACTAAGACCAAATTTGCATCTATATATTAGCTCAGAAGTCCTGCATCTCATCATCTAATCAGATGTGGGTGAGACCCCATGCATGATTCATTTTAGGATTAAATTTCTCTGGCTGTGGACCTGTGATACTACAGGTTATCAGCTTCTAAATAACTTTGGAATTTGGATAAATACATTTATTTAAGACTGATGTAATAGGCATGTGATAGATGTTCTCATTCTGAAAGGGAAAATTTGAAGGGATAAAGAAGTCACCATTCCCAACCAATTTCGATCCAGCAGAGAAAATTCTATTAGGATTCAAGGCCTGAAAATAATTCCCTAGCTTGAAGTGCCACCCACTGGGCCCACAGCAGTTCTGCAGACCTTTGTGCCTGCTCACAGCAGAACCATGGGCCTCTCTGTACCCATGGTGGCTCCATAGGCCTCTGAGTCTGTGCTCACAGTGACATCATTGGCCTGTGTCTCTGCATCCATCACTTCTGTCTGCTTCTCTAGCCTCTGTCTCTGTGCCCCTGGATCCGCCCCTGGAGTCATTCTTGCTTTTTCTTGAAGGATGGCATGTTTGCAGCCCAGTAGCTCTATCAATCCATTTCCTGCCTGTAGCAGTTTGGAAGTCAATAGGCTTTTCTCATTTCACACTCTGTCTGTCACTTCCAGGCTAAGCTGTTTCTGCTGATGTAACATTCTCAAAAACCTTGTGGGTCCCCTGTGTATGTCTTGGAGTTCAATGCCATTAGACAAGAGGGTCCTCCACAAATTTTCTGGGATAATCCCATCTCTATTCCTGGCATCTATTGAGATGGTTGAGTGAGTCCAAGAGTCCCATGCTTCATCTCTTCATGCCACCATACCCGGTACATTTTTCTTATTTTTGTAAAAGAGATGGGGTCTCGCCATGTTGCCCAGTCTGGTCTTGAACTCCTGGACTTGATCCTCCTGCCTCCGCCCCCTGGAGTGCTGGGATTACAGGTGGCCATGTTTGACACTTCAGCAAAACTGCAATTTAAGATATTAATATTTATCGAGTACTTATGTGGAAACAAAAATTAAGTCCCTTCTCCCATGGAGCTGGCATTGCACATTGGTGGGAGTGAGCAGGAGTGCATAATGTGCAAGCCATATGTGAAAGTTTCCAGTCCTTCTTAGTGCTATGAAGGAAACACACACACGGTAAAAACCTGGGCCTGGGCCTGGTCCAGGAACGTGACAAGGGTGTGACTGCCAGTCTGGGACCTGAGTGATGAGAAGAAGGCAGCCAGGGAAAGACCCATACAATGAGGGGACAACACTGAGCAGGCACATGTATGCATGAAATAGGGACATGTGTGTGTCCTAAACGAGAAAAGTGGGAAGAAATGCAGTAGGAGAGCAGGCAGGAGATGGATCACATAAGGCCTTGTGGGCCATGAAAAGGAGCTTGGATTTTTTTTTTTTTTTTTTTTTTTTAAGACTCTCTCGTTGCCCAGACTGGAGGGCAGTAGCGCGATCTCGGCTCACTGCAGCCTCCGCCTCCAGGGTTCAAACAATTCTCCTGCCTCAGCCTCCCAAGTAGCTGGGATTACAGGCGCCCACCACCATGCCTGGCTACTTTTTGTATTTTTAGTAGAAATGGGGTTTCACCATGTTGACTAGGCTGATCTGGAACTCCTGACCTCAGGTGATCCACCAGCCTCAGCCTCCCAAAGTGCTGGAATTACAGGCACGAGCCACTGCACCCCGCCAGGAGCTTGGATTTTATCCTAAGTGCAGTAGGAGGGTGTATAAATAAATAGGGACATATTTTGATACTACATCCTGAAAAGATCACCCGTCCTGTTTGGGGAATGTTCTGTAAGAGGACAAGAGCAGAAGCAGGAAGCCCACTGAGGAGGCTTTGGCAACAGTTCAGGAGGTCATGGAAGTTTGAGCTAGGGCAGTGGCAGCTGAAGGGTTGAGTGGTCATCCAGTTCAGCACATATTCCTGAGAGAACAGATAAGGTCTGCTGGCAGACGGGATGTGGGGTGTGAAAAGAGCAATTAAGAATGACTCCTATGGGTTTGGCCTGATAGCAGGGTGGATTAAAATGCTATTAACTGAGATGGGGGAAAGTTAAAGAGAAGCTGGTGGGGCAAGAGTCAGGAGTTCTTTAGGACACTTTATCTTTGAGATGCCTATAATGGACTAGGGCTATCCAGCAGACAGCCTGATGTATGAGACTGGAACTCAAGGGACAGGTCAGGACTTGAACTATGAGTTTAGGAGACTTCAAGCTAGACATGCCATTTAAACAGGTAAAACTGGACAAGGTGGAAAAGCTGGTTTGAAGATTGAAGTGTGAAGCCATTTCCCATAAAGGCTGGAGAGTGGAGGAGGAGCTGGGAACAATTGCTCACGTGCACACGCGTGTGCACGCACACACACACACACCCTGCTGAGGAGCAGCCAGTGAGGAAAAAGGAAACCCAGAGCATGTGGAATCTTAGAAGCCAATTGAAGCAAGTTATTTCAAGAAGAAAGTTGTGAAGCAGATCAAATGTAGGTTATTCTAAGATGACAAGGACAGATAATGGATTATTTTCCTTGGTTTCTCTGGCACTAATTTTAAAAATATAATATTTGTAAAAATGGGCTGGGTGCAGTGGCTCACGCCCATAATCCTAGCCCTTTAGGAGGCCAAGGCCAAGGTCAGGAGTTTGAGACCAGCCTGGCCAACATGGTGAAACCCCATCTCTACTAAAAATACAAAAATTAGCTGGGCGTGGTGGTGGGATCCTGTAATCCCAGCTACTAGGGAGGCTGAGGCAGGAGAATCACTTGAACCGGGGAGGCAGAGGTTGCAGTGAGCCGAGATCATGCCATTGAACTCTGGCCTGCGGGACAAGAGCGAAACTCTGTCTCAAAAAAACCAAAGAAAATTGTAAAAATGATCCCACAGTTCCCTACGTTTGTAACTTTTAAAATTCAGAGGTAAATACATTTTTATTTAAGGAGGAATAATTCTTCAGAGCAAAATAATCTGAATATCACCTGGAATAGAGATTGGACAGAAAAAAATGTGAACGGGAAAAACTAGGACAAGTCATAAGTAAATGACGGTGAGAATAAAGAGAATAAATGAGAGTGATCATGGCTCACTGCAGCTTAACTAATCAGATAGTTAAGAAGTTGCAGGCATAAAGTTAAAAAGCAAGTACTAAATTGAGGAAAACAAATATTTACAAAATTTTTACAAAAGCTATCCATAAAAGGGCAAATAGTAATATATAGAAAGATCTACCAGATTAGTAACAAACTACCCCCATTAGAAAAATGAGTAAATGATATGAATAGGAAATTCAAAAAAAGAAGAATTACAGATTTCCAATAAGCATAACTTAAGATATACACTGATACTGTAAGGAAACATAATCACCACAGCCTTGCTAATCAAAGAAACTAATATTTATTGGAAAATATTGGAAAATAATGGGAATTTTTAACAGACTGGGTTAGAAGACTAGAAGTGTATGTCCCAAAAATATTAATAATAGTTCAGCTGTAGGGTGAGATCACTGATTTTAATTTTCTCCTTTTATACATTTTCCAGATTTCTCTACAGCAACTACATATCATTTTGTAATAAGATTTTAATTTGTCGATGCACAAAGCAATTGCCTGGAATTGCAGTTCGATATGAACCCAGGAGTTACGCTTGTAAAATAAACTATTGCTGATGTCACATTTCCATTTCTCGAGCAGATTGTAAATTTCTCAGATGTAGGTCATCATGTTATAATGAGGGTTCCATTGCTCATGATCTAGATAAAACACTTCTCCGTTTCTTGCAGTCTCTTCATTAATTTGGTCCCTACCGCAAAGGTAGGGGGATTAAAAATAAAATATCTTTTGACACTGGTTGGCAGGTGTACTAACACGTTGTGTGCGGAAGGACTCCTCGGCATGGTTCACGACAGGCTCCGGCAGCGCCCTAGTACTAAGGGGCTGCACTGGAGTGTGGACTGCCCGGTATCGTTAGAGAAAGTTTTGACAGTGTGACGCCAGAGTCGCCTCTGACCTCGAACAAAATGCGCCATGCATTGGGTCGCTATTACAATGCACATTTATGTGCAGGAAGCCAACCCACCAGCGCCAAGTATTTCAGAATCAAGATCGCACTCCTGTTTTCCCTTCTAAGGAAAGGATGCCAGATAAATACTGGGAAAACGGATTTAATCTCTTAAGTCAGAACTCCAGGTCTTCCCAAAGGAAGGCCCCTGGGCTGTCATTCTGAGGTGCCTATTTCCTCCGCGCCGAGTCCGCGTCCACGAGTCCACAAACCCTCCGGGTTTCCTCTACTCACCGGCCGCGGGCGGGCGCGCCCCTCTAGCCCCGCCCCGCTTTGTCCCGCCCTGCCCAGGACGCGTGACGTCACAACAAGCGCCGTGCGCCGCGCCCCCTGTCAGGGACAGCCATTGTTCCGCCGGTCGCGCCGGTCGCGCCGGAGCTGGGTTGCTCCTGCACCCCTGTCTAAGTCCTGGTACCTCCTTCAGGCTGGGAGAGGGCCCTGGTTCTGAACACTCTGGGGTTCTCGGGTGCAGGCCGCCATGAGCAAACGGAAGGCGCCGCAGGAGACTCTCAACGGGGGAATCACCGACATGCTCACGGGTTAGCACCCGGCCGGGCCCCGCTGGCTTTCTTCTTTCTTTCCAGCCCCTTCGCCTGCCTTTCTTCTCTCCCACCCCGACTGTCCAGTGGGTGGGGTTGGCTCCTTGCAGCGGGTCGTCTTCCGTGGGGATCTCCCTCCGGCGCCCCTGGCTGGTCGTCAGTCCTGCCGGCGACACCTGGGCCATCGCTTGGGCTGCTTTTGGTCTGGCCCTTGAAGGAAATGGGTGGTCACTGTATCTTAGAGGCTGCCACATGCCCTTCCAGAAAACAGTTCTCGTTTGTTTACTCGTGGTTCTTGTTCACTCGAGCCTTCTGTTGCCTTTCAGAACTCGCAAACTTTGAGAAGAACGTGAGCCAAGCTATCCACAAGTACAATGCTTACAGGTGGGACAGTGCAGCATTTTCGGGTAGCATACGTTCTGGGATACCCTGTTTGGTGTGGCAGTTAACAGGACTGAGGGCCCAGTGGATATTTGGTCCATCTGCAAGAGCGGGAAAAAAGCAAGAATCGAGGCTGGTACTTTACTCAGTATTTCTTGAAGAATGTGGGCAGCGCTTTATAGGATCAGTTCAGATAAGTTCCCAATTCTGATTGCAGATAGCTGTAGCCTGATATGTATTTTTCTCATCATCAAACACGAATTACTAGAAATGCGGTGTAATTTTAACAATAATGAAAGACAGCGGATGAAGTCCATACTGTGAAATACGTGTGGTTCAAGGAATCATGTTTTTTCTTCTGGTTGGTCTGAAGCTGATCCTGTGGGATCCTGATCTCACCTTCATGGGATCCTGTCCTTGTTCATCTCACCAGGGACCTTATCCCATTCATTCTTTCCACATCCACCTACTTCTACTCCTTAGCCTATATTTATGTATGTATGTATGTTTGTTTGTATGTATGTATGTTTGTTTGTTTGAGACAGGGTCTCGCTGTGGCATGATCACGGCTCACTGCAGCTTCAATCTTCCAGCCTCAAGCGATCTTCCCACCTCAGCCTCCTGAGTGGCTGGGACTACAGGCGCATGCCACCACACCCACCTTATTTCTTTTTTTTTTTTTCTCTCCTTCTTTCTTTCTTTTTTTTTCGGTTTTTTGTAGAGACTGGGTTTTGCTATGTTGCCCAGGCTGGTCTCCCAACTCCTGAGCTCAAATGGTCCACCCACCTCGGCCTCCCAGAGTGCTGAGATTCCAGGCATCAGCCTCGGTGCCAGCCCTCCTTAGCCTATAAATATGTACAAGTCCCTCAGCTCTTAAAAGCAAAACCAAAACAATCTTAACTTCCCTCTAGCTAGTACCTTATCTCTTTTCTCACTTTACAGTGAATCTTCTTGAAAAATCTTCATTCCTTGCCTGGACTTCTTAATACCTAATCATTTACTCATTAAGAAGTTCAGTCCTTGCCTGGACCTACCACTGCTCTGAAAATCCTCTCACCTACATCTCATCTTATTGGACTCTCAGTGGCATTCCTCCATAGCTCATGCTGTGAAAGTCTCGTGACTTCTGTAGTGACACTCTTTCTGGTCTTTCATCTCTTCTTCTGTCTTACCTTTTAATGTTTGTATAGGTTGAGCATCCCTAATCTGAAAATTTGAAATGCTCTAAAATCTGAATGATTGCCGACATGATGACACAAGTGGAAAATTCCACATCCAATCTCATGTGGTAGGTGGCAGTCAAAATGGTCAACACTGTGTTTCATGCAAAAAATTATTAAAATGATTGTATAAGAGTACCTTCAGGGTATGTGTGTAAGGTGTATGAGAAATGTAAATGAATTTTGTGTTTAGACTTGGACCTCACATATCCCTAAGATATCTTATTATGCATATGCAAATATTCTAAACCCTGAAACAAATTCAAAATCTGAAACAATGCTGGTCCCAGGCATTTCAGATAAGGGATAATTAACCTGTGGTTCCAGGAAGTCTGCCTGCCCTTAGCCCTCTTTTCTTACTTCTGTAGTTTCCCTGGCAATCTTGCCATTCTTGACTTTGAAATGCCACTTATATTGGTGACTCCAAATCTGTATCACTGGACTGTTTTCCACATTTTTAGCCCTAGTCAGCTGTCTTTATCCCAAGTCAGCTCCCTTCTTTCATTTCCACTCCACACAGTTCAGAGCTGATTGTGCTCCCTTCCTTCCTTACTTCTGTGACTTCCTATGTAAAGTAAAATAATTGTATTATCATCTATGCATTTGATCATTCAAAATCGTAGAGATATTCAACTTTGTATTCTATTTGGATCGCAGCAGGCCTCAGAAAGGAGGTGTTTAGTTTGAAGAAGCTCATCAGGGGATAAGTGAGAGGGCCAGCAGTCTAGACAAATAAAATGTGCCAAAGCATTGAGACATGAAGAGTATAATGTTTTCTAGGAGTCAGAAATTCAGTTTGCTTAAGGGGTATGGTGTGAGTGGGAAGTAAGTCTGGAAAAGCAGGTGATTCCCTACCACTCCTGCGTGCTTCTCTCTTTCCCAGTAGGCATTTCTCTTGATTGTGGCCAAAATATTCTTTTGAAAATAGTTATCTGATCTTGTCATTCAAATAATTAAATAATATTTTCTCTTTACCTTGATAAAACCCAAATACATCATAACATATAAAAGGCCTTTCATCTGATTCTTCTTCCCTTTTAGACTTTGCCTCACAGTGCCAATGACCTGGAACTACTTGCCTTTCCTGAAATGATCCCCTCCATAAACTGTTGTTGCCTGCTTCTTTACTTATAAATATGTCTTTTCAGATTCATCATCAGTCATGTGCTTAGAAAGAAGTTCAGATCCAAATCTAAAGGGTTATTTGTGCTATAACAGAATGAAAATCCAAGGTTCCAAAGACTATCCAGTATTTATGCTTTTGACTTAGCTGTACTGTCACTTCTCATCAGCATCAACTCTGAATTACATTTTGCATTGAAATTATGGACAGAATACCATCGGCGAGCTCCCAGGATGTATCTAATCTGTCAGCAGATTAACAAGCTGGATATGTGTGCAGGTGGACAAGAATTACAGGTCACTGATTTATGCTGAACTGCAATGGGAACAGTTTTTTTTTTTTTTTTTCTGTCCATAAGTTTATTGTCTTTATCTGAAAAATCCTCATAGAAAATTGGTTTGGTTTAGTTCTCAGCAGCCCGCTCCTGAGCCCTGAGGAACCTTACCTTCTTTTGAGCTATGCGATCTTTCTTCTGAGCAAGGAACATTTTGGGACGGTTCCACCTCTTCTTTTTAACTTCTTTCTTGGGCTTCTTTTCATAGACTGGATTCTCTCCTGTAGCAGCATGAGCTTTCTTATACATCTCCTCCATCATGTCTGAAGTTATGCTATTCTTTATGTATTGAGAGAACTGTTTCTTGTAAGCATCTTTATCTTCTTCCATTAAGTAGCGCATGTAATCTGCAACATTCTGGCCTATGATGTGCTTCTGGTGTACTTCTGCATTGAATTCCTTGCTTTCAGAATCATAACCAGGGAATCATTTGGTACTGTGAGGGATAGACAAACCTCCATCCAGGTCACCAAAAACTTTATTGCCAGTGGTAATTCTCGCAAGGCCTGCATCCAAATAGCAGGTAAAGGCACTTGGTGGACCATCAATGCTTTCCACATTGTATTCATTGCCAGTCACCTCCACTTGGCCTTCATAGATCTTGTCCAATGCCAAACCTATTGAGAAGCCTGTGGGCCAGCAGCAGGCCAGTACAATACGCTGCAGCATAATTTGTCAGGCCAACCTTCACACCATATTTTGGCAGTTCATGTGCATATGCTGCGCAGGCTATCATATCCCCCTCTATACGGGCATAAGCAATCTGACAAATCATATCTCTGTTTGTTACATGAACTATCATCCTGTATTGGGGTGTGTTGTATTTATTTTTATCCTGTATTACCAAGCATTTCTGAGCATAGTAGTCAGTTTTACCATCTTGTCATCTTTAAATTTCATTTGGTATCTCTTAAAGTAGGCCTTATTCTTAACAACTTTAACAAACTCCATGCTGTGGAACAGAGATCTGCAGGCCCAGCAGCACTAGGGGGTGGAAAGGTGGAAACAATTTTTAAAAACTGATATAGGGGCCAGGCATGGTGGCTCATGTCTATAATCCCAACACTTTGGGAGGCCAAGGCGGGTGGGTGGCTTGAGCCCAGGAGTTCAAGACCAACCTGGGCAACATAGGAACAGCCCATCTCCATTAAAAAAATAAATAAATTGATGTGGGGACATAAGGGAATACAATTTGAAACTATGAATTTTAAAATAGCTATCCAAGGGCTGGATGCTGTGGCTCATGCCTGTAATCCCAGCACTTTGGAAGACCGAAGCAGGTGGATCATTTGAGGTCAGGAGTTGGAAACCAGCCTGGCCAACATGGTGAAAACCTGTCTCTACTAAAAATACACAATTGGCTGGGCACAGTGGCTCATGCCTGTAATCCCGGCACTTTGGGAGGCCAAGGCGGGCAGATCACAAGGTGATCTTAGCAGGTGAGGTTAGCAGATCGCCTGGCTAACATGGCGAAACCCCGTCTCTACTAAAAATACAAAAAATTAGGGCGCGTGGTGGCAGGTGCCTGTAGTCCCAGCTGCTCGGGAGGCTGAGGCAGGAGAATGGCGTGAACCTGGGAGGCGGAGCTTGCGGTGAGCCGAGATCGTGCCACTGCACTCCAGCCTGGGCGACAGAGCGAGACTCCGTCTCAAAAAAAAGTACAAAATTAGCCAGGTGTGGAAGCACACACCTGTAGTCCAGCTACTCAGGAGGCTAAGGCAGGAGAATCACTTGAACCTGGGAGGCAGAGGCTGCAGTGAGTTGAGATGGCACCACTGCACTCCAGCCTGGGCGACTCCATCTCAAAATAAAATAGGTATCCATAAGCAGATCTGGTGTCTAATAATTCAAATGTGGCACATTTTTATGAGGGAGTTATGAACAATTTCTAAAAACTGGCTATTTTAAAAAAGGGGACCCAGTGATAATTTCTACTCCTAAAGAAAGAAAGACAGCTGGTCTCCCCATCCCTTGAGTATTATGTATACAGTTTAAATCACTTTGTTAGTCAGCACAAATCAAAACAAGTCACTTGGTTACTCAGTACAAATCATACTCTGACGTATAGGGTTTAAATTCAGTTATTCTCAAATGTGGAGCTTTTCAAGATACTTTAAAAGTTAGACATAGGTCAGGCGCGGTGGCTCATGCCTGTAATCCCAGCACTTTTGGAGGCCCTGGTGGACAGATCACAAGGTAAGGAGTTCGAGATGAGCCTGGCCAACATGGTGAAACCCTGTCTCTACTAAAAATACAAAAAAATTAGCCAGGCGTAGTGGCTCATGCCTGTAATCCCAGCTACTCGGGAGGCTGAGGGAGGAGAATTGCTTGAACACAGGAAGCGGAGGTTGCAGTGAGCGGAGATCACGCCACTGCACTCCAGCCTGGGCGACAGAGCGAGACTCCGTCTCAAAAAAAAAAAGTGGCCGGGAGCAGTGATTCACGCCTGTAATCCTAGCACTTTGGGAGGCTAAGGCAAGTGGATCACCTGAGGTCTGAGTTCGAGACCAGCCTGGCCAACATGGAGAAACCCCATCTCTACTAAAAATACAAAAAATTACCCGGGTGTGGTGGCAGGCGCCTATAATCCCAGCAACTCGGGAAGCTGAGGCAGGAGAATCGCTTGAACCCAGGAGGCAGAGGTTGTGGTGAGCCGAGATTGCGCCATTGCACTCCAGCCTGGGCAACAAGCAAAACTCCGTCTCAAAAAAAAAAAAAAAAAAAGCTAGACATATAGTAGGTGGTCTGTCAGCTCATGTGAGTTTGAAATTTCATATGGAGATAGAAAATTAGGCCAGGCACAGTGGCTCGCTCCTGTAATCCTGGCACTTTGGGAGGCCAAGGCGGGTGGATCACGAGGTCAGGAGATCGACACCATCCTGGCCAACATGGTGAAACACCATCTCCACTAAAATACAGAAAACTCCGGGTGTGATGATGTACGCCTGTAGTCCCAGCTACTCGAGAGGCTGAGGCAAGTTAATCACTTGAACCCGGGAGGCGGAGGTTCCAGTGAGCTGAGATCACACCACTGCACTCCAGCCTGGTGACAGAGGGAGACTCCATCTCAAAAAATACCAAAAAACAAAAAAAAAGAAAATTAGTTATCTTGGTGAAACCATAAGCATAGATATTTGCTTGTATATATATTCCAGTTTAAGAAAAATGAAGGCCCTGCTGGATTTCTAATTGGTTTTCCTTTTTCTCTTTCCTTATAGAAAAGCAGCATCTGTTATAGCAAAATACCCATACAAAATAAAGAGTGGAGCTGAAGCTAAGAAATTGGTAAGTTTAGTTAGCATGTTGATCGAAGAGTTCACATGTGTACAAATTTGGTGGGTTTCCACCAAACCAAACTTGCCTATGTGAAGCGGCCTTGACCCACACAGGCTGATTTCACTACTCCTGATTTCTTGGAATGGCATTCATGCTGTTTCATACACACTTTTTCAAGCTCAAAATGTTTTCATTTGGGGGAAGATGGGTTAAAATTTTTAAAAATATTTGTAATTACAGTTTTCTTCCTCTCTGTTACAATATATACATGTACTCACATTGAATTTCAACTTGAGTGTTGGTTTTTAAGAAGGGCGACCAAGTGGCACTAGCATATCTGGTCCCCACCTATTTTTCTCTGATCCCCAGGTGTAGGAACCTATATGAGTTAGTGAGGGTGCGTGTTCCCCAGAGAGATCTTACTAATAAGCACATGATTAAGCCCCTTTTATTTTATGGCATTTAGCCCTATTCTCTGTAATTTCCATGAAGCCTTGTGTACTGTATCACAGTTTCTAGAGGGTCACATCCCTTGTTAATTTGTAATATAATACCCCTTATCTGAAATGCTTGGGAACAGAAGTATTTTGGATTTTGGATTTTTTTTTCTTTTTGGAATATTTGTATATGGTTGAATATTCCTAACCGGAAAATCCAAAATCCAAAATACTCCAATGAGCATTTCATTTCCTTTGAGTGTCATGTCAGCACTCAAAATGCTTCAGATTTTGGACATTCTGGAATGTGGATTTTTGTATTAGGGATACTCAACCTGTAATATCACTAAGAATATCCTGAGATGGTCTATCTATTGATAGTCAGATTGTTGTCTCATCTAAATCTTACTAAATGATTCAAAGTTCCTCAAATTTAAGGACCATATCTTATTCATCTTTTGTGAAAGATGTCAAATTAATATGACTTGTTTGTTTGTTTTGAGACAGAGTCTCACCCTGTTGCTCAGGCTAGAGTGCAGTGGCACGATCTTGGCTCACTGCAGCCTCCGCCTCTGGGGTTCAAGTGATTCTCCTGCCTCAGCCTCCCGAATCGCTGGGACTACAGGCATGCGTCACCACGCCCAGCTAATTTTTGTATTTTTGGTAGAGACCGGGTTTCACTATGTTGGCCAGGCTGGTCTCAAACTCCTGACCTCAGGTGATCCACTGCCTTGAGCCTCCCAAAGTGCTGGGATTACAGTTGTGAGCCACTGCGCCTAGCCTGAGATGACTTTTGATTAGTCCAGATCCTGATAGTTATCACCTCCTTTTGTTCTTTACCTATTAATGTTTCACAAACGTTCTCTGGAATTTGAGTATTAATATTTGATTATCTTTAACCTTCTCAGGAGATGAGCCATAATTGCCCCTTTTTTTTTTTTTTTTTTTGAGACAGGATCTTGCTCTGTCACTCAGGCTGGAGTGCAGTGGTGGCATGATCACAGCTTACTGCTGCAGCCCTGATCTCCAGCCAAGCGATCCTCCCATCTTAGCCTCCCGAGTAGCTGGGACTACAGGCATGCACCACCACACTCGGATATCTCTCTCTCTCTCTATATATATATATATACTTTTTAAAATTTCTTTTGTAGAGATTGGATCTTGTTATGTTGCCAGGCTAGTCTTGAACTCTTGGGCTCAAGTGATCCTCCTGCCTCAGCCTCCCAAAGTGCTGGGATTACAAGTGTGAGCCACCATGCCTGGCCCATAATTGCCATTATATTTTTGCCCTTCAGAGTCATAACATTATCATAATCTTGGACATCTTGTAATTTAGTGACAAATTGTCCACATTCAACATGTGCCACATCTTAACCTTGACTTTGTTATTCAGTACAAATCATGCTCTGATATATAGGCTTTAAATCCTTGTGGCATAGACAGTTCTCAGCATCAGTATATCCTCCTTAAATAGACTAGCCAAGTAAGTTACAAATACATTAGACTTTAATTCTGAGTTTCTGTCTTGGTGAACTGACCCATTGATAGTCTCAGGAACCACTCCTGCTTCCTTTCAGTTCCTCTTTTATCCCTGCAGTACTTCCTTTTTTATGTTTATTGCAAATAGCCTGCTCATTTCTTAGAGAAAAACTTCTGAAAAGCTCTGATACACTTCATCTGAAATCTGCGCTTATGGTATATTCCTAAAAAGAATACAAAGGTATCCAAAATTCCTTTTGCACAAGACTGGATGTAAAAATCTCATCATTGTGCCTTTTCACAATCATTTAAGAATCACAGAGCTACTATCTAGCCCATTTCTAGAATTTCTTCTCAGTAATTCTAGAAATTATTCTAGATTATCTAATCTATTACTTCTCAGTAATTCTAGAAATCCGAAATTTCCAGAGTGAGTAGTTTGCCTTTTATTCCTTAATGTTAGGTATAGAAAGTAGCTTGGGTCTAAATTGCTTGAGGTCAGTATGTTATTGAGTAAAATTATTGTAGCGCTATCTGTAAAGGGAAAAATAATTACCTTTTAAAAAATCTTCTGATACAGGAAATGAGCCTGAGCAGTTTCCTTTTTCTAATCTATTCTGCTTTCTAACTCTTTTGTTCATTTCTATCTGGTAATTGCTATTTTCCAAGCTTGAATATGCTTTCAGTAATTTGGGGACATTTATTAAACATCAAATAAATCAAGAATATTGATGAGTGAACTTAGGCCTAAGAGGCAGTCAGAAATAACTGGCACACCTGTTATTAAGCATGCTGAATGTTTAACTAAAAAGGACCAATACACATGAAAAAAAGTTCAATTTTACTGATACCAAAGTTGCAAATTAAGCAAAACACTATATAGTGCCCATCAAATACATGCAGTGTGGAGAAAGATGTGAAAAAAAGGACACTCATTTACTGCCCATGAAAGTGTTGGTTGTTACAGCCTTTCCGAAGGCTGCTTTGTCAGAATGTATATATCCTTTGACCTAGCAATTCCACTTTGACATATTTTTCCTAAGGAAACTAATAGAGATGTGTAACTACTAGGATTCATTAATTCATAATTTTTGATCACCTGTATGCCAGTCACTAGGGATAAAACAATGAAAAGACAGGATCTCTGCTCTCCTAAAACTTAGATTCTAGAGAAGTGCTGCCCAATACAGCAACCACGAGCCACATTTGGCCGTTGAGTTCTTGAAATGTGGATGTTGTGACTGAAGAATAGAATTTTAAATTGTAATTAATCTAAACTTAAATTGTCATATATGGCTAATGTACCACGTTGGAATGTGCAGTTCCAGAGCAGTGCTTCTTAGAACGAGGTGTCTAGGCCAGCAGCATCAGCGTCCCCTGAGAACTTAGGCATATTCTTGGCCCTACCCCAGACATGGTGAATGAGAAACTCTAGGGTGGAACTCAGCATTCTGTGTTTTACCAAGTGCCCCCATGTGATGCTGATGTATGCAGAAGCTTGACAACCTCTGTTCCAAAGGAATTTTATGAATATTATTATACTGTCAAATAATTGGAAACAATATACATGTTTACCTGGAGGGTATTTGCTAATTAAATTATTATGCATTTATACAATGATATACTGTGCAGCCATTAAAGATACTGTTGGATTTATTTATTGGTATGGAAATTTGCTCCTGATGTATTAAGAACAGAGTGTGTACGTCACCCAACTAATTCTGCCTATATTTGTAAGCAGAAAAGATGTCAAATAATATATACCAAATGTTGGAGAATGAGTTTACAGATGATTTTACTTTTCAGGGTAATGAAACTGGTAAGTGAATGCTCTTCTTTATGCAACTCTGTATTTTCTAATTTTTCTATAACAAAAGTTAATTTTAAATAAGATATATTTATAATTATTTTGTCAGGGTTTCCCTCTTGTCATTCATATAAGCATTCTGTCTTTGGGAGAATTTATTTTCACTGGGGTTCAATTTTCTATATCCTTTATTTCAAAACCTTATCACATGGTATTTATTTGTTTTTCATTTTCTGCTTTTTACTTTATCTTTTAATGATTTGGTAAGCATTATATTCATATGACTTTTATATTTCTAATTTTCCATGTAGCCTGGAGTAGGAACAAAAATTGCTGAAAAGATTGATGAGTTTTTAGCAACTGGAAAATTACGTAAACTGGAAAAGGTAAAATTTTAACTTGTTTACTTCATTAATTATAGTATCTGCCTTTATGGCCACTATGTAGCGTCATTGCAGGGTGACTGATGCCATTCACTCTAGTGAAACTCACAGGAAATGAGGTGAGTGGAGTTGATGGCTTTAACTATTGTATCTTTAAAATTTTGAATATTGTTTCTATAAAATGTTCACTTGTTTTATGTGGCATTTAAGCGACTGTTAATACCTATAGTAGAGTTGGCTCATCATTTTCAGTACTATTCAGAAAAGAGATTATGAACTTTTGACTAAAAGATCGTTATCTTTTAAAATTTATTTATTTATTTTTTTGAGACGGAATCTTGCTCTGTCACCCAGGCTGAAGTGCAGTGGTGTGATCTCGGCTCACTGCAAGCTCCGCCTTCCGGGTTCATGCCATTCTCCTGCCTCAGCCTCCCGAGTAGCTGGGACTACAGGTGCCTGCCACCATGCCTGGCTAATTTTTTGTATTTTAGTAGAGATGGGGTTTCACCGTGTCAGCCAGGATGGTCTTGAACTCCTGACCTCGTGATCCACCTGCCTTGGCCTCCCAAAGTGCTGGGATTACAGGCATGAGCCACTGCGCCCGGTCATCTTTTAGAATTTCTGTGTTTAAACTCTCCCAAGCATTTTTATGGTTTTATTTCAGCCCTATGATAGTAATTATATCACTTCTGATCTGTTATGAATAGACCTTTTAAAAGTATTGGATAACTTAAGAGATAAGACATCTTCAGTTACTCTGTTATTCACCTTTTACTCCCTAGATTACCTGTGAATAATTTTGTGTGGGTCATCCAGGCAATTGTAAATAGCTCTTCATGTCTTTTAGCAGACTGGTATGTTTCCAATAAGATCATTTAAGTCCTCAAAGCATTCTTAAATTATTGTTAGACTTTTTTCTTTTCTTAAAGATTCGGCAGGATGATACGAGTTCATCCATCAATTTCCTGACTCGAGTTAGTGGCATTGGGTAAGAACTATTTTTTAAGCAGACACAGTCGTCAATTGGCTTATTTTTCTTGTTAGCCAAAGTAAATTACTTGCTGTTTCTCAAAACCTGTACTTCACCACCTCTCTACCTTAGCCATACAGTTCACCCTTCCATAGCTTATGATCTGAGGCTGATTCTTCAGATAATGCCTCTACTGTAAAGGCCCCATCCAAGGCAAATGTTACCTCCTTCATGAAACCAGTTTGGTTCCCCAGCCAGAAAGAACCTCTCCTTCCTCTGAACTCCACTACCACTTGTTCCGTGTGCATCTATTTCCTGCTCCAGCTTGGCGTCTTTTGTTTCTATTTATATTTATTATGATATTTATCATAGCACCTCATGAATGGAACAAGCCCTCAATTTTTTTTTAAATTATTTTTTATTGAGACAGGGTCGCTATATTGCCCATGCAGGCCTTAAACTCCTGGGCTCAAGTGATTCTTCTTCCTCAGCCTCCCAAGTAAGGCTTGGATTATAGGTGCACACCCCCTTGCCCAGCTTCAGGCATTTTTAAATGAAGGGATTATTATCTTAAAATTTGAACTAGTACCAAGGGGGGCTTTTTTGACACTGGCTGAAGTAAAGATTAACATTGAAATATTAAGACTTTAGTGCTCTCATCTTTATGGCATGGGGCATTCCTTTAAATATAATGATTTGTTCTTTAAATGGCAGCATTTTCAGTGAAAGTTATTCTAAAACATATTAAATTCTTAAACCTAGTATATTGAAAATGAGCATGACTCCTTGGGGGACTCAAGGCCATTTTAAAATTTTCATTAGAGGAATTACAATTTTTTTTTTTTTTTTTTTTTAGAGATAGGGTCTTACTCTGCCATCCAGGCTGGAGTGCAGTGGTGCTATTATAGCTCACTGTAACTTTGAACTCTTGGGGTAAAGTGACTCTCCTGCCTTAGTACTCCTTTTGAGTAGCTGAGACGAAGGGTTGTGCTACCATGTGTGGCCAATTTTTGTTATTTTTTGTAGAGAAGATGTCTCCCTATGTTGCCTAGGCTGGTCTTGAATGCCTGGCCTCAAGCAATCCTCCCACTTCAGCCTCCCAGAATGCTGGGATTATAGGTGTGAACCACAAGGTGTTTTAGAGAGCATCTATTATCCCTTTTTTCCAGGCAAGAGAACTGAAAGTTGAATATAGAACATGAGTAACCATGGCAGAGCCAGATTTGAACCCATATCTTCTGACTCCGAGTTCAGTTCTGTTTCTTCTATGCTGCATTGCCTTCCTAACTAACATCAGTATCAGTTTCTATATCACAATATAATGTGATGATATTTGCACAGCTTATTGAATGATATAGGTTTATTTGTCCCAAAACACTGTGGCCTCAGACTGTTGTGCTTGCATGTTTATATTTGTGTGTATCCTTTTCTTTCTGTTCCCCGCTCCTGCTTTATTATGCTACAAACTGGTATGGTGAGAAGAGAGTCAGGAAATCTGAGTAATGGTCCCAATGCTAGCACCAGCTAGATTTGTGACCTTAGCAAATCGCTTCATCTTTCTAGGTTTCTGTGTTCTTCCTTATGAAATAAGAGAGAAGTTGGGTTAGTCAGTAAGGTTCCTTCTGCGCCCATCCTATAAGAGCATCTTTAGTCATTTCTGACATTCTGATTTATTTATATGAATAAAGTGATATTTTAGAAACCTAAATCAGATTTTGTCATTGCTTTGTGTGGTGTCTTCTAATAGCTTTCCATTGCACTCAGAATAAAATCCAAACCTATCACCATGACTGTAAAAGCACAGCAGAGTGTAACACCTGTGTACTGCTCCATAGCACCTCATACCATCACTTACATCACTCTATGCATCCTAATTTTTCTCTTCTCTTGAACAGGCCAAGCTCATGCCAGCCTTAGGGCCCTGGCACTAATTGTTTCCTTTTCCCGAAATGTTTTTCTCTTTGATCTCCTAGATAGCTGGTTCTTTAGTCATTCAAACCTCAGCTTAGGTATCATCTCAAAGGCCTTATACCACTCAGTCTAAAGTAGGACCCAGCCATTCTGTCATATCATTCTATTTTAATTTATCCACTGATATTTTTCTTGTTTATGTAACTATCTATTGTCTCTATCTACCCACTTACATTCTTATTCCTGCTACGTTTTCACCACCCAGAAGAGTATCTGACACATAATGGCTCTTAGTAAATCTTAGTTCAATGAATGAACGGTTTTCAAGTGCCATCTGTACATGCGCAGTATGACAGCAGCTGCTTAGACATCTTTTTCATGTCTGAGTTCATAGTTGTCTTCCTAATGATTGACACTTCAATAATTCATACTTTGGATAAAGTTAAACATTACCAAAGTGGCCATGCAACATTTTAGCAGGTCTTGTTTAGCTTAATAGCAACTCTTCTTACTATTAAGACATGGTTGTTACAAGAATCCCAAGTTTCACCCATTATTGAAGTAATGCTTTTCTTTTTGTAGTCCATCTGCTGCAAGGAAGTTTGTAGATGAAGGAATTAAAACACTAGAAGGTGAGTATGACTGTAGGTCACTAATTCCAGGTTAAATATGGTCCTGAAGTACCATTAGTGCTCTAACAAACTTCAAATTGAAAAATCCATTCTCAATCAGATACAAATGATAAGATTTTCTTTTTAACTCTGTAGTAGAGTAGGTATAGGGTATAGTTTATATTACCATCATAAACATTTTTAGGTTTGTAACTAACTCAGAGAAAACTAAGAAGACCAAGAACTAGGGCCGGGCATGGTGGCTTACACCTGTAATCCCAGCACTTTGGGAGGCAGGCGAATCACTTGAGGTCAGGAGTTCAAGACCAGTATAGCCAACGTGGTGAAACCCTATCTCTACTAAAAATACAAAATTAGCCAGGCGTGGTGGCAGGCACCTGTAATCCCTGCTACTCAGGAGGCTGAGGCAGGAGAATTGCTTGAACCCAGGAGGCAGAGGTTGCAGTGAGCCGAGGTGGTGCCACTGCACTCCAGCCTGGATTACAGAGTGAGACTCCGTCTCAAAAAAAAAAAAAAAAAAAAAAGACCAAGAACCAATCTCTTGACCTAAAAGCAATGAAATAGTTATCATTTGCAGATTTTTCAAATATCTAAATTGCCTTTATTTCTTTTTCTTTTTTTGAGTTGGAGTTTTGCTCTGTCACCGAAGCTGGAGTGTAGTGGCGTGATCTAGGCTCACTGCAAGCTCTGCCTTCCGGGTTCATGCTATTCTACCTCAGTCTCCCAAGTAGCTGGGACTACAGGCACCCACCACCACACCCAGCTAATTTTTTTTTTTTTTTTTTTGTATTTTTAGTAGAGACGGGGTTTCACCGTGTTAGCCAGGTTGGTCTCGATCTGACATCGTGATCTGCCCACCTTGGCCTCCCAAAGTGCTGGGATTACAGGCGTGAGCCACTGCGCCCAGCCCCTTTTATTTCTTTAATAAAATTTTAAGCAATAAAATCTTGTATCAGATTAAAAGCTAAGTTATATATTATTGAGAAAGATTCTGTAAGAGATTTGTAATGGTTATTAAAGAAATTTTTGCTTTGAAAAAAAAGATAAAAATACAGCCTAACAAGTAATTATAAAATGTTTTCCTTAAATATAGTAATCCTTTACATGTAAGTATCTCTTTATACTTTTCATGGGTGTATGTACACATATGGATTCATTACAGCGTATCCTTGGCATTTGGGATTTAGTATTTGTGAGTTCAGCTGTTTGCAAGCAGTCCAGTGGTTAGGCAGGTTTTGGAGACTGACCTGGCTTTGAATCCCACCTCCACTACTTTTTTAAGAATGGATGACCTTATTGCTTCAGTTTTCACACCTACAAAATGGGTATTTGTGCTTCATACGATTAAATGCAATAATGTATTTAAAGCCCTTAGCAGAGTGCTTGGTACATAGTAAGTACTACTTAAAAATGGTAACCAACTCTTATGAGGCATGATTAGTAATATTACTAAGTTAAGAATTTGTGTGAGCCATATTGCTAGAGAATGAACTCTACATGTGCATCTCATAGGGGGTTTATGCTTTGCTGCTTGTGGTATAGACAGCTTATATGAGAGAAATGATTGGCTAAAGGGGTCAAGAATCTGTGGGTTTCTTGGAGGTATTGAGTTGCATCTCTTGGGAGTGTCAAGGATCTACTGTTCTGGTTTTTATATTATTTTACAATTCACAGATAAGTAATACAACTATTGATATCTATAACTATATATATCTATATAACACACTCAATATTTCCACTTCAGTTTTAGTCATATACCTTAGTGTATTCTGTGTGCACACAACCATAGGAAATATTAAGTGCTCTATGTTTCATAAAGATGCTTATTTTTCTCCATTTTATATCTCCAGAGTGAATGTGTGTATTTGTGACTATAAGGGGGCTTGTAGGAATTGCTTTTTAAGCATGTTTATCTTGCTGTTTCTTTAACAAGGCTCACAGCTGGACTCATGTCCAATAAAGGGACACCTGAATGGAACTAAGTCACTTTTAGACTTAATATGGGATGTTACGACAATTTTTAAGTTAAAAAATGCAGGTACAGTAATAGTTTTCCTTTCAAAAGGATTTTTTTTTTTTTTTGGAGACAGAGTCTTGCTCTGTCTGCCCAGAAGTGCAGTGGTGCGATCTCAGCTCACTGCAACCTCTGCCACTTGGGTTCAAGTGATTCTTCTGCCCCAGCCTCCTGAGTAGCTGGGATTACAGGTGCGCAGCACCATGCCTGGCTAATTTTTGAAGTTTTAGTAGAGATGGGGTTTCACCGTGTTGGTCAGGCTAGGCTCGAACTCCTGACATGATCCTCCCGCCTCGGCCTCCCAAAGTGCTGGGATTACAGGCATGAGCCACTGCGCCCGGCTTCACAGGATTTTTAGCACAATGACTGCACAAATCTACTACTCAGTACTAATGGAATGAAAGAGTGAAAGAAAAATGAATAATATGAATAAACCTAGTTAATCAGAAAACATTTAGAAGTTGTTGTTACTACTGCTACTCTTAGAATAAATTAAACCATATTGGTTCTTATAAGGTTGTTTTTTGCTGTAGTCAGTAAAATTTGGTGTCATTCTGGTTTTTTGTTTGTTTGTTTGTTTGTTTTTCCTGAAATAGGGTCTCACTCTGTTGCCAAGGCTGGATTGCAGTGGTGCAATCTTGGCTCACTGCAGCTTCCACCTCCCGGGTTCAAGTGATTCTCTTGCCTCAGCCTCCCAAGTAGCTGGGATTACAGGGGCACACCACCATGCCCAATTTTTTGCATTTTCAGTAGAGATGGGGTTTCACCATGTTGGCCAGGCTGTTCTCGAACTCCTGACCTCGTGATCCGCCCGCCTTGGCCTCCCAAAGTGCTGGGATTACAGGTGTGAGCCACCGTGCCCAGCCCTAAGAGTCACTTTTATCTAGCTCTTCATATCTGAAATTTTTTTCTCATTATGTTTTCAGTCATTTCAGTGTATTTGTTCCCCAGGTGGTTCTTTATAAAAAGTCATTGAGTTTAGCATTTTTCCCCTGAAAAGCATTTAAATTAACATGTCAATTTATTTATCTTTATTTATCTTCTGTACAGATCTCAGAAAAAATGAAGATAAATTGAACCATCATCAGCGAATTGGGCTGAAGTAAGATGGCAAATTTTCTTTTGACACTTGAGATGTAAAAGTAAAATTTTTATAGACATTCTTTTATATACCACAAGGACTCTTCAAACTTAGCTAAACCACAACCATTTTCCTATTCAGAAGTGCTAAGATTTGTGGACTTCTATAGAGTATCTACCTGTGTTCACACAATGCTTTCACTTTTGCTTTCTAGTTTACTTGTTTTGAGGATTTCCCTTATTCTTTCGACTTAAGCAGGGAACTTCCTCTTGAAATACCTAGGACTGAGTGTATCAGGCAGTCAGTGGGTTTTTATTTCATGCTCACATTGTACAAAGCACTACACTAGGTTTGAGGTAAAGATATAGAGAGGTTGAGTATAACTTTTAAGGAGTTTATAGTCTACCCAAGAAGATAGGACATGAATATGAAAAACTAAATTAAAAAAAAGGACAAACCTCATACCTAAATAACCATATAGGAATAACTCCTAGGCATATTTCTATATCAGCATCAATAATTATTTTGTACAGTTATAGTGCATAAGCACTATATATATCTCTTCTGGCATTATATAGTGTTGTGGGTGATTCAGTTCTAATAACCTTTTGAATTTTCCTATTGATGCTTTACCATAATATTTTAAACTTACACTACCATTCCAAAATCTTGAGCCAGTAAGAGACCTAGATGGTATGATTCTTGCTTTCCTGGCATTTCTGTAGTAAATGGAGGTCTTCTGAAGAACTGGTTTGGTGAGAATTGGCTGTGAACAGGCGCTTCATCATGCTGAAGCATATGCTTAGATGTTGTTTCACACTGAGTTTCCTAACAGCCTTATTGAGATGTAATTCATATGTCCTGTAATTCATCCATTTAAAATATACAATTCAGTGACTTTTAGTATATTCACAGAGTTGTGCAACCATCACTACAGTCAGTTTTAGGACATTTTGTTATCTCAGAAAGAACCCTGTACCTATTACTAGTCATTCCCCCATTGCCTCCCCCTACACCCACGTTAGACCTAGGCAGCTGCTCATCTACTTTCTATCTCTACGGATTTGCCTATTCTGGACACTTAATGTAAATGAAGTCATACAGTATGTGGTCTTTTGTGACTGACTTCTTTCACTTAGCATATTGTTGTCTGAGTTCATCCATGTTACAGGATAGTATTTGAAAATATAATTTTGCAGGTTGTAAGAGCCATAAACCATAACCCCTTGCCTTGTCAGTAGAGAGCAGTCTACTTTGAAATTATGCCCTAACTTAAATGTATTTATTTACTCTTGTTACATGAATAGGTAGCTTATTTACAAATAAGTTTAGATGGAGTCTTTGAAATATTACAAAGGATGACACTTAAGGATTTTGATCCAATTTAGGAATAAACCTTCCCCCATTCATCCCACCCCCAATTTTGCTGTTGTCTTCTCAATGAATTCATTCTAGCCTTGATTTGTGAGAATGATCTGCTGGTATGGCCTGGACAATTGTTATAAAAGACAATTTAATTTTTAAGGAGATTTAAATTTTGCAAAAATCTTTTGTCTACTTATTCTGTCTTTATAGATACTTTGGGGACTTTGAAAAAAGAATTCCTCGTGAAGAGATGTTACAAATGCAAGTAAGATGTGTCAAATTATATTCTTTGATTAGAATTGAGAGTGTCACGTGTGAAAAGCCATTTTGGGAATACTGACTTAATTTTTCTTCTATTAGGATATTGTACTAAATGAAGTTAAAAAAGTGGATTCTGAATACATTGCTACAGTCTGTGGCAGTTTTAGAAGAGGTAACATACTTCCTAATGTTGGGTTATTTTTGCCCTGATACTAAAATTGCCTAATGTATGTGAAGAACTTGGATTAAAAAGATGTAATTTGTGGTACTTCATAGACTCACTAAGACCTAGTAGTATTAGTTAAGGGTATTTGTTTATAGATGGGAATATGTAACAAGGGGAAATTCATCCTGATTTTATTATAGGATGATATTTTAATGACTAGTTTTAATGACACTTATTAAATGACTTTAAGTATATTGAAATGCTAGTAATGGTAGTCTTTGGCTCTTTGGCTAGATGATAGTGAAATTGTGGGTAGTTTTGTTAATTTACCTTTCTTTTTCTTTTTCTTTTTTTTTTTTTGAGACAGAGTCTCACTCTCTCACCAGGCTGGAGTGCAGTGGTGCCATCTTGGCTCACTGCAACCTCTGCCTCCCAGGTTCAAGTGATTCTCCTGCCTCAGCCTCCTGCGTAGCTGGGACTACAGGCGCGTGCCACCATGCTCAGCTAATTTTTGTATTTTTAGTAGAAACGGGGTTTCACCATGTTGGCCAGGATGGTCTCAATCTCTTGGCCTCGTGATCCGCCCACCTCGGCCTCCCAAAGTGCTGGGATTACAGGCGTGAGCCACCATGCCTGACTGCCCAAGTTTTCTATAATAGAGCTAAGAATAATGTTTTAGAAGTACCAGTTCAAAACCAATTCTTACAACAAGCGGATTCATCAGAAGAGTTCTGCTTACTATGTGAATGTGAGCAAAGAAAGAACTACACAATCCTGGTGTCTTACTGATTTAAAATTTTGAAAAACTCATACATGCTTAAAAATATTAACTTTTGGCCAGGCACAGTGGCTCACGCCTGTAATCCCAACACTATGGGAGGCTGAGGCGGGCGGATCATGAGGTCAGGAGATCGAGACCATCCTGGCTAACACGGTGAAACCCTGTCTCTACTAAAAATACAAAAAATTAGCCGAGCGTGGTGGCGGGCACCTGTAGTCCCAGCTACTTGGGAGGCTGAGGCAGGAGAATGGCATGAACCTGGGAGGTGGAGCTTGCAGTGAGCCGAAATCACGCCACTGCACTCCAGCCTGGGCAACAGAGCGAGACTACGTCTCAAAAAAAAGTTAACTTTTAAAATTGGAGTAGAAAAACCTTATTTAAAACATTTTAGAGTATGTTGGAGTAGATAGAATAGATACCTGAACTGAATCTCTGGTCACCTATGGAATTTTGTCTAGGAAGTAGGTGATGGCCTGTCAGGAATACTCTGGGTAGCTGCTGTAAGAATCTAGAGTTGGGGAGAGAAGACTAAATCCATACTCACTGATTAGTAGAAAGAACGTTGGACCGGGGTCAAAAGACCTGGGGTCTGAGGCCAAATCTACCACTGTTATGTCTCTCCTGATCTTAGATTCCATACTTGCAAAATGAGAGAACTGAAATTAACCAGTTGTTCAAGTATGTCTGCATCAGAAATACCTAGGACTTAAAAAAAAAAAAATACATGTTGTTGTACCCTCCTACAAATCTGCTAAATAAGAACCTCCTTAGGTGGGAATTGGGATTCTGTCTTTTCAAAATGTAGATTTGGAGGTACAGCAAGCCACATGCTTGCTATCATGGCTATGACAACCTTCCTGGATTTATTTATTTCTATTTTATTTTTACTTTTTTGGGTATGTTGTATGGTTATATGCTTTCACATAAAAAGGTATACACTAAGATGTCTCACTTCCACAGTCCCTGTGCACTCCTTCCTACTCCTTCCTACTAAGTCCCATTAAGAACCACTTCCCTATGGATTCTTGTAATGTTTCTTCCTGAAAATACAACTACATGTTAGTATACCACCTTTATTTCTTTCTTCTCCCTTTCTTTCATAAAGTAACATAATATGTATACAATACTATACCTTGCTTTTTTCACTTACAAATATATCCTGGAGATTTTTCCATATCAGTATGTAGAAAACTTCCTTCTTTATTTATTTTTTGAGATGGGGTCTCTCTCTGTCACCCAGGCTGGAGTGTAGTGGCGTGATCTCGGCTCACTGCAACCTCCGCCTCCTGTGCTGAAGTGATCCTCCCACTTCAACCTCTAGAGTAGCTGGGACCACAGGCATGTGCCAACACACCCGGCTAATTTTTTTTTTTTTTTTTGGTAGAGACCTGGTTTTACTATGTTGCCTGGGCTGGTCTCAACTCTTGGCTCAAGTGATCCACCCACCTCAGCCTCCCAAAGTGCTGATATTACAGGCATGAACCACCGTATCTGGCCCCTTATTCTTTTTTGTAGCTGCATAACATTCAGTTGTATGCATGTATCATACTTCATTTATTTATCCAGTCCCCTATTAATGGACCCTTGGGTTGTTTCTGTTTTTTTGCTCATACAGTTTTTTTGTTTTTGTTTTTTTAGATAAAGTGAAACGTTGTTGGTAGGCAGAGGGTGAAAGACATCCAGCTTTTAGGAGAAGGAAATGAGAAGAAGAGAAGGCGTAGAATTTCCTTTACTAAAATAGCTTCCATGGATGTCCAGTACACAGTCTAGTCTTCTTTTTCTTTTTGAGTTGGTGTCTCGCTGTGTCGCCCAGGCTGGAGTGCAGTGGTGTGATCTCAGCTCATTGCAACCTCTGCTTCCCAGATTCAAGCAATTCTCCTGCCTCAACCTCCTGAGTAGCTGAGATTACAGGCACACACCACCATGCCTGGCAAATTTTTGTATTTTTTTTTTAATTATACTTTAAGTTCTAGGGTACATGTGGATAACGTGCAGGTTTGTTACATATGTATACTTGTGCCATGTTGGCATGCTGCACCCATCAACTCGTCAGCACCCATCAACTCGTCATTTACATCAGGTATAACTCCCAATGCAATCCCTCCCCCCTCCCCCCTCCCCGTGATAGGCCCCGGTGTGTGATGTTCCCCTTCCCGAGTCCAAGTGATTTCATTGTTCAGTTCCCACCTATGAGTGAGAACATGCGGTGTTTGGTTTTCTGTTCTTGCGATAGTTTGCTGAGAATGATGGTTTCCAGCTGCATCCATGTCCCTACAAAGGACACAAACTCATCCTTTTTTATGGCTGCATAGTATTCCATGGTGTATATGTGCCACATTTTCTTAATCCAGTCTGTCACTGATGGACATTTGGGTTGATTCCAAGTCTTTGCTATTGTGAATAGTGCCACAATAAACATACGTGTGCATGTGTCTTTATAGCAGCATGATTTATAATCCTTTGGGTATATACCCAGTAATGGGATGGCTGGGTCATATGGTACTTCTAGTTCTAGATCCTTGAGGAATCGCCATACTGTTTTCCATAATGGTTGAACTAGTTTACAATCCCACCAACAGTGTAAAAGTGTTCCTATTTCTCCACATTCTCTCCAGCACCTGTTGTTTCCTGACTTTTTAATGATTGCCATTCTAACTGGTATGAGATGGTATCTCATTGTGGTTTTGATTTGCATTTCTCTGATGGCCAGTGATGATGAGCATTTTTCATGTGTCTGTTGGCTGTATGAATGTCTTCTTTTGAGAACTGTCTGTTCATATCTGTTGCCCACTTTTCGATGGGGTTGTTTGTTTTTTTCTTGTAAATTTGTTTGAGTTCTTTGTAGGTTCTGGATATTAGCCCTTTGTCTGATGAGTAGATTGCAAAAATTTTCTCCCATTCTGTAGGTTGCCTGTTCACTCTGATGGTAGTTTCTTTTGCTGTGCAGAAGTTCTTTAGTTTAATTAGATCCCATTTGTCAATTTTGGCTTTTGTTGCTGTTGCTTTTGGTGTTTTAGACATGAAGTCCTTGCCCATGCCTATGTCCTGAATGGTATTACCTAGGTTTTCTTCTAGGGTTTTTATGGTATTAGGTCTAATATTTAAGTCTCTAATCCATCTTGAATTAATTTTCATATAAGGAGTAAGGAAAGGATCCAGTTTCAGCTTTCTACTTATGGCTAGCCAGTTTTCCCAGCACCATTTATTAAATAGGGAATGCTTTCCCCGTTTCTTGTTTTTCTCAGGTTTCTCAAAGATCAGATGGCTGTACATGTGTGGTATTATTTCTGAGGACTCTGTTCTGTTCCATTGGTCTATACTCTGTTTTGGTACCAGTACCATGCTGTTTTGGTTACTGTAGCCTTGTAGTATAGTTTGAAGTCAGGTAGCGTGATGCCTCCAGCTTTGCTCTTTTGACTTAGGATTGTCTTGGCAATGCGGGCTCTTTTTTGGTTCCATATGAACTTTAAAGCAGTTTTTTCCAATTCTGTGAAGAAACTCATTGGTAGCTTGATGGGGATGGCATTGAATCTATGAATTACCTTGGGCAGTATGGCCATTTTCACGATATTGATTCTTCCTATCCATGAGCATGGTATGTTCTTCCATTTGTTTGTGTCCTCTTTTATTTCACTGAGCAGTGGCTTGTAGTTCTCCTTGAAGAGGTCCTTTACATCCTTAGTAAGTTGGATTCCTAGGTATTTCATTCTCTTTGAAGCAATTGTGAATGGAAGTTCATTCATGATTTGGCTCTCTGTTTGTCTATTACTGGTGTATAAGAATGCTTGTGATTTTTGCACATTAATTTTGTATCCTGAGACTTTGCTGAAGTTTCTTATCAGCTTAAGGAGATTTTGGGCTGAGACAATGGGGTTTTCTAAATATACAATCATGTCATCTGCAAACAGGGACAACTTGACTTCTTCTTTTCCTAACTGAATTCCCTTGATTTCTTTCTCTTGCCTGATTGCCCTAGCCAGAACTTCCAACACTGTGTTGAATAGGAGTGGTGAGAGAGGGCATCCCTGTCTTGTGCCAGTTTTCAAAGGGAATTTTTCCAGTTTTTGCCCATTCAGTATGATATTGGCTGTGGGTTTGTCATAAATAGCTCTTATTATTTTGAGATACATTCTATCAATACCGAATTTATTGAGCGTTTTTAGCATTAAGGGCTGTTGAATTTTGTCAAAGGCCTTTTCTGCATCTATTGAGATAATCATGTGGTTTTTGTCTTTGGTTCTGTTTATATGCTGGATTACGTTTGTTGACTTCCATATGTTGAACCAGCCTTGCATCCCAGGGATGAAGCCCACTTGATCATGGTGGATAAGCTTTTGGATGTGCTGCTGGATCTGGTTTGCCAGTATTTTATTGAGGATTTTTGCATCGATGTTCATCAGGGATATTGGTCTAAAATTCTCTTTTTTTGTTGTGTCTCTGCCAGGCTTTGGTATCAGGATGATGTTGGCCTCATAAAATGAGTTAGGGAGGATTCCCTCTTTTTCTATTGATTGGAATAGTTTCAGAAGGAATGGTACTAGCTCCTCCTTGTACCTCTGGTATAATTTAGCTGTGAATCCATCTGGTCCTGGACTTTTTTTCGTTAGTAGGCTATTAATTCTTGCCTCAATTTCAGAGCCTGCTATTGGTCTATTCAGGAATTCAGCTTCTTCCTGGTTTAGTCTTGGGAGAGTGTAAGTGTCCAGGAAATTATCCATTTCTTCTAGATTTTCTAGTTTATTTGCATAGAGGTGTTTATAGTATTCTCTGATGGTAGTTTGTATTTCTGTGGGGTCGGTGGTGCTGACCCCTTTATCATTTTTTATTGCATCTATTTGATTCTTCTCTCTTTTCTTCTTTATTAGTCTTGCTAGCGGTCTATCAATTTTGTTGATCTTTTCAAAAAACCAACTCCTGGATTCATTGATTTTTTGGAGGGTTTTTTGTGTCTCTATCTCCTTCAGTTCTGCTCTGATCTTAGTTATTTCTTGCCTTCTGCTAGCTTTTGAATGTGTTTGCTCTTGCTTCTCTAGTTCTTTTAATTGTGATGTTAGAGTGTCAATTTTAGATCTTTCCAGCTTTCTCTTGTGGGCATTTAGTGCTATAAATTTCCCTCTACACACTGCTTTAAATGTGTCCCAGAGATTCTGGTATGTTGTATCTTTGTTCCCATTGGTTTCAAAGAACATCTTTATTTCTGTCTTCATTTCGTTATGTACCCAGTAGTCATTCAGGAGCAGGTTATTCAGTTTCCATGTAGTTGAGCGGTTTTGATTGAGTTTCTTAGTCCTGAGTTCTAGTTTGATTGCACTGTGGTCTGAGAGACAGTTTGTTATAATTTCTGTTCTTGTACATTTGCTGAGGAGTGCTTTACTTCCAATTATGTGGTCAATTTTGGAATAAGTGTGATTTGGTGCTGAGTAGAATGTATATTCTGTTGATGTGGGGTGGAGAGTTCTGTAGATGTCTATTAGGTCTGCTTGCTGCAGAGATGAGTTCAATTCCTGTATATCCTTGTTAACTTTCTGTCTCGTTGATCTGTCTAATGTTGACAGTGGGGTGTTGAAGTCTCCCATTATTATTGTATGGGAGTCTAAGTCTCTTTGTAAGTCTTTAAGGACTTGCTTTATCAATCTGGGTGCTCCTGTATTGGGTGCATATATATTTAGGATAGTTAGCTCTTCCTGTTGAATTGATCCCTTTACCATTATGTAATGGCCTTCTTTGTCTCTTTTGATCTTTGATGGTTTAAAGTCTGTTTTGTCAGAGACTAGTATTGCAACCCCTGCTTTTTTTTGTTCTCCATTTGCTTGGTAGACCTTCCTCCATCCCTTTATTTTGAGTCTATGTATGTCTCTGCATGTGAGATGGGTCTCCTGAATACAGCAAACTGATGGGTCTTCACTGTATCCAGTTTGCCAGTCTGTGTCTTTTAATTGGAGCATCTAGTCTATTTACATTTAAGGTTAATATTGTTATGTGTGAACTTGATCCTGCCATTATGATATTAACTGGTTATTTTGCTCGTTACTTGATGCAGTTTCTTCCTAGCCTCGGTGGTCTTTACATTTTGGCATGTTTTTGCAATGGCTGGTACCGGTTGTTCCTTTCCATGTTTAGTGCTTCCTTCAGGGTCTCTTGTAAGGCAGGCCTGGTGGTGACAGAATCTCTAAGCATTTACTTATCTGTAAAGGATTTTATTTCTCCTTCACTTATGAAACTTAGTTTGGCTGGATATGAAATTCTGGGTTTAAAATTCTTTTCTTTAAGAATGTTGAATATTGGCCCCCACTCTCTTCTGGCTTGTAGAGTTTCTGCCGAGAGATCTGCTGTTAGTCTGATGGGCTTCCCTATGTGTGTAACCCGACCTTTCTCTCTGGCTGCCCTTAAGATTTTTTCCTTCATTTCAACTTTGGTGAATCTGGCAATTATGTGTCTTGGAGTTGCTCTTCTCGAGGAGTATTTTTGTGGCGTTCTCTGTATTTCCTGGATTTGAATGTTGGCCTGCCCTACTAGGTTGGGGAAGTTCTCCTGGATGATATCCTGCAGAGTGTTTTCCAACTTGGTTCCATTTTCCCCCTCACTTTCAGGCACCCCAATCAGACTTAGATTTGGTCTTTTTACATAATCCCATACTTCTTGCAGGCTTTGTTCATTTCTTTTTCTTCTTTTTTCTTTAGGTTTCTCTTCTCGCTTCATTTCATTCATTTGATCCTCAATCGCTGATACTGTTTCTTCCAGTTGATCAAGTCGGTTACTGAAGCTTGTGCATTTGTCACGTATTTCTCGTGTCATGGTTTTCATCTCTGTCCATTCGTTTATGGCCTTCTCTGCATTAATTATTCTAGTTATCAATTCTTCCACTTTTTTTTCAAGCTTTTTAGTTTCTTTGCGCTGGGTACGTAATTCCTCCTTTAGCTCTGAGAAGTTTGATGGACTGGAGCCTTCTTCTCTCATCTCGTCAAAGTCATTCTCCGTCCAGCTTTGATCCGTCGCTGGCGATGAGCTGCGTTCCTTTGCAGGGGGCGATGTGCTCTTATTTTTTGAATTTCCAGCTTTTCTGCCCTGCTTTTTCCCCATCTTTGTGGTTTTATCTGCCTCTGGTCTTTGATGATGGTGATGTACTGATGGGGTTTTGGTGTGGGTGTCCTTTCTGTTTGTTAGTTTTCATTCTAACAGTCAGGACCCTCAGCTGTAAGTCTGTTGGAGATTGCTTGAGTTCCACTCCAGACCCTGTTTGCCTGGGTATCAGCAGCAGAGGCTGCAGAAGATAGAATACTGCCGAACAGCAAGTGTACCTGTCTGATTCTTGCTATGGAAGCTTCCTCTCAGGGGTGTACTCCACCGTGTGAGGTGTGGGGTGTCGGTCTGCCCCTAGTGGGGGATGTCTCCCAGTTAGGCTACTCAGGGGTCAGGGACCCACTTGAGCAGGTAGTCTGTCGGTTCTCAGATCTCAGCCTCCGTGTTGGGAGATCCACTGCTCACTTCAAAGCTGTCAGACAGAGTTGTTTGCGTCTGCAGAGGTTTCAGCTGGTTGTTGTTGTTGTTGTTGTTTAGCTGTGCCCTGTCCCCAGAGGTGGAGTCTACAGAGACAGGCAGGACTCCTTGAGCTGCTGTGAGCTCCACCCAGTTCGAGCTTCGCAGCTGCTTTGTTTATCTACTTAAGCCTCAGCAAAGGCGGGCACCCCTCCCCCAGCCTTGCTGCTGCCTTGCTGGGAGATTGCAGACTGCTGTGCTAGCAATGAGGGAGGCTCTGTGGGCGTGGGACCCTCCCGGCCAGGTGTGGGATATAGTCTCCTGGTGTGCCCATTTGCTAAGATCCTTGGTAGAGCGCAGTATTGGGGGTGGAAGTTACCCGATTTTCCAGGTGTTGTGTGTCTCAGTTCCCCTGGCTAGGAAAAGGGATTCCCTTCCCCCTTGCGCTTCCCAGGTGAGGCGATGCCTCGCCCTGCTTCAGCTCTTGCTGGTCAGGCTGCAGCAGCTGACCAGCACTGATTTTCAGGCACTCCCTAGTGAGATAAACCCAGTACCTCAGTTGAAAATGCAGAAATCACCTGTCTTCTGTGTCGCTCGCGCTGGGAGTTGGAGACTGGAGCTGTTCCTATTCGGCCATCTTGCTCCGCCCCATTTTTTTTTTTTTTTTTAGTAGAAATACGGTTTCACCATGTTGGCCAGACTGGTCTTGAACTCCTGACCTCAAGTGATCCGCGCACCTTGGCCTCCCAAAGTTCTGGGATTATACATGTGAGCTGCCGTGCCCGGCCTAGCCTTCTTTATATTTAAATATTTGGTTAAGGCGCTGTGGCTCATGCTTGTAATCCCAGCACTTTGGGAGGCTGAAGTGAGAGGATCTCAAAGACACTGCAAGATCTTTAGTCACCAAAAGTATGTTTGGCCTCTATTGTACTTATCAAAATGCAAGGCAGGAGATAGACTGGATTCTTTTATGCTGTATACCAGGCACTATAGTGGATGCTTTTACATATGTTTTTATTTACACAATAGCAGATGAAGTAGTTTTTAGTAGTTTACATATAAGAAAACTGAGGTCTAGAGGAATGAAGAGTCCTCATTTGCAACACTGAAAAAAAGTAAAATGAACAAATTCCATCTAAGTGGAGACAGAATTTCATAGAATATAGGAAAAGAAAGGTTTAAATAGCTGCATGTAACTTGCCTGAAGCTATGTGGTTGTAGAGTATAGATCGATTAATTGAGTTCAATCATAGGAATTGAAGTGAGTTTTCTTTTTTTTAAAAAAAAAAAAAGAGAGAGAGCCTGGGTCTCTCTATGTTGACTGGGTTGGTCTCGAACTGCTGGGCTCAGTGATCCTGTGGCCTCAGCCTCTCAAAGCGCTGGGATTACAGGCATGAGCCACTGTGCCCGGCCGAAATGAGTTTTCTGATTGACTTTTATAGAGTTACAGTATATTGTTTAATTTGAGATTTTTACATATAGAGTTGTTCATAGGTGTATTTTAAAGCTATTTTAAAACATTGTTTTTATTCATTATTGAGTAGTTACTTAGGTGCATTTTTAACACATTAAATTAACTTACTGTATGCAATGTGTATCTAATGCCGATTACTGTTGTCATCACAGATTCTGCTGTCTACATCAATACACCTGAATAGTTGGACAGAAAATTGAAATCTTTTAACTAATTCTGACTATGAAGCACAGTGAAATAGAAAGTTAGGCTGTAAGAAGTAAGGCTCTTCTGTGTGTGTCATCAGCTTGGTTCCATTTGCCCAACTGATACATTTATGTGGACAATCTCATATGTGTCTTCTGTCATCACAGGTGCAGAGTCCAGTGGTGACATGGATGTTCTCCTGACCCATCCCAGCTTCACTTCGGAATCAACCAAACAGGTGCCTCAGCATTTATAATCAATGTGATCAGTCTTACACAACAGTGAATTTCACTTTTTAAATGATAGTTGATATTTTCAGAATAAGTTTTGGTTTTGCCTTCCCGAAAAGTCTACTGAAGAGCTCTGTACTGATTGAATTCTGCGAAAGGCAAATTTCTCGAAAGGGATACCTATTGTTCTTCCATGAGGAGCTGGGAGGACAGTCTAACATTTGAAAGAGATGACATCTAATACAATAGTTTTAGAACGACTTACTATCTGTGATAAATACGTTAGAAATACTATAATCAGGTTTTCATTAAAGGAATATTTTCACTTAAAAAATGAAATATTGAGAAACCTTACTTCTATTAGAAAACCTGTGAAGGCAAAACATTTTTTATTTTACAACATATGCCTTTAAAAGATGAAACAGCTGACTCTTTGGTTTTTTTTCCCATGAGCCATTTCAAGAACAGTAAAACTCTTTGATTTAAGGAAACAGATAAATACAACTGATCATTGTTTTAACAATCATAATACCTTAAACAGTGGTTTCTAAAAATATGTTTCAAAGGTGAATTTTCTATTGGAAAAAGTACTTGCTCAGAACATTAAAAAACATAGAGATGGCCGGGCACGGTGGCTCACGCATGTAATCCCAACACTTTGGGAGGCCAAGATAGGCAGATCACGAGGTCAAGAGATCGAGACCATCCTGCCCAACATCGTGAAACCCCGTCTCCACTAAAAATATAAAAATTAACCGGGCGCGGTGGTGCATGCCTGTAGTCGCAGCTACTCGGGATGCTGAGGCAGGAGAATCACTTGAACCTGGGAGACAAAGGTTGCAGTGAGCTGAGATCATACCACTGCACTCCAGCCTGGCAACAGAGCGAGACTCTGTCTTAAAAAAAAAAAAAGAGAGATTTCTCCATAAATAATTAGAAAACTCATGTTAAAAATGTTTTCTTTCCGGGCTCAATTCGCTGCCAAAAAAAACGGTTTCTTAGCCAGGCATGATGTTGTTCCTGGTACTCTGGATGCTGAGGTAGGAGGATCACTTGAGTCCAGGAGTTCAAGGCTATAGTTTGCCATGATTGTACCTGTGAAGAGCACAATCTCTAGTCTGTGCAATATAGCAAGACTCTGTCTCTAAAGATATTGTTAAATATTTTCTTACCATTACAAAGTAATTACTCTTTTTCTTATTCCCTAATTATGATTCTGCAGCCAAAACTGTTACATCAGGTTGTGGAGCAGTTACAGAAGGTTCGTTTTATCACAGATACCCTGTCGAAGGGTGAGACAAAGTTCATGGTAAGTACTTGTTAAGAGTTAGCACATCTAAAAAAAAAACTTGGAGACTGTTTAGTAACCATTCTGAGTGTGTGACTTCATGGTAGCTTTGAATTACTGTCAACAAATAGAGTATCCATGAGACTTTAAAGAAGAATAATCAGCAGGATGCCTGATTCTCATAACTACTCTCAGAATATTTTAGGAAAGAATTTTCTTTTAATTCTCCACTTGTAAATAACAGGTGTCATCAGAATAGTTAATTAGGCCCGGGCATGGCAGGATAATCCCAGCTCTTTGGGAGGCCGAGGTGGGCAGATCGTGAGGTCAGGTGATCAAGACCATCCTGGCTAACATGGTGAAACCCTGTCTCTATTAAAAATACCAAAAATTAGCCAGGCATGGTGGCGGGCGCCTGTAGTCCCAGCTACTTGGGAGGCTGAGGCAGGAGAATCACTTGAACCTGGGAGGCAGAGGTTGCAGTGAGCCGAGATCATACCACTGCACTCCAGCCTGGGTGACAGAGCGAGACTCTGTCTCAAAAAAAAAAGAATAGTTAATGAGGCATAATCTGCTTTTTGAAAATATCAGTAATGACTTTGACACACATTAAGTTTTTCCCTAAAATAGCAAATGGTTCTCATCTTCTCTGACTCAGAATTCTTCAATAAGTGAAGTTAGAATTGATTGAAAAATATTAATCTATTTCAACACCAAAGAAAGAAAAGTCATCACGGTCTGTGATAGAACACTCAGGGGAAGAAACATGTTACATGGAATGGTAACGAGGGAAGTTGATTGGGGGGGAATTAAGACTTAATAATTCAAGATGAATGGCTAGTGGATTAAAAGCAGATTAATAAGTGATTCTGTATACCAACAGGAAGGCAGATAGAAATCTAGAATTGAGATTCTTTTTTTTTTTTTTTTTTTTTTGAGATGGAGTTTTACTCTTATCACCCAGGCTGGAGTGCAGTGGGGTAATCTCGGCTCACTGTAACCTCCGCCTCCCGGGTTCAAGCGATTCTCCTGCCTCACCCTGCCGAGTAGCTGGGATTTCAGGCGCCTGCCACCATGCCCAACTAATTTTTATATTTTTAGTAGAGACTGGGTTTCACCATGTTGTCTGGGCTGGTCTCGAACTCCTGACCTCAGGTGATCTGCCTGCCTCGGCCTCCCAAAGTGCTGGGATTACAGGCATGAGCCACTGTGCCCAGCCTAGAATTAAGACTCTTCCTCTTTTTTGAGACAGGGTCTTGGTCTGTCACCTAGGCTGTAGTGCAGTGGCGAAACATGGCTCACTGCAGCCGCAATCTCTGGGGTTCAAGCAGTCCTCCCACCTCAACCTCCTGAGTAGCTGGGACTAAAGGTACACATCACCATGCCCGGCTAATTTTTGTATTTTTTGTGGAGATGGGGTTTCACCATGTTGCTCAGACTGGTCTCGAACTCCTCATCTCAAGTGATCCACCCTCCTTGCCCTCCCAGAGTACTGGGATTACATACATGAGCCACTGTGCCCGGGCCTCTTACTTCTTTCTTAAGGTGACATTTAGTGTTCTGTCACTTATATACATCATTTGAGTCAATTTTCTCCACACCCCACTTTTCCCGGGTTATATGACTGAAAGGAAAGAGACTGTGCTTTTAGAGAGTTGACATGCTAAAATTAGTAAGCGTCTCAGTGCATAGATTTGACAAGAGTTTTAGCCAAAACTAGAAGATAGTTGAGAAAGATAATTAAATTGTCATGTTATTCAGAAAGTAGAGTGGTGTTTGCCAGGGCCTGGAAGGAGGGGGTAATAGGGAGTTCCTGTTTAAATGGCACAGAGTTTCAGTTGCGGAAGATGAAAACATTCTGGACATGGATGGTGGCGATGGTTGCACAACAATGTGAATGTACTTAATGCCACAGAATGGTACACTTAAAAATGGTTAAAATAGTAGTCAGGCACAGTGGCTCATGTCCATAATCCCAGTGACTTGGGAGGCTAAGGTCGGAGAATGGCTTGAGCCCAGGAGTTTGAGGGTATAGTGAGCCATGATCGCATTACTGCACTCTAGCCTGGGTGACAGAGCAAGACCCCATCTCAAAAAAGAAAAGAAAAGAAAAAAAAAGAGATGGCAAATAGATAGTAAATTGTATGTCGTGTATATTTAACCCACACACATATAAAAAATCATGTCATTAAGTTCAGCATGGTGATATTAGTGGGCTGTGAAAGTGTATTTTCTAAGCTGGTCACACTTCAACAACGCTTCCAAACGAACTTTGGAAAGATAAAAGTAAAGGTTCTAGTCAGTCTTTGGAAATTAAATCTCTGATCTGTTCTCTTGACTCTGTGAGGTTTTGAAGTCTTACTCTGTTCCCAAAAGTATATACATACATGAGATGGTATTAAAAATAGGGTTTGTGTATGCCACATGAACAGCCTTTTCAAATTTAGGTGAATTTTAATTCACTCCAAATGAATGTTCATGAATCTTACATTTAAGAATATTCAGTCAGATAAAATCCTGAAAACAATATCTGCTAGACAAGCTGGATGTTTTGCACAGTAGAAAAGTGTCTTGCTACATCTGGGCATATTCTGGGGACCTCTCTGGCCTAAATCTCTTCCTCAAGTATCATCCCTGGGAAAGTCACTAGAAATCCTTACTGGGAAGTGTGCCAACTATTTTCAGAGTTAATGACTAGGAAGGTATTTCCACACTACCATGGCAGAAGCCATTTTTTATAATCTTAATGGTGTTCTGCTGTATTCGAAGAGAAATCCAGAGGAAAAACCAACAGAAGCTATAGGAATCCAGCTAGCAAGAATACAAGGTAAAAGGGCCTAGCATGGTGACTCACACCTATAATCTCAGCACTTTGGGAGGCTGAGGCAGGTGAATCACCTGAGGTCAGGAGTTTGAGACCAGCCTGGCCAACATGGCGAAACCCCGTCTCTACTAAAAATACAAAAATTAGCTGGGCGTGGTGGTGGGCGCCTGTAATCCCAGCTACTGAGGAGGCTGAGATGGAAGGATCGCTTGAACCTGGCAGGCAGTGGTTGCAGTGAGCTGAGATTGCGCCATTGCATTCCAGCCTGGGCGACAGAGCAAGACTCCCTCACCCTCCCAAAAAAAGGAAAAAGTATCATCTAGTGGGCTGGATGTAACCTGAAAAGGAAAGGTGGGTAGCCAGGTCTTTGTGATCTTGTTGATAGTGGTGGACTTGGGTTGTCCCAGTAGTTGCTCAATCAAAGAAAGAAAACGCTTTGCCTAGGAAGTGCAAGGGCAGCCAAATCCCAGTTATTGCTAGAGATGAGGCTAGTTTAGACCTCACTGTGCGTGTGCCACAGGAATGAAGACTAAGGCCACTCACCCATCCTAGGATAGACCTGGGATTGTAGGAACCATGCCCTATCTTGACTTCCCAGTCTTTAAATCATAAATCTGGCAGCACATCTAGCGGTATTGACAGGAAAGCATCCCCCAGACATATCTCCAGAAGAAAACAGGCTAAAACACAAGAAGACTGGGTCTGTTTATTTGTTTTTAAGTGTAGAAGATTCAGATGACAATAAGAACAAGAAACTAAGATCTTTAGGTTGCGACGTAGGAATCCATCTCGGTGGTTTTTGACAAAATTTGGATGTTATACCTGTGGTTCATAGTCCCTGGAACTTAAAAAAATACCATAGTTGAGCGTGCTGTTTTGACATTTGTAATCATTGTTAGGAAGAGAAGCACTCGAGGTCAACTTTCAAATCAATTTTAGAGACAGTTAAGAGGTGGTTTGTATCTTTCATTATGGAAGAATAGATTTGGATATAGAAGATAGAGGGTCTTATTCTGGCTCCATTACTAATACTCTGTGTGGCATTGGGAAGGTGGATTTACTTCTAAAAGGCCTGAGTTTTATCTTTAAAATTGATATTTGCCCTACGTCAGAAGACCGTTATGCAGATCAAAATTAAATAATATATGTGGAAACTTTGAAGAGTTTGTGCAATTATTTGATGTACAAATAAGAATTTGCACAACTTCAGAGATACTGGATCTCCCAAGAGTTGTACAAAGAGAGCTGCACAAATGTAAGATGTCATCTGTGTGGAAATGGATCAGGAGAGGAAGGTGACCTGGTAAGGATTAGATTGGGGAACAAAGGAAGGGATAGAGAGAGGATGGTGCCATGAAAGAAGAACAGAATGAGGAGAGTGAGCACCCCCAGGGCAGAAGTTGTATTCAGTCAATTCAGCAAATACATACAAGCATTCCAGGCACTGTTCTGGAAGCTTGGGATGTATCCATGAATTTAAGTAAAACTCACATTTGAGGATTGTGGGAAGGGACTGATAGTTAACAATGAACATAATAAATATGTGAATTATATAATAGGTTAGAGTAGTAAGTGGTTTTTATTTTTTATTTTTTATTTTTTATTTTTTTTGAGACAGAGTCTCACTCTGTTGCCCAGGCTGGAGTGCAGTGGCGCGATCTCGGCTCACTGCAAGCTCCGCCTCCCGGGTTCACGCCATTCTCCTGCCTCAGCCTCCCGAGTAGCTGGGACTACAGGCGCTGGCCACCTCGCCCGGCTAATTTTCTTATATTTTTAGTAGAGACGGGGTTTCACCGTGTTAGCCAGGATGGTCTTGATCTCCTGACCTCGTGATCCACCTGCCTCGGCCTCCCAAAGTGCTGGGATTACAGGCCTGAGCCACCGCGCCCGGCCGTTAAGTGCTATTTTTTAAAAAGGAAGAACAGGGTGTAGGGGAGAGGAGAGTGCAGGAGGCAGTATTAAATAGTGTGGTTGGAGGCAGCCTCATTGAGAACATGAGACTTAGGGAAAGACATAGGGAGTTAGCTAAGCAGATATCTGAGGGAAGAGATAGCCAGGCAGGAGTTCAAGCAGCAAGCCTATGGGAATGAGCGTGACCAAGATATCCGAAGAAGCTAAGAGCTCTAGGCTTCTAAAAGGAAACTGGCTGCAAAATGATTTCAACTTAGGTAGTGAAATAAACCATTCTCATTCCATATTTTTGCAAAACCTCTTCTTGCTATCACCACTTACTAGTCTTAAAGATATGCCTCTCCATGTGTTTTGCAAGTTATCTTCAAGATACAAATTCCTTTAAGCTAATAGTAAACAAACAGTAGGAAAGCCATGGTTATTCCAGATCATCTTGTACAATCATAGTCTTTAGATAATTGAGCTGTTCTTCCTGTGAATATAGTAGCACTCAGAAGAAAAAAACAGTTTCCTCTGCATTTAACTATTGGTTTTATGTAAGGTGAGTGTCATTCAAATTTCAGTATTTTGTGCAAGTTTGGCCTTGGGTGATTTTCTGTGAAATATCTGCAGTAAGAATTCAAGGGACAATAGGAGATACCATGGCTACTGTGAGGAAATGAAAGAGGCTTTATTTCAGACACTCAGTATGAAGCTCCCCAAATGAAATGCCAAACAAAGCTAATCCACTCAATCTAATACAGAATTTACAGTAAAACAGAGAAATTCTTTACCATTAGCACTTCAGAAAAAGTGCAGGAAATAAAATTAGCCTCAAGGAAAGGAACAAAGCCATGAGATAAAATCCTATTACTGATGTGACAAACAGCAACATCATTCCCTGTGGCATCTAGACATCCTCATCCGCAAGGTAATACCTCCTGGTAATTCCAGGTGGAAATGACTTCTGATCCACTTGAAGGTGGAAGTTGAGTTGGAACTTGTTAGTTCCTAAGAAGGTAGGTATTTTGAAGGTAAACATGTTTCATTAATCTTTCTTCCATAGGAACAGCTCAAGAATTAGTTTAGATTTTAATTTTTCTATTTTGCTGAGTGAAAAAGTATGGCTTTTAGTGGCATGTGTTAACTTGACCACTCTTGGGGACCAGAAGCTTGTCACTTGTGTATTTTTCTTAGAATGTAGCATTTGATACTTTTAATTGGAAATTTGGTGGTGCTAATAGCTTGTTTTACATATGTATGGGTTACTGACCAGTCCAGATTTTTTGTCCATTTTTCTGGAAAGGGAAAAGATAAAACAGACTTGAATAACTTTTGTTTGGAAACTGTAGAAGTATAATGAAAACTTAACCTGTGGAGAAGGAAGAAAGTGATCCTCTCATTTTCTGATCTCATATTTTTCTTATTTTCCGTGTCTTTCTCCCTTCCAGTATCTGAGAGATTTCTTCAATTTCAAACTCTTTTACTTCTGCTACCTATCATTTTAAATTTTGATTTAAACCTTTCCCTGAGGGTTTTCTGTAGTATTCTGTCCTTGCTTCATGGATAGACTATCTTCCGTTATCTGAGACTATTACTGGTAGCTTTTTTGTTTATTTTCTTCTTCCTGCATAATCGTTTCTTCCACCTTGCTCTCTTCTGTTTATTTTGATGTCTGTGTTTTGTGTTCAGTGTTTTCTTTGATTAGTTTCTTGTTTAGAATCATGCAAAGGCCAAATCCTCATAATGAGAATCCTCATTTGCGGTTCCGTGTAGTTCTCTAATTATCATGAAGTGTAATAGAAAGGTGGGATAGTGTATCACTCACAGAAGCTGCTAAAAGTACTCAGAATTCTAGAGCTGCTAATATTAAAAACAAAAATGACCTTGTGTTTTGCTTGATTAAAATTAAGCCTTAAGTTTAGAACATCTTTAAACTTGGTTTAAAATATTCATTTTAGGGTGTTTGCCAGCTTCCCAGTAAAAATGATGAAAAAGAATATCCACACAGAAGAATTGATATCAGGTATTGTTCAGACTTTGTTGCTGACCTGTTAACTTTTCCAAACTTGTCTCGTCTTCTCCCTCCCTTTTTGTATCTTGGAGTTCACATTCATATCTAGAGCCTCTTTTTACTCCCGAGAGCCATATGTTCTTGCCAAATGCAATGTTTAGCTCCAAAGTATATGAAGAGTAATGACTGTCTACAGACTCTGATTTATTTTCTCCAGATTTGCACCTCACCATGATGCCTTCCACAGCTCAAAAGTGGTTTCCTGCCTGGGCTAAGTTAGTTGTATTAAGTGATAATGCGATTTCATTTCTCCACACCTCTTTCAGAACAAAGTTCATAGAAACGTAAACAAATTACAAGGTTGGGGTGATTTGAGCAGTCTACCTCATGATAGTCTTCTCTTCAATTTATTAGACCACTTAGGCTTATCTTAGGTATTTTGTTCCTTATTGATTTTAGGAGTCCTATATTTGCTAAACTTGAAATGCATGGTAAAAAAAATGTATCTACTGTCCATTTTTTTTAGGTTGATACCCAAAGATCAGTATTACTGTGGTGTTCTCTATTTCACTGGGAGTGATATTTTCAATAAGAATATGAGGGCTCATGCCCTAGAAAAGGGTTTCACAATCAATGAGTACACCATCCGTCCCTTGGGAGTCACTGGTGAGTGTCCATGTGTGTATTAGAGATCATTTCTCATCTCGAGAGAAGGTAATTTTCAAAGATACTTTGGTTTAGCAAACCTTCTAATAACTATGCCAGTTAGTGTAGTTTCTTTGTATTTTTAGTCCTTCGGGCAACAAGAAAGGATGTAATGCATAACATGCTCCTAGGCCCTCAGTTGAAAGCCATCAAGGCAAGTGTTATTTCTAGCTTTGTTAAAATGGATTAAATCCTTGCATGCTCAGTAAAACATCTTACTCATCTAAAAAGGTTTTTGTTTTTTGCTGTTGTTTAATGTACCTCCAAGACCCCTGAAAAACTCAAGTATCATTGTTTTCATTGCCACACACTTTGCTTTTAGTGCCACAGTATCTTTGGCCCCATGCTTTTAAAGTTTAAAGAATAAGGATTGCTGAATCTATGCTTAATGGGTCCTGTTAACATTTCACAGTATACTATGTGGTTTACCGTTCTCTACTAGGAGAATGAATTTTTGTCATTTTGTCCTCAAAGTATAAAATAAGGCTTTCATCCCTGGTAGACTAGGGCAGTACTTCTCACAATTCAGTATGCATACCAGCAACATGGGGGCCTCACTAAATTCAGATTCTAACTCCTTGGGCTTGCAGTGGGGCTCAGGATTCTGCATTTCTAGTAAGCTTCTAGATCAGAGGTTTCCAATCTTATAGCTTCCCTGGGCCACACTGGAAGAAGAATAATTGTCTTGGGCCACACATAAAATACACCAATACTCATGATAGCTGATGAGCTTTAAAGAAAAAAATCACGAAAACATCTCATCGTGTTTTAAGAAAGTTTACAAATTTGTGTTGGGCCACATTCAAAGCTGTGCTGGGCCGCATGCGGCCCACAGGCCATAGGTTGGATAAGCTTGTTCTAGATGCCAGTGCTGCTAGTCCAAGAACCGAGTTGCAAAGGAACTCACTATTTTATATAATACATACTGGCTCCAGCAGAGAGGACAATCAAGAGTGAGGATGACTTGAGTGACTCTAGCTGGGATCCCCAGGTTCCCTTTGTGGAACTGGTGACTCACAAGACGAAGCTCCAGCACAGGCTCCTGGGAGACAATAGAGTGGTCAGTGTCTTTTTTTTTTTTGAAACAGAGTTTCGCTCTTGTTGCCCAGGATGGAGTGCAATGGCACATTCTCGGCTCACTGCAACCTCTGCCTCCTGGGTTCAAGCGATTCTCCTGCCTCAGCCTCCCGAGTAGCTGGGATTACAGGCATGCGCCACCACACCCGGCTAATTTTGTATTTTTAGTAGAGATGGGGTTTCTCCATGTTGGTCAGGCTGGTCTTGAACTCCTGACCTCAGGTGATCCGCCCGCCTCAACCTCCCAAAGTGCTGGGATTACAGGCGTGAGCTACCACGTCTGCCAGTGTCTTTCTTTTTTAGTGACTTGGTTACCATTTTCCTTTTTCTTCTGAAAGCAAATCCCACACAGCTTTTAATTTTGAACCCTCTATAACTAAACTATAAAACGGGTTCTTACAATAAGTTTTTTCTCTCTGTACTTGTAGGAGTTGCTGGAGAACCCCTTCCAGTGGATAGTGAGAAAGACATCTTTGATTACATCCAGTGGAAATACCGAGAACCCAAGGACCGGAGTGAATGAGGCCTGTGTCCTCCCTGGCAGACACAGCACAATAGGAGTCTTAATTTATTTCTTAACCTTTGCTATGTAAGGGTCTTTAGTGTTTTTAAATGATTGTTTCTTCTTCATGCTTTCGCTTGCAATGTAGTCAATAAAACCTTGTGTACTGTTATTGGATAATGATGTTCTTATTTTCTTAGCAAATATGTTTAGTTTAAATTTTCATATTATGTTCATGATCATACTTTACTATGGGTTTGGTAGAGAGAAATATGAGATGATAGCAGATCTTTAATGGGAGTTTTTATTTTCTTATATTCTACTCTAGGCTATAAACCACATTACCCCTACTTACTGATCACAAATTAGTTAATTAAGGTACACCCAGAGACTAGCCTCTGGAAGATTGTTCAATATTTTCTAGAAACTAGGGGGGCTGGGCACGGTGGTTCATGCCTGTAATCCCAGTACTTCGGGAGGCTGGGGCAGGTGGATGGCCTGAGGTCAGCAGTTGGAGACTAGCCTGGCCAACATGGTGAAACCCTGTCTCTACCAAAAATACAAAAATTAGCTGGGGATGATGGCAAGTGCCTGTAATCCCAGCTACTTAGGAGGCCGAGGTGGGAAAATTGTTTGAAACTGGGAGGCGGAGGTTGCAGTGAGCCAAGATCATACCACTATACTCTAGTCTGGGCAACAGAGTGAGACTCCATCTCAAAAAAATAAACTAGAGATCTTCATAAATTTAATTTTTTGTTTTGCCCATATTTGATTGTATCAGTCCATTCTTACATTGCTCTAAAAGAATACTGGAGACTGGGTAGTTTATGAAGGAAAAAGGTTTAATTGGCTCATGGTTCTGCAGACTGTATAGGAAGCATGGCACTGGTATCTGCTAAGCTTGCTGGGAGGCCTCAGGAAGGTTTTACTCCTGGTGGGAGATGAAGCGGCAGCAGGCACTTCACATGGCGAAAGCAGGAGCGAGAGAGAGAGAGAAGGTGCCACACTCTTAAACAACCCGATCTTGTGTCAACTAACAGAACTCACTTATCACCAAGGGGATGGTGCTGAGCCATTCATGAGGAGTCCGCCCTCATTGTCCAGTCACCAGGCCCCACCTCCAGTACTGGAGGTCACATTTCAGCCAGGAGTTACGGAAGGGACAAATGTCCAAACCATATCATTGAATCTTGCAATATATACTTATAACCTGAATAGAAAAACAGGTGTATGGTTTATCTCTTAAATGAAATCTGTAGCACTTGCTTGAAATCCACTAGAAAGAGCTCCCCTAAGCACAACCACTTCTACTATGCACAAAATACAGCCTTTTAAACTCCAAACAAAAATTTCACTTTTTTGCCCGAGTCTTCCTCTGGGCTTTTAAGTGCAAGTGGTCAAAATGTATAAATAAAAACACTCCTTGAAAGCCCTGCCTTTCAAATATTAAAATTATATAAATATAAAATAGACAAAGGTATCAAATGGTAAGTAAAGCTACTGAAAACGTGGAAATGCTTTATAACTTGCAAAGGACTATACAAATATAAGATATCTTTTGAAACTTCTTTATTAACCAAATTATTTTGTAGTGAAATGCCATTTCCCTTCTAAGAAATGAATGGAAATAAACAATAGAGTTTTTAAGGAAAAATATAGTATTTGCTGTGATAATTTTCCCTGGTAAGATGTAAGAATTAACTTACTTTTAACTTTAGGTGCTATCATTTTTACCCCCTAGGATACTGTCAGGCACCAGCCCTTTACCAGAAATTGCTTAAAGATGTATTTGGAGAGAGAGATGTGACTCGGTTATAGTATATGTATTTCAAAACATCATGCTATACACTGTAAATATATACAATTTCAATTCTTTGTTGTTGTTGTTTTGAGACAGAGTCTCGCACTGTTGCCTGGGCTGGAGTGCAATGGTGCGATCTCGGCTCATTGCAACCTCCGCCTCCTGGGTTCAAGCAATTCTCCTGCCTCAATTTCCCAAGTAGCTGGGATTACAGGCGCCTGCCACCATGCCCAGCTAATTTTTTGTAGTTTTTAGCAGAGACAAGGTTTTACTGTGTTGGCCAGTCTGGTCTCAAACTCCTGACCTCGTGATCCACCCGCCTCAGCCTCCCAAAGTGCTGGGATTACAGGCGTGAGCCACTGCGCCGGGCCTCAATTCTTGAAGATTTGAATTAATTGAGTCCCTAGATTAGAAATAAATTTTTTTTGTTACAGAGTCCCATCAGTTTTCTGGAAAACCAGACAAAAAGCTAAAGCTAGTTTCATTCATCACAAGGTCGCCAACTCTTAGTTCTCTAGTTTCAGGCTATTTCACTTGCTACAAGATTTGATTTTAAGAGAGATCTGTATGGAAGCATTTTAAAGTTAATGTCCAAGATTGAGCTCAAATGCAATGTAGATTCTTCTTTATTTTGAAATATTTATAGCTTTTCTATTTTTTGGCATACTCGTAACCGTGCATGCTGCCGATTGCTGGTCAGTTGGCTTCGACACAGTAGTCCGGGGCCACAGTCACAACGCTGGAAGATTTCTGGAGCTTGAGCAGTGTCTTTATGCCCTCTCCTGGAGCAGACCTGTCCCTCCAAAAGGACTGGCTTACAAATTTTCGTCCAAAAATGACGAGCACAGCAAAGTCCAGGGCCACAGTCAAAAGTTCTCAGACAACTTTCTCCCTCTTGTCCTGTAACAAGGTTAATGTGGGCTTTAGTGATAAATAAGGAAAGTGGCCTGCCGGGGGTTTGCTACTGGGATAAGGGAATGGGACCTACGACTGACAGACACAAAGTAAAAATAGACACAGCACGCGGGTCTCACAGAGCTAGGTCTTACGCTAAAAGCGGTAATGCAATGGCGACTCCACCCCTACCCATCGGAATTGTTGTTACTGGCTGCAGACTACCTTAGGGTACTCTGTACATGACCCCCACAGCTTCTTATAGAAAGAGATTACAAACAGCACGTGCTCCCTAAGTGTTTCTGGGATGGAGAAGAATAAAATCAATCTCACCCTATCCTTAAGAGGCTGGGAGGAGAAAATGCATTTCTGAAATAAAATGTGCTCAGAATGCTGTTCTTACCCTTCCTGCCTTGTGATTTCTTAATACTTGGCTTCCTCTTGGGTTGGTTTTCCTGGACTGGGTGCCCAGTTGTTACTTCTGCATGTGTGCCATCTTGCTCATCAAGCTGCCTTTCCAATTTTGGGGTTGCGTCTTCCATCGTAGTACAAACATCTGAGGGACAACCAGGTATAACTAGAATTACTAACTTCAAGGGGGAGAAACACAGACACACTAATTATCCTACTGTTGCATAGTTTAGTAGCACCTCTGCCTTCAGTTATATATAACTTTCTAGATTTCTGGGACATGCACTAAATATTTACATGCTCACATATGGCAGAGAAAGTAGTTAAGTGGAAGCTGGATTCCATTAAAGGTAGTTAATGGTATCCAAGTGGAAATGGAAGTATTTGAATGATTCCAACTTGAGTCTTTCCTTTAAAATCATTATCTCCAAGTCATTGGCAAGAGCTGTTGCCAGGAAATAAATTATTTTGTTTCATGAAGAAAAGGCAGGCCAGGCCTGGTGGCTTATGCCTGTAATCCCAGCACTTTGGGAGGCCGAGGTAGGTGGATCGCCTGAGGTCAGGATCGCCTGACCAACATGGTGAAACCCTGTCTCTACTAAAACCACAAAAATTAGCCGGGCGTGGTAGTGCACGCCTGTAATGCCAGTTACTCCAGAGACTGAGGCAAGAGAACCGCCTGAACCCGGGAGGCCAAGGCTGCAGTGAGCTGAGATCATGCCATTGCACTCCAGCCTGGAAACTCCATCTCCGAAAAAAAAGGAAAAGAAAAGGCAGCTGCATAAACTTACTTCAAGCATGAATCTAGGAAGCGCCATTAGACAGTATCTACCCTGGAATGTGCTAGTCTATGGGGCTTAGACACTACCTTTGGTTTAAAAACCACTGTTGGTGTTATGGTCGCTCACCATTCATGCAGAGTGTCCCAGGGCAGCACATGGCATCTCGCTGGCACCTCCTCTGCAACCCACGACATGTAGCACAGAACGGCTTCTCATTGTGGGACTGGAGGCAGAACTTTCTGGTATTGCAGTCCGTGTCAGACAGGCACTGTGAGCCCTGTGGAGGGAATCTGTTGTCACAAGGCTAGGAAACCCAACACGATGGAAGGCAGGAGGTGGAGGGAGCCAAAGGACAGTGGCGCTGTGACAAACCCCAGGCAGCATCTTATTTTCCAGTGGAAATGGTTTTCTCCCACAAAGGGAAGCTCAGGTCACCTGGGGAGAGACCCAGGCCCTGCAAAGGCTATTTGAGTTTGAAAAATTGTCTTAACTCAGAATTTAGTTTTCCTGTGCTCTTTGTGAAAATGGAAAAAAAATGGTTTCCTATGTGTGTCTTAACAGGTGATTATGAGATTTTCAATATATCTTAACTCTAGAAGCTGGCTGCAGTTTAATTAAATATACTATTGATGTTTTGGGCATTCTTGTTTGATTTTTCACTCTAGTGAATCACATTTAGCTTGCAGACCCTCCCTAAATGAACTGTCCTTTGATTTTCAATGATGCCTCATTGACATAGAGAAAGAGATAGCGAAGATCAATTGTTCTCATCCACAGTTGATACTTTTAATGTTGGTATAGTATATATGATATATGTAATAATAGATAGGATATATAATAACATATACACATATATAAAGCGATCCCTAAAACAACTCTGTCTGTGAAGTTAGACGGTGACAAGGCAATGCATCATGGTCCTCTGTTTAAATTCTCATTCCCATGTTTGCCAGCTTTGTGAGCTTGGGTAAGCTCTTCAAAATCTCTGAGTCTTATTTCCTCATCTGGAATTAGGGGGTGTTTCATCTATCTCAAATTGTGAGGAAGGAGTACATGAGGTATCACATGTAAAAGAGCTGGCACATGGTAGAGCTTCCAAAGTGTTCGTTTATTCCCTGATTTATAGACAAACTTATGGCCAAATGATGTGAAAAGCCACTGTGTTTATTTCATACATTCATGCTAAGGCCACTGATCCTACCAGGGTGCCCTCCCAAATCCAAAACCAATTCAATTTACCTGCTAGATAAGACATTTCACACATGAATCAAAACGACTTACTGAAGCCCAAACAGAACACCCCGACTGTCAGCAGCCCCGTACCTCAACCCCTCCCTAGCAGCCTTACCTTCCGGGCCCCAAGCAGGTCGGCAGAGCTCCTGATGTTGTTGAAGTCCAGGACCAGAGCTCCCAGGGGAGAGCAGAGCCAGCTCAGTCCCAGCAGGACGGCCGCCGCCATCCTTCAATCCCTGGGCTCCTGGAGGGTCTCAGCACTGTGCGTCACCGAAGCGAGGCTGCTCTCCACCCAGAGCAGAGCTTCCACTAAGGTGGCAACTCAGTATGTCGTCTGTTTGTCACTGCTTTTTCTGAAAGAGAAGCAAACCTTAGTCTGAGTAAGGTGCGTGAAATCGGCTGAGCAAAGTCTGACCAGCAGGTTCCTCCTGAAACTATTTATAACCAGATGTGCCCCCTCCCCGTTCTGTTCCTTCCTCCTGCCCCACACAAGCTTCAACAAATCCCTTCAAATCTGTTTGATCAATCGTTCAAAACAAGGACTCAATAGAAGGAGAGAAGAGGCAGGGCCACGCGGCTTCTCCTCCAGGGGTTGAATCCCTCTTAATTATTGCATATCAAAGATAGTTCAAAGGGCCACGGCAGAGCAGGATGTCTGTATCAAAGGCAAACTGATAATCACCTGCATTTCCTACCTTCAGTAATCCTTTGGGGGTAGGGAGGGAGTCTGCCCTAAGATCTGTTTTCACAGCTAATTGTGCTCAAAGAAAGGATGAATCATACTGGCCAATATGCTATAGAGGATGCCAAAAACTAATGAGGTACAAAATACACTGAGAAGCTGTAAACTGGGCTTCAGATAGTGAAGACAGATAGAAAAAGAGAAAACGCCCCCTGATTAGCTCTGGCATCCAGATGTAACAGCACCTGTTCTGACTAAATGCCATTTGGGAAATTACTTTCCTTTAAATGAAAATTGAACTGTTTGAAGTTAAGGTTCTTAGGAAAGTAATGTAATTTATGAAAGTCCCATTTTTCAGTGGTGGGGACAATGATAGAAAGCCCATTTTACACAATTCAGTAGAAGCTTTGGGTCCATTTTATCAGCAATATATTTAATTTGCATTGTATTATGTATCGCTTCTCGGCCTTTTGGCTAAGATCAGGTGCACTGCATTATGTAAAACTCACTTAAGCAAAATGAGGATCCAAGTCTCTGGCTGATTTCAGATGAAATTTCATGTATTTCCAATTTTCCTAATACGAATTTTTTAAAACTTCTGCTTCATCCCTTTCCTGTCTGATTTTTTTTTTTTTTTCCATTTGGACTATTAGAGAAGTCAGGTAATTTAGACATGTGCTTATCACTGTCGTAAATACTTTAAGAGTAGAACAATCTAGATCTGTGTCAAAAAATCATTTTTTTCTTCATTGTTTCATTGCTCTTAGCATAGAGTCATCTGAAAGTGCATTTTTTTCTATGCCATAAATGATAATCTTATTATTTACTACGTTTTCCTGCAGAACAACCTAACATCAGTTCATTAACATGAATCTCGGCATTCTGTGCATGAGAACATTCTCAATTTTGAGTAATGCAGCGCCGTTCTGAAGGTGATGCAGGTGATTCAAGCCTTCCCACTACTTGGCTCTCGTCCTTGGGTTGGTGTTGCTTGTCTACCTCTCATATGGAAGTTACTTATTTTAATCCCTTAAACTGACAACATCAAACACCCTTTGATAGCGTGATAACCCTGGTGACTAGGGGTGTTACAGAATTTATTTTGAAGTTGGACAATTATGACCAAGGATAAAGGAGAGAGCCCCAGGGTTCTGTCTCTGCTGGGTTTCTCTGCTTCCTGCTGCCTCACTGTAAGGGAATTTCAGGTTACCAAAAGCCCCTGGCAATATACACAGGTGAAAAGAACTGATGGGAACTCCTGTAACACGGCACAAACAGCCACTGAGCACTTAGCAGGAGCAGAGCCTCAGATTAGATGTCGGGAATAAAATTTGAAACTCCAATGGCCTGGCACAGTGGCTCACACCTGTAATCTCAGCACTTTGGGAGGCCAAGGTGGGAAGATCTCCTGAACTGGGGAGTGCAGACGTGTAGGAATGCTAGGTATGGTTGGTTAATGCCAATGGTGACTATTATCAGACCTAGTTGGCTTGAAGTAGAGAAGGCTACAATTTTTTTAATATCGTTTTGTGTGAGAGCGCAAATGGCTGTGAATAGGGTGGTAATGGCTCCTAGGCATAATGTAAGATTTTGGATCAATATGTTGTTTTCTATTAAAGGGTGGAAGCGAATGAGTAAGAATACTCCGGCGACGACTATGGTGCTAGAGTGAAGTAAAGCTGAGACTGGAGTTGGGCCTTCCATGGCAGAAGGCAGTCAGGGGTGGAGGCCAAATTGGGCTGATTTTCCTGCTGCTGCCAGGAGAATACCTGTTAGTGGAAGGAGATTTAAGTTGGAGTTCAGGGCTAGTATTTGTTGAAAGTCTCATGAGTTGTAATGTAAGAGAAATCATGTTCTAGCTAGGATAAGACCAATGTCACCAATGCGGTTATATAGGATTGCTTGGATGGCTGCTGTGTTGGCGTCTGTTCGAGCATGTCATCAGCTAATTAGGAGGAAAGATATAATTCCTACGCCCTCTCAGCCAATGAAGAGTAGGAAAAGGTTGTTAGCGGTGACTAGAATTAGTATGGCAGTGAGGAAAATAAGGAGGTATTTGAAGAATTGATTGATATTTGGATCTGAGCTTATGTATCATAGCGAGAATTCTATAATGGACCAGGTGATGAATAGTGCGATTGGAATGAATATTATGGAGAAGTAATCTAGTTTAAAGCTTAATGTTAGATTTAATGTTTGGGTTATTATTCAATGTCAACTCCAAATGATTGTTTCTTGGTTTAGGAAAATGTATAAGGTTGTTGAAAGAAAGCTAGTAACAAAAGCATATATTACAGTTAATTTTACATAATTTGGGTATGAGCGTTTTTTGTTAGGGTTGATGAGGGCGGCAAAGATTGGGAGAGTTAGGGAGGTGAGGGTTGTTATTATAATAGGAGTATACATGGTTGTTACTTTTATTTGGAGTTGCACCAATTTTTTGGCTCCTAAGGCCAATGGATAGCTGTTATCCTTTAAAAGTTGAGAAAGCCGTAATTTTAAACACGGAAGCATGGATTAGCAGTCCTTGCGAGTTTTCTCGGTAAATAAGAAGTGGTAGGCTTCTATAGTTAGGTTCACAATCTAATGTTTTGATTAAACTATATTTACAGGAGGTAAACCCTAGAATGATGTTGGGGTTGAGGGATAGAAGAATAATCGGGGCGAGGTGTATAAATATTAATGTATTTTCTCGTGTGAAGGAAGGTTTTATGTTAATTATGTGGTATGTAAGTGTTCCTCGTTGCATTGTGATAAACATGTGGAGGGAGTAGAGAGCTGTGATTAGTATGTTGAGTCCTGTTAGTATAATAGTAATATGGGATCAGGAAAATAAGGTTGTGATTACAAAGAGTTCGCCTAGTAGGTTGATGGTGGGGGGTAGGGCAAGATTGGTGAGGTTTACTGTGAATCATCAAAAGGCTATTAATGGGAGTAGGGTTTGGAGTCCTCGAGATAGTAGTATGATGCGGCTGTGGGTATGTTCATAGTTTGAGTTAGCTAGGCAGAAATATATGGAGGAGGTAAGTCCATGGGCAATTATAAGGATGGTTGCGCCAGAGAAGCTTCAGGGGGTTTGGATGAGGGAGGCTACGATTACTAGGGCTATGTGACTTACAGAAGAGTATGCGATGAGTGATTTTAAGTCTGTTTGTCGGAGACATGTTGAGCTTGTTATGATTATGCCTCATAGGGATAACATAAGGAATGGATAGGCCATGTGTTCTGTTAAGGGGTCAAGAATGGAAGTAAGTCATATTATGCCATAGCCACCTAGTTTTAGGAGTACCGCGGCAAGAACTATTGATCCTGCAATAGGGGCTTCAACATGAGCTTTGGGGAGTCATAAGTGTAAGCCATATAGAGGTATTTTTGTTATAAAAGCTATTATGCATGCTAGTCAAGTAAAGTTGTGGGATCAGGTAGTTGTTAGTTTTTGGTTTGTGAATGTTAGTAGTATAATGTTTAGTGAGCCTGTGTTGTTGTAGGTGTGGTTTAGTATAATGAGTAGGGGTAGAGAGCCAGTTAGTGTGTAGAATAGAAAATATGTGCTTGCGTTGAGACGTTCTGCTTGGTTGCCTCATTTAGTGATGATAATTAGGGTGGGAATGAGGGTGGTTTCAAATAGAATGTAGAATATAATTAGGTCTGTAGCCATGAATGTCAGAATTAAGGTGATTTGTAGGAAAATTATTATGGAAAGGTAAAGTTTCTTTTGTGAAGGGGGTTCGTTGCATAGGTGATATTGACTCGCTATAATTATGAGGGGTAGGAGTCAGGCAGTCAGTATTAGGAGGGGTGTTGTTAGTGGGTCGGAGGATAAGTAGGTTGAGTAATTAAGGAGATTGTTGTTGGTTTGGTTAAAGAATAATAGGGGAATGAGGCTGATAGTTAGGCTGTGTGTAGTCAAGTTGATTCAGATTGTATTATTTTTGGAGAATCATGTCACAGGTAGTAGCATGATTGTGGGAATGATTATTTTTAGCATTGAAGCAGGCTTAAGTTGTGAATATAATCTAGCCCATATGTATTGGAGATTGAGATTAGTAAGGCAAGGCCTACTGCTGCTTCGCAAGCGGCAAATACTAGTAGGATGATGGGTATAATGTTGATTAAAGGGAAATGTATGTTCGAGGCAATGAGGGCAGTTATGATAAAAAGTTATATTATTATTCCTTCTAGACAGAGGAGGGAAGCTATTAGGTGTGAACGGTAAATTAATATGCCTAGAAGTGAGATGGTAAATGCTAATATAATGTTTATGTGGGTAGGAGTCATTTGGTTAGTATGGCTATCATAATCTAATGAGTCAAAATCATTTGTTTTATTTAAACTACTTACCAACTCGGTCCAATCTAGTCCTTTTTGAGTTCATTCGTAGGCTAAACTGAGAATTAGGATAATGATAAAAGCAATGGTTGATTTGATTATTATTGGGAGGTTTGTTGTTTGGATAGCTCACGGTAGGGATAGTAGTAGAGCGATCTCTAGGTCAAATAGTAGAAAAGTGATGGCAACTAGGAAAAACTTTATTGAGAATGGGATGCGAGCAGGATTTAGGGGATCAAATCCACACTCGTAGGGGTTAGTTTTTTCTGCATAGGAGTTGAGTTGGGGTAATCAGAATATGATAATTATTAGTAGCGAGGTTAAGAGGGTATTGATTATTAAGGCTAGTACTGGGTTGATTACTCTTTTTTGAATATTGTCAAAACTAATTGATTGGAAGTCAATTGTATTGGTTATACTAAAAGAGTAGGACCCTCATCAATAGATAGAAATATAGAGGAATAGTCAGACGACATCTACGAAGTGCCAGTATCAAGCGGCGGCCTCGAAGCCGAAATGGTGGTTTGATGTGAAATGGTATAGTAGTTGGCGAATGAGGCAAATAAAAAGGAATGTGGATCCAATAATAACGTGAAGCCCATGGAAGCCTGTGGCGACGAAAAATGTTGAACCGTAAATGCCATTGGAGATGGTGAAAGGTGCTTCAAAGTATTCTGAGATTTGTAGTAGAGTGAAGTAGGTGCCTAGTAGAATTGTAATAAGTAGGGCTTGGATTGTTTGTTTTCGGCTACTATTTATGAGGCTGTGATGGGCTCAGGTGATTGTGACTCCGGATGCGAGTAGTACGGAGGTGTTTAGGAGGGGTACTTCTAGGGGGTTTAAAGGGGTAATGCCTGTTGGTGGTCAATGGCCTCCCAAGCAGGGTGTTGGGGCAAGACTTGAGTGGTAAAATGCTCAGAAGAAGCTAATAAAGAAGAAGACTTCTGAGATGATGAACAATGTTATTCCATATCGAAGGCTTTTTTGGACGGGTGTTGTGTGGTGGCCTTGATATGTGCTCTCTCGTACAATATCACGTCACCATTGATATAAGGTTAGTGTGTTGGTTAGTAGGCCTAATACCAGTAGGGTGGTAGAGTAGAAGTGGAATCATATAACTAAGCCAGATGTTATCAGAAGAGCTGATAGGGCTCCTGTCAGTGGCCAGGGACTGGGTTTAACTATGTGATAGGCATGGAGTTGGTGAGTCATTAGGTGTTGTTGTGTAGATAGAGGCTGACTAAGAGTGTGAAGACGTAGGCTTGGATCAGGGCTACTGCAATTTCTAGGACGGTTAGTAGTGTTAGGAGTATAGTGGTTAGTAGGGCAATGGAGAAGTTGATGGTTAATAGTACTAGTACAGCGTTTCCAATTAGGTGCATTAGTAGATGGCCAGCTGTGATATTGGCGGTTAGTCGTACAGCTAGGGCTACTGGTTGAATAAGTAGGCTAATAGTTTCGATTATTACTAGTATAGGAATGAGTGGTGTGGGTGTACCTTGTGGTAGAAGATGAGCCAGGGAATTTTTAGTTTTAAAGCGAAGCCCTATGATCACTGTGCCAGCTCATAGGGGAATTGCTATGGCTAGGTTTATGGAAAGTTGGGTGGTTGGTGTAAATGAGTGGGGCAGGAGTCCTAAGAGGTTTGTTGTGGTAATAAAGGCAATTAGAGACGTTAGTATTAGAGATCAGGTTTGTCCTTTAACGTTGTGAATTATTATTATTTGTTTTAGAGTAAGTTGAGTTAGGTTTTGTTGAATGGTAATTAGTCGATTGTTAATAAGATATTTAGAGGTTGGGATTAGTAACATGGGGAATAGGATGATGGGGATTGTAGCGGGTTGGCCTAGGATTGTTGGAGTTGAGAATGGGGTAAACAGATTTTCGTTCAGGAAAATCTGAGATTCTGTCTCCACAAAAAAAAATATTGAGATTCTGTCTCCACAAAAAAAAATATTGAGATTCTGTCTCCACAAAAAAAAAAAAAAAAAAAAAAAAAAAAAAAAAAAAAAAAAAAGGTCAGGCGCGGTGGCTGACGCCTGTAATCCTCAGCACTTTGGGAGGCCGAGGTGGGTGGATCACCTGAGGTCAGGAGTTCGAGACCAGCCTGGCCAATACAGTGAAACCCCGTCTCTACCAAAAATATAAAAACTAGCCAGGCGTGGTGGTGGGCGCCTGTAATCCCAGCTACTCGGGAGGCTGAGGCAGGAGAATTGTTTGAACCCAGGAGATGGAGGTTGTGGTGAGCCAACACGGTGCCACTGCACTCCAGCCTCGGCGACAGAGTGAGACTCCATCCCCCCACAAAAAAATTAGCCAGGCATAGTGGTGTTCACCTGTAGTTTCAGCGACTCAGGAAGCTGAGGTGGGAGGATCATTTAAGCCCAGAAGATTGAGGCTGCAGTGAGGTGCAGTGAGCTATAATTGCACCACTACACTCCACCCTCTCTCTCTCTATATATATATATTCTGCACTCCACCCTCTCTCTATATACATATTCTCTCTCTCTCTAAAGAGAGAGAGAGAGATCCAGAGAGAGAAAGATTCAGACAGAAAACTTGTATGTATGGATGACTGGGCCTGGGTGAGAGAGACAGCAAGTGTGAGGTCCAGACAGAAGACATACATGTATGGATGATTTCAATATATTATAATTGATTTCAATATATTATGTCAAGCACTAAAATAAAGGTATAATGTAAGGGTGGAGGACTTATAAAGATATAAATACAGAGGAAGGCATGATTGAGACTTTCTAGAGAAATAAAGGAATGTGTTTACAGATGAGGTAATATTTGAGCTGAATTTTGTGGTTGCATAGGAGCTTCCTAGGTTGGGAAGTTGGAGATGTCCTCACCTGGGCTCAGAGGGTGAGGTGTGTGCGAGGGCGAGGAGGTGCACTCAGGTGCTAGTGAGAGATTCTGTGGCTGCGGCAGATGATGGAAGGACGAGATGAAGCAAGATGCAGACCCTGATATGCTGTGCTAAGAAAATCAGATTCTATTCTCTGCACGATATAAAGTCATTGGAGATATTTCAGACTGAGAATGGCATGGTCAGCTGGGTGCAGTGGCTCATGCTTGTACCCAGCACTTCGTGAGGAGGATAAGGCAAGAGGACCACTTGAGGCCAGGGAGCAGGGAGCACTTGAGGCAGGGAGCCCGAACAACAAAGCAAGACCTTGTCTCCACAAAAAATAAAAAACATCAGCTGGGCATGCCAGCATGTGCCTGGAGTCTCTGTTACTTGGGAGGCTGAGGTGGGAGGATCACTTGAAACCAGGAGTTCAAGACCAGCCTGGGCAACATAACAAGACTCCATCTCTACGAAAAATACAAAAATTACCCTGGTGTGGTGGCACGTGTCTGTAGTCCTAGCTGTTCAGGAGGCTGAGGTAAGAGGATCGCTTGAGCCTAGGAGTTCAAGGCTGCATGATCATATCGCTGCACTCAAGCCTGGGTGACAAAGCGAGACCCTGTCCTCCCACCAAAAAGAAGGAAGGAAGGAAGGAAGGAGAAGAGAAGAGAGAGGAGAAAGAAGGAAGAAAGGGAAGAAAGAAAGAAAAAGAAAGAAAGAAAGAAAGAAAGAAAGAAAGAAAGAAAGAAAGAAAAGGAAGGAAGGAGAGAGAGGAAAAAAGGAAGGAAAGAGAGAGAGGAAAGAAGGAAGGAAGGGTGAAAGGAAGAAAAGAAGGAAAAAAATGAAAGGAAGAAAAATGAAAGGAAAGAAGAGAGAGAAAGGAAGGAGAAAGAGAGAAAGAAAGAAGAAAGAAAGTGAGAGAAAGGAAGGAAGGAAGGAAAAAAGAAAGAAAGAAAGGGAGGAAGGAAGGAAAAAATAAAGGAAGAATAAAGAAAGGAAGGAAGGAGAGAGAAAGGAAGGAGAAAGAAAGGGAAAAAGAGAAACAAAGTGAGAGAAAGAAAGGAAGAAAGAAAGAGAGAAGGAAAGAAGGAGAAAGAGAAAGAGAGAAAGAAAGAAAGAGAAAGAAAGAAAGAAAAGAGAAAGAAAGACACTGGTGTTATCTAATTTGCTTTCAGGGCACAATGCTGGTGGCAGTGTGGTGCTTAGGTTGCACTGGGAGAGAGGGGAGGCTGGGGGCCACTTAGGACTCAGTTATCATTGCCCCGATGACAATGAAGGGTCCAATTTGAGGCAGTGCACAGTGACAATGGGAACCAAGCAAAGGATGGGAGTCTGAAGTTCAAGCTGCATCACTGGATGTGGGAGTGGGGAGTTGGGATGATCCTGCCCTCTCCGATTTGGTGCACTGGGTGGGTAGAGGTGGGCCTAGAGACAGAGAATTCAGGATGAAAATCAGGTTGAGGGAGCAGGATAACAGGGTGCCTTGAGAAAAGCTGTCCGCACAATCAACCGTTTGCAGGATATCTACTGTGGAGATATAAGAGTAGCCACTGTGTCTTTCAGGAACCATGCTCTCCGTTTTGCCTGTGAGAGACAGAGGAGAGGAGCGGGTGCAGGCACCAGATGCCAGAGGGTCACCAACAGGGGCTGAACAATGCTGAAAAGCGACCCCCTGTCTGTCTATGTCTGTCCGTCTCTGTCTCTGTCTCAGCACTGAGAGAATGTGGGCTTTGGGGCCGGGTCTGACTCCATCACTAGCTGGGCCTCCCCTCCGCTGTCTGCCCTGCTCTGTGCATACACCAGTTCGTCACAGCGCTTCTAAAACCCCACTGTAATCACCTACTTCTATGTCTCTGCAACTAGACCATAAACTCGAGCGGGGCGCGGTGGCTCATGCCTGTAATCCCAGCACTTTGGGAGGCTGAGGAGGGTGGATCACTTGAGGTCAGGAGTTCGAGTCCAGCCTGGCCAACATGGGTGAAACTGCATCCCTACTAAAATACAAAAATTAGCTGGGCGTGGTGGCACACACCTGTAATCCCAGCTACTCGGGAGGCTGAGGCAGAAGAATTGCTTGAACCCAGGAGGAAGAGTCTGCAATGAGCCAAGACTGGACTACTGCACTCCGGCCTGGGCGATAGAGCAAGACTCCATCCTTTTTTTTTTTTTTTTTTTTTTTTTGAGACGGAGTCTCGCTCTGTCACCCAGGCTGGAGTGCTGTGGCCGGATCTCAGCTCACTGCAAGCTCCGCCTCCCGGGTTTACGCCATTCTCCTGCCTCAGCCTCCGAGTAGCTGGGATTACAGGCGCCCGCCACCTCGCCCGGCTAGTTTTTTGTATTTTTTAGTAGAGACGGGGTTTCACCGGGTTAGCCAGGATGGTCTCGATCTCCTGACCTTGTGATCCACCCGTCTCGGCCTCCCAAAGTGCTGGGATTACAGGCTTGAGCCACCGCGCCCGGCCAAGACTCCATCTTAAAACAAACAAACAAACAAACAAACAAACAAAAAACACAACAAAAAACCCTCTAAACAAATGCCTCTCATCCATTTTCCAGGCCAGAACTTTCCATCTTCCATAGACTTTAGTGCCTAGCATCTACCATGGCCCTACCTTGGCAGGCTGTCAACGGATATGTGTTCAATACAACTCATCAAAGAAAAATATCTGTTAATCTGAGGCCTCGTTTTGCAATAAGACTGGGATTTCGGTCTCTAAAAAGCCAGAGCAATTTTGGAGGAAAGTAGGTATGTGAAGTAGTTTCTGGAAAATGACTTTCGGTATATTTTCAGATTTCCCAAGGCTGCTTGCCTGCTACTAATCAGCACACTGTCCCTCAGCAAGAATGCTAACAACTGAAGTGAAATGCCCCTGTGGCAGCGTCTACTGCCAGGAGCCTGCATCTCCATTATTTGGGGATTAGAGGTGATGGGGCAGTGGGGAGAGGATGGCAGGGAGAAGTAAGTGGGGAGAGGAAAACTTTAAAAATGTTTCTGTTTAAAGGGCGTCCTCTCTGCTTTTAGGCCAGGCCACAAGCTTCATGCACAGGCCACAGCAGCGACGACCTCGCAGAACCCACTCCACAAGCCTTCCTGAGTGGCACCTGGAGCCATGGCTGTCTTTTGAAAAGCGGCACTGCAAGACACTTCTTTAGCCACAGAACAAAGGAAGCCGTCGTGCAAAGTTCTGGCCAAGGCGCTGCCATATTGATGCCCCCTGGCAAGGATTATGGGTTAACTGAAAATCTCAGGCTGATGCTTCCAGTTTTGTAGTGAGCACCTGGCCCATGGGGACACTAAAATCGAGTAATACTGACTAAGCTTAGAGCAAATGAAATTTCTCAAAAAGAAATTTCCAGAGGTTCCAGTTTCCACACTAATTCCACTCTTTGGATAAAAATTGCAGACTTGTGTTTGAGACCTGCCACCTGTGTCCTCCTGCACGACAGCTGCTGTGGTTCACGTCAAAGGCTGGGTGTCCGATTGTTTATACTCACCCAGGAACGGAAAGTTTTATTTGTTATGCCTCCTGTGTCAAAACCAGTTTGATTTCCATAAATTTTGCTTTCCTTAAAATAAAATCAAAGTAACGGAAGCAAGCAGGTCTTTGGCAGAATCTCACAGGAAATGTTCCATAAAATAAAAGATGAGAAGGGGCATGTTGATGGGGCAGGCAGACAACCACAGGATGTGATCACAGAGATGACAGAAACGTTGCCATTTGGTTCCCTGAGGTCAGAAGGTAAGGCCAGCCCTCCACAAGGCTGGGGAGTGAAGGGCAGCACCCAGGGACAGCACAGGGGGGATGCCAGGGTGACTGGTGCCAGCCACTTTTGCAGACCGTGTGGCCTGTGGCAGGTCATGTCATGCTCAGCCTCAGTTCCTTCTGGTCTTGAGGGCCTTTTACACACCAGTGTTCTGGGAGATTGGGCTGGCATCTGCCATGGCCCCCAAGTTGCTCAGCTCCAGGAGGCACCTTTGGACCGTGTTCCATGCACATGGCCCATGCCTTTGGAGCTGTGCAATGTGCTGGTGCAGGGAACCTCCCTTTCCACAGCAACAGCCTTGGAGTTGTCCTGATTCCACATCAGGCATCTGGCTGGGAGTAGCACCAGGCTTCCTGGACTCTCCTTCCTCAAAGATAGGCTCTGCCATTGTTTTGTTTTAAAATAAAATCAGGTTGGCCGGGCAAGGTGGCTCACACCTGTAATCCAACACTTTGCGAGTCCGAGGCGGGCAGATCACTTGAGATCAGGAGTTCGAGACCAGACTGGCCAACATGGCGAAACCCCGTCTCTACTAAAAATACAAAAATTAGCCAGGCATGGTGGTGCGCACCTGTAATCCCCGCTACTCAGGAGGCTGAGGCAGAAGAATCACTTGAACCTGGGAGGAGGAGGTTGCAGTGAACCAAGATCACGCCACTGCCCTCCAGCCTGGGGAACAAAGCAAGACTCTGTCTCAAAAAAGAAAAAAAAAAATCATTAAGTTGTGTCCATTTGTGCCTTCCTAGGTCCTACGTGCCTCACCCTCCCTGCCTTGTTCCTGGGCACTATCCCGCTTTCCTTCCTCTGTGCCACGCTGTGGCTGACATGTTCATGGGACACAAAACATGGGTGGGGGGTCTGCCATCTTTGGATCTGGGCCCTAAGATGCAGACCAAACTGGGTATCACTCTTCAATTCTTTATTTTTAGGGACAGGGTCTCATTTTGCCACCCGGGCTGGAGTGCAGTGGTGCAAGCACAGCTCACTGGTAGCCTCAAACTCCTGGGCTCAGCTCCCCGAGTAGCTGGGACTACAGGCGCATGCCACCACAACAGCTAATTTTTGTATTTTTTGTAGAGATGGGGTCTTGCTACGTTGCCCAGGCTGGTCTTGAACTCTTGGGCTCAAGAAATCCTCTCACCTTGGCCTCCCAAAGTGTTGGGATTACCGGCATGAGCCACAGCGCACAGCTACGTCTGATTCTTTTCCTTAGATGTAAGTTGTGAATTCTGTTGCATTAGGAAACCCAGTCTTTCTAGGTGTTGAGGTGTATCTGGCTCAACGGGTGTGATCTTGGCCCCTCTGTCCCAGGCTCCTACCTTGAGTGTTGTCCAGGCCTTCCCAGGACTTTGGCCAAAGAAAGCTGCCTGCAGTTGAAGCCTCCCTCTAGGGGGGGCCTTACCCAGCCAGGAGTTTCCCTTTGGGCATCTCCATGTTAAAAATGAAGACACCGAGACTGGGAGGGACCAGTAACCTGCCACAGGTACACAACCAGGGGGCTGCAGACCTGGGATCTGAACATAAGAATTCTTGTTTCAAAGCTCATTCTTTCCTCTGTGCCCACTACACTCACTAACTGACGTCTATTTCCAAACACCAAGTTGATGGAAACAACATAAAATCACAAGGAACACTGCCTGGGCTATTTTCCAATTACGACTCTGGGTGTATGTCACCTCCTTCTTAGTCAAACTGTCTCTGATTAAATGGGAGGCTAGAGCTTCACCAGGAAGTGACTGAGACTAAATGACTTGTAGGTGGCGTCATCAGGGCTGTAACGTAGCTGTGTGTGGTACAGTGACAACATTAGTTTCTCCATAAAACGACTTAGTAATTACTTGCTGCCCTTCTGACATTCAAATTAGACTTGCGGCCAGGCACTCTAATTCCGGCACTTTGGGAGGACAAGGCAGGAGGACTGCTTGAGCTCAGTAGTTTAAGACCAGTCTGGGTAACATATTGAGACCGCATTTCTATAAAAAATAGAAAAATTAGCCTGGCGTGGTGGTTCACACCTATAGTCCCAGCCACTCGGGTGAGGCGGGAAGATCGCTTGATTCTGGGAGGTTGAAGCTGCAGTGAGCCAAGATGGCACTGCTGCACTCCAGCCTAGGCAACAGAGTGACACCCCATCTCAAAAAAAGAGAAAAAGATCTAAAAACAAAACAAATTAGATTCTTTGGTAGAAAGTCCTCAGACACAGCTTTGATCCTAATTCATAGCTGTGTTCATAACCTCATGAAGCTCTTGGGTGAGGCTCTGGGGACCCGGGGGGAGTGGGACGGGTGGTTGTCACCTTGGCGCCTCCACACACAACCCCCGCCCCTCCCCCGACCCCCGCCACCCCACCCGCCCCTCCCCCGCCCCTCCCCCGCCCCTCCCCCGCCCCTCCCCCGCCCCTCCCCCGCCCCTCCCCCGCCCCTCCCCCGCCCCTCCCCCGCCCCTCCCCCGCCCCTCCCCCGCCCCCACAGGTCTGGCTTCTCTTTTACCTTGTCTCCTTGCTCCCCCTTGTGGCAAAGAGTGAGGTGCACATTCAGAAGGCCCAGCACAAAGTCCAGGCTCGTGATTCCAGGAGCATTTCTCAATTTCTGGTGGAAATTCCCCATGGGATAGCACTGTCCTTCTCATACATCTAGGTACTTCCCCATCTTATGCAAGTGAGCCTCACTTTTTCAATTATAAAAGAAATGCATCCCCAAATCTTAGAAATGTTGGAAAATACAGAAAAGTATGAAGAAAATTAAAATCAGATATCTAGAAATTTTGGTAAAATTTTCCCAATTTTTTCTATGCAGTCATGTATACATATGTACATGCAGCATTTATTTATTTAATATACAATATAATTAATCTACCGTCAGCTCCAAAACTAGCCATTACTAATGCCTACATCTGCTCATGTGTGCCTCTTCTTCCCAATCCCTCTGTCTGCCTCCCCATTGGAGGTATACACTGAGATTGTTGTTTTTAGAGACGAGGTCTCACTGTGTTGCCTGGGCTGGAGTGCAGTGGCCATTCACAGGCAGGATCAGCGTGCACTACAGCCTGGAACTTCTGGGCTCAAGTGATCATCCCGCCTCAGCCTCCCAAGTAGCTGGGGATACAGGTGTGTACCACTGTACCCAACTTGATGTTTATGTTTATTGCTCCCTTGCTTCTTAAAGTAAAATTACAACGCGCGCACACACACACACACACAATTGGGATTACACTGTACATACACTTTTGTTCCCTCCTTTTTCTTTTTTCACTGAGCCTTTCTTCAAGATCATCAAGTATTATCAGAACCCTTGGCTATACCACAACCCAGAATATGGATGTATTATAGTTCATTTAATGTCCTGTAGATGTTGGCCATTTGGGTTGTCTTTTGATTTTGTTTTGTTTTTGTTTTGAGATAGTGTCTCACTGTGTCACCCAGGCTGGAGTGCAGTGGCACCATCTCAGCTCACCGTAGCCTCAACCTCCCCGTCTCAAGCAATCCTCCCAGCACCTCCTGAGTAGCTGGGAACACAGGCGTGTGCCACCATGCTCAGCTAATTTTTTATTTTTTATAAAGATGGGGGTCTTGCTATGTTTTTCAAGCAGATCTTCAACTCCTGGCCTCAAGTGATCTTCCTGCCTCAACTTCCTAAGGTGCTGGCATTACAGGCATGAGCCACTATGCCAGACCAGCCCTTTTTCTTTAAAGAAATGGAATTGAATTACACAGCTGGCTTTAGAATCTTATCATATCCTACACTCATGGTAACTGAGCTATGAAATCTTTACAGAAGAGCTTCTGTTCCCAGCTGGTTTTTCAATCTCTGAGAGTAAAACTATACTAACCTTCCAAGAATTTTATCTGAACAAGGCCACAGGGGAAGACCAGAAGGTTACCTTGGCTCAGTGGGTGACCTGTGCTGGGAGCCTGCTCCCTTGGGGACGGCATCTCCCTGGGACTCTGCACTCGGACGCTGTGGGTGTCTCCCTGGATGGCAGCTCTGAGCACTGTCATCATGCCCTGGACACGAAAGGCGCTTAGCAAACATTCCTTAAAGGAAGGCATTGAGAGTCCCTTCCTAGCTCTAAAACTCTGATTCTATTGATTTGACAGGAGAATGCCATGGTATTTGCATCAGGATTTGGACCGAGAAAGCCCTTTCCACACTTCCCAAGAGTTTAGATCGCAGTGTGAGTGGGGAATGAGAATGTGAGAACCAGTGCATTATTTGGCTGTAGTTCTGAGGTGGTGAAGGCCAGTCTTTTTTTTTTCTCTCTCTCTTTTTTTTTTTTTTTTTTGAGACAGAGTTTCATTCTTGTTTCCCAGACTGGAGTGCAATGGTGCAATGGCATGATCTCTGCTCAGGGCAATTGCCACCTCCTGGGTTCAAGCGATTCTCCTGACTCAACTTCTTGAGTAGCTGGGATTACTGGCAAGCTGGCAAGCTGAGATGCTTGCCACCATGCCAGCTAATTTTTTTTTTTTTTTTTTTTTTTTTGTATTTTTAGTAGAGACAGGGTTTCACCATGTTGGCCAGGCTGGTCTCAAACTCCTGAGCTCAGGTGATCCACCGGCCTCAGCCTCCCAAAGTGTGATTACAGGCGTGAGCCACTGCGCCTGGCCAATGAAGGCCAGTCTTGATAAGGACATTAAGTGTGAATCTAGACCCAGCTAACTGGACAGGACTAGAGGGACGGGAAGCAAAGGACGGATCCTTCCTGCAGCAGCTGACTTCCTTCATGGTCTTCTCATCACCTTCTTGCTTCAGGTCTTTCTGGATTACCTGGGACTGGTGGTATTGGGTCCTTTCAGAAGAAAACCTTCAGATAACAGAATGTTGTGAAATTTCCATTAAAAACTTTTTTCTTAACAGATAAGGGTCTTGGTCTGTCACTCAGGCTGGGGTACAGTGTATGATCATAGTTCACTCTAGCCTTAGCCTCCCAGGCTCAAGCCATCCATCCTCCCACCTCTGCCTGCTCAGTAGTCAGGACTACAGAAGGCCACCATAACCCTCAGCTAATTAAAAATGATGTTTTTAGAGATGGGGTCTCACTATGTTGCTCAGCCTACACTTCTACTCCTGGCCTTACAGCATAGGCTGAAGTTGTGGCTCTAATATTCATATGTATATGAAAAATGTGAGTTTTGCCTGTATAGCTTTTAAACTCCTTTCTTTTCTTTCTTCTTTTTGTTTTGTTCTGTTTTGTTTGAGAGGGAGTTTCGTTCTGTAGCCCAGGCTAGAGTGAAGTGGGGCAATCTCAGCTCACTGCAACCTCCACCTCCCAGGTTCAAGCAATTCTCCTGCCTCAGTCTCCTGAGTAGCTGGGACTACAGGCATGTGCCCCCACACCCGGCTAATTTTTGTATTTTTAGTAGAGATGGGTTTTCACCATATTGGCCAGGCTGGTCTCGAACTTATCTCAGGTGATCCACCCGCCTGAGCCTCCTAAAGCACTAGGATTATAGGTGTGAACCACCGCATGTGGTCTACACTCCTTTCTTTTCTTTTCTTTTCTTTTTTAATTTAATTAATTAATTTATTTTTGAGACGGAGTCTCACTCTGTTGTCAGGCTAGAGTGCACTGACATGATCTTGGCTCAGTGCAACCACTGTCTCCCGGGTTCAAGCGATTCTCCTGCCTCAGCCTCCCGAGCAGCTGGGACTACAGGTGCCTGCCACCACGCCCAGCTAATTTTTGTATTTTTAGTAGAGATGGGGTTTCACCGTGTTGACCAGAATGGTCTCGACCTCTTGGCCTCGTGTTCTGCCCACCTTGGCCTCCCAAAGTGCTGGGATTACAGGCGTGAGCCACTGCGCCCAACCAACTCCTTTATTTTCACATGTTATTTACTGATGAGCATTCTCCATATGCCAGGTAAATTATGTGCTGTGGATACATTATTTATTTTTGGAGATGGTGCCTCCCTCTGTCGGCCAGGCTATAGTGCAGTGGTGCAATCACAGCTCACAGCAGCCTTGACCTCCCTGGGCTCAAGTGATCATCCCAGCTCAGCCTCCCAAGTAGCTGGGACTACAGGCACAGGCCACCCGTGCCCGGTTAATTTTTGTATTTTTTGTAGAGATGGGGTTCAACATATTGCCTAGGCTTGTCTCAAACTCCTGGGCTCAAGCGATCCACTGCCTCGGTCTTCCAAACTGCTAGGATTACAGGAGTGAGCCGTGGCACCCGGCCTGGATACATTATTTAATATCCACTACAATCCTCTGAGTAGATATTAAGTTAGTTCTATTTCACAGATGTGGAAACTGAGGCAGAGAGAGGTTAATGCTTGCCTAAGACCACAGAGTTGGCAGAGCTGAGACACAAATTCAGCTCTTTGGACTCCTAAGCTCACTTTATTTCCGCTTCTAGGTTATACTACTTTGCTTATGACATTGACCATATTTGGCCTAATTCAGCAGATATTTGTCCAAGTCTTACATTATGAGTCTCTTGGGGACATGTGTCTTATCTCTTATCAACTTCAAATACCTTTCACACAGAGGGCAAATCTGATATTTGATTCAAGCAGCAACTTGGTATTGTGTACTGTGGAGCATCACAGAGTTTGTGCGGGCCTATTTCTTTTATTTCAAAAATACTTAAAACTCAGTGGAAATTTTCAAGAATAGTGCAATGAACACACATACGTTCCACCTCGATTGTTAACATTTTTTCATATTTGTTTTTTCTTTTTTCTGGACCATTTGAGGGTTAGTTGCAGATACATGTTATTTCACTTCTAAATACTTCAGCATGCGTCTCCTAAAATCAAGGCCATTTCTGCATAACCAAGGTACACTAACTTTAGGATTTTTTTATTTTTTAGAAGGAGTCTCACCCTGTCACTCAGGTTGGAGTGCCATGGCACAATCTTGGCTCACTGCAACGTCCACCTCCTGGGTTCAAGTGATTCTCCTGCTTCAGCCTCCCCAGTAGCTGGGATGACAGGCACCCACCACCATGCCCAGCTAATTTTCTGTATTTTTACTAGAGATGGAGTTTCACCATATTGGCTAGGCTGGTGTGGAACTCCTGACCTCCAGTGATCCGCCCCCCTCGACCTCCTAGAATGCTAGGATTACAGGCGTGAGCCACTGCACCCAGGGCCCCCTCAGAAAATTTTACATTGTTGCAATGATAATCTACTCTCTATTCAAATTTCCCCGATTGTCCCAATAACTCCTCAGTAGCTGGTTTTGTTTGTTTGGTTTTTATTCAGGGTCTAATTTAGGATCACACATTGCTTTTAGTGTCACGTGTTTGGCTTCCTTTAATCTAGAGCAGTTCATTAGCCTTTTTCTTAATCTTTCAAGAAACGGACATTTTTGAAGACTGGCAGTTGTCTTGCAGGTCTCTCAGTTTGGATTTGCCTGATTGTTTCGTCGTGAAGAGAGGCAAATTACACACTTTTACTAGAATATTATCTCTGTGTCCCTCTCTGTGCCTCACACCGGGGGCATATGTCAGTCCCTACCATCCCCCGTTTGATCAATCTCTCTGATGTGAAGGTAGCCTTTTCTCTTTAGTGAGTAATCTGTGGGGGTGATACTTTGAAACCATATGAACATCCTCAACGGTCCATTGATCATTTCAGCCTGAATCAATTATTATTATGGTGGTTCCAAGATGATGATTTTCTGTATCTATCATCTATTCTACCTTTATTAGTTGGTCTTCTCCTCTACGGAAGAGCTTTTTCTCCTCCACATCCTCTCCCCTTGGAATTATCATCTCTCTAGGGGTTCAACATATTGCCTAGGCTTGTCTCAAACTCCATAATAATAATTGAACCACCATAATAATAATTGATTCAGGCTGAAATGATCAATGGACCGTTGAGGATGTTCATATGGTTTCAAAGTATCACTCCCATAGATTACTCACTAAAGAGAAAAGGCTACCTTCACATCAGAGAGATTGATCACTACTTGTGGGATCTTGAATCAATCACTTACTCCCTTGGGACCTATGTATTCTCATCCTTAAGAGATGACCTAAGAGTGACACTCTTGAAGCCTGGTCAGTCTGAAATGAAATTCCCATAAGGGGCTGGGGTGGGCTCAGGCCTGTGATCCCCGCACTCTGCGAGGCGCAGGAGGGCGGATCACTTATGCCGTGGACTTCAAGACCAGCCTGAGAAACAGGGAGATTCCTGTCTTTACAAAAAAAAAAAAAAAAGTAAACTAGCCGGAAGTAGTGGCGCTCGCCTGTGGACCCTCCTACTCAGGAGGCTGAGGCAGGAGAATGGCTTGAGCCCAGGAGGTCGAGGCGCCAGTGAGCCAAGATCTTGCCACTACACTCCGGCCTGCGTCATGCCTCAACCAGGGATCCGGCACACCGCCGCCTTTTCGCGGCCGCGCCCATGGCAACAGTAACTAGCAACCTCGCGCATTCTCGCGAGATTGAGTCCCCTCGCGGGCACAGGTGCGGTCCCCGGCCTCTTGCGCCTCCAGTTAACCCCACTGTGCACACCGGACCCTCCTGCGCATGCGCGCCGCGGAGCCGGACAGTTGGTGGTGCTGGCTCTGCCCGGCTGTTCGTCTCCGCGCCTTGCTCCGTAGCGCGCGACCGTGGCTCAACACGCCGGCGCACTGGCGCTCTGGTGGAGGCGCGGCGCGCAGGCGCAGCTGGGGGTGCGAGGCCGCGCAGGCGCGGACGGCGTTGATTTGAAGACCTTCAGCGTTGCCCGGGCAGAGCGGAGACAGGCCCTCGGGGTGGAGGTGAGGAGAACCGAGGCCGCGTGGGCTCCAGGCCCGGAGAGCGGTGGGCCACGGCCGAGCATAGTGCCAGGCGGGAGGCGGCCCTAACGGAGGCTCTGTGGGCAGAGAGCAGGCTACTGGGGCGCGGGCCGGGCGGGGCGCGGCGGACCGGGGCCGCTGGCTCCCGCCGGGACCCACCCCGGGCCACCTCAGGCGATGAAGCCGCAGCACGGCGGGGCAAGTGGCCTCCGGGCGCGGGCCGCGACCTCCCCCGCCGGCGTGTGGACCGCACTGTCCTCCCAGGGGTCAGCTAGAAAGGAGATCGGTTCTAGGGAAGTTGAATCCTCGAACCCCACACCCGTCCCCCTCCCGCCCCTGCCTTCCGGAATTGCTGTGGAGCATCAGGCCAGTCCTCCTCTCCTTACGGCCGACGGAGGGTGCCCTGCGTGCAATTCAAAACGGAGAAGCGAGGAACGAAACGGGCTCTGTACTGGCTGTCAAGTTAGTGGCTTTGTAAACCAGTAGTACCCGGCTAACGCCTCTCCCCGTCTGCGTCTCCTGCAGCCTCTGTGCATTGTGCACATCTATGGGCAGGTGCATTCTGTAGAGCTGGTGGAGACGTGTGGTTGTAGCTTTACTCTCGAGGAACATGAAGTTTCTGTTCTCGATTTTTGCTTGATCATACTAGCAGTGCATTTCCCATCAGAGTCATAGGCCGGAAAAAGCTTGAACTAGGCAGAATTGAGGTCAGTTAGTAAACTAAACCAGCTACGTGACTTTTGCATAGTATCTGGTACTGGTTTTGAAAAACAACAATATGCTGAAATATTTTAAATAGTCCCTAGACGTATATATGGTGCTTCTAAACACTTAAGTGTATCTTTTCTCGGCAGTATGAAAAACCAGACTGTAAAGCTTTAACATTTCTATTTCAATATATACTGCCTGCATTTCTATACTTACCTCCCAAATTACAGACTTCTGGCAAAATTTCAACAAATATCAACATCCGTTGTAATCATAAAGAGTAATATCAAATTGCAATTGGGATAATACTGGATAAAATTTCAACAAATATCAACATCCGTTGTAATCATAAAGAGTAATATCAAATTGCAATTGGGATAATATAAAAAGGCTAGAATTGATCACTTTAGTACAAAGGATTGAATTGTAAAATAATCGTTCCGTAAGTGAATTATGAAACCTTGTAGCTTAGAGCAAAGTTTTACTATGGAATGAGTCAGTATATTTATAGTACCCTTTGCTCTTTCATTTTTTTTCCTTTTTAGTTTTTTATACTAGTCTCTTTATATCATAGTGTCTGTCATATTTGATAGGTTTATGTTAAGGAACAAAATTTAAATGCATTCCCATTTAAGTGCATCATATCTATATGTTTGGTATGATGGGGTAGGCAGAAGCTTAGCAGGAGTCTAGATTAAGAGCTGGGCTATATATAAATAAATACGAGCTTAAATATGTAGATCATTCAGGCATAGCAATTGCAAGGGCTAGCTGATACTCTGGATTTTTCTGACTATGGGCTAATGGCACTGCTAGAGGTGGCTCTGTAACTGCTTAGACATAGCTTTTGAGTCTGCTAGAGGAATACAGAAGAACCTGCTGCAGGAAGATTTCCCATGATACAAAGAGGGCAAAGGAATGAGATATTCAGCAGTGTTGATAGCTCTCAGAATTTGATGTGAGGGTCATATTACCAGTAGCAAACCTGGGCAAATTTTTAGTAGGCAAGATGAAAACCCAAGGCACCTGAGATTTTTGAAGGCTTTAACTTCAGAGTTTACTACACTTTTGGTAAGCAGGTTGCTGCAGGTAGAATCTATCATATTTCTGGTTAATGGGTAAAATTATGGCACTTTTAAGAGCTTTGAGAGAAAATATATTCTAGATGAATACACTTCAATTCATATGGTAAATTCTTATTTTAAGAACTGAATTTCAGAGGAGAAAAATGTTAACCCTGAGGATTTTGATTGCATCTTTTAACAGTTTCTTCAAAAATTTCCATTGTTGTCTTATACAGGTCTTTGGTTTCATAAGAGCCTGAGAGAGATTTTTCTAAGGTAAATTTTGCATATATTTTTAAAAGAAGTCCAGTTTAACATAGCATCTTTTTCATCCTGTAAGAACTTACTTTTCTTTGAAATGCAATCAGAAAGATGACCTCTGAATCTCACGGGAAAACTGTTTTATTCTCAGTATTCTGGAAAGCTCTATTTTTTAAGGAGCAGATTGCCATCTCATACCTTTGATTGCGTTAAAGCATCAATGATACAAAGGAAGAGAACACTGTATACTTCTTCTCATAGGATGAAACAGCAGAACTGTGGGTGAATAAATACTAAATGGTTATTTTTATTCCTTTGCCCTGTTTTTCTTTATAAGATATGTGTAACACACCAACTTACTGTGACCTAGGAAAGGCTGCTAAGGATGTCTTCAACAAAGGATATGGTAAGTATGCTATTGTAACTTTACAATTTGGGGTAAAAGTTAGTGTTGAATGCCTACTGTGTGTAAATACTGTGCTAGTAAAATAAGGGTAAGTCAGCATTAATCCACTTCACAAGATTTAAGGGGATAACTATTAACAGGCTATTAGACCTCATTCTTTAGAGGTAGAACCCCTTTCAAGCGTTAAAAGCAATTATATACATATACAGATGGATATATATGTCCATATTTAATGTTACCTGTAATGTAGAATAATATATATAACATTTATGTCTTCTTTGTCTAGCCCTGGGGACAATTAAAGTAGGGGTAATACTTTTCCTCCCTCCAAACAATGGCATTGTTTTTATGAAAGTGACAACATAACTTTTGACTTATTTGAAGTAATGTGTATTGTGATCCTAAATATTATTTTTTAGGTTTTAAAATTTAACCTAAATTTTTGTGCTGTACATATTTGATTTTTTCTTATTAACTAGTAATGTTAGCTGTATATTTTGAGCAATATATACAGCAGCACACTATTTTCAGCAATTTTGATTCTTGGAATAGTGCATATTCCTTTCATTTATTTTTTTCTTTAACTTACATTTTAAAAGTATATCTTTATTCATTTTAAGGGCTTGAAAATTATACTGAATTTATTTGTTTATAATTCAGTTTCTTGAGGAACTCTCACCTAATGAAATTTTTCATATGAATACATTTTTCATATGAAAGGTACTATAGGCTATTTCATAATTTCTGAGTTGCAAAAACTGTAGTGAATGTCACATTTTGTACATTACTGTGTTTTTGTGTGTGCGTGTATAGGCTTTGGCATGGTCAAGATAGACCTGAAAACCAAGTCTTGTAGTGGAGTGGTGAGTATCTAATATATTTTTAATGGATGTAACATAATTAACTTAAAGGAATCTGTGTAAAATCATGACAGTTTAGTTACTTGAACCAGCACCATGCTGTCTTACCCACAGCTTTGTCCTCTCAGATTCCAAACAGCATTCTTAGCCAATTAAAATAAACAACCAAGTTGAATTCTTGAAGAGACCTTTTGTGTTTCTCAGAGTATACTACAGCTTTCACTCAGAAAATGTAGAATATATATTTTTTGACATGGGTCAAGAAATGTCAAAAAATATATACTTTCATGAATATGTATATGGGCACCAAAAACCTTACTTCTATGATAATGGATTCATGGAAATTTTATTAAGCTTTTACAAAAACAAATTAACTTTACTTTGCCCCTTTATGATTAGTAGAAACAAAATATATAAAATGTATTTCTGCATGTATGCATGTACATTATTCTACAGTTTTTAACTTATGTTTATAAAGTATTTTTTATTGGAAGTAAAGACTATAGTAAAGGCTATGTTGGCATATTTTCAAAGTATCATTAACAATAGCTTTTGACTGGGCATGGTGGCTCACACCTGTAATCCCAGCACTTTGGGAGGCCAAGGTGGGCGGGTCACGAGATTAGGAGTTCGAGACCAGCCTGGCCAACATAGCAAAACCCCGTCTCTACTAAAAATACAAAAATTAGCTGGGTGTGGTGGTACGCGCATAGTCCCAGCTACTCGGGAGGCTGAGGCGGGAGAATCGTTTGAACCTAGGAGGTGGAGGTTGCAGTGAGCCGAGACCAAGCCATTGTACTCCAGCCTGGGTGACAGAGTGAGACTTCGTCTTAAAAAAAAAAAAAAAAAAAAAAAAGGGGCCGGGCATGGTGGGCGAATCACGAGGTCAGGAGATCGAGACCATCCTGCCTAACATGGTGAAATGCTGTCTCTACTAAAAATACAAAAAATTAGCCAGACGTAGTGGTGGGCACCTATAGTCCCGACTACTTGGGAGGCTGAGGCAGGAGAATGGCGTGAACCTGGGAGATGGAGCTTGCAGTGAGCAGAGATCGCGCCACTGCACTCCAGCCTGGGCGACAACGCGAGACTCCGTCTCCAAAACAAACAAACAAAATTGGTTTTATTCAGTAAATTTCAGCTAGTAGGTTAAGTTTTGATTCATCTTACTCTGATTTCTTCTCATTGGCTGCATTGTTTTTGGTATTTATCCATTCAAACCCATGCAGATTTTATTTCTGGATGTATAATTAGAAGGACAAAGGCATGTGGAATTCTAATGATACTGCATATAATTATGGTTCGTGACCATCATTCTTTCCCTGGGTTTCTCTAGAGTAAATAAATATATATGCACCTACCTTACTAAGATGGGCACGCTGTGTATATAGTTCTGTTAAAATAGAAGAATCATACTCACTTTGTGTAGGTTCCAGAATTTGCTCGTTAGGTTTGTGTTGCAAAAATTATCAACTAAAATTTTATCTCCCTTTCATGCTGCTGTTGTGTGGTAATATTCATTCAGATGGTAAGAAAAAAAAGCTTATTTGTATGCTTGTTTTTATGGCTGCTTTTGGTTTCTGGTATTGATTTAGGATAAATTTCAATCATTGTTCCAAATTTCTTAGATTGTGTCTTGATATTTTTCTCATATGCCATCTACTTCACAGTAACATTTTTGTTTGTTTTGTTGCTTACTAAGCATTTAATGTAGAGCTATATGCATGTTATATGCATGTTACAAATGTGTTTTGCACTTGTTTGAACAAATTATGAAATTGGCCACAAACTGAATTGTGAATCATGAGCCTGGAACTCAACTTAGAACAATTCTAGCCTTTGTTTTTGAGATTTGTACCTGTGGCATTTTAGATTTGTGACAGACCTTCAAACTAAGAATTGATGCTGACAAGGGAGAAATGTAGACTACCCCTCTACCTTAATTTTGTCCATAAGGTTTTTCTAACACCAAAATTAAGATTTGCATTTGTTATACTTGTCAAGTTTGTGAAAAGTAAATGTAAAAAATAAAACACTAGATAGTTGGATCTACTAAAAGAAAAATGATTGTCACATTAAAATAATTATGTGAACAGGTAAACATGATTAACACGTTATCATTTTCTTACTAAGGCCTTCCCCTAAATGTGCAGCATGATACTGTCTTTGAAACCATTCTGTGTGGTGTTGATAAACAGATCATAGCTTCCCAGTTGTCTCATCTGCCTGTAGAACTAGAGGTAGGGGGCAGGGTATTTGTTAAGGAGAGGATTCATGTTGCAGGCAGTGAAAAAGACTGGTCAGGGTTGGCAGCATCTCATTACTGTTGGCAGGATTTCAGAAATGCTCCCTAAAACAGGACCAATCAGAATGTTTTTTCTTGACAGTTCATAGATTGTCAGTGACAGGTGCTGACTGCTTTCTGCAGAAGGAGGTCTATTTCTAATTGCTTATTGTCATATGACTTAAAGGACACTGAACTAGGGCAAAGGATGTATTTTAAATCATTCATAGTAACTGTTTGATAGAAGGCACTCTTAAAGGTAGACAGGATATAAAGGGGGAAAGAAGGATAAATTATAGCATTCCACTTTATTTTGAAAAATGGGTAGTACTTTCAAATATTGAAATTGTCTAAGCAGAAGTTTTGCGGTTTTGCACACAAAAGCGTTAAAGTTTTCACAGCAGTGTGACTGTACTTAATGCCACTTCACTGTACACTTAAAACATTATTAAAATGGTAAAATTTATGTTAAATGTATTTACCACAATAAAATAATACATATTTTTTTAAAGGAAGTAGTAAAGTGTTGACCCTATTAAAAAGGAAGAGGGCAGTATTTTGGAATTTTTAAGGACCTTGAAATTAACTGATAGTTTGAAACATATAGCAGAGAACCGATAATCTTTTTTTAGGTCATGAAAGTAAAATGTTTAAGATGCAATATTTTTGGTCTTTTTAGTAAAGGCATTTGTTTTCAGTAAAGATACCTCTTTTTTAAAGGAGAGAATTTAAGATTTCCATTTAGTAAGAGAGTATATGGAAAAAGAAATATCAGTAAGAGAAGTAGAATAATGGAAAGATCTGAAACTGGTATTGAGACAGGTCTCACTCTGTTTCCCAGGCTAGGGTGAAGTGGCATGATCTCGGCTCACTGCAACCTCTGCCTCCTGGACTCAGGCTGGGACTATAGTCGTGTGCCATCATGCCTGGCTAATTTTTTGTATCTTTTGTAGAGATGGGGTTTCGCCATGTTGCACAGGCTGATCTCGAGCTCCTGGACTCAAGGGATCCACTTGCCTTGGCCTCCTAACATGCTGGGATTACAGGCGTGAGCCACTGCGCCTGGCGGAACTGGTTAAAATATTTAGGGACTGGAAAAGCAAGGGGAAAGGAGGAAAGAAGTTTCTCTAGAATAGGGCTGTGGCAAACAGTAAATGGTATTGTTTCTGATGCATTGAACACTGCCTTCCAAAGTGAGTATTTTCTATTTGATGAGCTAATTTTAAAGTAATTATTTTTTCTTGCTTACCAGGAATTTTCTACTTCTGGTCATGCTTACACTGATACAGGGAAAGCATCAGGCAACCTAGAAACCAAATATAAGGTCTGTAACTATGGACTTACCTTCACCCAAAAATGGAACACGGACAATACTCTAGGGACAGAAATCTCTTGGGAGAATAAGGTAAGAGAAAGCATTAGAAGTTATTCATAGGTTCAATTTATCTTGTAGACTGAATGATGAACATACCTCAAATATAATCAAAAGAGATCTTACAACCTATCTAGTAGCCATATTTTTTCTCTGCATGTGGCCTTTTTTGATGTCTTATGTTTCTAGAAAATAAGGCTTTGTTTGTGACTACTCTGATTATTACATTACATCTTTGTTCTGACTGGTTCTGTGTTACACAGCTGAGCTTCTCCTGGGTAGAACAAACTATTTGCGGAAATTTGGTTTAGTTTTGTAATTGTTGTAAAATTGGCTTGACAGAAAAATTCTTCTAAAATGTTCTCATGTTTTCAAGGAGAAAATCTATTAGATATTTGTCAAGTGCCTACTCTGTACAGGGCACTGTTTTTGATATAGACGCCATGTATAGATAATGTACATGCAAAACTGAGCAAAATGACTTAGCTTGCTTGTTAAATGTCAGGTTATCTCATTGCCACTCTTTCAAGAAGGTATCAAGATGATTTTGTTGTATGAGAATTCTGTTTGGTTTTGAACTGTATTTTATGTAACTTGTTAAAATAGGATTTGCCCCATTTTTTGGTGAGAGAACCATGATGAAGGCTGGGGTGAGGGGACAGGAGGATGGAGAGCTCACTTATTACATAATTTAATATTTTGCTTTCTTGAATGACTTCTTTTTTTTGTTAAAGAACTTAGAGGAGACTTTAGTATTGGTTTCTTCAGTTGGATAAATGATTGAAAATTACTAATTATTTATTTTAAATCTTTGTTTTTCAGTTGGCTGAAGGGTTGAAACTGACTCTTGATACCATATTTGTACCGAACACAGGGTAATTGTTCAAATCCTATTTCCTGAAATGTTTTTGGAGGCTGAAGGGGTAGAGAACTTTAGAATAAGAAGATATAGTACAAAGTTCAGAGGCAGGAAGAACTTAGAAGGTTGCTATAAGGAATATTGGAGACCTTGTATATGTAGTACAGATAAAGGAAGATCCCTCCCCCCCAAGGCAGGATGAACAATTTGAAAACTGAATAGATGAACAAAAATGTATAAATCTATTTCAGAGAGACACATAGTAGAAAAAATTTAGGAGCTAGGAGAGTCTTGAGACCATAGATGAATCTTAAGCAATTCTGAAGTTTGATGGACGTGGTATTCTGCTGAAAAAGTTAATTCCTTTTGGCTGGGCGCGGTGGCTCACGCCTGTAATCCCAGCACTTTGGGAGGCCAAGACGGAAGGATCACGAGGTCAAGAGATCGAGACCATCCTGGCTATCAAGGTGAAACTAAATATCTACTAAAAAATACAAAAGCTTAGCCAGGAGTGGTGGTGGGCATCTGTAGTCCCAACTACTCAGGAGGCTGAGGCAGGAGAATGGTGTGAACCCCGAGAGGCGGAGCTTGCAGTGAGCTGAGATCGCGCCACTATACTCCAGCCTGGGTGACAGAGCAAGACTCCCTCTCAAAAAAAAAAAAAAAAAAAAAAAAAAAGAAAGTTAATTCCTTTTTTTTTTTTCTCACCCTATCTTATGGTGCTGAAAAGTTAATTTCTTAAGAGGGTGATCTCCTGGCTCTCAAATGCTATAATGATTAGTTCTGCTGCCTACTTGATTTCTTAGCCTCTGTAAATCCCCCAACGTCTTGGCCTCAATTTCCTCATGTGAAAAAAGGGGGATTGTGTCATTTCCTATCTGCCTAATGTGGGTCTATGCTATCTGAAGGATGGAGGTGCTAGGTGAATGCAAAGTGACATTTGTCTCAGCCGTAACAACAGGTGTGTTCTTTCTGTCACACACCTCAGTTATCTTTCGGACAAATATTATTTTCTTTTTTCTTTTTTTTTGAGATGGAATCTTGCTGTGTCGCCCCAGCTGGAGTGCAGTGGCGCTGTCTCAGCTCACTGCAACCTCTGCCTCCTGGGTTCAAGCAATTCTCCTGCCTCAGCCTCCCAAGTAGCTGGGACTACAGGCACGCACCACCACACCCAGCTAATTTTTGTATTTTTAGTAGAGACGGAGTTTTACCATGTTGGCCAGGATGGTCTCGATCTCTTGACCTTGTGATCCACCCATCTCAGCCTCCCAGAGTGCTGGGAATACAGGTGTGAGCCACCGTGCCTGGCCTAATTTCATTTTTTTGATATCATCCTTCATAAAAGCACACTTCTCTCCATGATAGGTTAATAATGTGTATTGGGGATTAACTCTTTGTGGCATTTGGCATTTGGAAACATTTAAAGAGATTTGGCTTCTCATACGTCTGTATATGTACATCTTCAGATTATTAATTTGGCAGTGAAGTGTCTCATTCATTCTTGTTTTTTTTTTTTTTTTTTTTTGAGATGGAGTGTTGCTCTGTCACCAGGCTGGAGTACAGTGGCATGATCCTGGCTCACTGCAACCTCTGCCTTCCAGGTTCAAGCGGTTCTCCTGCCTCAGCCTCCTGAGTAACTGGCACTACAGGCGTGTGCCACCACACCCAGCTAATTTTTGTATTTTTAGTAGAGACGGGGTTTCACCATGTTGGCCAGAATGGTCTCAATCTGACCTCGTCATCTGCCCACCTCGACCTCCCAAAGTGCTGGGATTACAGATGGGAGCCACTGCGCCCAGCCTCTTACTCATTCTTGTACTTCTGTTCATGCCTTTACGAAATAAATCATGAAGTATCCTGTCATTTGAACTTATAATGAGTAATATATTTGTAGAACTAGGTCATTTGAAATGTTTTTAATATATATGTGGCATGTAGCAAAACAATATTTACACTGGGAGATGAGAGAGAGGATCTTACTCCAAAAATTCTTAGACAATAGTAAAAACTCATGTTGTTTTCATCATTTTTGTTTGTTTGTTGGTTTGTTGCAGAAAGAAGAGTGGGAAATTGAAGGCTTCCTATAAACGGGATTGTTTTAGTGTTGGCAGTAATGTTGATATAGATTTTTCTGGACCAACCATCTATGGCTGGGCTGTGTTGGCCTTCGAAGGGTGGCTTGCTGGCTATCAGATGAGTTTTGACACAGCCAAATCCAAACTGTCACAGAATAATTTCGCCCTGGGTTACAAGGCTGCAGACTTCCAGCTGCACACACATGTGTGAGTGTTTATAATTTATTCCTTAGTGTCATTGCAGTTGCCCAAAAGATTGTTGCCATTAGCATACTGAGAGGTGATGGTGCTTAGATTTAGCATGTCTTGGTGAATATCCATCCTTGTGGTGCTATCCTCATAGCAAAACCTTGCCAGGAGGCTGGTGCATGTGGTGTGCAGGCTGTGCTGCTGGTGGTCACTGGCCCCTCAGCCTACACCCCAAACTTCAGGAAGCTCTAGTCTCTGTAGAAGAACCACTGGGATAGAGGGAGCCCAGAGCATGGCTTACCTCATGGTAAGATGACCCTTTGGAGATGTTACTGCTTCCTCTGCTCCCCTCTTATCTTGACAGTATGTGGAAGCAGGTCTGTTTGGGTCACCAACAACAACCACCAAATTGATTCGAGCATCCTGGGACATCCCAGTAATTCTGTGGAGGTTTCAGGTATTCTTGGTTGGAACCCAGGTACCGCTAATGCATTCAGAAGTAACAGGTGCTCTGAAAGAGTCCTGGGATTCAGCTATGTAGGCCGAACCATGTTGGCGGGATGAATCGGAACTTTTACATAGTATTTTATGTTGGGCCTACTGGATGCTGCTCCTGTACCAGGAAGAAGCAGCAAAGGGCAAACTGTGTTTTTAAACTGTCGCAGATTCCTCTCTGCTAGATGCTCTAATTCACTTAATGATGGCTAAAACAAAGGCAAGCAGTGGTACAGACAGACAGTTACTGAAATTGATGAAACAGTATTACCAGGAAAACCGTGAAAACCCAAGGACTCATCTCTGGCATGCTTGAAAGCAATAACTAAGGTGGTTTGCTGGAGCAGTGCACCCTAGGTATTGTAGGAGGGTGCTTTGTAACTGTAGGATTGTGTTTCAAAGGAAATCCAGAATTGGTTTTATTCCTGTACCTCTACCTTTTTATTTTTTTTGCAGAATCTTTATTGAACTCTACTTTGAAGTTTCTAAGTTCTATGAACTTCTCAGAGACCTATAGATTATACTTACCTGAGGTGTCTGCCTTTGTGCTTAATTGAATTGTCTTAAGAAACTCACATCATGTGGAGGAGCCAAGTAAATGGATCAAGTGTTACGTTTTAATTAAGCAGTCATTACTGGCATAGCTGGATTTAGTTCTGTGTTTTGTTTAGTAGTCATTTATGCTAGAAATTTGCTGAAATCTATAGTTACAAAATGGGATCCTTGTTTAGATAGTCTTAGAATTTGTTTTCATACCATAATAACAATGGTACAAACTAGATATTTATGACGTTTTCTTATCTATGAAAACAGGAACGACGGCACTGAGTTTGGAGGTTCTATCTACCAGAAGGTTAATGAGAAGATTGAAACATCCATAAACCTTGCTTGGACGGCTGGGAGTAACAACACCCGTTTTGGCATTGCTGCTAAGTACAAGCTGGATTGTAGAACTTCTCTCTCTGTAAGAATGTGCTGCCAGATTGGATCTGCTCTTATGTTTGTGTCTAACTTTTCAGTGAATGTTGTGATATGAGTGTAGCTTGCTTGTTCTTTATTAACGTTAATAAGCCAGCTCATTGTGTAGTGAAAAGAATATAATATGGCCAGGCACAGTGGCGCACGCCTGTAATTCTAGCACTTTGGGAGGCCGAGGTGTGTGGATCACCTAAGCTCAGGAGTTCGAGACCAGCCTGGCCAACATGGTGAAACCCTATCTTTACTAAAAATACAAAAATTAGGTGGGCGTGGTAGGGGACACCTGTAGTCCCAGCTACTAGGGAGGCTGAGGCAGGAGAATTGCTTGAACCTGGCAGTTGCAAAGATTGCAGTGAGCCAAGATCACACCATTGCTCTCTAGCCTGGGTGACAGAGTGAGAGTCTATCTCAAAAAAAAAAAAAAAAAATTATGCTTGAAGTCAGGACATAGGGGTTCTTCTGTGCCAAGCTCTTCCTGTATATTTGTTGTCTGACCTTCTCAAGTCATTTTATCACTTTGGCCTTAGAATTTTCTTACTTGGAAATTCATGAGATTAGATGACTATTTCTGTTGCTATAGTAACTCTTATTAAAAATAACACTGAGCTCTTAAATTTCATGTACTGTGCTAAAGGCTTTACGTATATTATGTCATTTAACCCTCACAACCACTCCATGTGGCAAGTAGTGTTATCCTCATCCCTGTTATACTGATGAGAAAACTGAGCCTTAGAAAGGTCAGCTAACTTGCCCAAGGTCACGTAGTAACTGGCAGTGCCACAGTTTGAACCTAGATCTGTTTTTCTGTCACCCGAGTTCATGCTGTAACCACTGTGAGAGATTGTCAGCTGGTATCTCAGGGAATTCAGGGTGTTTGGTTGTGTAGTGTTTAAAAATTTTGCTGGAGGCCTTGAAGCATGCATTCTTAAGGTACGTCCCACCCATACAAGTCCTGCTGACTTTAAAGATCAGTAATTCTGGCCCGGCACGATGGCTCACGCCTGTAATCCCAGCACTTTGGGAGGCTGAGGCGGGGGATCACCTGAGGTCAGGAGTTTGAGACCAACCTGGCCAATATGGTGAAACCCCATCTCTACTAAAAATACAAAATTAGCTGGGCATGGGGATGCATGCCCGTAATCCCAGCTACTTGGGAGGCTGAGGCAGGAGAATGGCTTGGACCCGGGAGGCGGAGGTTGCAGTGAGCTGAGATCGTGCCATTGCACTCCAGCCTGGGTAACGAGAACGAAACTTCATCTCAAAAAAAAAAAAAAAATCAGTAATTCCAGATTGGCCCTAGGGTGCTTTTAGCGTTGGAAACCTGATGCACAAAGTGATAGTTGTATTGGACTGATCTGTAATTCACTGTTTTATGTTATTATTCTATCTCTTAATCTTAGGCTAAAGTAAATAATGCCAGCCTGATTGGACTGGGTTATACTCAGACCCTTCGACCAGGTAAGTAAAGGAATTAGTAACAGAGGGTCTGGGGTGGAAAGCGATAGAGGAAAAAAATGAAAATAACCTGCAGAACAACCTATAGTCACTGTAAGTTGATTCGGACCATTTTGTAACATTTGGTTGTTCAGAAAGAAAACAAAACAGATCAAATACTTTTTCATTAAAAAAGTATGTATTTCTGACTATGATGTGGTCACTCTGGCCTTTTGAGTTTGGTTGATCACTCATTGCCCTTAACCCTGAACTTCAGAGAAAGTTTGCCATGATCATGCGTTCCTCATTACACATCAGATGGTTATAAATAACCGATTGAGTAATAGCTGTTTGCTTATAGCTCTTATACCCAGCTACAATCCACACCATTGATTCCATCTGTTGTTTCTAGAAAGTTCAGATCTAATTGTTACTTGTTACAAGTGATTGTGGTGTTTTCTTCTTCCTAGGAGTCAAATTGACTTTATCAGCTTTAATCGATGGGAAGAACTTCAGTGCAGGAGGTCACAAGGTTGGCTTGGGATTTGAACTGGAAGCTTAATGTGGTTTGAGGAAAGCATCAGATTTGTCCCTGGAAGTGAAGAGAAATGAACCCACTGTGTTTTGGCCTTAAAATTCTTCTGTGAAATTTCAAAAGTGTGAACTTTTTATTCTTCCAAAGAATTGTAATCCTCCCCACACTGAAGTCTAGGGGTTGCGAATCCCTCCTGAGGGAGGCGCTTGAAGGCATGCCTGGAAGTTGTCATGTTTGTGCCATGTTTCAGTTCAGTTCTGCAGTGTTATTAAATGTGTTCCTCAGCGACAGTGTAGTGTCATGTTAGAGGAGACGATCTGACCCTCCAGTTTGTACATCACGTCCTGCATGTCCCACACCATTTTTTCATGACCTTGTAATATATTGGTCTCTGTGCTATAGTGGAATCTTTGGTTTTGCATCAGAGTAAAATAAAATAAACCCATCACATTTGGAACATAACTGCTCATCTGACTTGCTGGTGGTGGTTTTCTTACCTTTGATGTGATTTGTTTTAAGAAGCACTTTCACAGGCAAGATTTGTGTCTAAAGTGTCGGGGCTGCCGCCAGTCCCTTTCACTTCACTGAGCCCTGCTCTGTCTGCTCTTGCTCTCACAGGGCAGGCTGAGGAAGGAAGCAGTGAACATGGTTGTGCTGGGGAGCGGCACATCTGTTGTGCTTGTGGTGTGATAGGGTCGCATCACCCCAGGAGTTGTGTGCAGCTGCTGAGAAAGTGTGGGTGTGAGTGGGTGAAAAGATGGTTGAGGGAAGAGTGCATTTGGGGAAGCATGGGGAGGAGAGATGGGAGGAGGCCAGAGCTGGGTGGACACTTCTGGGGCTCCTCCTGGGCTGCAGAAACATCATTTTTTATTACTAGTATAGAAAAATGATAACCAAGGAATGAAGTACCAATTTAGAGAAGAAATGAGCAGACTATAATATCCTCAGGGATCACTGGTAAATCATCTTCCTAAAAGTAGAAGTCCTTTGAAAATCTTTTTTTTTTTTTTTGAGTTTAAGAGCAGAGGTTTAATAGTTGAGAGAAAAGAGAAAAGCTCTTTTGCAGAGAGAGGGGTTCCTGAGTGGGTCTTCCGGTTTCGTGATGAAATGCATAGGGTTTTATAGGCTAGCTTGAGGAGGTGGTGTCTGATTTACATCGGGTCTGAGAGATTGATAGGACCAGGTGTGCTGTTAGCATGAAGAAGCTGGCCATCCCACCCTAATCTTTTATTATGCTGATGGGGTCTCTACCTGGCTAGTGCCATGTTGCCTGCCTTTTTACTGCACATGTGACAAAAGGGAAGAGGAAGCCTCCATGTTGAACATGCCTGGCCCGCCGATAGCCTTTTCCTACTGGCACAGCTGCTGGCATGTACCCATGCAAGCTTCCAGCTTGCTTAATCTATGTTTGCAGCTTGATTTTTTTCAGGGTGCTTCTTTGTTAGAAATGATTTGGGGGTTGCTTTTTATTAAAAGGAAACTTTACCAATGAGTCTCTTACTCTCACTATCTGCCTAAATAATTTCTTTCTAGCTCTGGTATCATTTCCCCTATAAGGAGTAGTAACTCACTGCTGTTAAGGGGGTATTGGATGATGACTCTTTCCTGCTGAAGAGGGGTGTCATGTGGGGAACAGCAGTTAAGGCTTCTCCTGGGGTTGATTTAAGGGTCCTCGGAAGAAAGGTAGGTGTGTCCATGCGTGGCTCCATCTGTAGCACCATTTGGATGTTGCATCTTCAGCAACATTCTTTCCGATGAGTGCACTTTCCAATCCTGGACAGGGCCCCAAAATGAAGCGGCGTTGCTGTCTGGGGTAAATACCCGAGGTTTGTTGTCTCATGCCAAGGAAATCGAGGACATGGACACACAAGAAGTGAGTTTAAGAGTGGAGGTTTAATAGGCAAGAGAAAAGAGGAAAGAAAAGCTGTCTCCTGCAGAGAGGGGCTCCTGAGTGGGTCTTCCCTGCATATCTCTTTTTTTAAAAAAGTACAGCAATGCAGTTTGCTGTTTGAGTTTGTTTCTAAACAAGTTCAATTTAGAAGTAAATAAAAGTGAAAATTCTCATTCTTCTCTCTTAATTCCTTTTCTTCTGCCACTGACAGTTTGATATGTCCTTGAAGATATGTTTCAGTATCTTTAGAGATTACGTAAATATCTATTTATATATACAAAACGTTAACACAGATACCTTGGCCGGGCGCGGTGGCTCATGCCTGTAATTCCAGCACTTTGGGAGGCCAAGGCAGGTGGATCACCTGAGGTCAGAAGTTTAAGACAAGCCTGGCCACATGGTGAAAAATACTAAAAATACAAGTTAGCTGGGCATGGTGGCGGGCGCCTGTAATCCCAGCTACTCAGGAGGCTGAGGCAGGAGAATCGCTTGAAGCAGGAGGTGGAGGTGGCAGGGAGCTGAGATGGCGCCATTGCACTCCAGCCTGGGTGACAAGAGTGAGACTCCATCTAAAAAAAAAAGAATTGGATATCTTGTTTTGCTCACGTCTGCTTCATATTTTTGTTTTTTGCATGCTGTAGTATAAATGTGACATTACTTAACTATTCCCCTTTTTTGCTTATATTCAGTTTTTTGCTTTATAAACAATGCTGCATTGAATGTCCTTGTCTTTTTTTTTTTTTTCTCTTTTTTGAGATTGAGTCTTGCTCTGTCTCCCAGGCTAGAGTACAGTGGCGCAATCTTGGCTCTCTGCAACCTCTGCCTCCTGGGTTCAGGCAATTATCCTGCCTCAGTCTCCTGAGTAGCTGGGACTACAGGCGTCTGCCATGATGCCTGGCTAATTTTTTTTTAGTTGAGATGGGGTTTCACCATGTTGGCCAGGCTGGTCTTGAACCCCTGACCTCAAGGAATCTGCCTGCCTTGGCCTCCCAAAGTGCTGGGATTACAGGTGTGTGTCACCGCGCCCGGCCCCTTGTCTATTTCTGTGACTGTTCCTGTGCCAGCACTGCCCAGCAGAGCTTTCTGGGTGACGAAGGTGATCTGTCTCTGCACTATCCTGTGTGGCAGGCACTAGCCACATAGGACTATGGATCACCTGAAATGCAACTAGGGGAACTGAAGAACTAAAATTTTAATTCAAATTAAATTAATTTTTTGAGACAGTCTTGCTGTGTTGCCTGGGCTGGAATGCAGTGGTGTGATCATGGCTCACTGCAGCCTCAACCTCCCCAGCCTCAGGTGATCCTCCCATCTCAGCTTCCTGAGTAGCTGGGACGACAGGCTCATGCCAGCACACCTGGCTAATTTTTGTATTTTTTTGTAGAGGTTGGGTTTCACCATGTTGCCCAGGCTTAATTTAATTTTAATTAAATTTAAATAACATGTGGCCAGTGGCTACTATATTGGATATTGGACAGTGTAGTTCTGTAGAATAGATTTCTAGAATTGAAATTGCTGAGCCATAGGGCATATGCATTTGCTAAGTAGTACAGACTTGCCCTCCAAAAATTTTGTACCAATTTCTATATCGATGGTGCTTGAGTGTCCGTTTCCCCACATCCTCAGTATTTTTTTTTTATTTTAATTTTTATTTATTTTTTGAGATGGAGTCTTGCAAATTGCTACTCCAGTTGCCCAGGCTGCAGTGCAATGGGGTGATCTTGGTTCACTGCAACCTCCGCTTCCCAGGTTCAAGCAATTCTGCTTCAGCCTCCTGAGTAGCTGGGATTATAGATGTGTGCCACCACGCTGGGCTAATTTTTGTATTTTTAGTGGAGACGGGGTTTCACCATGTTGGCCAGCCTGGTCTCGAACTCCTGACCTCATGATCCTCCCACCTTGGTCTCCCAAAGTGCTGGGATTATAGGCGTGAGCCACAGCGCCCGGCCCATCCTCAGCAATATTTTGACTGTTACCTAAGTTTGAAGTTTTTACGTTTTATGGGTGAGAATGATAGCTTGTTTTTTTTTGCTTTCCCTCCATTGCCAGTGAGATGGAACTGTGTTGACTGGTTATTTACAGTTCTTTGCCCCTTCAGATTCCTTGCTGCATTTCCACATGAGTTGTCTTACAAACAACTAGACACATTTGCTTTTTGGAAATGTCAGTGCAAGGTATCCTCCCTCAAAGATGATCTTAACTAGACAATATCCTTTACCCAAATTAGGGGTAACTGGGTAGGAACTAGATGGCATGTATGTCAGAAAACATCTATGATACCAACCACATGACAGTTCTATTTCTCTGATGTTATATTTGTGGGTTGAACCACCATTACCAGAGATAAAGTAAAACAAATGGAAAAGGGGTGAGAAGGGGTGAACTGTAACTTAGTATAATTCACCTTGTGTCTTTTACTGGAAGGCCCTTCCCTGCAGCGCGAGTGTGGAGGGGGCCCCGTGGGCCAACAGTGGCTGCCGGCGTCCCTTTGGGGTATGGGGGATGAATGAGCTGCCCGGGACCCTGGCTCTGTGTCAGAGGCAGGACTATTCCACCTGCAGGTAAGGGACAGAGAGGAAGGGGCAGCAGGGGAACCCTGAGGCCTCTGTTTCTTGGGTGGAAGTTATTTGTATTGATGGCTTGAAGTGGATGAAAGGGATATGCCTCTAGATTTATATTAATATTTTATTTTTAAAAATGTGATTGCAAATATAGAAAATGCTCCAAAATGTTAATACTCATTATCTCAGGAAGGTGGAATTATAAATATCCTTATTTACTGTATACTTTTCCAGTTTTCTAAAGCAAGTTTCGCATTATTTCTGTAATCAGGAAAAAGCTCTTAGGACTCTTACAGTTTGGAGGAGGCGGAGGCCCAGCGGCTGCACTGGCTGGCGGGCGTCCCACGTGGAGCACGGTTCCGGCCTAGGGGAGACGCCCTGGTTTCCGCTCGCTGCCCTTAGCAAGGCTCCCCCGATGGAGGGTGACGCAGGAGGACGAGTGTTTCTTGTGGTAAGAGACTAACAAGCATGGGGTTTTTCTTTTCTTTTCTTTTTGTTTTTTTGAGGCGGAGTCTCACTGTGTCGCCCAGGCTGCACGATTTCGGTCCCTGCAACCTCCGCCTCCTGGGTTCAAGCGATTTTCCTGCCTCAGCCTCCCGAGTAGCTGGGATTACAGGTGCCAGCCACCACGCCCAGCTACTTTTTTGTGTTTTTAGTAGAGGGCGGGGTTTCACCATGCTGGCCAGGCTCATCTGGAACTCCTGACCTCAGGTGATCCACTCGCCTCGGCCTCCCAAAGTGCTGGGATTACAGGCGTGAGCCAAATGTTAAGTGAACGCATCCTATTTTACATACTAATTTTCCCGCAAGTGACCGGGACGATGTCGCGGTGCATCGCTGACCGTCGTCCTATGCCGAGGGTCTGCTTAAGGGACAGAGGAGGACAGTGCTGTCCTACGGTTTCGTCTGGTTTCCTGTGCCTGTTCTCGGAGGCTCGCTGTTACCTTTCTGAGCCTCAGCTTCTAGCGCGGGGACTCGGAAGGGAGCTCAGAAGGGGCCGGAGCCGCGCGGCCCTCTGAGCGTTCTCTGTAAACGCTTGGGGTCCCCACGCCAAGCCCGGCCTTCCGCATGCCGCTTCCTCGGCTGCCCTTGAGAAGCAAAGCCCCCTTTTCCCTTGCCCACCACACCAGTGCTGGCGCTCAGGTGCTGCCTCGCCTGTAACCCACACCCCGATTCTGGGTGAAGACGTGTGTGTTAGCACGAGGGGCATTTTCCGATCCCACGCGCCCTTAATCGTGGGCCGCACTGCGCCCCAGCGGCCTCTCAGGGAAGGGTGGTGGGATACTAGCGCCGCCGGCCTTGCCCAGCTTTGAACAAATCATGGCCACGCGGTGTGGCCGCGCGGTGGTTCACGCCGGGAATCCTAAAACTTTCGGAGGCCGAGGCTGGAGTAGCTCTTAAGCCTAGGAATTCGAGACCAGCCTGGGCAACATAAAGAGAGCCCCGTCTCTTAAAAAAACAGCGAATTGTAAATTAGGACAGGGTGCTATTGGATAGACCTCCATGAATGTCGCTTTTCCCACCGAGAAAGGCCTGGTGAGGCTGTGGCTTAGCGTTAGTCACCGGCAATGTCGGGCCGGGCACGCCTCCCCTCCTGCAGAGGTTGGATGGCCCGGAGGAGACCGGAGCGCCTGTGTTCTGAGGTCAGCCTCCCTCCCAAGGGGGGCAGACTCCAACACACCCAGTTCCTTCTTCCCCAATAGTTACCAAATACACTCCTTTCCTCTGGCGGAGTGGATTAAAGGGGGTGGGAAGAAAAAGTGGATTCCAAATGGGGTCCAGTCACGTGGAAGGAAGGTTAAGGACGGGGCACAGCATTCCTGTGCAGCGTAGGCACAGTTGGCCCCGGCCCTCCCCGGGATCTGGCTGCCCACCTGCGGAGGGCGTCCAAGCCTGGGGCTAGGGGAGTGGAGCTTGTGCTTGCCGCCTTCCGGGGCTCATAACCCGCCCTGCTCGGTAAACTGCCACTCCCACCTGCCTCCTGGACTGCTGCCTCCTGAAGCTCTTTCCCGAGGCATTTCTCCATAGCAGAACTCCCTCTTGAACTCCAAACCTTTATTTCGAGCTGCCTGGCAGATGTCTCTCCTCGGAAATTCTGCAGGCATCCAAAAGTCACCGTTCCCTAGGCGGAACCTGTGCGTTGGGTGCCCTTCGCACGTGGAGTCTCGGCCGCATTGCCGCCTCTGTTCTGATAACTCCCGACCTCTCCCAGCTCCGGTGAACACAGCCTGGGCGGCAAGCGCTGTGCTGCAGCTGTGTGCCTGTCTCTCCTCTGCCCACGAGCACTGGAGGCCTCTCTGTCTTCCTTCCTGCAGCGGCCAGGCCGTCGCGTGCCAGGTGGTAGGCACTGGTGGATGATGTTTGCTGAACAGGAGCCCTCAGGCAGGCGAACCTTGGTCAGGCCTCCCAGGCAAGGGGATTTCTGTTTAGGGACCGAGGTTCTCCTTCGGCAGGCGATCACAGTTCCCTGTGACCACCAAAGAAACACAGACCATTCCTGGCACTTCTGAGCATTTCTTGCAACTCTGAATTATGGTATAATTAACACTCAGTGAGGTGACTTCACTGCTGCAATCGAAAGGGACAGATAGTTATAGTTGCAATTAAACTCGACCCCACCAGGTGTCGCTGTTGTTGCTGCCAGAGATGCCCACAGCTTCCTCGTCCGTGCTTTCTGCCTGGAGCCCTTTAAGACCCTCTTACTTTTGACCTCTTTGCCCCACTCCCTACCACTCATTGCAGTCTCTAATCAGGGTCTGGTTTAACCTCTAAATGGCAAGTCTCGGGAAAAGCAAGGAAATTCTCCATCTTACTCTGGCCCAAATCCCTTTTGCTGTGTAAGTAGATTTTGTTCTAGCCACACGGAGAGCAGATGCTCATCCTCACTGAGTCTGAAACCCTTCACTTAAGATCATATTGATTTCTCGTGTTTCGTTTATAGAAACAGGCGGAATGAGCCCTCACCCTCTCTTCCTAGGCTTCCTTTCCAAGCTCCTAGCCACCTCTCGCAGTGCTCCTTCCTGGAACTTCCTCCTGGGCCTACCCACAGTCCCCTTTTATGGAGACCACAGCTGTGGACGGGCCTGGCTGTTGCTGAACCGGAAGACTCCAGATAAGGCCAGGAAGCCTGGGGCCTGCCCTGGCCCCAGACGAGTTGGCCCCGAAACTTTTTCTCATTCGGGGCTTTTGTGCCTGCAGTCGCCGGCCAGCTACAGGTGTTTCAAAGATCCAGTAATATAAGGGAAATGAAAATGTTTCAGAAGAGTGCTGGCAGGATGATGGGATATAAGTGACTTTTTTTTTTTTTTTCATAATATGAGTCATGCTTTTTTTTTTTTTTTGAGATACAGTTTCGCTCTCCAGTTGCCCAGGTTGGAGTGCAATGGCATGATCTCGGCTCACTGCAACCTCTGCCTCCTGGGTTCAAGCAGTTCTGCCTCAGCCTCCCGAGTAGCTGGGATTATAGGTGTGTGCCACCACACCCGGCTAATTTTTTTTTTGTATTTTTAGTAGAGGGTTTCACCATTTTGTCCAGGCTGGTCTTGAACTTCTGATCTCAAGTGATCCACCCGCCTCAGCCTCCCAAAGTGCTGGGGTTACAGTTGTGAGCCACTGCGGCTGGCCTATTGTTTTTTCAATATAATAAAACATAAAAATATTTAAGAGGGTGACAGTTAATCCAAGAGCAGAGCTCCACTGCCCACTTATGTAACCACATTCTACAGGTCTCCCCAGTCCCCCATCATGCAGGAAACCGATTCGCTAGCGTTCTTGTCTCTAGTGGTTTTGTTTTAACTGTGGTCTCTTTTCTATTCCTTTTCTTGATCATCCCATTAATGCTGTCCTGAGAGTCGTCCTCCTGAGGGGAATCACCCATAAAAATAAAGGATTCACTCACGAGAGGGACAAATGCTTACCCAGGGAGCCCCTGCTTGGTGCCAGGCCCTGGGGTGATCCCTTTTTCATGCCGATGCCCTGATTCCTCACACTCCTGGGAAAGGGTCCCTTGGCCCATTTTGTACACAAGAAAACTGGCTCTAATAGGAGCAATGGAAGTGGCCCAGGGTTAGTGAAGCAGGAGCTGACCTCTGCGCCCGGTTCTGCCAGACTCCAGGACCCTTCAAGGCACTGGCAAGTGTGGTCTGCCCTGGACAAGCACAGTTCAGCAACAGCCTCGTCCTGGGATGCCTCAAAACTCACTGTGCCAGCTACACGGAGGCCCTTTTCGTCACCTCACTTTGTCATCAAATAAACCCAGAGGCCAGAGATCTTTACATGTCATCCTGAACGATGCTGATTTTAAATGTTTATTCTGCAGCTTGAGATCCCTACTGATTAAGAATTCAGCTTCTTTAAAGAAGGTGAGGTGGAGAGGGCTTATTTAAAAAAATTATCTTGTTGAAAATGAATCTGTTGTGTCTAGATATTTGCTCTAAAGTTCATTCCTGGCTGGGAGTGGTCACTCACACCTGTAATCCCAAATATCTTTGGGAGGCTGAGGCGGGTGGATCATGAGGTCAGGAGTTCAAGACCAGCCTGACCAAGATGGTGAAACCCTGTCTCTACTAAAAATACAAAAAAAAAAAAAAAAAAAAAAAAAGCCAGGTGTGGTGGCAGGCACCTGTAGTCCCAGCTACTCAGGAGGCTGAGGCAGGTGAATTGCTTGAACCCTGGTGGCAGAGGTTGCAGTGAGCTGAGATCGTGCCATTGCACTCCAGCCTTGGCGACAGAGTGAGACTCCATCTCAACAAACAGAAAAAAAAAAAAAAAAAAAGCTGGGTGTGGTGGCGGGTGCCTGTAGTCCCAGCTACTCAGGAGGCTGAGGCACAAGAATCACTTGAGCATGGGAGATAGAGGTTGCAGTGAGCTGAGATTGCGCCATTGTACTCCAGCTTGGGTTACAAAGACTGTCTAAAAAAAAAAAAAAGTTCATTCCCTTTGGAAAAGCAGTAATGAAGTTAAAAAAGACCATTGTCTTCGGAACTCAAGCTCCTCTGACAGCATCCAGACTTTGCCCCCTCAGAGAAGCCCAGACAGCAGGAGAGAGAGGAGTCTCTAGGCCTCCCCACGGTTCTCTCAGGTGGAGTAAAGGGATCCCATGAAAAGAATCGCAGTGAGCAGCAGGCCGGGGTTCCCTCTGTCTGAGGACTCTGCATTATCAGAGGAAGAGGCTGGTGAACTCAGGAAAGATTCTCTGGGTAGAACTGTGGGCTGGTGGCCCAAGACAGGGAGCCTCTGCCAGCGTCCCCTCCGGCTTGGAGATGGTCCATGCTTGGCCTCAGCTGACCAAACTCTCCCACCACCTTGCTTGGCTCCCTGGGCACTCTGCTTTCCCGCCCTTGGCTTGCAGCACCCCCAGCCACCCACAGGAGCCACCTTGCAGGAGGGGTCCCAGGTGGAGTGACTTCTCTCCCTTGTTGGGGATTGGCTGGCCAGGCGGCCCTGTGTGTCAGATCACAGCGAGGCTGGGCAGGGGTGTGGATAGGCGAGGCTTCTCCCAGAACTGCCACTGAGGTGCCTGTGCTCAGTCACAAGAATGCTCAACGTGGTGAGTGTGGCCTGTTCCCCTCTCATCCCAAGATGCTGCCCCTGCCGTCCTGCCTGTCCTGTCTGCCGGGCCGGGCTGGGGCTCCCAGGTGGCAGCCCTCCTCCCTGGACAGGGGTGGCTAACATGCCTCTGCCTGAATCCTGCACTGTTTGGGCTGCACAAGGTTCACCTGCATTGTGTTGTGCTATTACTTACATAGATTTGGGAGGAAAATCGATCTTTTCTTGAAGTGGGGAAATGAAGGGCTTAAGGTGCCATTTTAAACACCAGAAAGGGCAGGGCTCTTAGTGGAGATGCATTTTTTTTTTTTTTTTTTGAGATGGAGTCTTTGTCACCAGGCTAGAGTGCAGTGGCACAATCTCGGCTCACTGCAACCTCTGCCTCCGGGGTTCAAGCAAATTCCCCTGCCTCAGCCTCCCAAGTAGCTGGGACTACAGGTGCACGCTACCATGCCGGTCTAATTTTTTTGTATTTTAGTAGAAATGGGGGTTTCACCATGTTGGTCAGGAAGGTCGCCATCTCCTGACCTCATGATCCACCCGCCTCAGCCTCACAAAGTGCTGGGATTACAGGCGTGAGCCACCGCGCCCAGTCACAAGATGCATTTTTTATACCTGCCACTTTGCTTCATCTGTCGCCTTCACAGCTCCTAAGGGAGTTGGAGCTTGTGCCGCCACCGCTGCAGAGGATTAAGGGGTTTCCCTCTGGGGGCTCCAGAAGCTGCAAGCCAGGGTGTTTTTGGCTGCTTGAGCAAAGGATAAGACCTGCACTTCCCTGCTTGGTCCTCAGCCCTGAACGTGGCAACCGACTGCTCCATGAGCTGCTGACTGTGGGTTTCTGAGTGCGGGGTGGGGATGCCATGCCTCCCTTTCCTGCTCACCCGTGTTTTCTGTACAAACCCGTACAGTAGTCAAATAAAGGAAATGAACAAAGGGTATGTGAAAAAATACAAGGACCAAATTTTATAGTTTTGGTTTTTGTGGAAACGCTGAAAGAAAAATTGTCAATATTGAGGAAAAGGCTTCAGAGGCAAACTTCCGAGGGGCATTTTTTATTATAAATTTAATATGGTTGATTAATGAAAAATCACAATGAAGTACCAAGAAAATGTTTGTCAATATAAAAATTTTAGCAGCATTTCCATAGTTTCAGGCTCCAACATTAGTCGTACTTCCTCCCTCCCGCTATCAAAAAAGAAGAGACTCCAATGGGATAGAGTAGAGCCTGGGGATGTCCAGCTTCGTGTGGGCCTCAGAGAAATACTCCATCCAGCGTCCAGGATTTCCCCTCCCTCCCATCCCTGAACTGCTAGAATGTCAAAGCACAGAAAAAGCCTCCTTTGTGCTGACATCTGAGACAAGGATCCATTCTTCGGGCTGCCGGGAGAATTGGGATGAAAACTGACCCTGGACTTGACATGTAGTGCTCAGCCGCATGCCCTCACCAACACCTGTGCATTCTCTACTCTGATGACAAGGAAAGGCCACTGCAGGGCGGGCGGGATCTGGGGTGTGGTGGCGGCGGTGGCACTGCTGGTGGGAGCCACGGCGTGGCGCATGCTGGGTGACGGTGTCACCGCCACACGCTGGTCCGGGGCAGGCATGATCAGTGAGGGTGGGAGACAGACAATGTGAAAATGTAACACTGGCCAACGATTCCCCTGCTTCTTTGGTACTTTCCAAAATTCTCTGATCAAAAAAGTATAAGGGAAGCACACCATTAAAAAATTACAGCTTTACGTATTTACAAAAGCAATGATGATATATTACACAAGAATCAATACACAATATATGAACAAATCTTCAGTGAAAGCACTTGTGAGCTCCCATCCCGCTGGCATCCCACGGCACGCAGCCTCTGCAGGGTCGTGTCGCCTGTCCTGAAGCTCATCACCTTATAGTATATTAGAAGGGAAAAACATCATTTGGAAAAAAATCATTTTCCAATCTACTCTTTCCTTTTAAAAGGCTTAACATCTGCCATCGAAATAGTTATGTACAAGATTTACTGAATATTGACTTCTAGGCAATGATTTCCACTTCCAACTTGAATATGTTTGAAATAACGCTGCCTATTCTATGGATACAATAGATATTTAATATATAAGTAACTGCACCACATTATATCACCAGGATACCAGTTTAATACATATTATTATGTACAGTAGTTAAGTTAGCTCGAGAAGGTGAGTCTCCGCAGCCCAGGTGAATGGTGTGGGATGGAGCCTCCTGGAAGGGAGGCGGAGAGCTGGTCATGAGAGCCGTGCAAGGCCAGGATGTGTATGTGTGGCACAAGGGCACGTGTTTCCCACACGCCCACACCAGACCATCCCTTTAGCTGTTTGCAGCTGGAAGAAGACAAATCACACATATGGAAGGATCCCATACATGAGAAGAGCCATGACAGCAGCGCTGAACAGCCCAGCCACAGGGACGGTCACGAACCAGGCCACGAAGATGTTCCGAAAAAGGCGCCAGTCCACAGCCTTGCGGGAGCGGATCCAGCCCACGGCCACCACCGAGCCCACCTGTGGGAGTACAGACATTGCAAAGTAAAAACAGGTGAGCCACAAAGGCTATACTCAACCAAGGTACGTGGGCTAATCTCAGAAACAAGCTCTACTACAACATTACCCAGTCCCCTACATTTGTTAAAGCTTGTAAAATAGCTTAGATTTTAGGTAGAATTGTTTGGGTATTCTTCTCTTCAGCATATAGCTCTTTATATAGTTTTTATATAGTTGTTTTGAGACAGAGTCTCATTCTGTCTCCCAGGCTGGAGTGCAGTGGCGTGATCTCAGCTTACTGCAACCTCCATCTTCCAGGTTCAAGCAATTCTCCTGCCTTAGCCTCCTGAGCAGCTGGGATTACAGGTGTGCGCCACCACCCTCGGCTAATTTTCATATTTTTAGTAGAGATGGAGTTTCACCATGTTGGCCAGGCTGATCTCAAACTCCTCACCTCAAGTGACCCTCCCTCCTCGGCCTCCTAAAGTGCTGAAGTGCAGTGTTGCAATCTCAGCTCACTGCAACCTCCGTCTCCCAGGTGCAAGTGATTCTCCTGTCTCAGCCTCCTGAGTAGCTGGGATTACAGGCAAGCGCCACCACATCCAGCTAATTTTCATATTTTTTAGTAGAGATGGGGTTTTGTCATGTTGGTCAGGCTGGTCTCAAACTCCTGGCCTCAAGTGATCAGCCTGCCTCGACCTCCCAAAGTGCTGGGATTACAGGTGTGAGCCACTGTGCCCAGGCTGGATTTTGGCTTTAAAAATAATATTCCCGGCCGGGCGCAGTGGCTCACGCCTGTAATCCCAGCACTTTGGGAGGCTGAGGTGGGCGAATCATGAGGTCAGGAGATGGAGACCATCCTGGCTAATACGGTGAAAACCTGTCTCTACTAAAAATACAAAAAATTAGCCAGGCGTGGTGGCGGGCGCCTGTAGTCCCAGCTACTCAGGAGGCTGAGGCAAGAGAATGGCGTGAACCCGGGAGGCGGAGCTTGCAGTGAGCCAAGATCACGCCACTGCACTCCAGCCTGGGCGACAGAGCAAGACTCTGTCTCAAAAAAAAAAAAATTCCCTGAAATCGACTGTAGTTAACAGGGAACATTTAAAATGTATCTTGAAATAATTTGAAACTTAGAGAAAAGCTGCAAGAACTCCTGTTTTCTCTTTACCCAAATTCACTAATTTTTGACATTTGCCACAATCTGTGAAGAGACATTTTAATATGATTAAAATATCCTGCATCTTATCAAACCTCACTTTCCCCTTCTGCTAAAGATTTCACAATCCAATGTTTATGATGATGGCTATAAAATGGTGATTTACCAGGCTGGGCGTGGTGGCTCATGCCTGTAATTCCAGCACTTCAGGAGGCCGAGGTGGGTGGATCACTTGAGGTCAGGAGTTCGAGACCAGCCTGACCAACATGGTGAAACCCCATCTCTACTAAAAATACAAAAATTAGCCGGGTGTGGTGGTGCACACCTGGAATCCCAGCTACTTGCAGTGAGCCAAGATCGTGATACTGCACTCCAGCCTGGGCAACAGAATGAGACTCAGTCTCAAAAAAATAAAATAAAAAGAAATAAAATAAAATAAAATGGTGATTTACCAAACTCCATTCCAATTTCTCACATGGAGTTCTACTTCAAGGAAGAGCTCTTTCCTCTCCCAACATGTTTTAGGATCTTAATACCTAATGACAAATAGTTTTATAAACAGCTGTAAATGTAGTGTCATCCATAATCTGTGAATATCAGCGCATGATAAATATCATGTAAGTTGTTCTTTTTTTGGCTAATTAACCGGCAAAAAGATGCACTGTTGCTGCTTTAATTTGCGTATCTTTAATAACAATTAAGGCTGAACTTTTAAAAATATATTTACTGAATTTCACTCTCTCTAGCTTTGACATATACAAATTGTCGGCCAGGCACAGCGGCTCACACCTGTAATCCCAGCACTTTGGGAGGCCAAGGCGGGCGGATACGAGGTCAGAAGATCGAGACCATCCTGGCTAACATGGTGAAACCCTGTCTCTACCAAAAATACAAAAAATTAGCTGGGCATGGTGGCGCACACCTGTAGTCCCAGCTACTCAGAAGGCCGAGGCAGGAGAATCGCTTGAACTGGGGAGGCGGAGGTTGCAGTGAGCCGAGATTGTGCCACTGCACTCCAGCCTGGGCGACAGAGTGAGGCTTCGTCTCAAAAAAAAAAAAAAAAAATTGTCTCTTCATGTATTTTGTCCATTTACATAAAATCTAATGTGTTCCTTATTTATGTGTAGTCTTCACTGAATAATGATATTAACTCTGTGATACTGAATACACATATTTTCTCTAGGTAGTATTTTGCTTTGTTTCACTTTCAAGTTTCTAACTTCATGCAGTAAAATATGCTATAATTTTCTTCTGTGATTTATCTTTGGCTTGAATATTTGATAAATATTTAATTCCATTTTATTTTTCTAAAATAAAGTTCCATTTTACTCTAAATTTAAGAATATTTAAAAAATATTATTTAAGCCATCAGATTTACATTCATGTATTTTGAGAGTGGTCTAATTTTGTTTTTCTAGACTGACAGTCAGCTATCCAACCTTTCAAACACTTACTGGTTAAATTTTCCCTTTTTCAAAATATATGCTCATATGGAACAGGTTCCATCCATTGCTATCTACTCTGTTCTTATCCAGGTATCTACTTTTAAAAATTGTTGTGGTAAAATATACATAACATAAAACTTACAGTTTTAGTAATTTTTCAGCATACCATTTAGAGGCATTAAGTACCATCACATTGTTTTGCAGACCATCTCCACAATGTGTCTCCAGAACCTTTTCCATCATCCCACATGGAAACTGCCCCATAAAACACTAATGCCCAGTTCCCAACCCCTCCTCCCAGGACCTACTCTTGACTTTTGTTTCCTTATATGACATTACATGTCAGGTAAGGCTAGTTCCTCCTTTCAGTTTTCTTGTTAGATCATTTCTTGTTAGATCAGTTTTCTTGTTAGATCATTATATTGCTGATAATGTATTTCACCAAAATGTATTCTTTAGTCTCATTTTGTAAAGTTCCAAGTAAATCCTGTTCAGGATGTATTTAGGGAGAAGTGACTTCATTACAACATCTGGTTTTCCCATCCAATAGCATGTTACGTCTCATATTCAGATTATCTTTTTATACCTCTGAGCAGTTTTATGCCTCTTCCATATATATCACTCACATTTCTTCTTTAAAAAATTATTTATTTAGTTATTTAGAGATGGGGTCTTACTATGTTGCCTAGACTGGTCTTGAACTCCTGGGTTCGGACTGTCCTCGTGCCCTCAGCCTCCTGAGTAGCTGGGACTACAGGAACACACCACTGTACCTGGTGCCACTCACAGTGCTTATTAGGATAATTCTGAGATACCTTTTATTTTTGCTGCAATTATGATGGCAGTTTTTTTCCCTTCCGTTACATTTTCTAATTGGCTATTGTTGATGAGTAAGTGCTGGATTTTTCTATTTTTATCTTGGACTTGGTCACTCTTATGAACTCGAGTAGTGTTTTAGAAATACTGAATATTGGCCGGCCACGGTGGCTCACGCCTGTAATCCCAGCACTTTGGGAGGCCGAGGTGGGCAGACCACCTGAGGTCGGGAGTTCAAGACCAGCCTGACCAACATGGAGAAACCCTGTCTCTACTAAAAATACAAAATTAGCCGGGTGTGGTGCCGCACACCTGTAATCCCAGCTACTTGGGAGGCTGAGGGAGGAGAATTGCTTGAACCCGGGAGGCAGAGGTTGTGGTGAGCCAAGATCATGCCATTGCACTCCAGCCTGGGCAACAAGAGTGAAATGCTGTCTCAAAAAAAAAAAAAAAGAAAGAAAAAAAAATAAAGAAAAATTGAGTATCATCAAATGTCTTTTTGGCTTATATCTCAACAGACATCTTTTTTTTTTTTTTTTTTTTCTTTTTAAGTGGATTGCTAAGGCATACTATACTGAAGCTGCCCATATACCCATCTTGAGCCCCTGCAAGGGCCTAGCCCTGCACAGGCGCTGGTGGTGGGTGATGCAGCCCTGCCCTGTCACGAAGGGAGCCCACCTTCTGGTAATCTTGATCAATTTGGTCCTGCTGAAAGGTTCTTGTATAGTATTGTTTTGTTTTGAGACGGAGTCTTGCTCTGTCGCCCAGGCTGAAGTGCAGTGGCATGATCTCAGCTCACTGCAAGCTCTATCTCCTGGGTTCAAGCAATTCTCCTGCCTCAGCCTCCCTAGTAGCTGGGATTATAGGCGCCCGCCACCACACCTGGCTAATTTTTGTATTTTTAGTAGAGAGAGGGTTTTGCCATGTTGGCCAGGCTGGTCTTGAACTCCTGACCTAATGTGATCTGCCCACCTGAACCTCCAAAAGTGCTGGAATTACAGGCGTGAGCACCACGCCCAGCCAAATATTGTTGATGTCATTTATCAGCATCTTGCTTAAAGTTTTTACAATCAATATTCATCAGTAAACAGAGATACCATTGTTCGTGATAGTTTAAATTAGGTTTGGTGTTAGGGTTATTCGGTGTACGCCAGAGCACAAATGGGAGAGGTTTTCTAGTTTTGTTTTTCCTCCTACATGGTGGCAAAGTTTAGATTGTGTGAGAGCTGCTTTTTTTGTTTAAGTGGAAAAGATTCTAATTAATTCATCTAGTCAGCAGTATCCTCACCCACCCCACCCCTAGCAACTTTTTGCTTTTTTAGGTGAGAACAGTTATTTTTGGAGAACTCCCTTAATTTCATCCTATTGTTCTGGGTCAGATTTTCTACTTCTTAGGCCAATATTTCTTTGTCATGTATATTGTTGCAGAAAATAATTCACAGGGGTTTTCAAATTCTTAGCATATAGCTGTGTGGTTTATTTAATAATGGAAACAATGGTCTTCTCTATCTGTCATCACAATGTCTTCCTCCTTCCCCCACTTAATTCCCTCCCTCTTTTCCTTGATGTGATCTGATATTTTATTAGTAGCCACTTTCCTCTCCCCTTATTTTGTTTTTACTTAATTTTGCTTCTATATTTCTTACAACCTGTTTCCTCAATTTTTATTGTCCTGGACTTTTTACAAAATCCTAATTTTACTACTTGGTTATTTTATTTTCCCTTTGATCAATTAAACCATTTAAAGATATGAATTTTCATCTTAGCATAACTTGGTTGCCACCGGTTTTGCCATTTGTATCCACCCACAGACACACACATTATTATAGCTTTTATTATTTTCTGAGAAAGCTATCATTGTATTTTTCTAAACTCCTTAATTCAATTGCTACCTTAAAAACCCATTAAAAAGTCTCCGTTGGGATACATTCTTATTTCAATATATAATTAATTTCTAGTTTAATTTTATTGTAATTAGAGATCATGGTTAGCACAATGTATGTTTAAAATTGTTTTTTAATTTAAATTTTAATTTTTATAAAATAGAGACAGGGCCTCATTATGTTTCCCAGACTGGTTTCAAACTTCTGGGCTCAAGTGATCCTCCTACCTCAGCCTCCCAAAGTGCTGGGATTATAGGTGTGAGCCACGATGCCAGGCCTGTTTTTAAAATTTTATAGAGATTTTTATCATGGTTTTCTGATTTTAGGATTTTTATAAATGTTTCATGATGCTTGACAGGAAGGCATATGATCAGCAGGGTAAAAGCTTGTACGTAGTTATTAATTATGCTGCTCTAAATAAATGTTCAAATTCTTTATATTCCCACATACTTTTTCTATACTTCATTTATCATAGGCTAAGACAGTAATTTCTGAGTTCTTAACAATTTTATGTATTTAGTTATATGTTATTTGATTCATAAAAGATCCAGAGTACTATGTCTTTGTTACTGATCATGTCTTCTGTGGATGTAAAATGGTATTTTTTGCTGTGTTCTAACTTCCCTTTTAATAAATCGAGTGTGTTTCCAGTTTAAGGCCATCATCAGGTAGTTATAGCAAAAAAATTGTTGAGAAGAATGGGGACCAGAGAGCAAGAATTATAAATTAAATTAGAAATTATAATCCTACATCTGAAATAAGTAGTGTTCCCTATATGCTGTTCCAAATTGAAATGGTGGTTGAATCATCATCTATGTCATCAGTGAAGATTGACAATGTGGGTGATCCACAAACAGGAATAATCTCAATCCACCCAGTATGGAATTAAAACATTCTGTAGAACATGACTTCCAAATTCCTATTAAAGAGCACACACAAGAGCGACTGTGCTCAGTAGCGGCACTGTGTGTTATCTGCTAGGGCTAAAGACCAAAGGTGATTAAGGATCACAGAATGGAAGAACGATGAACGAGTTGCTGAAACATAACATCTGAGGATTCTTTTATTTTCAAGACCAGTTTCTATGTCTTCAATTAAGGCTTCTGTTTTTTTTTTGGGGGGGGGGGCGGGCAGGGGGTAGTTTTGCTCTTGTTGCCCAGGCTGGAGTGCAATGGTGCGATCTCCACTCACCACAACCTCCGCCTCCCAGGTTCAAGCGATTCTCCGGCCTCAGCCTCCCGAGTAGCTGGGATTACAGGCATGGGCCACTGTGCCTGGCCAATTAAGGCTTTTGACCCTACTCAAAGGAATTATTCCAGGAAAGTATCTGATAAACTGAGTCCTCTGATATGAAATACAAAATGTATGAAACCGGAACACATACAGGGTGAAACTCATCAAACAGACTGTCTTATATATGCCTTCTGGAATAAAATGTGATAACAGGACTTTTCTAATTGTTTTTTCCCAAGTTATACATTCAGCACATATATCACATAATATAGTATGGTTTCATAAATATTTTGAAATACGCTACAACAAAATTTAAACTATGCACTTAGGCCAGGCGCAGTGGCTCATGCCTGTAATTCCAGCACTTTGGAAGGCCGAGGCAGGCAGACCACTTGAGGTCAGGAGTTCAAGACCAGCCTGGCTAACATGGAGAAACCCCATTTCTACTAAAAATACAAAAATTAGCCAAGTGTGGTGGTGCATGCCTGTAATCTCAGCTATTCAGGAGGCTGAGGCAGGAGAACTGCTTGAACCCAGGAGGCAGAGGTTGCAGTGAGCCAAGATCAAGCCTCTATACTCCAGCCTGGGCGTCAAAGCGAGACTCTGTCTCAAACAAAACAAAACAAAATAAAACAAATCTATGCACTTAGCCATGTATACTTAGAAGGAAGCATAAATCAATAACATGTACCTAGATACATTCAAAAACTCATTTTAAACAATAGTTTCCATCTTATTTCCTGCCAAGTCCCCAACTTTTCCCTACCTTCTATTAGATGGCTCTAAGCAAGAAACTTAAAAATCAAACACAGGATAATTATCCTGAAAACTGATGCAATTCAACTATGACTCTATGTGGACATCAATACCCTTTGAATATTTCCAGATTCACAGCCTCACTCACAGAGGGCCCCATTCTTCACGCCATCCCACGGCTCTCATAGTTCATCCCACATTTGCCATTTGGGGACTGTTGTGTGCAGGGGAAATATGTGATATGAGAGAATAAGTGTTGTGGAGTAACGACAACTGTGAACTCTTCTCAGCACTTCTATTATTTGGACTCTGATGAGAGCCATCTGCTCTCCAACTACACTGCAAGTTCCTGAGAGCTGAGGCTGTGTCCTTAGTGCTCACAGGGAATAGCTCTGGGCCTTGTCCAGAAGTCCATGATCAATGATATCGGACAAACTGACTCAAACCCAAGTTGTGACCTGTCTTGTCTATTTTACAGATGGCACCCCACTGCAGTCCCATTCAGGGAGACCTGCTTTAAGTGCCAACAAGCTATCCTAATACTACTCATCACCAGCTCAAAGGAAACAAAACTGGCCGGGCATGGTGGCTCATGTCTATAATCCCAGCACTTTGGGAGGCCAAGGCGGGTGGATCACGAGGTCAGGAGATCGAGACCATCCTGGCTAATATGGTGAAAACTCATCTCTACTAAAAATATAAAAAATTAGCCAGGCGTGGTGGCAGGCGCCTGGAGTCCCAGCTACTCAGGAGGCTGAGGCAGGAGAATGGCGTGAACCCAGGAGGCAGAGCTTGCAGTCAGCCAAGATCATGCCACTGCACTCCAGCCTGGGTGACAGAGTGAGACTCCATCTCAAAAAAAAAAAAAAAGCTATTTCAACTGGTGTGGAAGAGTTAGCCTTCAGCAGTCTTGCTTAAGTGTAGGTTAATCATTAAAAAGATGGCATTACATGTGTTTAAAAGCATTCCAAAAGACAACTGAGGCCTATAGAAAAGTCACAAGCCCGTGTCCTTGGAAAAAGAATATATTTAGCTACATGCGTCTCTTTCACACTCCACACAGCACAGCGAATGGAAGTAACGTGGAGTCCGGGGAAGATGTTACTTTTCATTCCTTATAGTGTTGTATTGTTTGAAATATTTCAGTGAATATGTACTTCTCTGGTAAGTTTTAAATAACCCACATTAGGAAATCACAATGAATGGGCGGCGGGCGCACCCGCACCTCTTCCTGCCTTCCTCCCCCATGCTTGCCAGGCGGAGCGGGGGAGGACGACGCTGGCTATGCTGTCCACGTGGGCGCCTCAGCTGGGCTACTCCCTGGCTGTGTAATCTCGGGCACATTACTTAACTTTCCTCTGCCTCAGTTTCCTCATCTGTGAAGCTGGGGAAGGTTCTTGGGGAGACTGAGGGAGCTCATGTTCATGGCGCCAGTGGAGTGCTTGCCCCAGGCACCTTGGCCATGGTTGGGCACCACAATGGTGCTGATGGGGACCTGAACGAGAAGGTGTGTGGCCTGAGGCGAAGATCTGAATCCTGGATCTACCACATGTGGCTGTGTGCACACAGCAAGCGGCCCAGCTCTGAGGGAACCCAGTCTCCTCACCTGTGGACTGGGAGTGACAGTTCCGCCCCCACAGGCTTCCTGTGGAGAGGAGGCGGCACACCACGTGTGTGGTGTGGAGCACAGTACCAGCACTCTCCTGATAATCAGTGAGTAGGGGGATTTCTATACAGAAACTTTGTGGAAATTGAAATATTTCTGTATATGGTAGCAAAAAAGGAAAACACAAAACAAACTCTTTCCACTGAGGCTGATTCCGCATGCGCAGAGCCCCAGCTTGGAAACACGCTGCTGGGCCACTCCAGATACTCTTGTGAGGGCCACCTGACCTGGGTGTTTGAAGCATGAAGCCACTTGCCTTTGCTTGGAGTTTTCTTTTAAACATATTGGCTGGAATCTTAAAATTATGAGTAAATATAAACATGGGTGGCTGTGTCTGTTATGAGGGCTCATATATTCCTTCTAGTGCCGAGGACTCTGCCCCCATGCAGCAAACGCCAATTAGTTTTTCTTGAATGATATAAATGAATGAACCTAGGAAAAATCCGGAAGTGACTTTCGCTTTGTTGAGACTGGTGAGTGTGTCTGTATACAGAGGCTCACCGGAGCTATTTTAGAAGTATCTGCAGATACTGGGCAGAGTGGGGTGATGAGACCCGGGCTCTGGTCCTCCCAACCCAGGTTCTGGTCCTCCCCACCCTGGCCACCTATGGATCACTCCCTGAAACTCCCAGAGCCCATTTCCTCTTCACTGGTCTTCAGGGCTCCTCCCTGCAGCTCCAACTTTCCACACCACGACCAGCAGCCCTCTCTCGTCCAGCTGTAGGTTTCAGAGCACTCCTCAGTGGTCGGTATCAGTCATTACCCCTCATGGGGAATTTATGGCAATATAGTCACTTTGAACATCATATAAGGAACAAAACCAGAAACAACCGTGCCCTACAATTCCACAGAGATGATTTTTGTTAATTGCTATTTCCACTGTCAACCCCCAGTCCCCTCAATGGCTGGACCAAGTGGCAGGCTCCCAAGTGAGCCCATAGGTATGCTCAGCGCACACAGGATGCCAATCAAACTTCACCGTGGAAGTAGTGGGAGGGCAGCAGGACAGTCCCAGGCAGACCAGCCCTAGCATTCATTCTGCCTTGGAAAAGCCAGGTCTGAACAAGGGATGGTGTTGTCCTACCGAGAGGAGGATGGTGGAGGGGGCAGATGGAGGAAAACAAGGTCTCAGAGACCCAGAGAACCTGGAGATGCGTTTTGCACAACCATCTACAGAGCCCTACAGCTTCCCTCGCATGTGGTCCGGTGGCCCTGACCCATCCCAGTGGCCTGGAGAAGGGCTCCCGGCTAGCAGGGGCCTACCTTGCAGTGCGTAGTGCTGACTGGAAGCCCAATGTTGGAGGCGATCACCACCGTGAAGGCTGAGGCCAGCTCGATCGTGAAGCCGCTGCGGGGGGAGCATGAGACACGTCACGGGCGTCCTCTGTATCGCCTCCCTGACACCCCGCGGGTGACAAAGGCTTGCCAGAACATTCTCTGGGGTGACTGCCGACTGCTGACTGGGCAAGATCAACTTTAACAGAACAAGAGGTCGCTGCTCAATGACAGCGATTCCCACCAAGGCTGCGTTTTCTTGTGCACGGCCCCCAGAAGCCTGGCTTTCTGATACGTTTCAAAGACCACACACTGGGCCAGACATTCCTGCTGTGCAGTAAGATAGTAAATCAGTCATTTCTAAAACGCAAAGGAAAAACTATGCTCTCATTTAAAAAATGTGCACTTATTGCAAAAATGTATTTTTCTCAGATTACGAATTTTTCTTCAAATCAATATTCTAAAATATCTTTTATTGAAATTATTTTCAAATGAGAACTTAAAATTGGAAATTTATATAGGAGGCTCACTGGAGCTATTTTAGGTTTCTCTGCAGATGCAGGGCAGAGCTGCGTGATGAAACCTGGGTTCCGGTCCTCCCCACCCTGGGTGCCTTTGGATCACTTCCTGAAACTCCCAGAGCCTGTAGGAAAAGGAAACCTCCCGTATGTTTTAAAAAGAGAGAGATTTCCTACCACAGGTGGCTCCAATTTTTGGTCATGTTCTGAAAGTTCTGGAAGTTCCTTTAACCCCTGATGCAGCTAAAGGCTATGCAGTTGAGAGACTACATTTAAAGCCTCCAGAGCTCACCCATGATGACAGGGGGCGCCTCGCTGTCTGGCAGAGCAAGAGGAAAGTAACCCCAGCAGGGAGGTTGCTGAGAGCTGGGGTGGCCAGAGAACTTTCAGGAAAGGCCAGCCTGGGGGCTTGCTTAAGTCTGTGCCCTCCCTGCCCACCTGCCTCTGGCCCCCGTGCTGGCTAAGGGTGAGCTGCTTCTCTCCTCCCTGCCTGCTCTGCTCTGCTACCCCTGCTTGTCTGCCCTTCCCGCTCCTCATCTCAGGGACCCTGTGGCTGGGGGCCGGGACACAGTGAGGGAGGGCAAGGATAGGTGGCATGGTAAGTAGGGCCATTCTTGCCCACTGTCCCCTCCTCCCTGTGACTCGCTGCCGACTGCCGGTGCTGAGCAGGCTGTTCAGACACAGCCAGGCAGCTCTAGCCAGGCCTCGGATGACAAGACCTGCCCTTCCCGTGACCAGCCCAGGCTTACCTGGACGGCGTGATGGGAGTGAGGTCTTTCCCCATGGTCTGGATCACTCTTCTCCCCCAGACCCAGAGGCCTGTGCAGATTCCAACTCCTCCATAAAACAGCAGCCAGACGGGTGTAGCTGCTTCTTGCATTACCCCGCCTTGTTTGTAAATCAGCCACAAAGCTACCAGGGGACCGATGGCATTACTGGGAAAAATAAAAAGAGAAAAGATTAACGATATATGCAAAAAGAGAAAAGATTAACGATATATGTACATGACACAGGTGACTTTGTTTTATTGTGCTTCATTTTATTCACTTTATCACACTCCACAGATATGATGTTTTTTCTTTTTCTTTTTCTTTTTTTTTTTTTTCTGAGACGGAGTCTTACTCTGTTGCCCAGGCTGGAGTGCAGTGGTGTGATCTCGGCTCACTGCAACCTCTGCCTCCCAGGTTCAAGCGATTCTCCTGCCTCAGCCTCCCGAGTAATTGAGACTACAGCTGTGGGCCACCACACCCGACTAATTTTTGTATTTTTAGTAGAGATGGGGTTTCACCATGTTGGCCAGGCTGGTCTCGAACCCCTGACCTTGTGATCTGCCCACTTTGGCCTCCCAAAGTGTTGGGATTACAGGCATGAGCCACTGCACCTGGCCTTCAGATACGACGTTTTTTTACGAATTTGAGGTTTGTGGCACCCCTGCATCGAGCAAGTCCACTGACGCGATTTTCCAGCGGTATGTGCTCACGTCATGTCTCTGTGTCACATTCTGGTAATTCTCATAGTATTCCTGACCTTTTCATTATTATCATGTCTGTTATGGTGATCTGTGATCAGTGATCTTTTATGTTACTATTATAATTGTTTTGGGGTGCCATGAACTGTTCCCATATGAGACGGTAAGCTTCACTGATAACTGCTATGTGTGTTCTCCCTGCTCCACTGACCGCTCACTCCCCTGTCTCTCTCCCTCTCCTCCTGCCTATTTCCTGAGATATTGCTATATTGAAATTAAGCCAATAAATTACCCTACAGTGGCCTCTAAGTGTTCAACTGAAAGGAAGAGTTGCATGTCTCTCAGTTTAAATCAAAAACTAGAAATGATTAAGCTTAGTGAGGAAGGCATATCAAAATCAGAGATAGGCCAAAAGCTAGGCCTCTTGGGCCAGTTAGCCAAGTTGTGAATGCAAAGGGAAAGCTTCTTGAAGGAAATTTAAAGTGCTACTCCAATGAACACATGAATAATAAGAAAGCAAAACAGCCCTAGTGCTGACATGCAGACAGTCTAAGTGGTCTGGATGGAAGATCTAACCAGCCACAACATTCCCTTAAGTCAAAGCCTAATCCAGAGCAAGGCCCTAGTTCTCTTCAATTCTGTGAAGGCTGAGAGAAGTCAGGAAGCTAAAGAAAAGCTGGAAGCTAGCAGAGGTTGCTTCAGGAGGTTTAAGGAAAGAAGCCATCTTTATAGCATAAAAGTGCAAGGTGAAGCAGCAAGTGCTGATGGAGAAGCTGCAGCGAGTTCTCCAGAAGATCCAGCTAAGATCATTGATGAAGGTGGTTACAGTAACAATAAATTTTCAATGTAGAAGAAACAGTCTTCTATTGGAAGAAGATGCCAGCTAGGACTTCCATAGCCAGAGAGAAGGCAATGCCTGCCTTCAAGGGACAGGCTGACTCTCTTCTCAGAGGCTAATGCAGCTGGTAACTTTAGTTGAAGCCAATGTTCACTTACTATTCCAAAAATCCTATTGCTCTTAGGAATGATGCTAAATCTACTCTGCCTGTGTTCTAGAAATGGAACAACAAAGCACATCTGTTTACAGCATGGTTTACTGAATATTTTAAGCCCACTGTTGAGACCTACTGCTCAGAAAAAAAATTAATATTTCAAAATATTACTGCTCATTGACAATGCACTTGGTCACCAGAGAGCTCTGATGGAGATATGCAAGGAGATGAATGTTGTTCTCCTGTCTGCAAATACAGCATCTGTTCTGCAGCCCATGGATCAAGGAGCAATTTGACTTTCAAGTCTTATTTTACTTAAGATATACACTTTGTAGGGCTAGAGCTGCCATAGATAGTGATTCCTCTGATGGGTCTAGGGAGTCCATTGAAACCTTCTGGAAAGGATTCCCCATTCTAGATGCCAATAGAACATTTGTGATTCATGGGAGGAAGTGAAAATACCAACATTAACAGGAGTTTGGAAGAAGGTGATTCCGACTCTCACATATGACTTTGAGAGATTCAAAACTTTAATGAAGGAAGCCACTGTAGATGTGGTGGAAATAGCAAGAGAACTAGAAGTGGAGTTTGGCGATGTGACTGAACTGCTGCAATCTCAAGACAAAACTTGAACAGATGAGGAGGTGCTTGGTATGGATGAGCAAAGAAAGCTTTTTGAGATGGAAGCTACTCCTGGTGAAGATGCTGTGAACATTGTTGAGATGACAACAAAGGATTTAGAATATTCCACAAACCCAGTTGTCAGAGCAGAGGCTGGGTGTGAGGGGACTGACTCCAATTTTGAAAGAAATTCTACAGTGGGTAAAATGCTATCAAATTGCATTGCATGCTACAAAGAAATCTTTTGTGAAAGGAAGAGTTAATTGATGCAGCAAATTTCATGGCTGTCTTAATTTAAGAAATGGCCACAGCCACCCCAACCTTTAATCATCACCACCCTGATGAGTCAGCAGACATCAACATCAAGGCCCAGACCCTCCATCAGCAAAATTATGATTTGCTGAATGTTCACAGGGTTGCTAGCATTATTTTTCAGCAATAAAGTATTTTCAAATTAAGGTATATACATTGTTTTTTAGACACATTTAATAGACTATGGTACACCATTACAGAAACATAACTTTTCTATGTGCTGGGACACCAAAAACTTCATGGGTATTGTGAAACTTGTTTTATTGCAGTGGTCTGGAACGGAACCCACAGTGTCTCCCAGGTATTCCCGTACATGGTGACTTTTGTCTTGAGCATAGCTCATCTTGGTGTATTTGAGGTTCATCTATATCATCTATTCATGGTCAAAATGATTTTTTTTTAAATTTTGGTAAAAAGCATAACATAATATTTACCATTGTAATCAGTCTTATTTATAGTTCAGCAGTGTTAAGTATATTTACATTGTTGTGAAACAGATCTCCAGAGCTTGTTCATCTTGCAAATGTGAAACTCTGTACTCTTCAAACAAATTCCCACTGCCCCTCCCTGCAGCTAATGGCAACCACCATTCTACTTTCTAGTTCCAGGAATTTGACTGCTGTAGACAGCTCACAGAAGTGGAATCATATTTATCTTTTTTTTGAGACGGAGTCTTGCTCGGTCGCCCAGGCTGGAGTGCAGCGACGTGATTTTGGCTCACTGCAACATCCACCTCCTGCGTTCAAGCAAGTCTCCTGCCTCAGCCTCCTGAGTAGCTGGGACTACAGGCACGTGCCACCATGCCTAGCTAATTTTTTGTATTTTTAGTACAGACGGGGTTTCACTATGTTAGCCAGGATGGTCTTGATCTCCTGACCTCATGATCCGCCCCTCAGCCTCCCAAAGTGCTGGGATTACAGGCATGAGTAGTATTTATCTTTTTGTGATGGTTTATTTAACTTAGCCTAATGTCCTCCAGGTTCATCCATGTTACAGCAGGTGACAGGACTTCCTTCTTTTTTAAGGCTAAATAATATTCCACTGTATGCACGGACACATTTTGTTTCCATTCAGCTGTCAGTGGACATCTGGGTTGCTCTCCCCTCTTGCCTACGACAAACGGCAGTGCTTTGAACATGGGGTACAAATATCTCTTTGAGACTCTGCTTTCAATTCTTCTGTATGTATACCCAGAAGCAGGAATGCTGGATCATAGGGGAGGTCTGTTTAATTTTTTGAGGAGCCTCCATCCTGTTTTCCATAGTGGTTACACCATTTTACACCCCTACTAACAGTGCACAGGGTTACCATTTCTCTACATCCTTCACAACACTTGTTACTTTTTTTTTTTTAAGTGGTAGCCATCCTAATAGGTGTGTAATTTATTATTATTTTTGAGACAGAGTCTCCCTCTGTTGCCCAGGCTGGAGTGCAGTGGCGCAATCTCACCAGGGTGGAGTACAGTGGCGCAATCTCGGCTCACCGCAACCTCTGCCTCCTGGGTTCAAGTGATTCTCGTGCCTCAGCCTCCCAAGTAGCTGGGACCACAAGTGCCCAGCACCAGGCCTAGCTAATTTTTGTATTTTTAGTAGACGTGGGGTTTCACCATGTTGTCTAGGCTGGTCTTGAACACCCAACCTCAGGTGATCTGCCCACCTCGGCCTCCGAAAGTGTTGAGATTATAGGTGTAAGCCATCGAGCCCGGTCTATTAAGTTAATTGATTTTTTTTTTTTTTGAGACCGAGTTTCACTCTGTCTCCCAGGCTGGAGTACAGTGGTGCGATCTTGGCTTACTGCAACCTCCACCTCCTGGGTTCAATTGATTCTCCTGCCTCAGCTTCCCGAGTAGTTAGGACAACAGGCACGTACCACCACACCCAGCTACTTTTTGTATTTTGAGTAGAGATGGGGTTTCACTTACCATGTTGGCCTGGCTGGTTTCGAACTCCTGACCTCAAGTGATCCACCCACCTCGGCCTCCCAAAGTGCTAGGATTACAGGCATGAGCCACCACGCCTGGCCAAAATTAATTTTTTAAACAACCAAGTTCACAACACAACAGCCAAGTTATTTTTTTCTTCCTTTTTTCCTCAAATTTCTATTTTCTCTGCCACCCCCTGCTGCTGGTACTAACATTAGCTGCCAGTTTGGGACAGACTGTCAGGCCCCATACTATGGGTGGCAACATTTTGCTAAGCATCCATTCCCATAGCTGCCCTGCACAGCGGGCACTGTTGCTCCCGTCTTACTGACAAGGAAACCGAGGCCAGGGTCCCACCTCTGAGGTGGCAGAGTGGGCACGGCCCAGGCTGCTTCAGGCCCTCCTGCATGGGCTCCAGTCCCTTCACTGCTTATGTCTGTCAGGCCCCTGGAGCCCATACAGGCCCCGAGGTGCTCTTCACAGCTTCCCTGGCTCTTGTCTCCTCCCCCAGCCAGCTATGTAGACTGGGTGTCACTGAGTCACTGGAACTGGCTTCCAAGTTGGCTTTGGTCTCGCTGTGTGACCCTGAGCATCAGATCCCATCTCTGAGAGATGCCCACCCCGGCTCAGAGGGGTGTTAGAGACGGGGTAGGATAGGCCATGGCAGCTCAGTGATGAGGCCTCGGAGCTCAACCTCATGCCGAATGCATGGACGCCTCTTCTCAGATGACTTCTAGAATGGTGCTTTCACTAGACACCCTCCCTGCTCCAAAGCCCCAGAATAGTCCCCACACTGCAAGCAACTGCTCGGAATTCTACAGTTACCCGAGCAGCCACTGCCTAGACGCTTCCTTTGAAATGAAACATGGTGTGTGTGAATGTGCATGAGTGCATGTGTGAATGTGCGTGTGTGAGTGCATGTGTGAGTGTGCGTGTGTGAGTGCAGTGTGAGTGTGCGTGAGTGCATGTGTGAGTGTGCGTGTGTGTGAGTGCGTGTGTGAGTGTGCGTGTGTGAGTGTGTGTGTGTGAGTGCATGTGTCAATGTGCATGTGTGTCTGTGCGTGTGTGTGTGCAGCTGAGTGTGTGAGTGGGAGAGAGTATGTTGTGATTTTTCCATGAATATGTTTTTCTCATCTCCCTAACTGGCGTTTAAACTTCTAATGGATGGGGGCCCAGTTTCTAGTGCTCTGCCAGTGCCAGGACTTCCATCAAGAATGCTTGATGAGGAGGAAGCAGGACGGTGTGGGGCAGACAAAAAGTTACTAACGTAGGACAGAGCATGCTGTCTCCAAGAAAATACCAAATAAAATACCACAGAAACGCCCATGTGATGCTGAGCAGAACATAAGATGCCCAGGTTCGTCTGCAGCAAAGAGCAGAGACGCAGCTGCATGTGGGGAGGCGTTGTGCGCAGCCCATGGGGAGTCACTGACTGCAACAGAAGACGACAACGGCACAGTCCCCTGAACCGTCAGTGGCTGACCATGCCAGTGACAGCACAAGCAGAAACGGACGGAAACCGAGTGAGTGGGGAGCACCATCCTGAGCATGTTACACAGGGGAAGCCTGGGAGGTTGGGACTCGTTTTCCCGCATTTTACAGATTGGGAAACAGAGACTTCGGAAAAGCAAGTGCCTTGTCTAGGGGTTACACAGCTGGAAGACGACAGCAGAGACCCAAACTTGGGGCTCTGAGGCCCCAGGAGGCCGCCCTGCTTCTTGCACACCAGGCCTGGGCGTGGGGTGGGGCGGGTGGGGTTGGTGGGGTCAAGGTTGGAGGGTCATATCCGCCTGTCACTACACACTCATTTGCAGGATGCCTGTGACATTACCATGTGGGGTGACCTGCAGGCTCAGGTGGCAGCTCCAGCGGCTGCACCATGCAGTGGGGAGAACTAAAGCCCACGAGAGGGGTGGAGCCTTCTCACTGGGTTAAAGATGTCACTGAAGGATGGCTGGGCGCAGTGGCTCACACCTGTAATCCCAGCACTTTGGAAGGCTGAGGTGGGCGGATCACCTAAAGTCAGGAGATTTTTGTTGTTGTTGTTGTTGTTGTTTGAGATGGACTCTAACTTTGTCGCCCAGGCTGGAGTGCAGTGGCCGGATCTCAGTTCACTGCAACCTCCGCCTCCTGGGTTCACACCATTCTCCTGCCTCAGCCTCCCGAGTAGCTGGGACTACAGGGGCCTGCCACCATGCTCGGCTAATTTTTTTGTATTTTTAGTAGAGACGGGGTTTCACTGTGTTAGCCAGGATGGTCTCGATCTCCTGACCTCGTGATCCGCCTGCCTCGACCTCCCAAAGTGCTGGGATTACAGGCGTGAGCCACCGCGCCTGGCCGAGTTCAGGAGTTTGAGACCAGCCTGGTCAACATGGGAAACCCCGTCTCTACTAGAAATAGAAAAATTAGCTGGGCCGGGTGGTGAGCGTCTGCAATCCCAGTTGCTTGGGAAGGCTGAGACAGGAGAATCACTTGAACTTGGGAGGAGGAGGTTGAAGTGAGCCGAGATCAGGCCACTGCATTCCAGCCTGGGGAACAGAGTGAGATTCTGTCTTAAAAAAAAAAAAAATTAAAATTAAATCACTTCCTAGAAGTTCTAGCATCCTGGTTCCGCACACCTTCTTGCTGTTTCCTCCGTCCGTGCACTCTGCCTCCCGCCTGCCTGCCTCGCTGCCCCAGCGCTTCTCACCCAGGTAACCCATGTTACCTGCTCGGCATCCAGCCTGGCCTGTCCTGAACTCAGGTGTACACGGCCGCTGTCTGCTCAGCCTGAACAGCAGCATCGCTCCCTGGCTGCATCCAGGGCCTCGGTCATCCCTAACAGACAGCAGCTCTACTCTCGCCTTTGCCAAGGCCACGGCTCCAGTCTTGGCAGCTGCCTCTTTCCTTCTTCTCTCACATCCGTGTCCAGGCCGTTGTCCAAAGCCAGTGCCCCTGTCAAACGTGCCCTGTGTGGCCCCTGATCACATCTCCACTGCTCCCCTCTCCAGGTGAGACCTTCCTTCCTATGTCCATGGGCCACGCGCTCTGCATCCACAACCCGCAGACCGGCGACCCTATCCTAGCTCATCCTGGAGGCAGGCATCTTGTGCCCGCCTCAAGACTGCACCTGCCGTTTTCCTTCCTGCTAACGCCATGTGGCCGCCCCCGCACCTCCGTCACCGGCCAACCGTTCCCTGGGCAGCCCAGGTCGCATTGCCATCCCGGAGGCTCCTGCCCCGAGTCTACCTACCTTACTTTCCTGTTAACACTTCTCGCTGTCCTGCACGCAATGCTGACTTATGGATCTTTCCACCACCGCCTGTGCACCCCTACCCCGGGCAGGGGCTTCCATCGGTGCCGTTCACTGCTGGATCCCGGCACCCGCACAGCGCTGGCCCCTGGCGAAGCCTCAAGGACCGTTGTTGAATGAATGAACACACCCACCTCACGTCATTGCCGCCGTGAGCAAACGACCCGAAACAGGCGGTGAGGACTTGCAGGAAATGGAACAGGAGATGCACCTCGGGCGCGTCCTTCTCCTCCTTCTCCTCCTCCGCAGGGTCCTCTCGTGGCTGGTCAGGATCGGCCAGCTCTGACGCCAGTTTCATCTCCACGCCACCCTCCTCCGCCTCGATCTCCGCCTCTGCCACCGCGTTGCAGTAGCTCGAGTAGCTGTCGTAGCGCAGTCTCTTCTTGGAGTAGGACACGGTGTCGCCCACCAGCTTCTCGCTGTCCTCTGGGGCCGATGAGTCCGCAGCTCGGAAGGTGGCGTGCACTGGCAGCCCGCAGATGGCTGCGGTGTAGCAGGTGTAACTGTTGTTACGGCGCAGCAGCCTGTAGTTGCTTTCCTGGGCCGGCTTCTCCTCGGGGCCCCTGTCGATGTGGATTTTGTGCAGCAGGTCTTTGTAGAGCCCCGAGTCTTTGTGCACGGTGTGGTACACATGACCGTCGCTCCTGGTATGGCCGTCGAAGCCGAAGGTGCCGTTGGAGACGGGCGATTTCACAGAGCCATGGGTCATGGACAGCGCCCTTCCTGAAAAGAGTTAGAGAAGGTCTCATTTTCCAGTCTTTTTTTTTTTTTTTTTTGAGGCGGAGCCTCGCTCTGTCCTCAGGCTGGAGTACAATGGCGCCATCTCGGCTCACTGCAACCTTTGCCTCCAGGGTTCAAGCGATTCTCCTCCCTCGGCCTCCTGAGTAGCGGGGACAAGCGGGACACCATGCCCAGCTAACTTTTTTTTGTATTTTTAGTAGAGACGGGGTTTCACCATGTTAGCCAGAATGGTCTCAAGTTCCTAACCTTGTGATCCGCCCGCTTGCCTTGGCCTCCCAAAGTGCTGGGATTACAGGTGTGAGACAACGTGCCCAGCCCCAGCCTTTCAAATATAAGCAAAGGAAACACTCCCTACTATTTCATGGCACTTATCTCCAGAAGGCTGGGGATGACTTATTAACATATACTTTCTTTTCTAAGTTGGCCATAAAGGACATGTAATATGGTTACCACTAAAAATAACAATAATAATAATAATAATAATAATAAACGTGGAAACATACAATAAAAGGGTAAAACTAAGAATGTGGTATTTTCAAAACATCTTAAGTTCTGCTAAAAAGTGTCTTCCAGAAATTACTATGGCACTTGGCACTTGTTTTCTGTTTCTAGAAACCAACACAAGGAGAATGTTAAGAAACTCATCTTAGAAAAACTTCATACTTGAGACAAAACCCACTTCATGTAAGGTTGATATTCCAGGTACTTCTGTTTTGGTTCTGTTTTTAGAGACAGGGTCTCAGCTCTGCCACCCAGGCTGGAGTGCAGTGGTGCAATCATAGTTGCACACCAACTCCTGGACTCAAGTGATTCTCCCGCCTCAGCCTCCCAAGCATCTGGGATTACAGGTGTGCACCATCATCCCGGCTAATTTTTTAGGTGCATCTTAAAAGGTCAGTCATGACTGTCAAAGGCAGTATCTGAGATGAGTCAGGCAAAATGAATTTGCCTTCTCTGGGCCACATCTGAGACTGCACCTATGGCAGGCAGGTGCCAGAACCCACCGGGGCTGGCTTTGGTGAAGCTGTGCTCCCCTGGTACTGCCACAAACATTGAGAGTCTAAAGGACACAGAATGGTCTGGATGTTTTCTTTTCTTTTCTTTTCTTTTCTTTTTTTTTTTTTTGAGATGGAGTCTCACTCTGTTGCCCAGGCTGGAGTGCAATGGCGCAATCTCGGCTCACTGCAACCTCCGCCTCCCAGGTTCAAGCAATTCTCCTGCCTCAGCCTCCTGAGTAGCAGGGATTACAGGCGCCCACCACCGTGCCCAGCTACTTTTTGTATTTTTAGTAGAGATGGAGTTTTATAATGTTGGTCAGGCTGGTCTTGAACTCCTGACCTCAGGTGATCCACCCACCTCGGCCTCCCAGTGTTGGGATTACAGGCGTGAGCCACCACCCAGCCAGTCTGGACATTTTCTAAGGTTTCTGTGATTTGATGGTGGGACCACCTCCTTGGTTACAAATTTAGCTTTCTCTTTGCATCTTCCATAGTAAGCTGGGTTAACCGATGTTCAGCAATTTGGTAACTCCTGGGGCATGGAGATCTGCATAAGTAGCTGAGTGGGTGCAGCACAGACATATAGTGTATGGCCCCAGCGCCTCCGGTGAGACTATAAACAGCTCTTGGAAGAAATCACAGGACAAGAGTGAGCCTGCTCTGCTGACTGGAATGGTTTCCTGAGGCCTCCCTAGCTTCTGGGTTTTCTCAAATTATAAAACCGAGGGATCCTTTTGTGCATTAAAACCAGATTGCCCACAGCCAGGCCCAGCTGGTCCTCCCCAGGGAACTTCTCTGTGCTGCCACGGAACCAAAGCTCTCCAGGCACATCTTACCGTATGCAGCCCGAGGGTGGCTGCCTGCAGAGGTGCCTTCTGAGGTCCCCGACGTCTCCCCTGCTGCTCCTGTGAGCGGGATGGTGCTGTCATCATTAGCCTTGGCACCTGGTAGCTCTTTAAATACTGGGGACTCTGCTTCCTGAACTTTACTGAGGCTTTCGTCAGATACTCGTGATAAAGCACCTTCTTTTTGTAATTTGCCTAAAAAAACAAAGTCATACCAAACATTCTGGAAGAGAATTCTTATTATTGAAACATGAATATTAAAAAGTGAATCTGTATCTTTATGCTTTAGCACTGATTTTGGAAAAAAACAAAAAAAGTTATAGCTAGATAGAAAAAATGAAGTCAAAACCAGGTATGGTGGCTCATACCTGTAATCCCAGCACTTTGGGAGGCCGAAGCAGGTGGATCACCAGGTCAGGAGTTTGAGACCAGCCTGGACAATATGGTCAAATCCTGTCTCCACTAAAAATATAAAAATTAGCCAGGCATGGTGGTGGGCGCCTGTAATTCCAGCTACTTGGGAGGCTGAGGCAGGAGAATCTCTTAAACCCAGGTGGCAGAGTTTGCAGTGAGCCAGGATTGTGCCACTGCACTCCAGCCTGGGTGACAGAGCGAGACTCTGTCAAAAAAAAAAAAAAAAAAAAGAAAAGAAATAGAAAAAGAAAGTCAAAAGTTCAATTAGTTACCTGGAAAACTCTAGCTAGAAAATTCAGCAATTGAGGAAAAGATGGAAATTTAGGGCCTGAGTTATCATATCCAAAAACAACAACAAAAAGGGTTAGCTCCGAATACCACAGTTCCCTCCAGTGCTAATGTTCTGTAAATCTATAGTCACCTAGACTGGCCTTCTGTTTCTTAAACCTCAGAATAAGAAACTTCAATTTCTGAAAAACTACCTTTTTCAGAAAGTCACATAAATAAATAATAAAATATGTGATTTTTCAGACTGGCTTTTTCTACTCAGCATAATGCCTTTGAAATCCATCCATGTTGTTACATGGATCAATAATGTGTTCCTTTTAATTGCTGAGTAGTATTCAAATGTTCAAAGGCACCACAATTTATTTATTCTGTGAATAATGTGGGTTTTTGGAGATTGCATATAAAGGTGCTATAAACATTCATGTGCAGATTTCTGTGTGAATTTAAGTTTTCATTTTTCTAGGGAAGTATCTAGGAGTGGTTAAGAGTATATTTATGGCAAGTATTAGCCATATAAGAAGTTGACAAACAGTTTCCCTGTACCATTTGACATTCTCACCAGCAATGTACAAGGTTCCAGTTGCTCTTCATTCTTGTAAATACTGACAGCATTTAATACTGTCAGTTTCTTTCTCTCTCTTTCTTTCTCTTTCTCTCTCTCTCTTTTTCTTTCTCTCTTTCTCTCTCTCTCTCTTTCTCTCTTTCTCGGAATTTTGATCTCGGCTCACTGCAAGCTCCATCCCCCGGGTTCATGCCATTCTCCTGCCTCAGCCTCCCCAGTAGCCGGGACTACAGGCGCCCGCCACCACGCCCGACTAATTTTTTTGTATTTTTAGTAGAGACGGGGTTTCACCACGTTAGCCAGGATGGTCTTGATTTCCTGACCTTGTGATCTGCCTGCCTTGGCCTCCCAAAGTGCTGGGATTATGGGTGTGGGCCACCGCACCCGGCCTTTACTGTCAGTATTTTTAAAAAGACGTTCAAGTAGGTGGTAGTAGTACCTCGCTGTGATGTGAATTTGTACTTCCCGATGACTAGTGATGTTGAGCACCTTTTCATGGACTCATCTGCTATCCATCTATCTTTATTTTTTGAGACGGAGTCTCGCTCTGTCACCAGGCTGGAGTGTAGTGGCGCAATCTTGGCTCACTGTAACCTCTGCCTCCCAGGTTCAAGCGATTCTCCTGCCTCAGCCTCCCAAGTAGCTGGGACTATAGGCGCCCGCCACCACACCCGGCTAATTTTTGTATTTTTAGTAGAGACGGGGTTTCACCATGTTGGCCAGGATGGTCTTGATCTCTTGACCTCCTGAACTGCCCGCCTCAGCCTCCCAAAGTGCTGGGATTACAGGCGTGAGCCACCGTGTCTGGTCCCATCTATCTTCTTTGGTGAAGTGTCTATTCAAATATTTTGCTTTTTTTTTTTTTTTTTTGAGATGGAGTTTCACTCTTTTTGCCCAGGCTGGAGTACACTGGAGTGCACTGGCATGATCTCGGCTCACTGCAACCTCCGCCTCCCAGGTTCAAGTGATTCCCCTGCCTCAGCCTCCTGAGTAGCTAGGATTAGAGGCGCCCGCCACCATATCCAATTAATTTTGTATATTTAGTAGAGATGGAGTTTCACCATGTTGGCCAGGCTTGTCTCAAAATCCTGACCTTGTGATCCGCCTGCTTCGGCCTCCCAAAGTGCTGGGATTACAGGCATGAGCCACCAAGCCCGGCCTATTTTGCTTTTTTTTTTGAGACAGAGTCTTGCTCTGTCACCAGGCTGGAGTGCTGTGGCGCGATCTGGGATCACCGCAACCTCTGATTCCCTGGTTCAAGCGATTCTCCTGGCTCAGTCTCCTGAATAGCTGGGATTACAGGCATGCACCACCACGCCCAGCTAATTTTTGTATTTTTAGTAGAGACGGGGTTTCACCATGTTGGCCAAGATGGTCTCGATCTCCTGACCTTGTGATCCGCCTGCCTCAGCCTCCCAAAGTGCTGGGATTACAGGTGTGTGCCACTGTGCCGGGCCTATTTTGCTCATTTTTTAACTGAGTTATTTGTTTTCTAAAATTTCTTTTTATTTTTTGAATGCAAGTCCTTTGTAGGTATGGGATTTGCAAACATTTTCTCCCATTCTATTCACAGTGCTTCTCACAGACCAGTAATTTCAAATTTTGATGATGTACAATTTATCAATTTGTCCTTTTTTCCCTTTTTTTTTTTGAGACGGAGTTTTGCTCTTGTTGCCCAGGGTGGAGTGCAATGGCATGATCTCGCCTCACTGTAACCTCCGCCTCCCGGGTTCAAGCAATTCTCCTGCCTCAGCCTCCCGAGTAACTGGGATTACAGGCATGAGCCACCACACTCAGCTAATTTTGTATTTTTAATAGAGACAGGGTTTCTCCATGTTGGCCAGGCTGGTCTTGAACTCCTGACCTCAGGTGATCTGCCCGCCTTGGCCTCCCAAAGTTCTGGGATTACAGGCGTGAGCCACCGTGCCTGGCCCAACTTGTTCTTTTATAGAACATGTTTTTGGTGTCATATCTAAAATCTCTTTTCTTAACCCAAGGTCACAAAGTTTTCCCTTATATTTTTTTCCCCTAAAAGTCTTGTTTTTTTTTAAATTTTGTATTTAGATCTATGATGCACTTTAAGCTAATTTTTAAAATAAGGTTTACGTTAAGGTTCTTATTTTGGCATATGGATGTCAAGTGCTCCAAAACCATTTGTTGAAAAGACTGTCCTTTCTCCAGTGAACTGTTTCTGTACCCTTGTCTAAAACCCACTGGCCACATTAGTGTGGGTCTATTTCTAGACTCTATTCTTGTTCCATTCATCTATGTGTTTCTCTCTTCCCGAATTCCACACTGCTTTGTGGCTTCATAACAAGTATTGAAGTCAGGTTAATATGAATCCTCCAACTTTTTTCTTTTCCAAAATTGTTCCAGCTCATCTAGTTTCTTTGACTTACTACATGAACTTTAAAAGTGGCTTGTCTAAATCTACAAAATATCCTGCTGGGATTTCTATTTAAATCGTCTAAAGTCTAGAGATGAATCTGAGAAGAACTGGCATCTCTACTATACTGTCTTCCAATTCAGGAGCATGCTTTGTCTCATGTATTTTGGTCTTCTTCGAAATGTGAATCTCCAAATGCAGATATATCCATACTGAAATGTGGTACATGCTGAGACCAAATGTAAATACTTGTTTTTTGAGAGCTCTGTAAAAAGCATGTGGCTTCAAGGCTTGAAATTCAAATATGGGGAATTGGGAATAGGAAAACAGCCCTGACTGACTTCCTAAGCCATATTCTTCCTCTTCTTAAAAACTGTCTTTCCTTTTAATAACATGTGTTTTATTTTTATTGTTTTGTTTTATTATATATATGTTATAATTACTATAACTATAATAATACAATTATTATAGTACTATACAGTAGAGTACTATATTGTATATTATACTATAGTTATTATATAGTATAATAATTATATTATTCCACAGTATAATTATTACAGTACTATAATAATACAATTATTGTTATAGGTTTTATATATAAATATAATACAATGCATATATATATTTTTTTGAGATGGAGTTGCGCTGTGTCGCCCAGGCTGGAGTGCAGTGGCTCACTGCAACCTCTGCCTCCTGGTTCAAGCAATTCTCCTGTTTCAGCCTCCTGCGTAGCTGGGACTACAGGCACCTGCCACCAGGGCCCGGCTAATTTTTGTATTTTCAGTAGAGACAGGGATTTATTTATCTTGTTGGTCAGGCTGGTCTCGAACTCCTCACCTCAGGTGATCCACCCAACTTGGCCTCCCAAAGTGCTGGGATTATAGGTGTAAGCCACCATGCCCAGTCAAAATTGCATACAGTTTAAGCACCCAGGTGATGACCTGCTGCAAGTGGGCACACCCTAAAGCCCCTTCCCCGATGAAAACAAAGACATTTTATGTCCCTGATAAGTTCCCGAGCTGCCTTTTCCAACCCCCACCCATCCCAGGCGATCAGTGCTTTCTGTTGCTACAGAAAAATTTTCCGTATTCTTAAATTTAATGGAAAGATCCATAAAACTTTTAAATGAAAATTTATGGAAATGCTATGAAAAATGCCAGCATGCAGAATAGCTACTCTTCTGGATCATGGGCTTCTGCTCGGTATCACGGCTGTGGGATGCCTTCCGATGTAGGGTCCCCAGCAGTTCATTCTCTCCATTGCTGCGTGGTCGTCCATCCCATTAATTTACTCAATTTGGTTACCCATTTGCCTGCTGACCAACACATGGGTTGTTTCCACTTTGGGCTTTTATGACGAAAAGATTTGTGTACAAGTTTTTTTATGAACACATGTTTTCATTTCTTTGGATAAATAGCTAGGAGTGAAATTACTGGCCCACATGGTAAGTGTAAGGTTAACTTTATAAAGAAACTGCAAACCTAACTTCCAAAGTGGTTGCACCATTTTACATTGCAGCATAAACCTGGGAGAGTTCCAATTATTTCACTTCTTCACCTACATACGGAATGGCGAGAACTTTTTACTCTTAGCCATTCATGTGGGTGGGAAACAAAATCTCCTTGTGGTGTTAATTTGCATTTCTATGAAGGCTAATGTTTTTCCACAGGCTGGCAGAACTGGACTGCACGGTTAACTTTCAGTTACTCATGGCAACTGGGACCTTACTGCCCACCTGGGTTACAACTTATCAAGAAAACATCTGAGCCAGAAAGCACTCAGGAACCGAGTGACAGAGGATGGGGTATGTTCGGGAGTCACCCACACTTCCTCTTCCTCCATTAGTAAGGATCATGGCGTATTACATGTGAGGTTTTGGAAATCAGGAGAATTTCTGTAAATCAGAAGAATCAAAAAGCCCATACCTGTTATTTTCCTCCGCATCCACGGACATACGAAGAGCCACACAAAGAAAGCGAACAGGAGGGCGACACCAAAGGAAATGAGGGCTATGGCCCACATGGGGAGAACCAGGCCGAGCACTGGGAAGGAAAATGAGAAGCAGTGTCATTACGGGAAACTTCTACAAGGTTAGGCCTCAGGGCAGTGGAGTTCCCACTCCCCAAATCGAGAATGAATCGCCTGGATTTTGTAGTAAATAAAACTCTCAACCAAAAAAACATGCTGTACTTTTTGGAGTAGAAAGCTGTATGTTCAAGACATCCTATATCTTGCGAATATGTGCTTAAACTAGTTAGTAAGCTAATTATTAAAATTTTACCAACTGGGGGCTGGGTGCTGTAATCCCAGCACTTTGGGAGGCCAAAGTGGGAGGATCACCTGAGGTCAGGAGTTCGAGATCAGCCTGGCCAATATGGTAAAACCCTGTCTCTACAAAAATTCAAAAATTAGCTGGGCACGATGGCGCATGCCTGTAATCCCAGCTACTCGGGAGGCTGAGGCAGAAGAATCGTTTGAACCCAGGAGGGGGAGGTTGCTGTGAGCCAAGATTGCACCATTGCACTCTAGCCTGGGCAACGGAGTGAGACGGCATCTCAAAACAAATAAATAAATAAAATAAAAATAAATAAATAAATAAAATTTTAACAACTGGGCACAAACAGCATATTTAAGTTGGGATGAAATCCATTTACATATTATTTCGATATCTAAATGGCTGCACGAACAAATGCGGCTGAGAGGGGAGTCAGGTGAGGTCGGGCATGATGGCTCACACCTGTAATCCCAGCACTCTGGAAGGCTGTGGTAGGGGGATCACCTGAGGTCAGGAGTTCGAGACCAGCCTGACCAACACGGTGAAACCCCATCTCTACTAAAAATATGAAAAATTAGCCGGGTGCAGTGGCAGGCGCCTGTAATCACAGCTACTCAGGAGGCTGAGGCAGGAAAATCGCTTGAACCTGTGAGGCGGAGGTTGCAGTGAACCGAGATCGTGCCATTGCACTCTAGTCTGGGCAACAAGAGTAAAACTCTGTCTCAAAAAAAAAGAAAGAAGAAAAAAGAAAGGAGTCAGCTGTCTTCCATCCTGATGCCCACCCCGGCCCAGCCCACCTGTGGCAGGAAGCTGCTGTCTGGACACTGCCTGGCTCCCACAACTGAGGCCTCTCCTAGTTCCTCAGCAGCCAGCAGCCCTACTTTAAACAGACATGTGCCCTAGCCACATACACAGAACTTCTTTGAAATCAGTTGAGAAATAAAAGGATTTTTGTTGTTGTTTGTTTATTTTTATTTTTAAGAGACAAGGTCTTGCGATGTTGCCCAGGCTGGTCTCAAACTCCTAGCCTCATGGGATGTTCCTGCTTTGGCCTCCCAAAGAGCTGGGATTACAGGCGTGAGCTACCTGGCCCAAGGAATAAGAGTTTTTTAAAAGGACATTAACCTCAAATTTAACTCTTCTTTGAAGCATCAACTTATGGAATTACAGTGCAGAAAAACTTCACTCAAATCCCATAATGCACACTTAGCAATAATAACATTAGTCAATCCAAGGGTGGACGTGCACATGGTATGAAAACGTCATCTTTTCATAGCACTGTCATATCTCCAGCACTCATCACCCTGAATTTTGTCCATCTGCTGTCAATGGTGACAATAGGCACATTCACACACATATATGCACAAGTTAAACACTCATGCTCGTACATAAACTCACTGGAAGATGTGCAAGAATACTCACCACAGCATTATTTGTAATAGCAAGAATTTGTAGAACAACTTATATATGCACCATTATGAAAATGTGAAATAATTATTGTAGACAGTCTTAAGAATTAGGTAGGTCTATATGTACTGATAAGGAAAGAGGCCCAAGATCCAATGAGTAATGCAGGCTAGTTGTATGATATACACATAGCATCATGCAATTTATGTTTGAAAAATAAAACATCCACCTTTCCACATTCCTGCCATATCTGCGAATTTACAGAAAAAGTTCTGGGAAGATACAGTGGTTTCCAATTTCTTTATGGAGAGATGGGAGACTGGAGTGGAAATTTCACTTTTTATTACATATACTTTTATAGTGGTAACTTAAAAAATATATACAACAAGATAAGGATCTGCGAGAATTTACTAAAAAAAAGTAAAAAACAAAATATAAAAAAGAAAAAGAAATAAAAATATATATACAATAAGAATGTCACTTTTGTAAATTGTTAAAAAATTTAATTCAAAGGGGTTAACTATTTAACACTTTGCTCTTAAATAAATTTGCAGTCTTTGTTATATTGTTAACCATTTTATACATACAAAGCAGCACAAAGTTACTCAACTGAAGTACTATTAGGCTGGGCAGGGTGCCTCATGCCTGTAATCCCAGCACTTTGGGAGGCTGAGGTGAGAGGATCACTTGAAGCCAGGAGTTCAAGACCATCCTGAGCAACATAGTGACACCCTGTCTCTACAAAATAAAAATAAAAAGATTAGCTGGGAGTAGTGGTGCATGCCTGTAGTCCCAACTACTTGGGAGGCTAAGGTGGGAGGATTTATTGAGCCCTGGAGTTTGAGGCTGCAGTGAGCTATGATAGTGCCATGGAACTCCAGCCTGGGCAACAGAGTGAGATCCTGCCTCAACAAAACAAAACAAAACAAAAACACACACACACACAGAAAAACATACTATTAAACATTTGGGCTGGGCGCGGTGGGTCACACCTGTAATCCCAGCACTTTGGGAGGCCGAGGTGGGTGGATCATGAGGTCAGGAGATCAAGACCATCCTGGCTAACACGGTGAAACCCCGTCTCTAGTAAAAATACAAAAAAATTAACTGGGCATGGTGGCAGGCACCTGTAGTCCCAGCTACTCAGGAGGCTGAGGCAGGAGAATGGCGTGAACTCAGGGGGCGGAGTTGCAGTGAGCCGAGATCACACCACTGCACTCCAGCCTGGGCAACAGAGCAAGATACTGTCTCAGAAGAAAAAAAATTTTTTTTTATAATTGTAAGAGGTTGTATTAATAGAATAGGTAGTTAATACTATATATAGTCAGAATTAATGTATATAAGTATTAAAAACAAAAATCCAGAATCACCTAGTTCAGTGATAGCGAAGGTCACTGGGGGAGGACAGACACTTAACTGCTCGGCTCCCACCCCCCTGACTACACTGGAGGGCTATGGACTTGGCCCTGCCACGCGGCTGCACTGACACCCAGCAGGCCCCATCCAACGCAGGCTCTGCGCCTGCACCCAAAGCTGAGAGCTGCTTGTGTGACCCCTCGGTTGGTTGCACTGGGCTGTGTCTGGGGCCAAGGCTTCCCAGCGTCTGCTGTCCAGCTTCACGTAGGGGTTCATACACGTGGCAAAGGATTGCACCAAAGCTGGTTCCTGCCAACTCGAATGGTACCTGCTCTTTACCAACCTCAAACTAACAACTGACACCAACACCAATCTCCCACACGGCTTCAAAGCATGGTTCCTGAAGAGGTTTTGCTGCTGCTTCTCTGGTTTTGCTGATGATAAAATTGCTAATTGTGCTACTTTGGCTTAGTGCTACCGTGCCAAACTGATCTACGAGAGGCAAACCCTTCAGACCACAGGGAGAGAGAAGCAATCTGAAACACATATTTCAAAAATGAGTGAACACTGTTGCCATCAGGTCCTATTTTTACCATTCATGCTGAGCCGGGCCCGGAACAGAAGTCAAGAAGGGCTACTTGATGGGCTCCTTCTAGGACCACACCAGGCTCCCAGCAGGGTCACATGGGGTCCCAGATAGTGTCAGGACCAACACCAAAAGGGTGAACCTGAGGTCGGGGGCAAGACTTCTCACCCTGTGCTTAGACTTAAGATAATATCACCTGCCCTTTGCACCTTTGCCGTCACACCTGCCTCTACCACTGATGTGGCCTGGGAAATAGCCAGAAAACTCGAAAATCACCTCCCAGTCATGAGAAACTGGCAGAGGAAGCAGGAGAGAAACACATCACCCAGGGGGAGTGGTGGGGAAACAGAGTAACACGTCATGGAGGAGGAAGAAGAGAGAAGGAACTTGGGAAAACAGGGGAAGCTGTTCACAGTAGTGAGAAGGGGAGCAGAATGGGGACAGGATCTTACTGAAGTATTCCAGCAGTTTGGTGATTTAGCAGAGAATCAGACGAGCACAAGGATTTACTTTTAAGGCCTGCATGTGAAAAACGTAAACTGACAATTACCTGTGTTACACAGCTCCAAATTGTACTAAGTATATAAAATCCAGTTTTGTGGATAAAAAACAATTCAATACAAAGATTCAGCACAGGACAGCACCTGAATCAATGCACACCCAAGGCAAACGGTTTTTCTCCTAAAAAGTCAAGACTGGCTTCTACACAACAACGTTTTTGACTAAAATACTTTCTATTAAATTGTCTTTCTGGTACGGATCTCAAATTGTTTCCAAACAATCATGCCTTCAGCAGGCAGTAAGACACGGCTGTCATTTCCCCCTGCGGATGGACATAGTGGGGCACAGCCTCAGTGGCTCATGTTCACTCAGCCAAAAGTGGCTGCCAGGAACCAGCACTGGGAGCTCTGGGTCTCCATTCTTGGCTCTAGCCACTAAATGGCCTTTCATGTCAAGCGCCTTTCATTTGCGGAGCAGCAAAGATACGATGAATAGTGATTTAGCTCTAACCTCAAGCATCTTTACAATTCTATTCCACATTCCCAAAAGATGAGATGAATATTCAAGCCATTTAGGGAGAAGTACATAGAACTTTTTCTACAAGCTCAGTCTCCATTGTTATTGCCTTGTACTTCTTGTTTTTCACATCTAACACTCATGACTAAGGATCTATAAACAAATAAAACTTATATGGGACCGATAAGGCTTTAGTCCATATCAGTTTCCTTATACCATGACCCATCATCTCCTCCCTACAACCTTCCTTCTCAGTGACTCAATGCACAGATTCTCTGTCTTCATTATATAAATAATCTATGCTTAGCGTAAAAATATCAGCAGTACCTACAGAAGTGTATGACGGACAAATATGAACCTTCCTCATCATCCTCCCCTCTTCAACTTATTTCCCAGGAAGACAGTAAGAACTATTTGGTGTGTATCTTTCCAGGCATTTTCTTGGTAGGCACGGACACCGTGTCGAATATTTATTTTTCTCTTTTCCTTTTATTAAACAGAAGCAGAATCCCACTATAAACTATTCTATGCTTTTGTCATATAACAATATACTATGAATATCTTCTCACAGTAAACATTCACACAGAGATTATCTCCTTTGCAGAACTGCTCTAATATCTTGCCTTATAAACTGAGCTTTGTCTTTTGCTCTAGATAGATCAAGATGTTCAAAGCATTAGAGGGGCTACCTATGTAACAGGAATCCTGAAACAACTTAGTTGAGAAAATAAAATTTTAAAAATGTGATTTCCTAATTTGCTCTATAAGAAAAAAAAAATATATATATATATAGAGAGAGACAGAGAGATAGCAGATGGTATCAAGTTTCTTTTTGTGTTTTGTTTTTGAGACAGAGTCTTACTCTATTGCCCAGGCTGGAGTACAGTGGTGCCATCTCGGCTCACTGCAACCTCCACCTCCCAGGTTCAAGTGATTCTCTTGCCTCAGCCTCCCAAGTAGCTGGGATTACAGGCACATGCCACTATGCCAAGCTAATTTTTGTATTTTTAGTAGAGATGGGGTTTTGCCATGTTGGCCAACCTGGTCTCGAACTCCTGACCTCAGATGATCCACCCACCTCAGCCTCCCAAAAGTGCTGGGATTACAGGTGTGAGCCCCTGCGCCCGGCCTCTTTTTTTTTTTTTTTTTTTTTGAGATGGAGTCTCACTCTGTTGCCCAGGCTGGAATGCAGTGGCTCAATCTCCATTCACTGCAGCCTCCACCTCCCAGGTTCAAGCAATTCTCCCGCCTCAGCCTCCCAAGTAGCTGGGATTACAGGAACTCACCACCACACCCAGCTAATTTTGTATTTTTAGTAGAGACGGAGTTTCTCCATATTGGCTAAGCTGGTCTCTAACTCCTGACTTCAGGTGATCTGCCTGCCTCTGCCTCCCACAAGTGCTGGGATTACAGGTGTGAGCCACTGAGCCTGGCTGGTACCAACTTTTTCAAACCAGGGTACATTTGCAATAATTTTGAAAATGAGGTGAATTTAAATGACCTTGTTTTGAATCCAGCTCTTGGTAATAACTGGAGACTCTTCTCACCCCAGGGCTTCCCCAATCCAAGACTAGGAATCACTGTAATGGCAATTTCTGGCTTCTCCACAATCTGCACTTCACAATCACAGCATGGAAGAAAGAGGCCCTCTGAGTGCAGGGCTCCTTCTCACAAAGCCAACTGGGGGCCTGAGAGGTTTCTGATGTCCTGGTTTCCTAGAAACTGGATCAGAAGCAGCTGCAACTGGAGGAGAAACAGGGGGAGGAGGAAGAGATGGAAGAAGAGGAGGAGGAGGAAGATGAGAAGGAAGAGGAGAAACCAGAGGAGGGGGATGAGGAGAAGAAAGAGGGGGCAAAGAGGGAGGAGAAACAGGAAGAAGAGGAGGAGGACAGGGAAGAGAAGAGATGGAGGAGAAGGAAGAAATAAGGAGGAGGAGGAAGAGATGGAGAAGGAGGAAGAGATGGAGAAGGAGGAAGAGATGGAAGAGGACAAGATGAAGAGAAGAAGGAGGAAGAGATAGAGGAGGAGGAAGAGGAAGAGGTGAAAAAGGAGGAAGATGGAGGAGGAAGAGGAAGAGATGAAGAGGAGGAGTAAGAGATGGAGGAGGAGGAGGAAGAGATGGAGGAGGAAGAGATGGAGATGGAGGAGAAGGAGGAGGAAGAGATGGAAGAGGAGGAAGAGATGAAGTGAAGGAGGAAGAGATAGAGGAGGAGGAAGAGATGAAACAGGAAGAGATGGAGAAGGAGGAGGAAGAAATGGAGGAGGAGGAAGAAATGGAGGAGGAGGAAGAGATAGAAGGAGGAAGAAATGGAGGAGGAAGAGATAAAGAGGAGAAGGAGGAAGAGATAAGAGGAGGAGGAAGAAGAGATGAAGAGAGAAAGAGGAGGAGGAAGAGATGAAGAGAACGAGGAAGAGATAGAGGAGGAGGAAGAAGTGATAAAGAGGAAGAGGAGGAGGAAGAGATGAAGAGGAGGAGAAAGAAGAGATGGAGGAGGAGGAAGAGATGAAGAGGAGGAGGAGAGGGAAGAGATAAAGAGGAGGAGACAGAGATGGAAGAGCAGAAGGAGGAAAAGATGGAGGAGGGGGAGGAAGAGATGAAGAGGAAGAAGAGATGAAGAAGAGGAGGGGGAGGAGGAGGAGGGGAAGGAGGAGGGAGAAGAGGAGGGGAAGGAGGAGGAGGGGGAGGAGATGGGGGAGGAAGAGGATGGGGAGGAAGCCGCAGAGGCAGGGGCAGGCATGTCTCAGGTACAGACATGCTCTGGGGAAGTCAGGAACCAGGTCTGGTTAAGTTGGGAATTCCTTTGCTGGTGGAAAAGAGTGAGCAAAGGTTGGGTTAGGGTTAGAACTTTTGGGAGTACCCATTACATTAGAACAGTAATGAGGAAGTCATGTTTCTGCTAAGAGACGTGCCTAGAGCAGCGGTTCTCAAACTGTAACGTGCTTCCAAATCATTGAGGCTCCCCTATGAAACCACAGGGCACTGGGCTGCATTCAGTGGGTTCAGGGCTGGGCCTCAGAATCTGCATTTTGACAAGTTCCTGCATGCTGTTGCTGGCTAGGGACCACACATTGCCTTAGAAGGTGCTTTACCAGAGGCTTAACTGGGTGACCTGCTTTGACTGTTCAAAGGGGCGTGCCATGAACTTTAGCATTCACTGTTTAAACACTGAACAAAACCAGGCCCCACACAACTGAAGACTTTTTCATTAAAAATGAAGCTTAGGCTTATATCTAATCCAAGTAAGCATTTTATTTCCTAAAGTTATTTTTTAGTCCTTGCAAGTCATTTTTTAAGAACAAAAAGGCAAAGACAATTTTTTAAAAGTGCGAACTTAGTCTCTGAAGTGTAAGAATGACTTTTGAGAAAAGTCATGTCAAATGTAACACAAATCAAACTAAGTAACCCTAAGAAATAATCAACTTCACAATAACTAAGAGTAGAGAAGCAGAGGAAATCAAAACAAAACACCAAAACCACGAACCAGGACACCACGGCTATTGATGACACAGCTGGACTCGCAGAGATACCCCACATGAGGAAACAGTATGTAATGAAAGTCTACATTGAAGGGCAAAAGACCTTCAAGGCTTACATAAAAATAAGATTTTGACTCACTCACTGGACATTCTAGAAACATTCCCCAGGAATCAAAATATTAGCAAAGTCCTTTTTTGACTCATTGGAGGAACAAAATGGTGGGACCTTCAGAGCCATGACCTTCTTCTCCTCTAGGCAAGCCCCTTGAAAAACTTCCAGTAACAATTCTTCCATACAAACATGTGTGGAAAAACAGAAAGACAGGATGACTCAGGAACTTCTGGCAAGTTAAGGCCAAAAGACTGGGTTAGGTTAATTATGACTGAGGGTAACAAAATAGCCTCCAACAGGCACGGTTGGCCTTCTCCGTTCGTGGTTCAGCAGATACTGCCGGCCAACTTAAGGGACTTGAATATACATGGATTTTGGTATCTTTATTTATTTATTTATTTTGAGACGGAGTCTCCCAGGCTGGAGTGCAGTGGTGTGATCTCAGCTCACTGCAAGCTCCGCCTCCTGGGTTCACGCAATTCTCCTGCCTCAGCCTCCCAAGTAGCTGGGACTACAGGCGCCTGCCACCTCGCCCGGCTAGTTTTTTGTATTTTTAGTAGAGACAGGGTTTCACCATGTTAGCAAGGATGGTCTCGATCTCCTGACCTCGTGATCCACCCGCCTTGGCCTCCCAAAGTGCTGGGATTACAGGCGTGAGCCACCATGCCCAGCTGGATTTTGGTATCTGTGGAGGTCCTAGGGCCAATCTCCAAGGAGAGGGCGGGACAATGACTGTATGAAGCACTGATGATGTGCTGGGCCCTGTGCCAGGTACCCTGCCTCCATTGTCTCAGGGGTATAGTGTCCCTTGATTGGAGGTGCCACTCCTGGCCTTACTTTATAATCAGGAATAAGACTTAGGGAGGGGAGGGATGTCACATTCCTGACAGAACAGTCACCCAACTACAGAACCTAACGCTAACTTTAGGACTGGGAATACTGCTTGTGCTTCGAGGGAATAATGAACTTCAAGATCCTTATAAAGACTTTTTTTTTTTTGAGACAGGGCCTCGCTCTGTCCTCTGGCTTGAGTGCAGGACCACAATCATAGTTCATGACAGCCTTTACTCCCTTATACAGATTTTACAATTTTTATTATTATTCTTGTTATTTTTGTAGAGATGGGGTCTTGCTATGTTGCCAAGGCTGGTCTTGAACACCTGGCCTCAAGTGATGCTCCCTCTTCAGCCTTCTTAAGTGCTGGAATTACAGGTGTTAACCACCATGACCAGCCCAGATTTTTTATATTCCTAATTAAGAAGGTGGCTGCTGCTTCACACTAACTAGTATATTAAATATATACAAAAATAGCTGGGCATGGTGACTCACGCCTATAATCCCAGCACTTTGGGAGGCCGAGATGGGCGGATCACCTGAGGTTAGGGGTTTGAGACTAGCTTGGCCAACATGGTGAAACCCCGTCTCTACTAAAAATACAAAAAGTAGCCAGGTGTGGTGCGTGCGTCTATAGTCCCAGCTACTTGGGAGGCTGAGGCAGGAGAATCCCTGAACCCAGGAGACAGAGCTTGCAGTGAGGTGAGATCGCACCACTGCACTCCAGCCTGGGAGACAGAGCAAGACTCTGTCTAAAAAAAATAATAATAATTATATATATATATATATAGAGAGAGAGAGAGAGAGAGACAGAGAGAGAGAGAAGGGGGGGAGAGAGAGAGAGAGAGCGAGAGTGAGTGAGAGACAGCGTGTGCCAGGTTCCCAAATATACCAGAAGACATTTTAAAGAGAGTTAAGAGAAGAGAGAGAATTTGTTAAGGTCGGGCGCAGTGGCTCACAGCTCTAATCCCAGTACTTTGGGAGGCCGAGGTGGGCGGATCACGAGGTCAGGAGTTCGAGACCATCCTGGCTAACACGGTGAAACCCCATCTCTACTAAAAATACAAAAAATTAGCCGGGCGTGGTGGCGGACGCCTGTAGTCCCAGCTACTCGGGAGGCTGAGGCAGGAGAATGGCATGAACCCAGGAGGCGGAGCTTGCAGTGAGCCAAGATTGCACCACTGCACTCCAGCCTGGGTGACAGAGCGACACTCTGTCCCAAAAAAAAAAAAGAATTTGTTAAGGTTGATGCAATTTTTATGGTCATTAACTGCAACATTACATACCAGGTATTATACATGGTGTTTTAAACTACCTCCTGTATCTGTATAATGTCACATCTAAGACCCCAGGGCTCAGGACTGGAGGTGTGGTTCAAATTCTGGTTCTGCATCCTACTAGTTACAGGACCTTGGGTACTCAGCATTGCCCTGCCTCAGTTTCCCACCTATAAAATGAGGTTATTTGTATTGCCAATCACCAAGAGTAGTTGGGAGGACTAAAAGGATTAATCCACATAAAGCTCAGTTCAATACACTTACATTATTTATTTCTCACAACAACCCTATGAAGTATTTATATTAGTATTTATATTATTTTTAGAGTCTCATTCATCACAGTTTAATTTTCCCTAAGATAATTTACTCTCCCAGTAAGATGATATTTTTAGCGAATGTGCCAACTGCAGCCAAAAGATGGGGAAGAGATGAAAAAAAAGGCCATGTATAGAAAAAGTCAGACTTTTATTAAAAATCATAATTGTCTTCTTCTGACAGTTGGAAGAAACAGGAAGCAAGAAGAATAGAGGGTGGAAAAAATAAAACACAGAAATGAAAAAACCCCATCCATATCAATGCCAATTCCCATGTTCAGGACTTGGCACCACAGAAGGTGTCCTCAGCTTTCACTGGCTCAGTCTCTTAAGTCAACAACCTGGGAGGTGTCTGGTGATTGCAGGAGGCTTTGCTTTCTGTTCAGCTAATTTGAGCTCTAAGAGCCCATATAAAATAAGAACAAGGGGCCAGGCACGATGGCTCACGTCTGTAATCCCGCTTTGAGGGGCCGAGGCAGGCGGATCACAAGGTCAGGAGTTCGAGACCAGCCTGGCCAACGCAGTAAAATCCCATCTCTACTAAAAATGCAAAAAATTAGCCAGGTGTGGTGGCAGGTGCCTGTAATCCCAGCTACTCGGGAGGCTGAAGCAAGAGAATCGCTTGAACCCGGGAGGCAGAGGTTGCAGTGAGCTGAGATTGCGCCATTGCACTTCAGCCTGGGCGACAGTGCAAGAGTTCATCTCAAAAAAAAAAAAAAACAAAACAAGGACTAAGATATCTCCCCCTATAGAGTTCACTTCCAACCCAGCGCTCCAGGCCTTCCAAGTGCCTGGCACTGAGATGTCTGAGGGATTCACACGCTAGGTGGTGCACTTAACTCCGGCTCCATGGTTTAGAACGGGGCTTTTCTTTGTCACTCACTTAAAAGAAATTGTTTTGTTTTGTTTTGTTTTTGAGATGGAGTCTTGCTTTGTCGACGAGGCTGGAGTGCAGTGGCGGGATCTCGGCTCACTGCAATCTCCACCTCCCAGGTTCAAGTGATTCTCCTGCCTCAGCCTCCCAGGTAGCCGGGACTCCAGGCGCCCGCCACCATGCCCAGCTAATTTTTGTATTTTTACTAGAGACGGGGTTTCACCATGTTGGCCACATTGCTTTAGAAATCTTGACCTCGTTCAAGAGGTCCACCTTTCTCAGCCTCCCAAACAGCAGGGATTACAGGCACAAGTCACTGCGCCCAGCCTCCTCACTTACAAGTTGATGGGTGCAGCACACCAACATGGCACAAGTATACATATGTAACAAACCTGCACGTTGTGCACATGTACCCTAGAACTTAAAGTACAATAAAAAAAAATTTAAAAAAAATTTATCCTGGGGCCCACGCTTCAAAAAGCTGTGACACACTTCCCAGTCCATGAATTATCAAACCTAAACGGGCAGCAGGTTGCTGTTACCTGTGACTGGGATTTCACCTTCCTCCTGCTCTCCTCATCCCTCCAACCTTTGCTTCCTGCTTTCCTAGAACCCAAAGCAGCTCTGGCGCTCCCCCTTCCCTCATCCTCAAATCACCCAAAGTCTGGAAGCCCCACAGAGAGTATTTAAACCTTTTTTTTTTGAGACAGAGTCTCGCTCTGTCACCCAGGCTGGAGTGCAGTGGTGCAATCTTGGCTCACTGCAACCTCCACCTCCCGGGTTCAAGCAATTCTCCTGCCTCAGCCTCTCAAGTAGCTGGGACTACAGGTGCGCACCATCACGCCCAGCTAGTTTTTGTATTTTTAGTAGGTATGGGGTTTCACCATGTTGGCCAGGATGGTCTTGATCTCTTGACCTTGTGATCCACACACCTCGGCCTCCCAAAGTGTTGAGATTACAGGTGTGAGCCACTATGCCCAGTTGAGTATTTAAGCCTTTACAATCAATGTTCTGAATGCTGCACAGATGTCACAGTAAAAGGTTATATAATGTTAGAATCATTTAGAAATAATTTATTTGCAGTACTGAAATATACAAAATATAATTAGATATGTGTAATAAAATCTGAGGAACATTACATTGAGAAGTCCTAGTTTGAGAAAGTAATAAGGATTTCCACTATTTTGGAAGAGGCCACTTTTCAATTACGATAAGACATGTCAGTTAGCAGAAATTTCATCTTTAAAACACAGAGAGGGAGGCTTTTCTGTCAAATATGGCCAATAACCGAATCTTCATCTATAAAGGACATTAACAAGATGAAAACTAGCACAAATTAACCCATCTATTGTCACCACAGATCCCACAATCTGGCTGTAGGAGGCGCATCTCACAAATAGAAGAGGAATATTCTCTAGCAAACACATACAGAAATACTTAACAGAATGCCAGCAGCTCATCAGTGCTGAAATGGGTGCAAATAAGAATACCATACATAAGTTTATTCCTTTTCCTATTCAAGGTCTAAAAGAAAAGAACTAGGCCAGGTGCAGTATGGCTCACACCTGTAATCCCAGCACTTTGGGAAGCTGAGGCAGGAGGATTACTTGAGGCCAGGAGTTCGATGCCAGCCTGGGCAATATAGAGTCCCCATCTCTACAAAAAATACAAAATTAGCTGGGCGTGGTGGTGCACACCTGTGGTCCCGGCTACTCAGGGAGCTGAGGTGGGAGGATTGCTTCAGCCCATGAGGTTGAACCTGCCGTGGGCTATGATTGCACCACTGCACTCCAGCCTGAACAATACAGAAAAAAAAAAAAAATCCGGGCACAGTGGCTCATGTCTGAAATCCCAGCACTTTGGGAGGCCAAGGTGGGTGGATCACGAGGTCAGGAGATCAAGACCATCCTGGCTAACATGGTGAAATCCTGTCTCTACTAAAAATACAAAAAATTAGCCGGCGTGGTGGCGGGCGCCTGTAGTCCCAGCTGCTTGGGAGGCTGAGGCAGGAGAATGGTGTGAACCTGGGAGGTGAAGGTTGCAGTGAGCCGAGATCGTGCCACTGCACTCCAGCCTGGGTGACAGAGCGAGACTCCATCTCAAAATAAATAAATAAATAAATAAAAATAAATAAATAATGTTTAACCCCCTCCACAAAAACCCTCTGAACCTTTATACAAAAAACAAAAGCGGCTGGGCACAGTGGCTCACGCCTGTAATCCCAGCACTTTGGGAGGTCAAGGTGGGCAGATCACAAGGTCAGGAGTTTGAGACCAGCCTGGCCAACATCGTGAAACCCTGTCTCTACTAAAAATACAAAAATTAGCCGGGTGTGGTGGTGGGCGTCTGTAATCCCAGTTACTCAGGAGGCTGAGGCAGGAGAATTGCTTGAACCTAGGAGGCGGAGGTTGCAGTTTGCCAAGATCGCGCCATTGTACTCCAGCCTAGGTGACAGAGCGATACTCCGTCTCGAAACAACAACAACAACAACAACAATAACAACAACAACAATAACAACAACAAAACCCATGAGAATGACAAGAAAAGGAGTAATTCAGCAAAGAAAAGCATCATTGGCTTTGGTATCTAAAAAAACAAAGCATGGCTTCTAGTCTCTGGATTAACTGGTCTGATATTTCCAGGGGGCTGTACTCTGTGCTGTGGATGGCTTTAGAGCTCCGCTGGGCATTGCTGTTGTATGGACTGTCCCACTCACTGGGTGCCAGGCGTGGCCCCAGGTGCTCCACACCCTCTCCTGACCCCTGCACAACCCTGCAGGCATGTGGGATTAGATCAGGTTCTGAGGCTCAGAGGGGCTGAGTAAGCTGTGGGGGCAACACAGCTGCATAAACGGCAGAGTGGGGATTTAATTTTTTTTTCTAACTTGAAAATCTGCTGCCTTTGTACTCTACATATCTCTTGGGTATTTAACTAAGACAAGTAAATGCATTTACCACTCTTTTTACTATTCTATAATGACCATGAGTAATGTATTTTACTATCAGCCAACACCTCCAGCACCTATTCCATAATGACCATGAGTAATGCTTTTTACTGTCAGCCAACAATGCCAGCACCAAATAAACTGATACTGTTAGAATACAATGCCCTTTGCCTCTGGAGTGTGCTTCCAATGATCCTTACCTGGTGCTCCTGTGTACATGATGGAAAAGACATTGATTGCTATGGTAGCAGCATAGAACACTGGGAGTGCCCGGAGACCGTTGGGAACAGGGTCTTCCTGTGGGACAAGGAGATAGAGTGGGAGGTCAGGATCCCAGCAGCATTTGGAGCCAACACAGACACAATGATACAAAACACCATTACAAGAAACTCTTCCCAAACCCGTGTGGCCAAAAGGATGGGCGTTGTTACTGCCTATGATCTGCTCCACTTCTACAGAAATGGCATTGGCTGGGGCCATCTCTCCCACACAAATGCAATGTCAAAGAGCCCACTGTTGTGGCCAGTAGACACATTAAAGCACTGGAATCACATGAGCTGATGTCACACTTGGAAACAGAAAAGAACTGTTGGGTCAAGCCGGTTCCGGAGGACCAAAGCCCAGAGCTCAGCATCTCCTTCCTCAAAACCCGTTGTGCTCACTACAGCCAAATCCAGGTTTGGCCCTAACTGGCTACATTCAACAAATAATTTGAGATTCCAACCGCCAAGCATCCTCTAAGAGAGTCAGATTACTTCATGAGATTTTACAACACTCTATTACACAACGCATCTTAGCTACGTTACCATGTGCTATGAATTTCCGAATCTTTTCACAAGGTATAGTATTTAACCTTCAACTATTAGAAGTTAAAAAGAACTGCGGTTCCTTGTCAAATAACTTATTTGGCATTTGACATTTATTTACTACTTTAGGCTTCTGCTACAACATTCCCTAAATGTAGTAAGTTCCACAAGAATGGTACAGTGCATGTTTTCAGTTAAATAACATTTAAGAGAATATGAGACATTTAGAGTTTTTAGCAGATCCACAGAGAATTTTGAAGTAAAAATATGGGCCAGGAACTCCCATCAATGTAGCACTGGCACACAGATGTGGCTCAAATAATTCAAAAAGTGACTAACTTCTAATAACCACGAAGGCCACATTTACATGAACATGCTACCTGCCATGATAAAAGGAAAATTAGGTCTAAAAATTGATGAGAGCTGCAGAAGTATGGATAAGCATCTCAAAGACTGCTACTGCCAAATGCAAACATACCTGGAAGTCAAGTATGTTTGCAGAACAGCACAGCCCATCAAGGAGCTGTTCTGGAATGTCTCAAGGAGCCAAGAGCACTTGTCAAGAGGCTCAAGTTGAATGAAGTGAGGCATGATGCAGCAAGAGCAGGGCAGAATGAGACTCAAGTGTGGGAGTGTCACACCAGACCAGGAAGGGGAGGCAGCCATGTGGCAAACACCGAGATTAATGCACTGGAGCCTGGCATGAGTGACACAGCCAGTTATGATCATCTGTGACATATCACGTGAAAAGAACCCAGGAGGAACTGAAAACAAAATGCTGGGAGGCTCAATTCCTGTAGCCTCTGGTTTCCACAGCATTGTTTTCTTAGGGACAACAGTTGCTAAAGACAGATTCCCAACCAATAACTTCTGCAGGTGGACAATGCTGAGTCTGTGTTTTCAATTAAATCACCGTATGTTTTCTCAAATATCTTTTTTTTTTTTTTCTCTTGAGACAGAGTCTCACTCTGTCACCCAGACTGGAGTGCAGTGGTGCGATCTTGGCTCACTGCAACCTCTGCCTCCAGCATTCAAGCGATTCTCGTGTCTCTGCCTCCCAAGTAGCTGGGACTACAGGCATGAGCCACCACGCCGGGCTAACTTTTTGTATTTTTTAGTAGAGATGGGGTTTCGCGATGTCTGCCAGGCTGGTCTCGAACTCCTGACCTCAAGTGATCCACCGCGCCTGGCCTAAAATAACTTATTCTCGAAACTCATTGACAGACTTCTTGTTTGACCTGTCTTCTTTCTTCCCCCTACTTCCTTTCTCTCTCTCCCTCTCTCCTTTCCACCTATCCATCCCTCCATCATCTGCCACTCATCCAAGCATCTGTTATTCCCTCCTCCTAAATATTTACCAAGTGTCTTGTAAGTGCTAAGCACAGTGCTGGGCCCTGGAATACAGAAGTGGCCAGGGCGGTCACGGTTTCTGGTCTCAGAGATCTTACAGTCAAATAGTGAACAGGCAACTAAGCAAGAAACGCAGGTGGACTGTGGCCAGAGCTCACAAGAGAGGGGACCAAGCGAATCTGGGGGAAGGGAGGAGAGGAGCAGCTTCCTGGGAAGTGACACCTAAGGGCTGAGTGGGGCTTGCCAGGTGAGCACGGATTCCAGAGACAGGAGGGGAGGGGTGAAGGCTGGCAGGCTACACAGGGGTGTGCCTTTAAGATGTGAATATGAGTGTGCCTGGTCCCAGGAGAAGCAAGCGTGAGAAACGGTGAGGGCAAGTTCGTGCTCTCTGAGAGAATGGACCCTTCAATAGACGGCCAAGCAAGGCTGCGAGAAAAGGGCTGCTCTAGCTTCCAAGCAAGGTACAGCCTGGAGGGTACGTCCCTGCCTGCAGAGAAAGAGCCTACTCGATGGTTATCAAACACTGCAGCAACCTCGTGACCGCCACACAAAAAAAGATAGCCACATTTGTGTCTAGAACACTGATCTCAGTAAGCACTAATTTTTTTTTAGACAAGATGTACCCAATAGGTGTATTTCCTTCTTTTTATCCTTTCCTCAAATTGAGTCAGTGTTTCAGTCTTGCTCTATCCATTAAAAACAAAACAAAAAAAACAAACAAACAAAAAAAAGGAAAACACCTTCACATTTGGGTAAGGAAATTCTTCAGCTGTTTTTTAATGACAGTTTCAAAAGCTTAACACTATCTCATTCTATTCTGCTTAACATTCAGGAAATAATTACCTTTCCTTTTTGAGTTCTCAGCACAATTTCTGGGAGTGTTGATTAATGAATTAAAGTACAGAGCCAAGAAACACTATTTACAGTGCTTGTTTCTGGGGGAATCTCTGGGTAATTTACCTTGGCTCTTTCTGGCTATTTATAATAACATCTGACGCTAACTGCAGGGTGCTGTTCCTTAACAATGTATGAATACAATTATTCCTCTCACCCCTCTCATTATTAATTTCTACTGAGCAGAGCCAAAATTAGTTCCTAGGATTTAATTAAACGTAGCAGCCCCACTTACCTTTTTTAAGATGAAAATTCTGATGAGTACAAACAGCAGGCCAGACATGAAACCAGACAACAGTGGAGATATAAACCAAGAAGCAACTGAATAATTAAAAAAAAAATCTAATGAATGTTCAAATTCATCCATAATCATGATCCTATTCATAGAACACAATGATAAACAAAATGTATTACATACAATCATAAATATCTCCAGAATTATTTACCTTTAATTCAGAACCTAACGAGCCCTGTGACTTGGCAGAGCTGACCTTCACGCATTTATGGCCACACTCAGACACCAATACACAGTCACACACCACTGACCACACTACCAGTGCAGGGTCAAGAAACCCCTGCCCCGAGTTCAGGCCTCAGAAGACAGCATCCTGAGTCCTGCCTCCCATGGAGTCTTTCTGCCTGCCCTTCTTATCAGCACATACGGAGACTCGGTCGCTGTTCCAACAGTAAGGGTTATTTAAAAGCTGGGTCAACTTCCATTTCCTGTGCCAAGGCCAGCCGGGTACTTTCATTCCTGCCATCTAACTGCTAGAACTCTGAAACTTTTAGCCTCTAGCCAAGTAGTTCCCGCCTCTGGCTGCACAGTGGAACCATCTGTGGCATTTTCAAAAACTAGTTTGGCTCTGGCTGGACCCCCAGAATTCTGATTTAAAAGGCTGGGAATGGGGTATGGGCATTAGCATTTTTAAATTGCTTCCTAGGTCATTCTACAGTGTAGCCAGAGTTGAGAACCACTGTTCTAGAAGCCTGGGATGGAAGGTGGGTTTCCTTGTGGTCTGTGCCCCTACCGGGCAGCTCAGGGATCCCGTTTGACCCAGGACTCCTAAGGCCATCATGATTCTTCTAAAAAACTGAGTAAGCCAGAATATGGAAATGGAGTGAAAGAGCACCGTTCACGATGGGTGGGTTGGTATTTGTGGAGTTGAATGGATTTACCTCTTGCTAAAAGCCGAGCCAGGCACTAACTTGTTAGACACCTGAGAATGGGTGCAGGTTTACGTCTTGGTCCCTGCCGGGCAGGCTTACAAGGTAGAGAGGACACTTGGCAGAGTGTTTCTTCCCAAAGGGCAGGCTGGATGACCTCTTTTTTTTTTTCTTTTTTTGAGACAGGGTCTTGCTCTGTCACCCAGGGGCTGGAGTGCAGTGGCATAATCACGGCTCACTGCAGCCTCAACCTCCGAGGCACAAGTGATCCTCCCAACTCAGCCTCCTGAGTAGCTGGGCTACAAGTGTGCACCATCATACCAGGCTAATTTTCCTTTTTTATTTTTATTTTTTTGTAAAGATGGGGTCTTGCTATGTTGCTCAGGCTGGTCTTGAACTCCTGGGTTAAAGCAATCCTCCTGCCTTGGTCTCCCAAAGTGTTGGAATTATAGGCCTGAGCCACTGCGCCTGGCCTGGATGATCTGTTGAATGCAGGGACATATCATGGGGCTCACTTTGAGGCTTCCCCAAGACTATGAACTCCTGGATTCCAGGCATCTCCCTCACCTGTGCCCAGTCTTTCTCTGACCTACAGATTGACTTAAGTCTAATACATTTCTTACCTGCCTGGGAAGAACAGAGGGTGATTTCCAAAGCTGGATGACAAGGTAACATTTCAAAAGAGTAGAGTTAAACAACTCTCTAGCACATAATAGTTCACTATCTCTATTAACAGGAATTTTGGCCAGGCGCGGTGGCTCACGCCTGTAATCCCAGCACTTTTGGAGGCCGAGGCAGGTGGATTGCCTGAGCTCAGGAGTTCAAGACCAGCCTGGGCAACATGATGAAACCCCGTCTGTACTAAAATGCAAAAGAAATTAGCTAGGTGTGGCAGCATGTGCCTGTAATCCTAGCTACTCAGGAGGGTGAGGCAGGAGAATTGCTTGAACTCAGGAGGCGGAGGTTGCAGTGAGCCGAGATTGCGCCACTGCACTCTAGTACTCCAGCCTGGGTGACAGAGCAAGACTCCATCTCTACAAAACAAAACAAAACAAAACAAAACAAAAAAACAGGAATTTTAAGGGAAAATGCATTACCCATACCATCTACGTCTTTTTTTTTTTTTTGAGACAGAGTCTTGCTCTGTTGCCCAGGCTAGAGTGCAGTGACTCGATCTCGGCTCACTGCAAACTCTGCCTCCCAGGTTAAAGTGATTCTCCTGCCTCAGCCTCCCGAGTAGGCACCTGCCATCATGCCCAGCTAATTTTTGTATTTTTGTAGAGATGGGGTTAAACCATGTTGGCCAGGCTGGTCTTGAATTCCTGACCTCAGGTGATCTGCCCACCTTGGCCTCCCAAAGTGCTGGGATTATAGGCGCGAGTCACCGCGTCTGGCCCATCGAGGTCTTTTAAACTTTAACATTTGAAGAAAAATATATAAAATTAACTTGTGGCTGGTGCGATGGCTCATGCCTGTAATCCCAGAGCTTTGGGAGGCTGAGGCAGGCGGATCATGAGGTCAAGAGATCAAGACCATCCTGGCCAACATGGTGAAACACCGTCTCTACTAAAAATACAAAAATTAGCAGGTGTGGTGGCACACGCCTGTAGTCCCAGGTACTCGGGAGGCTGAGGCAGGAGAATGGCTTGAACCCGGGAAGTAGAGATTGCAGTGAGCCGAAATTGCACCAGTGCACTCTAGCCTGGCAACACAGTGAGACTCTGGGTCAAAAAAAAAAAGTAACTTGTAATAAAACTTACTCTAGAAAATGTAAACTTTCCTTCTTAAAGGTAAAATAAAATGCTAATTACCAATCTTGACAAGCTCCATCCACTGCACACCTTTGGTACCGATTGCGACCAGCGAGAATCCTATAGTAGAACCCACAATGCAGTGCGTTCCTGAGATTGGAAGCCTCAGGAAGGAAGCGATCAGCTGCCACACAGCGGAACCTACAGATTGAAGGACAAAAACCCATCAGATACAGAGTACAAAGGTGCAGACACCAAGGGAAGAAATCGAAATGTTCTCAATAACAACATCTTTCAGAGTTTAATTTTCTGTGAATTGTTTCTTTACAAAGTGCTAGAGCCTGGACAAAAATCATTCAATTAACTTCAGTTAAAGGAATGCTTCTCCCTTCCTCAACACAGAGGGGACAGGGATGTTGGTTATTTATTTATTTACTTATTTTTTGAAGCCAGTCCTGCTCTGTTGCCCAGGCTGGAGTGCAGTGGCCTGATCTCAGCTCACTGCAACCTCTGTCTCCTGGGTTCAAGCAAGCCCATCTGGCTAATTTTTGTATTTTTAGTAAAGATGGGGTTTCACTATGTTAGCCAGACTGGTCTCGAACTCCTAACCTCAAGTAATCTACCCGCCTTGGCCTCCCAAAGTGCTGGGATTACAGGCGTGAGGCACCATGTCCGGCCAGATGATGCATTTAAAGGCACGTCTCCTGGTGCTACACACTGGCTGCCCTTGTCACTTTTCAGTGAGGGTGCTGTGGATGAACTAGTTCTGGGGTGAAGTTTGGCCAAAACCAAGCAAGACATTAAAGTCTCGAATGAACACAGAAAGACAAGAAAGGCTATATATTGGGAAAAGATTTTGTTGTAGTTATGCCTTACAGTCACATAATGAAAAGGACTAGATATTGGCTAGGTTATATTATCTATATAAGAGAGTATAATACCGTGTTGCTTTTTTCTTTTCTTTTTTTCTTTTGTAGAGACAGGGTCTCACTCTTGCCCAGGCTGGAGTACAGTGGCACAATCTTGGCTCACTGCAGCCTTAAACTCCTGGACTCAAATGATCCTACTGTCTCAACCTCCCAAGTAGCTGAGATTACAAGTGTGCACCACCACACCTGGTTAATTTTAAAATTTTTTTGCAGAGACAGGATCTTGCTATGTTACCCAGGCTGGTTTTGAACTCCTGGCCTTAAGCAATCCTCCTGCTTCAGCCTCCCAAAGCCCTGGGATTACAGGCATGAGCTGCCACACTCAGCTAATTTTTAAAATTGTTTGCAGAGACAGGGGTCTTGCTATGTTGCCCTGGCTGGTCTTGAACTCCTGGGCTCAAGCCATTCTCCCGCCATGGCCTCCCAAAGTGCTGGGATGACAGGCTCACTGGATGCAGTGAGCCACTGTACCTAGCCCACACTGCTTTTTGATGGTGCCTCTCCTATGAGAAGTAACTATGATATTTAACCCAAATTTGGGCATCTGCTCTCAGATCCTGCCCAGAATGTTGGACCTTTTATTTGTATGTCTGATTCCTCATTGTTAAGAGGTTCTCATTAGTGTTGGCTTTGTGTCCTTTTACCTCAATTTCACCAACTCTTTTCTAGGTTTAATGTTTTTCTAGGCTACAGTTCACTTCAGATATTTTCATAAGCAGATCAGATTTTGTAGTGAGTATTCAAAGCATCAACTGGGAGAGATCACTTTCAGAAGCAGTTGTTGAAAAGCTCCCATGGAACTGTAGGGGAACAAAGGGCCTGGCTGATAAGCTGGGCACGTTATTAATCCCGAATGTTAATTCTGGAAACCTGGTTGCCTGGCAGCAGCAGCACTTTTCAGGGAACCCTTGGTATTTCCTTCAAAGGCATCTGAGTTGCAGAAGGATCATTTATGGCTGTGCAGGACCCAGTTTATGAAGCAACACACACAGCTGCTCCCATGAGTGCTAGGCGTGCTGACCTTTGAGCTGAGGCTGGCTGTGACCCTGTGTCAATCCCTAAGGCGTGCTTTGGGAGGAGAAGGGGCCAGCCTGGTGCTGCCAAACCCATATTAGGCTCCATGGCAGCGCCAGGCCTACCCGCGGACACGTCCTTAAGCCTCCACATCTGAGCCCTGGGCTCCTCGGGGACTAGTGGTTTTAAAAAGAGAGCCAGGGTTTGGAGCATGTTTCATAGCACAGATTCATAGCTTAGAAAATACATGATACGGTTTATATTCTTTTTTTTTTTTTATTTGATTCGGAGTCCCACTCTGTCACCCAGGCTGGAGTGCAGTGATGCAATCTTGGCTCACTGCAAGCTCTGCCTCCTGGGTTCACGCCATTCTCCTGCCTCAGCCTCCCGAGTAGCTGGGACTACAGGCACCCGCCACCATGCCCAGCTAGTAAAGATGGGGTTTCACCGTGTTAGCCAAGATGGTCTGGATCTCCTGACCTCGTGATCCACCCACCTTGGCCTCCCAAAGTGCTGGGATTACAGGTGTAAGCCACCGTGCCTGGCCTAGATTCTTACAATTGAAATAATCTCATGATGTGAAACAATGATATCAACCTGCCCAGTTGAATTCAGACCATAAGATTTGTCCTTCCTGAAAGCTGTTCTATTTTCTGTGGCTGACTTTACAAAATATATCCTGGAGCAGGAGAGTTTGTAAAGAAAGGTAGGGAGTAATGGGACCACCTGTGAGGCTAGCAGGGAGGGGAGGAGAGAGGGGGCAGCTGAGGGAGGGCCTGGCGGGGCCAGGAAAAACCTGCAAGAGGGCCTGGGAGTAGGTGATAGCACTTTAGCCTCAGGGATGTCTGAAGATAAATGGGATCACGTTAGTGTCAGGAAGAACAGAGGGAAAAAGATACTTTAATGTAAGATAATGGCATCTGACAGAGGAAAGAGATGAAGCATGGGATAAGAGTGCAAGACACAACCTAGGGAAAGTGGGGAGATGGGCATCTCAGAGGCCACCATTCCCGTGCAGAGGAAAGAAACGGCAGAGCAAAGGCTCAGGCTCCAGGGAGGTTGCCGGGCAGGTGTGAGGTGGCAGAGTGTGGCTGGGCAGAGGGAGCTGGAAGAGGGCTGTGTGCTTCTTAAGGGGTTCGAGGAGCTGGCTCGTTTGTGCTAGTGTGGGTCTTTCCACAAAAAGATGCAGAGTTTTGAATTCTCAGACTTTTGGAACCATTGCTGGTTTCCTACAAAATGGACAGACTACTGCTTTAGGGCTGAGCTAGTCCCACATGATGACTTGTTCAGGACGTTTTGCTGGCAGCAATAATTTCTACCCAACCACCTTAACTCTAACACAACTCTGTCAGGAAGCACAGATGCTCAGGGGCTTGGGGAGAAGTGACTAAAACAGAAAACAAAAGAATCAAACAGAATAGAATTAAGGACAGGGGGAGAGAGGGAGAAGAAAAAAGGACTGTTGGATTTAGAAGCAGAAGACTGGAGAATTCAGGCATCTGGACAGAATCAGCTGTGGTTTTGGCCAATGGTAATTACGCCACCACCTTAAATTTATAGCTCCCAGGGCAAAGACCCCAATTTTACAAATCTAGGTAACTCACACAAATTCCCAACAAAATAAGCTTTGAGATTCATTTAACCACATAACAAAAAAAAAAGTTTAAAAACCAAAGCAAACAAAATCAAGTTATTCAAGCAAAACCCCAAATTGCTTTGGTAAACCCAAATTCTAGTTGAGGTAAGTATCCTTCATTCTTTCAGTAAAGAGCCAAACGGCAGGGGTGGGGAACGGAGAAGTGAAAAAAGTTATCCTGTCCACAGGAAGAGTCAGCAGATGAGGCCCTGTTCATGAACCCTCCAGTCACACGGAGGTCTTAAGTGTGGCCTCCCTAACAAATTTCTTTAATAAGCAGCACCATGCCTCTAAGGTTTATCCATCAAAAGGAAAAAAACTTAGTTAAGATTTAACTTTGTGGCCAGGCATGGTGGCTCACGCCTGTAATCCCAGCACCCTGGGAGGCTGAGGTGGGAAGATCACGAGATTAGGAGTTCGAGACCAGCCTGACCAACATGGTGAAACCCCGTCTCTACCAAAAATATAAAAATTAGCTGGTTGTGATGGTGGGTGCCTGTAATCCCAGCTACTCAGGAGGCTGAGACAGGAGAATCGCTTGAACCAGGGAGGCGGAGGTTGCAGGTGAGCCGAGATCACGCCATTGCATTCTAGCCTGGGCAACAGAGCGAGATTCCATCTCAAAAAAAAAAAAAGAAAGAAAAAGATTTAATTTTGTCAGTGTTTTTCTTGATTTGTCCCATACTTTCAACACATCTAGTCAGATTTTCCTGACTAGAAAAATCTTAATTTCCGCTTGATGGAATTAAATCTTAGATATCTATCACAACTAAAAAGGTGAATTTTACAAATAACGGTTATTTTTCTAAGGTAAATTTCCATTATATCTGACTATGCTGAGATATACATACGTTCCGTGAAGGTAAGTAAAATTCAATAATGACTATAGTTGCTGGAATAAAGGTGATCTTGAACCTGATTTTTTTTTTTTTTCTTTTGAGACAGGGTCTGACTGTGTCACCCACGCTGGAGTGCAGTGGCACAATCACAGCTCACTGCAGCCTCAATCTCCTGGGCTCAAGCAATCCTCCCACCTCAGCCTCCCAAGCAGCTAGGACTATAGGCATATGCCACCATGCCCAGCTAATTTTTTAATTTTTTTTGTAGAGACAGGGTCTCCCTATGTTGCCCAGGCTGGTCTCAAACTCCTGGGATCAAGAGGCCCCCATCTTGGGGGGCCTCCCAAAGTTGAACCTGACATCTTTACAACACAAAGCATCAAGCTGAGAAGTAGGAGCTCCTTGGCATGTGTTACCGGCCTACAGTGCTTGGGACATATGGAATTTCTTAGTACACCAGGCTGCTTCTGATCAAATGCCTTCGGAACAAAATGAGATTGGGCCATTGTAAACTTGGTCAATAATCTCTAAATTCTGGGTGTTTAAGAAATGCAAGTGACAGGCCAGGCGTGGTGGCTCATGCCTATAATCCTAGCACTTTGGGAGGCGAAGGTGGGTAGATTGCTTGAGTTCAGGAGTTCAACGCTAGCCTGGCCAACAAGGTGAAACCCTGTCTCTACTAAAAATACAAAAATTAGCCAGGTGTGGTGGCACATGCCTGTAGTCTCAGCTACTCCGGAGGCTGAGGTGAAAAAATAGCTTGAACCCGGGAGGCAGAGGTTGTAGTGAGCGGAGATCATGCCATTGCACTCTAGCCTAGGCCACAGAGCAAGACTCTGTCTCAAAAAAAAAAGAAAAAGAAAAAGAAAAAAAAGATAAAATGTAAGTGACAAAATAAAGAACTCGGGAATCGTGGAATGTGGCTGTATTCTCAGTATACCAGCATCTTACCTCCTGCTGCAGGACTCTTCCTACAAGAGGATATGTCCTGTTGAAAGCAGAAGGTGGTAGAATTCCTCTCTAACCCTCTTCTCCCTAACCAAATTACCCGTATACATCAGCTGTCTGTTGTGCCGTCATCTCTACCTAGAGGCAAGCAGAGAAAGAATCCTGTCAGCTGCACTTAACACACGCCTGCCCGGAAGGTTCTTTTCTGTCGTAGCGAGGGAGGTGATGGGAGGACCCACAGGGCTGGGATCTGTGTCTGCCTAGGCCATGGGGAAATCACTCTGTCCAACCAGCCACTCTGCTTATTCACACAGTTCACACACCTCCACACTTCATCTAGACAACTTGAAACTGCAATAAAAGGTCACGCTATCACCAGGCAACACGTACATTATTTTTTGGCCAGAAAACAAAACAAACATACCAAATGGAGCTCCCAGAGGTAGAATCAGAAAATCAAAACAAAAGTCGACAAAAGGATGACAAATAATGTAAGAGACCAGAATTTCTTGAAACACACGCACTTAAGATTTATTTGGTAACTTCTTTAGAACTTAAACTGTGAATATAAAAGTTAGACTAATAAATATTATTTTTGACATCCAAGTTTTCAAAACATTGCCTCCTAATTGATGAAAAACCTTAAGAAAAAAATCTAAATCAACCTTCCTGGAAACTTAGACAACTTTCAAAGAACTCTAAAATAATAAAGCGCTGTTCTACAAGATCTTTTTCTGTATTTTCTGAAAATTATTCACTTAGCTGAAATGTATTTTAGCAACCAAATTTGCTCAAAAGTTGAGAAAATAAATGGTTGCCTGATATTTAAACACTTTAAAAATCATAAATTAATATGCAGAAAGCAAAAATAAGAAAGTAAATATGAAACATCCAACCAGTTTTTGAAAAGCCAAAGCAAAAATCACATTTATGGATATGGGCAAAGTACTGTAGGGAAGCGGGTCAGTGGGCGGATGTCCCATCGGCGTAGAGAAGAGGCTACTCACCAACCATGGCACTAACTTCCCCAGCCATGAGCGTCTCCACCGTCTCGTTGTACAGGTTCACGTCAATGATACCTTTGCGAATGGTTTCTCCTACTTTGGCTCCTAGTAATACGGAGCCGGTGGTTTCAAATATTGAAGCTAAAATGCACGCCTGCCTCAAGGTCACCACACCAGAGCCCACGGCCGTACCAAAGGAGTTGGCAACATCGTTTGCACCAACAGAAAAGGCCAAGATGAAAGCTATGATGAAACCCAAAATGACCATCCACAAATACTCATCCATGGCCATTTTGGAAAGTGGGTGCCGGGTACTTTTCTTTTGCAGGAATATTTTAAATAAACAAAGCTTGAGGTTATAAACTTCGTAAGGCCAAGAGTTCTTGTAAACAGTGAGTTTGCTCTGGAAAGTGCTGGACAATGTTAGAGGCTGGACAAACTGCTAGCTGCTGGTTTGCAAACTACTGTCAGGACAGTTCATTTGGTTGTGTTCAGTCAGCGGTAAAACACATTCCATATTTTTCCTCCTGATCTGGGAAAGCTGTGATGTCTCCTCCTGTAGCAGAAAGGAAACAAAAGAAATCAATTATACTCAGCAACCTGTAACAGTTTGTTCTTTCAGAAATAAATGTTTTAAGCCTGCTAATGGGATCTAACTTTGGCATGTGACGGACCTAACCATAAAGCAATTCAAGGAAGATTATAATTAGGATAACCACCCCCAACCAAAAACAACAAAAAAACCTGGTTTCTAGAACTGTCAGGAGTTGAAGCATGCTTAATAACTACAGACTAATAGTAATCCTTACTAGGTTACATTGTTTTATGCAATTGGAAAAACATATTTGATCATTATTTTCAGCAAGGCACAATTGCCTCAAATGAGCAAAAGATTAAGAAATGAGAAATTTAGTTGCATGGTTTTTCAAATATGTGGAATGTGCCCAGTTTCCTGGAACAGCAATAACCAAATCTGAGTCTGTGATACCACTGGGTGTGGCCAACGACCCACCTCCACATTTATGCATACGCAATGAACACAGTATGTTATCATGCATGTGTCTGGTAGAGTTTACAGGCCTGGCGAGAGGTCACTTATCTGGAGGGTGACCAAGGCAGGAACTGATGGGCCCCAGAGAGGAACACAGAAGCCGGGAGAATGAGGCAATCCTATCACGATGCCACTATCCCATCTCACTAGGAGGAAAAGTTAGAGGCCCCACCAGGGTCAGGAAGACCCTTCAGGCCTCCTTGCAGCTCACTGGCCTCAGCTCCTCTCCCCTCCCCCATGATGCCCTGGTGTCACTGTCCCCTTGCAATCCCTTGGAAAGACCAGGCACATTCTCATCTCAGGGCTTTTGTACCTGAGGATCCCTCTGCAGGAAGAATCTTCCCCCACAGCTGCACGGCTCCCTCCTCCCTGCATTCAGGTGCCTGCTCAAATGTCAAATGTAAGAGAGGCCTCCCCTGACCCCAGAAGGAGCAGCCCTTCCCCCACGCCACTGTTCCTGCTTCTGAGAGGGAAAGGAGATGCCACAAGATACATCCATGAAGTAAAAATGTCACTGCAAGCTTCGTAATTATGGTATTCTATTATTGGAGAGCCAAGGCACTGTATATTTTCTTTGAATGGTATCAAGCATATAAACGCTTGAGTTGAACTGAATAAATACCACACCATATACAATATAATAATCTGACCCATCAATAACATTATTTAAAGGGAAAAATCAGGACACACAATTTTATGTACACTGTGATTATGGCAATGTTGAAAATGCATATAAAAGGCTGGGTGCGACGGCTCACGCCAGTAATCTCAGAACTTTGGGAGGCCGAGGTGGTTGAATCACTTGAGGTCAGGAGTTCAAGACCAGCCTGGCCAACATGTGAAACCCCATCTTTACTAAAACTACAAAAATTAGCTGGGCCTGGTGGCAGATGCTTGTAATCCCAGCCACTCGGGAGGCTGAGGCAGGAGAATTGCTTGAACTTGGGAGGCAGGGGTTGCAGTGAGCCAAGATCATGCCACTGCACTCCAGCCTGGGTGACAAAGCGAGACTCCATCTCAAAAATAAAAAATAAAAATAAAAAATAATAATGCATATAAAAATACCAAAGAATATATACTAAAATTATAACAGAGGTTGAACAGCAAGGTTATAGACAATTTTTTCCCTTTCCTCCCCAAACTATATACTGTGGTTACATGTTTTTCAAATGAAAATAATAAACAAATATACAAATATATTGAGCATCATCAATGTGCAATGCTATAAGCACACAATGAAACAGAAAATATACACTGATAGTTGTTATCATTTCTAAGATTTTTCAGCCTATGCAATTTTGGAGATTCAGATCCCAAGTGAGACAAATGAAAAGACCACTCTAAGGGCAAAAGACAACATTCCACTGAAAGAGTATTTTATTAATATGACAGGCACACTAAATCTATACATGAAAATCAAAACTTTAAAAATTGGGGGCCAGTATGATCTATCTCAAGATATAAACAAATTCTTGATAAAATCTTGTTTGCCGGGCTACCTTGCCAATAGGGCAAACATGAACAATATTCAATTACTGACTGTGAAATATGGCAATGAACAAAAATGGATGTGGTCCTGGCACATCTGGGAAGTCCAGTGAAGGAAACAGACACTAATCATATCAACACATAAATGTCTATAAACTGGTGACAAGAACTATGCAGGTAGGAGATGGTGCCACACAGTGTTGTGAGAGCACAGCCGGTGGGACGTGGTGTAGCAGGCAGCAAAGGCTCACCTGAGACCTCAGACGGCCAGAGTCATGCTGGGCCTGGTGTGGGAGGTGCGGGGGGAACACTCATTCCAGATGGTTCTCATGGTGGGAAGGAGGGGCCTGGAGGCAGGCCAGGGTGAGAGGAACCAGGATGAAGGTCGGGTGGGTCTGGTTAAAGACTGGCCACCATGTGGACAGTGGGATGCCACTGAAGGGTTTTAATCAGAGAGGGGTACTGGCGTGACCAGACTTGGCTTTTCTTTTTTTTGCTCTGTCACCCAGGCTGGAATGCAGTGGCACAAGCATGGCTCACTGCAGCCTTAACCTCCCAGGCTCAAGCGATCCTCCTGCCTCAGCCTTCTCAGTAGTTGGGACTACAGGCATGTGCCACCATACCCTGCTAATTTTTAAATCTTTTGTAGAGATGGGGGTTGCCCTATGCTGCCACGGCTGGTCTCAAACTCCTATCCTCAAGTGATCCTCCTACCTTGGCCTCCCAAAGTGCTGGGATCACAGGTGTGAGACACCATGCCCGGCCCAGACTTAGGAATTTTTCTGTTGTTTTGAGACAAAACAGAGTCTCACTCTGTCGCCCAGGCTGGAGTGCAGTGGCGCAATCTTGGCTCACTACAACCTCTGCCTCCCGGGTTCAAGAGATTCTCCTGCCTCAGCCTCCTGAGTAGCTGGGATTACAGGCACCCGCCATCATGCCTGGCTAATTTTTTTGTATTTTTGTAGAGATGGCATTTCACCACGTTGGCCAGGCTGATCTTGAACTCCTGACCTCAGGTGATCCACCCCACTTGGCCTCCCAAAGTGCTGGGATTACAGGCGTGAGCCACCACACCAGGGCCCAGAAGATCCTTCTGGCTGCAGTGTGGTGACCACATTGGATAGAAGGCAAGCAAAAACATGGAGGATGAGTCAGGAGCCCGTTGCATGGCTTAGGCATGAGACGAAGCATCTGGGACCAGGGTGGATGGTGGTGGGTGGGAGGGAATACCATGATTTAAGAGAACTGCAGTGGCAAAATCCAACAGGACCAGATGGTGGATTAAACATGGGGGTGGAGAGAGGATAGATGGTTTATGGAACTGAACTGAAAAATACCAAGTAGGTTTTTCTTCTCTTTCACATTGTTTTCAGTTTTGCTTTTTGGGGCTAGGATAGGGTCTGACCACAGGTGGGCTTTTCAATGGGTGAACCAGGCGGGTTTACTGTGTGTGTTTTTTTTTGTTTTTTTTTTGAGATGAAGTTTTACTCTGTCGCCCACGCTGGAGTGCAGTGGCGTGATCTCTGCTCACTGCAAGCTCCGCCTCCCAGGTTCACACCATTCTCCTGCCTCAGCCTCCCAAGTAGCTGGGACTATAGGTGCCCGCCACCACGCCCAGCTAATTTTTGTTTTTTCAGTAGAGACGGGGGTTTCACCATGTTAGCCAGGATAGTCTTGATCTCCTGACCTCGTGATTCGCCCGCCTCAGCCTCCCAAAGTGCTGGGATTATAGGCTTGAGCCACCGTGCCCGGCCGGTTTACTGTGTCTTAATGGACGATTCCCTTGCTGTGCACCTTGAATATGGCAGTGGCTGTACTACTGTACATGTTGTCAAAACTCGTGAAACTCACACAGGTGAACCACAGGACCGCCGTGGGTGGGAAGAGTGGCGGGCACAAGCCCCCGGGCAGCTTCGCCCTGGCCTGGTTCTGCTTGGGGAGGTTGTTAATCACTTTGATGTTCCCCTTGGCACTGTGTCAGCCCAGAGATCCCCTCTCCTACTTAAACAGTCTTAGACAACTCATTTCCACAATTGTGCCTATGCTCTTTAACGCGGCTTTTCTCCTTCACACTCACACCCTCAGCCCACCAGCTTAAGTCCAGCAAGCACCTGCCTAAGGAGAAAGGCTTGCCACCTTCTTTCCTCTCTGTGGTTACAAAAGGAGCATTTGTTTCTCCTGCCCTGGAGAAGGGCAATGAGCACAGGACCTGCAATCAGGGACTCTAGGTCCATTCCCGTCCGGCCAGCTCCTGGCTATGCAACCCTGGGTAAGTCACCTCAATGACTCACCTGAACCGTGGAGACTGTGGCAGATGCCTCGCCACCGGTTACATGCAAAGAAGGCCCAAGCTCAATTCCAGCAATCAATACGTGGTGACTATTACCATTCTTAGCAGATAAAGCCCTGGGGTGAAGGTCAGGAAGCATAAGGTCCTGTCGCAGTTCTGTTCCTCTCTAGTGGCTGACCCTGGGTACCTCACACACACTTTTTGAATTGCGGCATCTATAAAATGGGGATAGTGACAGCGCATGCACTTTACAGAATTATTGTGAGGATCAAACTTAATTGCGCAGAAGTGTTTCGCCTCAAGCAACTTGAAGTTACTGGCATCACTGTTGTCACAGGAAGAATAACAAACAAGAGGTTCCCAAATCCTTCTGAAAGGATCTTTCTCAGGCAGCCCTGTGCCCCACTCTCTTCCCAGTCCTGTGGGTTTCTCCAGCCTCCTCCCTTAGACCTGCTCTTCTTCCTCAACATGCAGACTCTGACCTTGTTTTTGGTTAAAGACTGACACACGTTGTGAGGGATAGGGACTTTCTTTCTTTTTGAGATGGAGTCTTGCTCTGTGGCCCAGGCTGGAGTGCAGTGGCGCAATCTCGGCTCACTGCAACCTCCATCTCCCGGGTTCAAACAATTCTCCTGTCTCAGCTTCCCAAGTAGCTGGGATTACAGGCACGCCCCACCATGCCCAGCTAATTTTTGTATTTTTAGTAGAGACAAGGCTTCACCATATGGGTTGGTCAGGTTGGTCTTGAACTCCTGACCTCGTGAACTGCCTGCCTCGGTTGGCCTCCCAAAGTGCTGGGATTACAGGCACGAGCCACTGCACCCAGCCTGGACAGGGACTTTTTAAGGGAAGAAGGGAGGCAAAGAGAAACACTAAAAGGGTGCTAAGAAAAAAACCACTCAACATGGTAAAGACACTTTGGAAAGCTATTGGCAATTTGTTTTTCTTTTTTTTCTTTTTTTCTTTTTGAGATGGAGCCTTGCCCTGTCACAGGCTAAAGTACAGTGGCATGATCTCGGCTCACTGCAATCTCCACCTCCTGGGTTCAAGCAATTCTCCTGCCTCAGCCTCCCGAGTAGCTGGGACCATAGGTGCGCACCACCACGCCCAGCTAATTTTTGTATTTTTAGTAGAGACGGGGTTTCACCATGTTGGCCAGGATGGTCTCGATCTCTTGACCTTGTGATCCACCCACCTTGGCCTCCCAAAGGGCTGAGATTACAGGTATGAGCCACCGTTCCCAGCCAATTGGCAATTTCTTTTCTTTCTTTTTTTTGAGATGTAGTCTCACTCTGTCGCCCAGGCTGGAGTGCAATGGTGCGATCTCTGCTCACTACAACCTTTGCCTCCCAGGTTCAAGTGATTCTCCTGTCTCAGCCTCCCCAGTAGCCAGGCCTGCACTACCTCCTCTGGCTAATTTTTGTACTTTTAGTAGAGACAGGGTTTCACCATGTTGGCCAGGCTGGTCTTGAACTCCTGACCTCAAGTGATCCACCCACCTTGGCCTCCCAGAGTGCTGGGATTACAGGCGTGAGCCACTGCGCCTGGCCAACTATTGGCAATTTCTTAAAAGTGCAGTGCACACTCACCACATGACCCAGCAGCCCCAATCTGGTGTGTAGTTACCCAAGGGAAACAACAACCCATGTCTACACAGGGAGTGCTCTGCTGTGCACCTTGAGTATGGTGGTAGCTGTGTTACTGCACGTGTTGTCAAAACTCACGAAACTGTTCACTCACAACTGCTGAGCTTTATTTACTGAGGTATATACAGTCTACCTCAAAAAAAGTGATCAGAAAAAATACTGGTCATAAAAGGTAATGTTCACTTTTGATATTTTCCCTTATCTATATTGCAAGCATTGCCCCCCACCTCCACCAAGTCCCCTAGGATGGTATGTAGATTACACAGTGAAAAAAAGAAAGAAAAAAAACGGTTCTCTTTTCAATGAGAAAAGGAATCTTCCACTGAGACACAGAAAACCCAGCCAGTTCACTCAGTCAAGTAAGGACTCAGGGAGGGGTGATGTACGTCACAGCACATTTGAAACAATGGCAGCGAGGAGACCGATCGAGGGGGCGCTGACTTAGTGCTGCAGACATGAAGCCCACAGAGAGGGGCTCGGGACGTGACTCTTCCGGGACCAGGGAAGAGAGGAAAGGCCTGCTCCAGAGCCAGCCTACAGACCTCTCTTCAAATCTACAAGGAAAAGAAAAGCCGGCTTTCCACAGACAAGCCTTCCAGATGGCTTCTAGAGGATCTCACGGTAGAAACCCATTTGTTAGTATTAAGTTTACGCAAATATAAACATTTCAGCTGAAAATCATTCCCATGGGGAATCACAGACTGAAGATCCTTTAAACCTGAAGTTCTGGGCACTTCATAGACCAAGACCTGCAAGGACGTCACTCAGAGAAAGTCTGAGTGTGGGCAAGCTACAATCACAGGGTCACTCTGAATCTGTGACCCCAAAGTCAACTCTGAAATCAGTTCTGCAAGGGTAACTGTCATGAATCTGTGATGAGAGGTTCTGTAATGGTATCTACCTAAGTACAGTTAGAAATGGTTTATACAGTTCTTTAAAATAATAATAATTTAAAAAGTAGCTATCTTCCTACTGAAATGGCTCTTAGCTGGGTGCAGTGGTTCATGCCTGTAATCTCAACACTTTGGGAGGCCCGAGGCGGGCCCATCACTTGAGGTCAGGAGTTTAAGACCAGCCTGGCCCACACAGCAAAACCCTGCCTCTACTAAAAATACAAAAATTAGCCGGCATGGCAGTGTGCATCTGTAATCCCAGCCACTCGGGAGGCTGAGGCAGGAGCATCACTTGAACCCGGGAGGCAGAGGTTGCAGCGACCTGAGATTGAATCACTGTACTCCAGCCTGGGTGACAGAGTGAGACCTTGTCTGGGAAAAAAAAAAAAAAAAAAGAAAAGAAAATGGTTCTTGTCCACTGACCAGGTCAGATGTACGGCAACTCCAGGGCCCTACTGTGAATGAGGAGCACTCAGTGGGGTATGGGTGCTCTTCATGACATCAGCCTCAACTGCTCAAGAAAATAGGCAAAGACTTTGAAATGTGGGCAAATAATGCAGACGTGGAATATAGTGTCATTTATTATGATCATAAAAAAGAAGAAACATCTAAATGTTCCCAGTCAGGGGTGTGGCTAAGGCAACTTCTTCTAAAAGATGAAATATTAGGTAGCCACTGCAATGATGTAACTTGAGAGATTTTCATGACACTGGAACATGGTGATCCTAGGGGAAACATGGGAACACACAATGACATCAGCCACATGGCCTCCGCTGTGTTTAAGAGAGTGTGGGCTAAGAGTTTCAGGAAATAAGCCCACAGGTTAATTGCACTTCTCTCTAGGTCTCTTTTTATTTTTTTGACGTTATCCAAAATTTTCTACGATGTGCAATGACCACTTTATCACTGGAAGACCCTTCAAAACACTACATTTTTTTAAAAAAAGTTAGGAACATCACGCCTGTAATCCCAGCACTTTGGGAGGCCGAGGCGAGTGGATCACGAGGTCAGGAAATCGAGACCATCCTGGCAAACACGGTGAAACCCCATCTCTACTAAAAATACAAAAAATTAGCCGGGCGTGGTGGCAGGCACCTGTAGTCCCAGGTACTCGGGAGGCTGAGGCAGGAGAATGGCGTGAACCCAGGAGGCGGAGCTTGCAGTGAGCCGAGATCGCGCCACTGCACTCCAGCCTGGGTGACAGAGCAAGACTCTGTCTCAAAAAAAAAAAAAAAAAAAAGTTAGGAACATATCACAAAAATAGGCTTAGTTTTCTTAAATAAACAAAATGAATTCACCATTAATCTATTTATGTTTTCAGCCGGGGCCTCAATTTTTCTCCAGGCTTACTACCTACGATGTAAAACGTAAAACACATTTTGTATTTTCTTTATTTATCTTTTTCACCATCAAGAATATCCTTTTGTCTAGTATTGGAGCGCTTAGTAAAAAGGTCTCTGCATGGTGTGGAGTCTTCTACTATACTCCAATTATTTATTTATTCCTTTGTTTTTATTTTTGAGGCAGAGTCTCAGTCTATTGTCTAGGCTGGAGTGCAGTGGCACAATCATGGCTCACTGCAGCCTTAAGCTTTTGGGCTCAAGTAATCCTCCTGTCTCAGCCTCCTGAGTAGCTGGGACTAGAGGCAAGCGCCACCACACCCAGTAATTTTTATTTTATTTTTTTACAGGTTGGAGGGGTCTCCCTATGTTGCCCAGGCTGGTCTCAAACTCCTGGGCTCAAGCAATCCTTCTACCTCAGCCTCTCTAGTAGCTGGGACTATGGGCACACGCCATCATGCTTGGATAATTTTGTTTTCTTTTTGGTAGAGACAAGGTCTCACTATGTTGCCCAGGCTGGTCTCAAACTCCTGGGCTCAACTGATTCTCCTGCCTCAGCCTCCCAAAGTGCTGGGATTACAGACGTGAGCCACTGTGCCCAGCCCTGTATTCAATTTATATTCCAAAGGGCCCACGATCAGTCACAAAGAGTCTTTCTCAGTTCTTCCCTCATCCTCCTTATGCTTCTCTTGAGGTTTGGCCCTCAGGACTGAACTGAATAGAAAATATCTCGATGATGCCAAGGACTCTGCTGGCCTCTTTTCTCCTGAAACTGTTTGAAGCTAATGCTTACAAGAAGCAACCTATAATTACGCTTTTATTCCTGTTTTGGTTTACAGAGTTAGAAGATCATAGAACATTAGGGTATGAAGGGACTTTAGCAGTAATCGAGTCCAATTTTGGTCATTTTAAAGATGTGGCTGCATCACTGAAAGTAGATTTAAACAATGAGTCCCTAAATGCACTATCTCCTTCCCATGAGTCCACACCACACCACAGTAGGAGGCACTGAAATGAAAGCAATGCTGAGAAACTAGGAAGTGATGCTCCTGGCTGACACTTGCCAGGCCCTGATGATACGAGGTTCAACTCTGGGTGCTGAGGCTCCCTGGGTTCCTGGCCTAAGCTAGGGGTGGGCAGGTAGAGACATGGGAAGGAGGGAGGCTAATAAAGAGAATGGACTCACAAGAATGCTGCCGGGCCCTCACCCTTCAAAATTGTCAATATCAGATGACATCTTCTGGTCCTGTCCAAGTCTATTATTCTACATCAACCAGAGACCACAGGGCCAGGAAGAGGCCGTTTAGCCTGAAACTGTGAGCCACAGGATTGTCCTGTGGGGAGGGGTGGAAAATTCTGACCCTGTCTCGAGCAGTGCAGTCAACGGCCTTCGTGGACTTATGGAACATGAACAGACTTACTTTGCCATTTGGTTCTCTAGCTAAGATTCCTGCTTCGGACCCTGAGGGTTCAGCCTTCCCTGCCCTTTTTCCTTCCAGGTCTCATTCCTGCTCCATCCACGCTCCCTCTGCATTCTTCTCATTCCTACAGGGAAGTTTCTTCCCAGCCCTAAAGCTTCTGTGATATTTAGATGTTTTCCACACAGCCTCTTACTCTCTGGGAAGGCATTGCATAAATCTACAATAAATAAATCTAAGTGCATATATTTTTAAAGGAAAAGGAAATAAACAGCAAAAAATAATTAAAATGAGATAAAGTCAGAGGAGTTAGGATGATTTGGCCTGAAGAGGAAAAGATTTCCAAGGTCCGACATGACTTACATGGAAAATACTTTCTTTTTTAGTGGAAAGGCTGCCTCAGGATATCTAAGTGCCATCCTTGGTGACGTTCAAATGGAATCTGAATGACCGTATGACAGGTAATTATAAGATTTTATTTGTCATTTTCCTTTTACATTTATAATTCAATGAGTCAATGAAAAAGTTATTATTAGGAAATATATCAGCCTCTCTTTATCTAATTTGAGGACACAGCACAAGGAAACAGTCTTTCATGTAAGAAAAAAGACTATTATTTAGGCTGGGCAAGGTGGTTCATGCCTGCAATCCCAGTAGTTTGGGAGGTCAAGGTGGGCGGATCACTTGAGCCCAGGAGTTTGAGACCAGCCTGGACATCATGGCGAAACCCCATCCCTACTAAAAATACAAAAATTACCTACCTACCCAGGAGGCTGAGATGGGAAGATCACCTGAGCCTGGGAGGTCGAGGTTACAGTGAGACTGGAGTGTTGTCACTGCACTCAGCCTGGACGACAGAGTAGGACCCTGTCTTAAAAAAAACAAAACTGTATTTGGCTGGGCACAGTGGCTCATGCCTGTAATCCCAGCACTTTGGGAGGCCAAAGCAAGTGGATCACCTGAGGTCAGGGGTTCGAGACCAGCCTGGCCAACACAGTGGAAATCTCTCTACATGGTGAAAATTCATCTCTACTGAAAATACAAAAAATTAGCCAGGCGTGGTGGCGGGCCCCTGTAATCCCAGCTACTCAGGGGACTGAGGCAGGAGAATCACTTGAACCTGGGAGGCAGAGGTTGCAGTGAGCTGAGATTGTGCCATTGCACTCCAGCCTGGGCAACAAGAGTGAAACTCAGTCTCTTTAAAAAAAAAAAAAAAAATTGGGTCGGGCGCGGTGGCTCACGCCTGTAATCCCAGCACTTTGGGAGGCCAAGGTGGGTGGATCACTTCAGGTCAGGAGTTTGAGACCACCCTGGCCAACATGGTGAGACTCCGTCTCTACTAAAAATACAAAAATTAGCCGGGCAGGGTGGCGGGTGCCTATAATCTCAGCTACCAGGGAGGTTGAGGTAGAGGAATTGGTTGAACCCAGGAGGCAGAGGTTGCAGTGAGGCGAGATCATGCCACTGCACTCCAGCCTGGGTGACAAGAGCAAAACTCCATCTTAAAAACAAACAAACAAACTGTATTTGGATAGGAGAAACACATTTATAACAGAATAGGTTGCAGCCCACCGAAGTGAGCTCCCACTGGAAATGTGGACTCCCCAGCAGTAGAGACTTTTAAAGTAGATCATCGCCTTGCTGGAGAGTCTGAGGCACGCTACTGTCTGGAAGCAAGGGACAAGAACAGCCAAGCTTTATGAATTTATTCCCACTCTCTAACATAGAAAAGGCTCTTCAACATTTTCTCCTTTCTTCCTTTCCATATGTACCATAGATGGATTCCTCGCCCTCCCAGATATTCTAGATATTTTCTTCACTCATAACCAAAAATAGGGAGATATTCGTGAGCAAATTGCTTAACATACGAAACTTCTATCAAATGACAAACCTAGGATCACTGGTTCCAATTCTGTGCCCTGAAATGTTGGACTGTTTGGCTAAGTTCCAAGAGCTATATTAGGGAAATACTTTCCCTTCAGCGACAGTTTAAAATGGAACCATGTATGAAAATAGATATGGCTCTTACATGTTTATTTGCTAACTTTGTTTTGATTCTATTAGAGGTTCAATAAAAATATGGATGGTACTTATAAAACTTTTTGTTCCTGGTAAGACCGCATATTCTTTCCATTAATGCAACATTAATATAAACAGAGGAGCTGACAAATGAAATTATCTTAACTCCTTTCCATGCTCAACTTACAGCCCCGTATTTCTTGTTATCATTCCAGAGATTCTTAAGCAATTGTTCTTAGCCAGCAGAAAAAGCAACAGAGGACAAATGATTATTAAGTTGATCTAGGCAGCCTCTTCCTCTTTGCCATTCTCCCAACAGATTTGGAAGAATCTGTTCAAGTCTCTGAAGTGCTTCATCAGAAATCTGAAAACCTGATTCCACTCCACTAATAACTTGCTAAATTGGCAGTATAAACAGGCTAAACAAGGCAATATAGTCCCAAGAACGTTCATTTGATCGGTAAGTCAGGTAGAAATTTAGCAGCTCCTCTCATCTTCTGTGGAGACTACTAAGAGTGAAATCTTTTTACTAAATTAAGAAACCATGAACACTGGTTTGATATTATTAATACCTTCACAAAACCGTGGGATGACAGTTAAAAAACACAATACAGAAAAGACATTTTATAAGATTTCTTTGAAAACTATTTCCTCACTCTGAGAATGCTCATGGCTCTTAATTCCTTATGCACGATAAAGATCATCTCTCTTGCACTCTGTGCTTTCCAAGCTATCTTCGAGCTTTGCAGGAGAGGCCATGGGGGCAGAATGGGGTGTAGTCCCACGGTGTCCCCTGACAGATACAGTGTGCAGTCTGATGAGGTGTGGGTGGGTGTGGTCTATGGCTGGCAGCCACCATGATCCAAGAGAGCCTGACTTGGGAGGGCAGCCAGGCAGCTAAAGGCTGCTCCCAGATCATGCAGGAGCGCTTGGGTCTGGCCTTCCAGACCCCCAGGGCATTCAGCCAGCCGGGTGCTCTGCTTGCTGGTCTACATGCAGCCACTAAGCATCTCGGCCACACAGCTGGCCCTGAGACATCAGCAGTACAAAAATGCCTCCAGGCCAAGAGTGAAACAGGGCACAGGACTAAGCACAAGGCCTGCATTTGGACCAAAGGGCACCCTGGCAAACCTAGGCCCGGAGTGAGCCCTCGAAACTGTGGGCGGGAGGTGCTAACAGCCCAGCCTCCAGCCTACCTTTCCTCCTTCCCCAGAGGTCAGGACAATCACAGCCCTTCCCTTCTCCCACCCACTGTGCCTGTAAAGGGGGACTGAGATGACCAGGCATCAGAGTCACTCATTTATTTCCTCACCGCTTCTCTCACTGCATGGAATGTTCAGGGAGGTCAGCTGATTTCCCTAGGTACACTCATGGGGTGATGGACCCAATGCATACAAATAAAAGACCCAGAAAGCACCCCCCTCCAAAAAAAGGGGAGCTTGTCAAGCTCCCTGTGCCTGCATTTTTCCTTCAGAAAACTTGGGGCTAGGCCGAACGCAGTGGCTCACGCCTGTAATTCCAGCACTTTGGGAAGTCAAGGCGGGTGAATCGCCTGAGGTCAGGAGTTCGAGACCAGCCTGGCCAACATGGTGAAACCTCATCTTTATTAAAAATACAAAAATTAGCCAGGTGTAGTGGCAGGCACCTGTAATCCCAGCTACTCAGGAGGTTGAGGCAGGAGAATCGCTTGAACCTGGGAGGCAGAGGTTGCAGTGAGCCAAGACTGTGTCATTGCATTCCAGCCTGGGCGACAAGAACAAAACTCATCTCAAAAAAAAAAAAAAAAAAGGCCAGATGCGGTGGCTCACACCTGTAATCCTAGCACTTTGGGAGGTCAAGGCGGGCAGATCACAAGATCAAGAGATTGAGACCATCCTGCCCAACATGGTAAAACCTCATCTCCACTAAAAATAGAAAAATTGGCTGGGCATGGTGGCGTGGCGCATGCCTGTAATCCCAGTCACTCGGGAGGCTGAGGCAGGAGAATCACTTGAACCTGGGAGGCAGAGGTTGCAGTGAGCCGAGATCATGCTGCTGCACTCCAGCCTGGCGACAGCAAGACTCAGTCTCAAAAAAAAAAAAGAAAAGAAAAGAAAAGAAAAGAAAACTTGAGTCTAGAGAGATTGTTTCAAGAACAGCATACAACTTTCTTATAGACTGGAGGGCAACCAGACAGAAGGTGCTCTTTCATGATATTTTAAATTAGTTAAGAAAGAAAAAGGAATATGTAATTATATTGTCTTTTATCATTAACTACTTATCTTTAGCAGAGCTGTGTGTGTGTATGTGTGGACTCAAATCACTGTCTAGTGTCACTTCCTTTCAGCCTAAAGAACCTCCTTTAGTATTTTTATTTACTTTTTTCTTTTTTGACACCCAGGTTGGAGTGCAGTGGCACGATCATGATGATCATGGCTCACTGCAGCCTTGATCCTCCTGCCTCAGCCTCCCAACTAGGTGGGACTACAGGTGTGTGCCAATGTACCTCGCTAGTTTTTTGGTACAGATGGGGTTTCACTATGTTGTCCAGGCTGGCCTAGAGCTCCTGGGCTCAAGCGATCCTCTGGCCTTGGCCTCCCACAATACTGGGATTCCAGGCATGAGCTGCCGCATCTGCCTTCCTCTAGTGAGGTGGGTCTGCTAGTTATTTGTGTGGCAGTGTTTTTATTTTGTCTTACTTTTGAAAGACAGTTTTGCTGGATGTAGGATTTTTTTTTTTTTTTTTGAGACGGAGTCTCGCTGTGTCTCCCAGGCTGGAGTGCAGTGGCGTGATCTCTGCTCACTGCAAGCTCCGCCTCCCGGGTTCACGCCATTCTCCCGCCTCAGCCTCCCAAGTAGCTGAGACTACAGGCGCCCGCCACCATGCCCGGCTAGTTTTTTGTATTTTTAGTAGAGACGGGGTTTCACCATGTTAGCCAGGATAGTCTCGATCTCCTGACCTCGTGATCCACCCGCCTCGGCCTCCCAAAGTGCTGGGATTACAGGCTTGAGCCACCGCACCCGGCCTGGATGTAGGATTCTTTCAGCACTTTAATATGTCATCCACTGCCTCCCAGTCTCACTGCCTCTGATGGAAGTCAGCTGTCCATCTTCCTTGAGTTACACTGGACTTGACAGTCACTTCTCTCTTGCGGGTTCCAAGAGTTTTTCTTTGTCTCTTAAATTTCTGACTGCAGTATGTCTGTGTCTATCCTAACTGAATTTGGCTAAGCTGTCTGGATGTGTACATTAGTGTTCTTCATCAAATTTGGGAAGTTAAATTACTACAGAACATTTTTATTTTTTATCTTTTTGAGACAGAGTCTTGCTCTGTCGCCCAGGCTGGAGTGCAATGGTATGATCTCAGCCCACTACAACCTCCACCTCCTGGGTTCAAGCGATTCTCCTGCCTCAGCCTCCTGGGCAGCTGGGATTACAGACATGTGCCACGACGTCGGGCTAATTTTTGTATTTTTGTAGAAACAGGGTTTCACTATGTTAGCCAGGCTGGTCTGGAACTCCTGACCTCAAGTGATCCACCCACCTTGGCCTCCCAAAGTGTTGGGATTATAGGCGTGAGCCACCGCACCTGGCCATGATTATTTTTAAGTGTTGAAATATTGTTTTCTGCACCTTCTCTGTTGGTTCTCCCGCTGATGCACTGAATGGTGGCCCACATTTCTCTGGCTCTGTTCATTTTTCTTCATTCCTTACAGCAACATCTCTTTCTTCTGACAACTCTAATTTACTGCAGAACCTCTCTAGCGAATTTTTCATCTTGGTTATCATACTTTTCAACTGCAGAGTTTCTTTTAAAAAATGTTTTTAAATTGTGGTAAAATATACATTGCATAACATTTACCATCTTAACCATTTGAAAGTGTATGGTTCAGTGGCATTAGGTATATTCACATTGCTGTGCAACCACTGCCACCATCCAGCCACAGAACTCCTTTCATTTTCAAAACTGAAACTCTGTACCCATTAAACAATGAGTTGCCATTCTCGCCTTTCCCCAGCCCCTAGCCACCAACATTCCAACCTCGGCCTCTATGAATCTCACTGCCTAAGGACCTCAGATGAGTGGAACGACACAGCATTTGTCCTTTTGTGACTAGTTTATTTCACTTAGGGTTCATCCACGTTGCAGCATGTATGAGGATTTCCTTCCTTTTTGAGACCGAGCAATATTTCCTTGTAGATATAGACCACACTGTGTTTATCTATTCATCCATCAGCGGGCATTTGTGCTGCGACTTTTGGCGACCGTGAATAACACTGCTTTTTTTTTTTTTTTTTTGAGACAGAGTCTCCCTCTGTCACCCAGGCTGGAGTACAATGGGTTGATCTTGGCTCACTGCAACCTCCGCCTCCTGGGTTCAAGCAATTCTGAGTAGCTAGGAGTACAGGCGCACGCCACCACGCCCGGCCATTTTTTTTTTTTTTTTTGTATTTTTAGTAGAGACGGGGTGTCAGCACGTTGGTCAGGCTGGTCTCGAACTCCTGACCTCGTGATCCGCCTGTCTCAGCCTCCCAAAGTGCTGGGATTACAGACGAACACTGCTATTAAAATGGGTATACAAATATCTCTCCGAGACCAGACTTTCAGTCCTTTTGGATACATACCCAGAAGTGGAATTGCTGGATGTGGTAATTCTAAGTTTAAGTTTTTGAGGAACTGTCATACTGTTTTTGACAGCAGCCTCACCATTTAGTATTCTCACCAATAGTGTACAAGGGTTCCAATTTCTCATTACCCTCATCAACACCTGTTATCTTCTGTAGGTTTTATCTTTTTATATGATAGCCATCCTAATGGGTGGAGGTGGTATCTCACTGCGGTTTGATTTTCATTTCCCAAATAATTTGTGATATTGGGCATCTTTTCACATGCTTATTGGTCGTCTGTATTGTCTTCTTTGGGGAAATGTCTATTAAAGTCCTGTGCCCATTTAAAAAATCAGGTCATTTGCTTTTTGTTTTTGACTTATAGGAGTTCTTTTTTTTTTTTTTTTTTTGAGACGGAGTCTTGCTCCGTCTCCCAGATTGGAATGCAATGGCGCAATCTCGGCTCACAACAACCTCCGCCTCCTAGGTTCAAGGGATTCTCCTGCCTCAGCTCCCAAGTAGGTGGGATTACAGGCATCTGCTACCATGGCCAGCTAATTTTGCATTTTTTTTTTTTTTTTTTTTTTTTTTTTTTTTTTTTTTGAGACGGAGTCTCGCTCTGCCGCCCAGGCTGGAGTGCAGTGGCCGGATCTCAGCTCACTGCAAGCTCCGCCTCCCGGGTTCCCGCCATTCTCCTGCCTCAGCCTCCCCAGTAGCTGGGACTACAGGCGCCCACCACCTCGCCCGGCTAGTTTTTTGTATTTCTTAGTAGAGACGGGGTTTCACCGTGTCAGCCAGGATGGTCTTGATCTCCTGACCTCGTGATCCGCCCGCCTCGGCCTCCCAAAGTGCTGGGATTACAGGCTTGAGCCACCGCGCCCGGCCTAATTTTGCATTTTTAGTAGAGACAGAGTTTTGCCATGTTGGCCAAGCTGGTCTCAAACTCCTGACTTCAGGTGATACACCCACTTCGGCCTCCCAAAGTGCTGGGACTACAAGCGTGAGCCACCACGCCTGGCCGAGTTGTAGGAGTTCTTTATGTATTCTGGGTCCTTATTAGGTATAAATTTGTAAATATTTTCTCCCATTTGAAAGGTTGCCTTTTCACTCTGTGGTATCGTTTGATACACATAAGCTTTTAATTTTGATATAGTCCAATATTCCTACTTTTGTTGCCTTGTGCTTTTGGTGTCTCCAAATGGTTTTTGTTGTTGTTGTGTTTTGAGACAGAGTCTCGCTTTGTTTCCCAGGCTGGAGTGCAGTGGCACAATCTCAGCTCACTGCAACCTCCACCTCCCGAGTTCAAGTGATTCTCCTGCCTCAGCCTCTCAAGTAGCTGGGATTAAGGTGCGTGCCACCACACCTGGCTCATTTTTGTCTTTTCAGTAGAGACAGGGTTTCACCATGTTGGTCAGGCTGGTCTCGAACTCCTGACCTCAGGATCCGCCTGCCTCGGCCTCCCAAAGTGCTGGGATTACAGGCATGAGCCACCGCGCCCGGCCAAGTTCTTTTTTTATTTTATAATTTCTATCTCTTCATGAATATTCTCTATTTGATGAGTCTGCCAGCATACCTTCTTTTCATTATTTAAACATGGTTTCCTTTAGTCTGTGAACGTATGTGTAATGGCTGCTCTGAAGACTGTCTGTTAAGTTCAGTATCTGGGCCCCCTCAAAAGCCGTCTCCACTGTCTGCCCCCCACCCCGCCCTGTGTGTGTTTCACACGAGCTAGTTTCTTTACATGTCTTATAATTTTTCATTGAAAACTGGATCTTTTAAATAATAAACTATAACAATTCTGCTCACTCATACTCCCACTTCCCAGAGGCCTGCAGCTGTCACTTGATTGTGTGGGTACTTGGTTGAACTATTAATGATTCTCTGAAGTCTATTCCGCTACAGTGTGCAGCTGCCAGCCCCGCTCAGATTTTCCCCTTGTTTTTATATTTTAGTGCAACTTGCTAGGGATTACTTGTGGGACAGCACAAGCCACTTAGTGGCCAGAGGTTGCGCTTAAGCCCCCGTAGCCTGCAAAGTTTCACCCTTGACCACGGCTGTGTGTGGCTCGAAGACTCCTTCCACAGTTCAGGGAGTAAGGGTTGAAGGCAGGGTCTGAATAAAGGGGCAGCTCAAGAGGGGTCTTCAGGGAGCTGAAGTTATTGTGTATCCTGTTTGTGGTGGTGGTCACAAAAATCTGTGCATGTGTACAAACTCACAAAACTGTATACCAGAAAAAGCAAATTCTACCATGTGCAAATAAAAAAAAAAAAAACAGGATTTGCTGTTAGAAAAATATACTTTTATATCTGTATTGGTCTTACAAAGCTGGATTCAATTTGATTGCTTGAGTTCTTAGAAGTTCACTGCTTACTAGTTAGTGGGGACATAGAAAACAGAAGCTTTCTTATACCACTGCTCGCTGAGGATAACTTCTTCTCAGAATACAATACAAATATAAACTTAAAAAATTATCATTATAATAGTTAATAGTATGATACTGTCAGGCTTTTATATCTGACCAGGAGACATTTCTTCTGGATGAGGCTTTTGAGTCTTTTCAAGTAAAAACTCTGGATTTTGGCTGGGTGTGGTGGCTCATGTCTGCAATCCCAACACTTTGAGAGGCCCAGGTGGGTGGGTCACTTGAGGTCAGGAGTTCAAGACCAGCCTGGCCAAAATGGTGAAACCCTGTCTGTACTGAAAATACAAAAATTAGCCGGGCATGGTGGCATCCACCTGTAATCTCAGCTTCTCAGGAGGCTGAGGCGGGAGAACTGTTTGAACCCGGGAGGTGGAGGTTGCAGTGAGCCAAGATCCTGCCACTGTACTCCAGCCTGAGAGACAGAGTGAGACTCCGTTTCAAAAACAAAAACAAAAAACCCCAAAACTCTGGATTTACTTAATTGTTGCTGACATGCCTCACGGGCCTGAAGACACTATGCTTAAAGATTAGGGGGAAACCAAACAAATGTAAAAAAAAGCAGAGGTGGCAAAAATCAGGCCCAAGAGAAGGAGGTGCGTTGCCAGGCGCTCTGCCCTCTAAGTCCCTAGGGACACTTAACCACACAGCAGCCAAGGCAGAAAGTGACAGAACATCCCAGTGATTCCCTCCTCCTCTGACAGCTGCCACTTTAATTTCAAGTCAGGTCTCAGGCAATCACTCTTTTAAAAACCTTTATAACAAATGAGCTCTTTCATAACTCCTAACACCTATGTTAACTACATTCATCTCTCTTACTTTTGCTTTTAGTCTTCAGAGTAAAGATAAAAACAAATAAGCAAAAAACAAGTAAACAAAAAAAAGATAAAAAAGAGGGAAATAAATGCAATTCAAGTTTTTAAGTTGAGATCCACTCTCTTCTTCCTCTTATAAAAGTCACCCTCTTTCAGGCTAGTGTGGTGGCTCACGCCTATAATCCCAGCACTTTGGGAGGCCAAGGCGGGCAGATCACCTGAAGTCAGGGGTTAGAGATCAGCCTGGCCAACATGGCGAAACCCCGTCTCTATCAAAAATACAAAAATTGGCCGGGCACGGTGACCCACGCCTGTAATCCCAGAACTTTGGGAGGCTGAGGCGGGCGACTCACGAGGTTAGGAGTTCAAGACCAGCCTGGCCAACAGTGAAACCCCGTCTCTACTAAAATAAAATTAGCCAGGCACGGTGGCACATGCCTGTAGTCTCAGCTACTCAGGAGGCTAAGGCGGGAGAATCGCTTAAACCAGGGAGGTGTAGGTTGCAGTGAGCCGAGATCACACCACTGCACTGCAGTTTGGGCAACAGAGTGCGACTTTGTCTCAAAAAAAAAAAAAAAAAAAATTAGCTGGGCATGGTGGCAGGCACCTGTAATCCCACCTACTTGGGAGGCTGAGGCAGGAGAATCGCTTGAACGTGGAAGGCAGAGGTCGCAGTGAGCCGAGATCGTGCCACTGCACTCCAGCCTGGGTGACAGAGTGAGACTCCATCTCAAAAAAAAAAAAAAAGTCACTCTCTTTCTCTTGATGACCACCAGTTTTCCTGCCTTGTCCAACATAGTCTACAGTCTCAGAAAATCCTTTTTATCTGGCTCTATCCCTTCTAAGGAAGTAAGAAGACTCCTTCTTCTTTTAAGGCATTCAACTTGCCAAGTAACCAAATTTTAACACCTACTATTCCATCGTGATGTGGCGTTGTGCACGTCTACACTCACATGGTGTGCAGGAGAGCTTTGGGACTCAACTCAGTTGGAACTACTTGGCAGCCAGGACATGCTGATGTCCTAGGAACTGTCCCCCCACAATCTCACTGGGAACAGTACTCGATTCATTGAATATCTGACTGATGAGTGAAGGTGTTCACCCACACCTCTTTCTTCCCCCCAGAGAAAATGAAGATGCGCCTGGCCGGGCGCAGTGGCTCAGGACTATAATCCCAGCACATGGGAGGCCGAGGCGGGCGGATCACGAGGTCAGGAGTTCAAGACCAGCCTAGCCAGCATGGTGAGACCCTGTCTCTTCCAAAGATACAAAAAATTAGCTGGGCGTGGTAGTGGGCGCCTGTAATCCCAGCTACTCAGGAGGCTGAGGCAAGAGAACTGCTTGAACCCAGGAGGCAAAGGTTGCAGTGAGCTGAGATCGTGCCATTGCACTCCAGCCTGGGTGACAGAGCAGGACTCTGCCTCAGAAAAAAAAAAAAAAGAAAAAAGAAAACGAAGATGCGCCCATGCAAGGTGTGTCTTCACTTCCTAAGGAAGTAATACGGCAGAGAGGAATGTCATGACTACTCCTCTCGTATACTTGCAGTAGAAAGACACAGGACGATGAAGAAAGGAAGGGGAGCATAAAAAGAAGAGCATTCCTCATATGGATGACAAATGTAAAGATGAAACTTGAAAAACCAGCTTTCTCAGTTCCGAGCATTCCAGGAAACACTCTTCTATGAGTAACAAAGGCTCTAAACTAAAGGCTAGGCCAAAACATGGTAGCACATGATTCCAGATTCCTTTTAGTTTATCAAGGCACTTGGTTTTCTTTTCTTTTTTTTTTTTTTCCGAGATGGAATCTCGCTCTGTCGCCCAGACTGGTGCGCAGTGGTGCCATCTCAGCTCACTGCAAGCTCCGCCTCCCGGGTTCACGCCGTTCTCCTGCCTCAGCCTCCCAAGTAGCGGGACTACAGGCGCCTGCCACCATGCGCCCTGCTAATTTTTTGTATTTTTAGTAGAGACGGGGTTTCACCGTGTTAGCCAGGATGGTCTCGATCTCCTGACCTCATGATCTGCCCGCCTCGGCCTCCCAAAGTGCTGGGATTACAGGCGTGAGCCACCGCGCCTGGCCTTGGTTTTCAATTAAGTTTAAGGTCTTAGTCCTGTTGAAAGCAGATTCAATTCAGTCTGAATTTCAGCCTCAATGCCCAAAGGAAACCTAGTGACAAATGCCATTTTGCTCCAGGCCCAGGCTTAGGAGAGCCTCTCTCAATGACCATCAAAAGTACTTACTCTCATGCGGCACTGTGTAAAGCAGGTGGAAAGGGGGACTGCTTTGGTGGGAAGCCCCACTTTGTTCAAGATTTTCTACAATCTTTGTTCCAGATTTTCTTAAATCAAGTGCCACAAGCACCAAAACGGTTACCCAAAATAACCTTCTGATTAAGGCCATGAGGACATCCTGGCAGCATCTGGCAGAAGTGACTGAGGGAGCCAGGACTTTCTTAAAGTGTTCTCACATGTAGTGAACACTGGTGAGATACACCACGATACTACACAGATAAGTGCCCTGGAAACACTGGCTAGGGGATGCGTTCTTTCCATCATCCCTCATCAATGTCACTCAAAATTGTATTACCTGAGGCCTACTGCACATGGTTCCACCGTTCACTGCTTTGAATTTAACATTCTGAACTCTGGGCCCTTCTGAAATTTTAATGGATAATCATAACACCAGAAGTGTTATTTTAATTGACTTCAAAATATCCTAAAGTCCCCAGCTTGCTGCCATTGCTCTCCAAATAATACTGGGTCTGAGATCCTGGCCAATTTGAGATCAGATTATAGAGTTTGTTAAGATCCAATGTGGTAATGAAAGCAGACACTTGCTGGATACCTCTAATACTCCAGAATTAACAGAATTTAACCTTTTTCAGTGACCACTACACATCAGTTTATGTGGGTGTCTTTCCAAAAGCCATGATCCCAAGTCTCTGCCTTAGAAATGAATCAGATTTTTCCAGTGTAAAAATAATATTGGCTGGGCATGGTGGCTCACCTCTGTAACCACAGCACTTTGGGAGAGTAAGGCAGGAGGATTGTTTCAGTTCAGGAGTTCAAGACCAGTCTGGGCAACATAGTGAGACCCCATCTCTATAAAACATTAAAAAAATTAGCCAGGTGTGGTAGTGTGTGCCGGTAGTCCCAGCTACTTGGCAGGCTGAGGTGGGAGGATCACTCGAGTCGGGGAAGTCAAGGCTGCCGTGAGCCCTGATGGCCCCTCTCACTCCAGCCTGGATGACAGAATGAGACCCTGTCTCAAAACTAATAATAATAATAATATGTGCTCACAAAAAATTTGATAAATATAGAAAATGGGAAAGTAAAACAAGGAAAAATGCTACTGGCCCATTACTGCAAAAAAACCACAATTAATGTATTGGTATACTAGCTTTATCGGCTGGACTAGGCACTACTTATATGAGCCAACTGAGAGGCCACTGCCGAATTAAATAAAATATAAAAGTCAAAATAAAAATGAATTAAAATAGTTCTTTTTTAAAAAGAAAGTTTTCTATTATTACATAAGTAATCTATGCTCACTGAAGAAAAAAATTAACATACAGGTAACCAAAAAGAAGGGTTGAAAATCACATATAAGCTCACCTCCTAGAGATAGTTATTGCTCATAATAAATGCAACATTCTTTTCTCAGGTATATACATACATGTGCCTTGCTTTTATAAAAATGGGGTCATAAACACATAATGTTTTGTAACCTGCTGGTTTTTACTTGATATACATCTAACGCCATCATTTTGAATGGCTGCATAGTGTTCTATGCTATGGAAATACCATAAATTATTTAATCAGTAACTTACTAGGTTGTTTCTGGGGATATTGTATTCAATTATTAGGTCCATAAATCTTGTACAGTCTAATAATAAGTAAAATATATTTTTTTACCTTTTTCTTCAAGTTTAATTTTTTTTGACTGGACAGCTATAATGAGACAAAGTTTATCCCAAATCACTTAACCACTCTTATTTATTTATTTTTTTTGAGATGGAGTCTTGCTCTGTCACCCAGGCTGGAGTGCAATGGTGCAATCTCGGCTCCCTGCAACCTCTGTTTCACGGGTTCAAGCGATTCTCCTGCCCTAGCCTCCCGACTAGCTGGGACTACAGGCACGTGACACCACACTTGGCTAATTTTTTTTTTTGTTTTTTGTTTTTTTTTTTAGTAGAGATGGGGTTTCACTGTGTTAACCAGAATGATCTCGATCTCCTGACTCGTGATCCGCCCACCTTGGCCTCCCAAAGTGCTGGGATTACAGCTGTGAGCCACCGTGCCCGGCCACCTCTCTTATTTTTAATGACACATTTGTGAACTAGCTACAGATTGATTTTAGAAACGTGATTTTTCCAAGGAAGAAATACCAAGAAAAGAATGACTATTTGTAATTCCTCTTTGTACAGAAATGAAAATAGCTTTTTGGCTGCCATTATTAAGAACCAAATTAAACAGACACATGGAATGTTACCTACTGGCTATATAGTTATTGGAAGTTCATGGGTTTCACAGACTCTACTTATATTGAAAGGCTCATTCAGGGTTAAGATCAGCTCCCGGTGCTCTCTGGAGTGAGGAGACACGTCGATCTTATCTCTGTACAGCCACCATGTTCACTGGGCCTCATATGTTCTGAAAACAGACACAGATGTAGAAATAACAGTGCATGCAGCCTCATGTCTGAGAGGTCAGTTGTTTGAAACATAATGAGGTTGAAAGATTGAAAGACTGAATAGTAACATCAATATCTTATGACCAGGCAAACTAGAGTTTGGCTCAAACTGTCCTCACCAGTCTTTTCTCATCTGAGGCAATTTTCAATACTCTGCAAACATGTAATTAACTATGCTATAAAAGCCAAGGATTCTACAGATCCCTCCTTTTTTTTTTTTTTTTTTCCAGACAGAGTCTTGTTCTGTTGCCCAGGCTGGCGTGTAGTGACGCGATCTTGGCTCACTGCAACCTCCACCTCCCAGGTTCAAGCTATTCTCCTGCCTCAGCCTCCCGAGTAGCTGGGATTACAGGTGTGCACCACCACGCCTGGCTAATTTTTGTATTTTTGGTAGAGAGGGGGTTTCACCACGTTGGTCTGGCTGGTGTTGAACTCCTGACCCCAAGTAATCCGCCTGCCGTGGCTTCCCAAAGTGCTGGGAATACAGGCGTGAGCCACCGCACCTGGTCAGATCCCATTTTCAAGTGCTGAAATATTAGGGCCAAAATTCCCTGGCTAAGGTAAGGCGGGTCTTTTTCAGACATGGCAGTGCGTTACTTGTGTGACAGTTTTTATTTTTATCTTTATTATTTTTAAAAACCTAGCTCCTGCAGGAAATGTAACACTTTTTAAACAGCACTGGCAAAACGTCCTCAGAGAGCCCTTTCTTCATTATGATCACAAAAAGGTTTTATTGTCCTAAATGCTATACAAAGTATAACGAATAGACACTTCTGTCAAGCGAAAGCACAAAGGAAAATAAACATACAAAAGGGCACAGGCGTAACTAAATTCAGATGCATTTCTATTATGTGCAAATAAAGGTGGGTGGAAGAGAGAGCAGAGAGATGAATAGGGGACTCCTAGGAGTAACAGTTTTGATCGGGAAAGGTGAGAATGGCCACCTTCCTGACTCTAGAGAACTGATTACAGATGAGAAGGCAGAGCACTTACTTGTGGCCTTAGCCATTCCAATGGAATTAGAATTTATTTGTATTAAGTCCATCCTATGTGTGCCACTGGGCTATTTGTTGTAGATACAAAATGTTGAGATAAAATGTGTCCCTCTCCTCTATCTCTAGTGGAGAGCTGACACACAGATAATACATTCCACTGTGCTTGGATTTGTTAGGGCCTTCTATGTTGCTTCCTGCTCCTAGGGTGTGGTGGGTAGGGTCCAACTTTCCCTGCAGCTCCCCCTCTTCTGAAATGGGCTCTGTGAAGACAGGGACCAACCTGGCCGCAGTCTGTGATATAAAGTGCTCATGAGCCAACATTAAGCTCCCCACCCCTCATATGGGCTACTCACTAACACTGCCCAGAACCCCTTCAGGTGGCTGTGAGGTCAGATGGGGAGGAGAGAGTCTATCTGGTAACACTGATGATAAAATACAGTAGATCCATATGCTAACACAATATTATTCTCACATTATCTCAGGTGAGCCTCATTTGAGAGGAACACTGTCTTAGCTCAGAAAAGTAATTGCAAAATTTTCTTGGTTAATTATTAATCTTCTCTAAGTGACAAAAGGAAATCCAGAGCAAAGTCAGGGCTGGAAGGGACTCTGAGAGGTCATTTATCTCCTGGCTTTAGAGAGTACATTGAAAATACTGCAAACAAATATAATACCATGTTTAGATGACTTCAGGAAAAAGGGTTACATTTTTTGGCATCCAGATTCCCCATTTTATAATACCCTCCATCTTTGCATCTCATCCAGCAGAATCACTTGGGAGACTTTTTTAACACAGGCTGCCGGCCCCACCCCGTGGTTTCTGATTCAGCAGGGCCTGGGTGGGGCCTGAGATTCTGCATTTCTCACATGTTTCCAGGCTGTGCTGATGCTGAAGGAACAGGGTCCCCACTGTCAGCACCTCTGTTCCAGCCTAACCTTTGCTGGACCTGACCCTTTCATTCTCGATGGAAATAGATACCAGTGGGTCACCATTCTTTGGCACTGAGACACACATATACTTGAAGAACAATCTAAGAGTCTCCCGGTCATTCATTTCCTCTTTCAGGCTACATAACACTAAATAACAGAAGTTCCCTACCCTCTTATCATAGGTATCATTTTCCAACCCTCAATTGGTTTTTGGTTTTGTGTTGTTTTGTTTTGTTTTTTGGGGGGTTCTTTGTGGAGCCCTCTCCCAGTCTCTTTTCATTGTGGAGCCATGAACTAGACCCAGAACCTTAGAGATTGGCTGAGGTTGGGCACCGGGAGGGGAGGGACTCACAGACTCACAGACTCACAGAACCACGCAGGCCGCTCACGTTATTACTCTCCAGTACCCAAGTCTGCCTATCAGCCCTTCTTCTGATTCATGTGCTTCTAACTCCTTTACGAGCTGCAGTAATGCTCAGTAGACCTTCATAATGCCTTTCTTCTGAGAAGCTGAAGGCATTTCCCTAGCTAATGTTACAGTTGACTCAATATCCTAAACCAGTGCAGGGTTAAGTAACTTGTTGAAGTGCAAACCAGTTCAGGAAGGGAGAATCCGGAACTCCAGATTTCTACCTAAATATCATTTTATGGAGAAAGATGCTTTGATATTTATTGGACTTTATAACAAGTCTATCCCCTCCACATAATAATAATAGTTTCAGGTGCAAGTGAAACTGTGAAGCTTCTCCTCTTTGCAGGAGGATTGCAACAGAGGACTGAGAGTGGGGGGCAAGGCTTCTGCAGTCAGTCTTGTCACTTGTCCCCATCACTTCCCAGCTATGGAAGAGAAAGGGAAGGCACAGCCCAGGTGGCAAAAGCCCAGAGGAGCTGAATGCTGAAGTACCCTCAACCCACCCCACTCATTTTGTTTCCCTTTTCTTCATTTTCACATTTTTTTCTGCCAGTGTAGTTACTGAATGTCAGCGGCCCAGTTTCTGTGTCCTGCCTTGTTGTAGCATGTGGGTTGGAACTATGCTTTCCTTGTGCACTGCGTGTGCTGTGGGGTGCTTAACACATGCTAAATTATGACAGCAGTCCTCTGTATGCCCGAGAAGTCAGTCTTCCTCCCGAGGGCCATATCCCATTATGTTACACTTGTGTTTAAGACGGTCGGAAGCTGAAGGCATCCCTCCTGCTCCTTCCACTTTAGATGAACAGCTGGAACTCACATAACATAGCCTCTTCCGACAAGATTTCTTTTAGAGAAAGAACATTCTAGGGATGTGATCACTGAGCATCCCAGCTCCAAGCCAAAAGGCAACCTGTTACATAGCGCAGTTCCCATTTAGCCATGCAGGCAAGGGACCCATTAAAACCTTGTGTGAGTCAAGGGGTCCCAGAGAAAAAGTTCCTCTCTGCGTTCCTGAGAAACCCCTCAAAGCTTCCGAGCAGAAGGCTATCCCTCTAGGCAGAAAGTAACAGTGAAATAAATCTCCTGCAACCGGCAGCGGTTCTGTCAGAGCCTCTGGGTCTGTAACTATTTTAAGACGTGGAGGAGTAGGATAAGAGCACGGGCAGCTGGAGAGAGTGGCTCCAACAGGGCTGCAGGGGAGACGTGTGGTCACCTGCCGCGTGGGGACAGCAGGGCAAGGGCAGGCGGGCTCGGCTCCTGGACTCCTCCTGAAGCCACAAGGCTGACCTGTTTCTCAGCACCTGGGCCCGCCGTGTGTGACTCTGCATAGAGCTCATCATGATTTGTCGCCCAAGGTCATAACCAGTCACGGTCAGCATCATTTCACCAGGCACACGGGGTAGAAGCAGCAAAGAGAATCGCAGCACCGGCAAACACTTACATAATGAAAACTATCTCCCTCTCACTCACCGCTGCCACTCTCAGCACGTAAATCATTAAAACAAACACTCCGCAAGTGTTTATGTGCATTTTAGCAACTCGTCATAAAGCACACGCTTCCTAGTAGTAGAAAAACCTACAGAAATGTCTGTGAAATTAAACAATGGATAAATTCGAATCAGCTTTTCTCTTTTTGCAGGACTAAAAATACAATAAGTCAAGTGAATACTGGCTTGAAAACTAATACCCAACTACAGTGTACCTTTAAAAATGCTCCACTGAGATTCTGATGGTGCCTTATTAACAATTAAAACTAAGAAGTAACAGCAATAAGTCAGAATTTTTTGGATAAACGTATTCTTTATAAAGGATTACTGGAACGAAACCCTTTTTACTGCTGAAGATGACATTAGAGGCTTCTGTTATCATTATAATTCATCTGGACAGCAAATTTCTCTGCAGCTCAGTAAAAACTAAGTATGAAGTAAGTTTCTTTCTAAAAATAGCCCAAGAATTCAGTACTGCTTTTCTTTCTTTCGTTCTTTTCCTATTAAATGGAACACTGAAATATTTCCTTTCATTGTTGACACTTTATGTCATTTGCATTTAAAATCAGACAATACATAGTAACAAAGAAGTCTTTAACTACATCTTTTCAAAATAGGAAAACGGCATTCACAATACTAACCGAGGACCTGCCTCCTTCCGTGCTCTAGAGTTGACAGGCACAGATAGCTGGTAAGCACCTATCCTACTGCCTAGGAGAATTGTTTCATTAACATCTATATTCCTAAAGCTGATACATGTACTTGCTAATTGATGAAGAAATTCCTGCCTGGTTCCCTGCTGTAAGCAGACTGTTTGGCGTGAAGTCAGTCCACACTGCAAACACACTTCTAAATAAGCAAGGTGATTCAAATGTAGTTTAAAATACTCAATATCAAAATTTTTTGTGTTCTTCAGTACAAATTTAAGTTGGCAATAACGTGTTAGATGAACTGCAGTTAAGGTTACAGAATCCCATGGTCTTTGGTTACTTTTGATAACTAACTCAGTCTAAAAGAGGATGCTTTAAATTATTCTCTAAAACCTTCCTCCTAAATTAATTTTTAAAAGTGCTTCTCTTTAGGCGTATATGGCTTTATTTTGTAGCACAAAATTCCCCTTAAAAAGATAAAAAACTGTCCATCTGTACATTAAAGAAAATTACATTTGACACTCCATTATTTCTACAAAATAAACTTGTAGCAGAGTATGACAGGAATGAACTTTTAACATTTTTTTTCTCAAGAGTTAGGTTACCATAGTAGAAAATAAGCTCAATGACACAATACAATGTTTCTGTATTTACAGAAACCATATCCATTAGTCAAATATTTTAACATAAAATAATAATCTACAGATTGCTTTTGCAAAAATAAGAAAGAATCGAAAACTTTTTCTTGGGAAAATTGAATGAGGCAGATTTATTGCACTAGGAGATATTTAAAGAAAAACCTTTTGCCACCTTTCTTAGCTTTCTCTAACGTACCAACCTCAAAGCTTCCAGTTTTCCCAAGAGATAAACATTACTACGATGGTAACATTAGGAAGATTTAAGGAGAAAAGAACAAAGAGAAGTCTTAAAATTCCACCCAGTACTTACAAGTAGTTTCCAAGAAAACTGAGCCACAATTCTTCAGAAGACTGCTCTCCTGATCATAAACACAATCTGAAGTCTAAAATAGATATCCTATCACCTTAGGCCGAGAAGTCACATTTCAGCTTGCTAACTTCTACTTTTACAACTCATAGAACTAACCCCGGCTAAAATTAACCGCAGCCAAGCGGCAGGCAGGAACACGCTGATTTGCATCATGTGTGCCGGGATTTATTCACTAGGACAACATCGGTGTCCTCTTAATGGGAAATGCGGCCAAGGGGCGTGCCCTGGTGAACAATACATAGCATCATGATTATGCTAATTACTGAATTCAGTCCAATAATGCTAACTTCTTTTAAGTTGTTTTTGCAAGTACTGACAAAGAGAAGGAGTAAGCTTTTTCCTAACAGGCATTCACTTGATTTCTAAGCACATTCAAATCAGACCAAACTTTGGCAACAAGGTGGCAGTGCTGTGTGCTCTTTACAAGCAAAAGCAAAGCAAAAGGACATTCTATTCGATTAAACAGCGTGATTAGATGCAGCACTACATGAAATTAAATAGACACAGAACATACATATCGGAAAGTCTATCCACCAGAACCCTGAAATAACAGCTTTTTCTTTCTCTATAATGAACTGATTGCAGGGACTTGCTTTCTGGCTCTGCCTCCTTCTGCACCTCCCAAGGAGTAGCTATGAAGACACAGATTCAGTAATAAATCACAACTGAGAATAAACATCTCAAATATTTGCAAAGGCATTGTCCTTGGCAAGAAGCATTTTAAGGTGGATTTACTGCTTGGCTAGAAAAATTGTCCTCTGTAGGTGACTGACCATCTACAGAGCATGTTGGAACTCAAGCTAACAGGTAAAGACACCAAGCATACAGCTGATACTTAAAAGAAAATCAGAACATGAAAAACTTTCTCTCAAAAATATAAGTACAACTTATAACGAAGACATTAACTGCTTAGTATCTACTCAAGATGGTTTAGAATAGTTTGCTTTAGACTAAGTTCTGATGACACATTTTGCTCTTATTGGACACTCTATGAAAGATATCAAAGCACTTTACAAACGTCAATCAAATCTCCAAGCATCTTTGGGAGATGTCGTTTTCCTCTTTTTTTCCACAGATGGGTAAAAGACAGGGTGATCCAATGTCAATGACTTCAACCAACCCTGGATCACCCCATCACCTCCTGAGCCCTTTATAACATCTTCCATATTAACCACTTATCTATAATCCTATAGACCTTTTCAGAGCTGTTTGTTTTCCTCATTTTAAAATGTCATGTTAGTTTGGACTTCAGGAGGTTCACTCTACTTGACACCCAGACGCCAGGCCTGAACTCCAGGGGCTTAAAAAGCATTCCTAGACTCTCTCTTGCAGGCAGGCATCCTACAACATGGATCCCTAAAACATGGCGATGCCCTCAGGAGGCACTGTCTATCTGCAGCCTGCTGCCCAAAGTGCAAAAGGTTGATCTTCATTGGTGTGAGTTGGACATCACCAGCACAATCTCCCTCCTGTTGTTTACAAACACTGCCGGCTGCTGGCCTGAGACTGCATCCCCTCGGCCTAACCTGAGGCTCTATGCCAGCACCCGTCCCACCTCTGCAAGAGGGTGGCTGGTATGCATTCCCCTTCACTCCAACCCAGAGTCATGGGAGGCAGCCATTTCCCACTCTGTGCTGAAAGGAGAGAAGTCAGCACTCATCAAAGATGGCTAGCTGCTAATGAACAGAACTGTTCTCAATAATCTACCGCAAACTCACTCCAGAAGTCTTAATGCCAAAAAGGACCTTGTAAGGCTATTTTTGACACAATATTCTTATCCTATTATGTCATAGTTCAGGAGAAAAGTCTCTAAGCCAAAATATTATTTCTGCCCTAAACCACAAAGTAAGAAAAAGCAACGACACCAAGTGCTTTTCTGCATCAGAGTTTGTATTGGAGAGGAGCAATCTGATGTATGATGGATCCTACATCCATTCATCGGAAGGCAGGGGACCCTGAGCAATGCTCCGGTTCCTCACACATCAGATATGCCTAGTATGACTCTGCTGTTTCAACTGCAGCCACACTTGTTCCACAGTGGAAGAACCAAAGCATTCCAAATAAAACAGTGCCTCCTCCAATTTACATTAGTCATTCTGCTGCTTCCTTTTCATTAGTGAAACGACTTGAGTCAACAGTGCTTTTGTTCTAGGTATACTTATGACAGTAGAGAAAAATCTGTATCAGAGTACCTTTAAAAGCAGAGTAAATTCTTCCCGTTTGTTCTCATTAATTTTTGGTGGTAGAGGAGGGACAGGGAAGGCGGTGACCTATGGGATCTTTAGTTCAACGAATCCATGAAATTAAAGAAAATTACTGTGTTTATGAATCTACACTAATGAATTAACCCGGATACCAACCTTCTATGAGCAACTACATGTATAATTTAAAATTTTCTAGTAGCTGCTTTCAGAAAAGTAACAATAAAGAGGTAAAATTAATTTAATAATATATTTTATTTAACTCAATATAGATTTCAATGTGTAATAATCATAAAAACTATTAATGAGATATCTTCATTCTTTTGTTTGTACTGCCCCAAGCCTGTGCAATCCAGTGCATATTTTACAATTAGTACATTCCAATCTGGACAATCCACATTTCCAATGCTCAGTACCCACATGTGCCTGGTGACTATAATAGTGGAAAGCCTGAGTGTACAAATATCTTCCTGACAACAGCTTTTCTACAACATATACTAATATTTACGTGTTTGTGGGCAAGTGCACACTTACATACACTCGATAAACATCAACTAAGATACTAGGCATATAAGATGAAAAAAACCTAGTTTTTGTCCTCAAGGAGCTCAAAGTTTAGACACTTGGCATTCTTTGTTTTTTAGAGCTAGGGTCTCATTCTGTCACCCAGGCTGGAGTGCAGTGGCACAGTCACGGCTTACTGGAGCCTCAACCTCCTGAGCTCAAGCAATCCACCCACCTCAGCCTCCTGAGTAGCTGGGACTACAGGCATGTGCCAGCACACCTGGCTAATTTTTAAATTTTTTTGTAGAGACGAGGTCTCACCATGTTGCCCAGGCCAGCCTCGAACTCCTGGCCTCAAGTGATTCTTCTACCCCAGCCTCCCAAAGTGCTGGGATCACAGGCATGAACTACTGCCCCTGGCTTCTTGGCATTCTTTACCTTTGAAATAATAGCAAAATATTCTGTGTTCTCTGTGTGTCTTCTTCTGGAGAGAGAAATTTCTTCATCACTTCATTAAAAGAGTCTGTGTCTCAAAAAGGTTAAGAGCCAGGAGACTAGACTAGCAGCAGATGCTGGGAGAAATGGAGAGCTATGGAAAACGAAGGAACTGACATAGATAGAAGGGGAAAGATCTGAGGAGAAAGAAAGGACTAAAAGGAAGATAAATAAACAAAGAAGACAGAAGAATTTCACTGCTAGACATGAAATTTTAGTTATAAAATCATACAATAAAAATTGGCGGCAAGGCATGGTGGTTCATGCCTGTAATCCCAGCACTCTGGGAGGCCGAGGTGGGTGGATCACGAGGTCAGGAGTTTGCGACCAGCCTGACCAACATGGTGAAACCCCGTCTCTACTAAAAATACAAAAAAAATTAGCCAGGCATGGTGTTGCACGCCTGTAGTTCCAGCTACTCAGGAGACTGAGGCAGGAGAATCCTCTTGAACCCGGGAGGCAGAGGCTGCAGTGAGCCAAGATCGCGCCACTGCCAAGATCACACCAGCCTAGGCAACAAAGTGAGACTCCGTCTCAAAAAAAAAAAAAAAAAATTGGCATGTTCCAGTTACTATGACAGGTGCTGGGGACAGATACAGAGATGAAAGACAAGGTCTCTATGTCCAAGGAGTTCACCTTTTAGCGACAGGAACAGACTCACCCAGGCAGATACAATACTTGGGTCAAGTATAAGACGCAGTTTATGTGTGATGTGCTATGGCTGCAGCAGGGAGAGGAGGGAGGGTGCCACACAAGAGGGACACAGTACCCTTTCTTTTCTTCTTTTTTTAATTGAGAAGATGTCTCACTCTGTTGTCCAGGCAGGAGTGCAGTGGCACAATCTTGGCTCACTGCAACCTCCACCTCCCAGGCTCAAGCGATCCTCCCACCTTAGCCTCCCAAGTAGCCGGAACTACAGGTGTACACCACCACACCTGGCTAATTTTTATATTTTTTGTAGAGACGGAGGAGTTTTGCTATGTTGCCCCGGCTGGTCTCAAGCCTATGATAGGACAGTAAATAAATAGGCTGGGCTCGAGTGATCCACCTAACTTGGCCTCCCAAAGTGCTGGGATCACAGGCGTTAGCCACCATACCTGGCCCCTCATTTCTTAAATGAAGGTTATTTTCTGATTAAATTTTAAATTTATGTTCTGGAATGACTCAAGATTCTGCATTTTACTTTGGAACCTTAGAAAAGCATGGATAGGTCATGGAGAAATCAGGTATTCTAAAATATTTTAAAATGACATTTGGAAATAGCAGTGAAGTTTCTATTCTGAGCTATTTATCAACAAATTGAACCTGGTTATTTGATCTAACTATTTAAGGTTGAGGCAGGAGGATCACTTGAGGTCAAGAGTTCGAGACCAGCCTGGCTAATGTAGCGAAACCCCATCTCTACAAAAAACTTAGCCGGGCATGGTGGCACGCACCTGTAGTCCCAGCTACTTGGGAGGCTGAGGCATGAGAATCAATTGAACCTGGGAGGCAGGGGTTGCAGTGAGCCGAGATCACGCCACCACTCCAGCCTGGATGACAGAGTGAGACTCTATCTCAAAGGGAAAAAAAGCCACCAAAAAATGAACATTGAAGAAAAAACTCAACTTGTTAGGAATTCTCTGTATTTATTTATTTTGAGAAAAAGTCTCGCTCTGCCACAGTAGTGCAATCTTGGCTCACTGCAACCTCCGCCTCCTGTGTTCAAGGATTCTCCTGCCTCAGCCTCCTGAGTAGCTGAGATTATAGGTGTGTGCCACCATGACCGGCTGATTTTTGTATTTTTAGTAGAGACAGGGTTTCGCCATGTTGGCCAGGCTGGTCTCAAACTCCTGACTTCAAGCAATCCACCCACCTCGGCCTCCCAAAGTGCTGGGATAACAGGCGTGAACCAAATGTGCCTGGCCTACGTTAGGAATTCTTTGGATTGTAGCTGTGGACTCACAAAGACCTGGGTTCAAAATGTACCCCACCACCTACTAGCTGTTTGACCTTGAGTAACTGAGCTCACCTCCGTGACTCGGCTTCCTTGCCTGTAAAATGGGGATAATTATGCTGACATCAAGGGTCGGTGTTGGAAGGAAGTGAGATGTATATAGCACAGGCACACAAAGAGTCTCAATAAACGGCCGGAGCCATTATGCTCACAGCAGGTCTAGCAGCAGTGTGGTACTTGCTGAAGGGCAATTTGGGATATTGACTGAGTGTGGATTAAAGGCTCCCTGTTTTTATAGCATGAAGCTTCTTCAAAAAATAAAATGTTGAAAGGAACTTCAAATGGTTGTTAAGTATTTCAGGAAAACCAAGGTCTGTTAACTCCTTTGGAAAACTCTGTAGCTGCGCCAGCCTGTTTCATTTTCTCCATGATATGGCCTCATGTCCCCAACCAGAGGTTAGCACAGGATTCAGGGACACTGACTGAAGAACACAGGCGAATCACGTGTCTGGGCAGACAGCTGCTGTAAAGTCCCCCTATTCCTTCCTTACCCCAGGGAGTCCCTTCCCGCACTGACTCTGGGCTTGGCCAGTAGAACAAGAGCAAACATAACGCTGGGCCCTGGAAAGTGCTGGCGCGTGGCGGCTCACCCTCTCTTGCGACTCCAAAATGCCCTGCCCTGGCTTCCCTACTGCATATGAGAAGGCCACATGGAGTGGGGACACGCCATCACTGCTAAGTCCTTGCTGCCGATCAGCCCACTGAGTGCTGATGGGTGGGTCAGGCCATCTTAAACCACACAGCCAACCAGCTGCCAGCTAACTGCAAAGTCCAGCCAGGCTCGCTCAAGCCAGAATCACTCCGGTGCCGTACAGAACTGTGAGGTACAGAAATAAATGTTTGGTTTTTTGAGCCACTAGTAGCAGGTGGTTTGTTATGCAGCAAAAGCTGACTCATACATACTCTCCAAAAAGGCTGCATGCTCAGGAGGGCTACACCAGTGTGATCCACAGCGATGCAGTCTTCACACTTCAGAAATGGACTCTATTCACATACATATGAACAGAGAGTTCTAACTCTACACAGAAGAAATTGTTATCTTCTTCAGCTAAAAAAAAAAAAGACGTAAACTCTTCAAGACAGTGATTTTAAAAACCCTGATAGCTAATTCAGCATAATTTTATGACAGTTTTTATCAGGATTGTGAAAGTAAAGGCAGCATTATGACTGCTGTTGTTTGAATACTCATTTTAACATAGTTGATTTTAAAAATTATATTAGAATTCTCTTGGGGTTTTCATACTGCTCTACATTCAGAACAGCCATCGATTTAACAAACATTTGTTAAAGCACCATCAGGAAACTCCCAAGCATTTGCAAGATTTGTATAAGTGGCAGGATGCCCATGACCACAACAGAAAGTGGTGTCAACGACAGTTCTGCCTTTAAGAGGCTCATAATATGATAAGAGTCATGACACTGGCCATAAACTTATCATATAAGGGAGTAATTAGTAAGCATCCCAAAAGTTAAAAGTTCATTCCAATAGGAACATAAGTAACGAAGAGGCTTCCAGTTGTGTTAATCAAGAAAGGTTGGCCGGGCGCAGTGGCTAACGCCTGTCATCCCAGCACTTTGGGAGGCCGAGGCGGGTGGATCACCTGAGGTCAGGAGTTCGAGACCAGCCTGGCCAACATGGTGAAACCCCGCCTCTATTAAAAATACAAAAAAAAGTAGCCAGGCATGGTGGCACACACCTGTAGTCCCAAGCTATTCAGGAGACCGAGGCAGGAGAATCCGCTTGAACCCAGGAGGCAGAGGCTGCAGTGAGCCAAGATCGTGCCACTGCACTCCACCCTGGGCAACAGAGCAAGACTCTGTCTCAAAAAAAAAAAAAGAAAAAAAAGAAAGGTATCTTCAGCCAGGTGCAGTGGCTCACACCTGTAATGTAATCCCAACACTTTGGGAGGCTGAGGTGGGAGGATCGCCTGAGGCCAGGAGTCCCAGACCAGCCTCAGCACCATATCGAGAGCCCATCTCCATTTTCAAAAAAGGGATCTTGGAGGGAGTGGTATTTGTTTTTGTTTGTTTTGAGATGGAGTCTTGCTCTGTAACTCCAGGTTGGAGTGCAGTGGCATGACCTCAGCTCACTGCAGCCTCCACCTCCCAGGTTCAAGTGATACTCCTGCCTCAGCCTCCCAAGTAGCTGGGATTACAGGCATCTGCTACCACGCCTGGCTAATTTTTGTATTTTAGTAGAGATGGGGTTTCACCAAGTTATCCAGGCTGGTCTTGAACTCCTGACCTCAGGGGATCCATCTGCCTCGGCCTCCCAAAGTGCTGGGATTACAGCCCACCACACCCAACCTTGGAGTGGCATTTGAAGGGAACCTTCTCCTAAGCTCTCAACAGTGGCAGGAGTAGAAAGAACACTATACAGAAGCAACACACAAGCAAAGATGGAGAAAAAGGAAAGCCATGTTTGTCTAGGGGACAGCTTGTACTGAGATTCAAGCTCCATCAAGTAATAGCTGCTTTGATGACTAAATTACTTAATTTTTCCAAATCTAGGCTATAAAGTATCCAATGAAAGTGGCATCTGCAGCAAGGTTGCCTGGTTCAAATGCCAGCTTCATCACTTTGTAGTTGTCTTGGGAAATTACTTTCTCACTGTGCCTTCATCACTTTTAAAATGGGAATAATAATTATACATGCCTCATGGGGTTATTATGAAGACTAAATGAGTTTTCTATTTGTAAAGTATGTAGAATAGTGTCTGGTATAAACGTTTTGTTAAATAAACTTATATGTTTATGCACATACAGCAAACAGATAGATATATATAGAAAGGCATGCATAAGTGTATATATAGATACAGCTTTATCACCAAGAACAGTACCTGGTATGTAGAAAATGCTAAACATATTTAAATGTTTCCCTTCCTCCTCCTTTGTCTGGAGTCCATAGAGATCTAGAGCACCAAGTCAGACACATTTCATGCACCCCAACATCATCCTCCACTCAGTTAAAAGAACACAGGCTGTCCTTCCTCTACTTTCACACTGGAAGCTTTCTCCTTTCTCTTGGGGGCAATAATTCTGCACTTGCTGATACAAGATGCTAGGCTTAGCCAGGCACAATGTCATGCCTATATTCCCAGCACTTTGGGAGGCCAAGGGCGTAGGATTGCTTGAACCCAGGAATTTGAAAACAGTCTGGGCAACATAGTGAGATTTTTTGTCTCTAAAAATAAAAATTAAAAAAAATTAAAAAAAAATTAGCAGGTGCAGTGGTACCTGCCTGCAGTCCCAGGTACTTGGGAGGCTGAGGTGGTAGGATCTCTTGAGTCCAGGAGTTTGAGGCTGCAGTGAGCTATGATTGTGCCAATGCATTCCAGCCTGGGCAACAGAGCGAGAACTTGTCTCAACAAAACAAAATAAAACAAAACAAAAAGATGCTAGGCTTGAAACCACTAGAGACAGATACAACACGGCCACTAGCTTCAAAACAAAAGAGCACTAATACCTTATGTGATAAATGCACCTCAAATGGAAAAACAAGCACAGGCTTATTAACTGCAACCTTCACTTCTATAATTTATTACTATGCAAGCTAATCTAAAACAAGAAACCCTGAATGCAGTAAGATTTTGGAGAAAAAGTCAAACATTAGATTTACAGCCACAGTAATTTGAAGGTTAGGTTAACAAAAACCTTACTAATCCCAGACTAATTTGGCTTGAACTAGATATACATCTAAACTGAAAATACTTCTAAATGCAGTTTTATTACTTGAATCAACACAATGTTAAACTGAGTTTCCTCTGTTTTTAAAAGGAAAGTACTAAGGATAGTTACTGGATTATACTAAAAACAAAACCAAAAAAAAAAAAAACAAAACCCACCAAAAGTGCTTGAAAATATTCTACTATGTTGAAATAAGTAACATTTTCCTGCAATTTTATAGTATTTACTTCTTTAGAAACCACTTTTTCATAGGTGTCACCAAGGTAAACTTTACCCATCACAAACAAAACCTTATTGCCAATTTTGTATTGGGTAGAATGTGAAATAATGAGTTGTGCTAAACTGCTAATCATAAACATCCACTTCTCAGTTTATTCCCTCCGATAACAGGAAAACTATTAAGTATCAGGCAACAAGCTACTGATTGCCTAAATCTTTTGATACATGGTATAAAATAAGAATTTTTGTGACTTAAACCTATACTGTTTCACAATCATTCAAGTCTGTATCAAGAGCACTTAGAGTCTTTAGGTAAGGATTACCCTACTTTTAACTTGAAATTTAAGACTTTCTGAGGAACAGAGGGCTGTAGGAGTCTTTTAATAGAGCCATATTCCTGGGTTCAGTCAAACTGAACCAACCGCTAGCTTTGAGACAGTAGGCAAATTATTTGACAGAGTTCTCCCTGCCCATCTGTAAAATGAGGATAAGGATTCATCCACCTTCTAGGACTGTTGCAAAAATGACTTAATGCACATAAAGCACTTACATCAGAGCTTGGCATGGATTTTTGAAAAAAAAAATATATTTTATACATGGATTTTTTTAAAAAAAGAAAATATACATATAATATATTTTATATGTAAGCTATAAAATATACGTATTTTATATGTAAGCCCTATTTCAGGTAGACAGGGAACTTGCAGGGTATGCCTGAAAGGACCCTCATAATGACAGCCAAGAGCCTCCAGCTTCACTGTGAATAATTTCAAGTCTATTCTCAAGGCTCCTGCTCAAGTCTCTGAGCATCTGTGAGAGGCGCTTGAAGGGCAGATGCCCACGTGTGTGGTGGAAGACAACACTTGATACCAATTTTCCAAGAGACATGGAAATCAAGAATTTGTTTTCTAATTTGTAAGTTTTGCTGTAAATGGGTATGATCTGTTTTCAAACAGATAAACTAAGAAGTGGTCACTTTTGGCCAGGTGCAGTGGCTCACACCTGTAATCCCAGCACTTGGGAGGCCAAGGCAGGTGGATCACAAGGTCAGAAGTTCAAGACCAGCTTGGCCAACATAGTGAAATCCCATCTCTACTAAAAATACAAAAATTAGCTGGGCATGATAGTGGGCACCTGTAATCCCCGCTGCTCGGGAGGCTGAGGCAGGAGAATCGCTTGAACCTGGGAGGCAAAGGCTGCAGTGAGCCGAGATAGCGCCACTGCACTCCAGCCTAGGTGACAGAGCAAGACTCCATCTCAAAAAAAAAAAAAAAAAAAAGTGGTCACTTTTAGGGTAAGCAGTTCAAAGTCAAGCTCAAATTAAGAAACAAAATATTCATAAGAGGATCTAGTTGCACTTTGCTATAAGAACACAGCAGGTGGCTACTTCCACAGGTCTCCTGATAAACGTACGTGATTGTATCCTTAGGTACTAAGTCTTTCATTTAAAAAGTACTAAAAACATGAGTGTTCGTTTTCAAAGTAGCTGAGATAAGCAAAAAACAAAGAAAAAAAAAACCACCAAAAAACCATAAAACCAAACCCAGAAGGATCAACAACTCGGCTCTCAGAACTATAATAGCCCAATAATTATAATAATCCAAGAGACCATTCTGAGAAATGCCAGAGACCAGTTCCTTTATCATACAGGGGGATGGTTCACAAAAGAGGAGTGGACAAACAGTACTGGGATAGTCATGGTTGATTGTAGACCGCAAAATAAAAGCCAATTATCCATTTTAGACATTAATGCTTTCATTGTAAGAGTTGGTTTCTTCTTTTTGACATTATATTCTTGCCTCTCCAATTGCCAGGACAGGATGCATTTCCCACTTCTTTGACTCAGATCTGTTTTTTAAAAATGCACTTTAAAAACAACTGAAAATTCTCCTTTTTTGTTTCCCAAACTAAGAACCTTTTATATAAACCATAAGGAACAGCTCTGGATAGATCCAGATTTCTTTACAGTTAAAAAAAAAAAAAAAAAACCTCAAAAAACTCTTTTTCTTTTCTTTTTTTTTGGAGATGGAGTCTCACTGCTATGCTCAGGCTGGAGTGCAGTGGCACGATCTCAACTTACTGTAACCTCCGCTTCCCGGGTTCAAGCGATTCTCCTGTCTCAGCCTCTCGACTAGGTGGGACTACAGGTGTGCACTACCACACCCAGCTAATATTTGCATTTTTAGTACAGATGGGGTTTCACCATATTGGCCAGGCTGGTCTCGAACTCCTGATCTCAAGTAATCTGCCCGCCTTGGCCTCCCAAAGTGCTGGGAATACAGGCCTGAGCCACCACACCCAGCCCAAAAATATTTTTCAATAAGATGGATAGAAATGTAAAAGCACAGCATATTTATAAGGTCCAACCAACATTGTGGCTTTGAAAAAGAAAACTCTTGCCCTTCTTATTTAAAATTATTAAAGTAATAAGCAGCTAGTTAGATAAAGAGCATTCAGGTTGCTCATACACAGCAGATCAGAACTATGCATGCCCAAATCACAACATCAGATTAGTAGTCACTGTTCTTTGTATCAGCTTTAAATACACCATCTCTTCTCATAAGAGTGTTGTGGTAGTCAGTGCTCAGGAAAATAATTAAGATAAGGAACGAATAACACAAAACACCCCTCAAACAATATCCAACAGAGTATCTCTGAGATCATTTACTAAAGTAATCTCTCTCAAAACCACTTTTATGCTTAAACTAATCCTAGGCACTGAAAAAACAGGAAGAATAAATTACATTTAACTTGCCATTCTTTAGAATGCTGGACAATTCTGAGATGCATGGAGGAAAAAAAGTATTAGAAATAGCCAAGAGAAGGATTAGACAGCAGCTAAAACACAAAGGCCAGGGGTGAGATCAAAATTAGAAACATATAATGTCTGGAGAACTGTCCATATAAGGGCATCTTCATATCAGTAACTCAGTTGGAATAATCCACCGGGCAGAATTAACAGCTGCCACTATCACAGTGGCTGCCTCTCCACCTCTCATTCAGAAACCGCTGAGGTCTTGGGAGACACATATGACATGACTTTATGCTGTTATATTCAGACAGTCAATGTTTGGGGGTATTTTAAAAGCTGGTCTGAACTTTCCTCATCCTAGATGATAAACTTCATATATTTAGATCTTTCCTTTTCACACAAGTATGAAAAAGCAATAGAAGAGGATAAAACTTTGCTGAGCACTTTTAACCACTCCTATACCACATTGACTTGCATTCCCTAACCCCATAGATTTCCTGACTCCCCTGAGTAGGCGGCTGGTTGTACATTCTCATGTGTTCATTTATCCATCAGGCTCTCAGGGAGCTTCCCAACCTGGTGACAAGTGCTTGAGAAAAGAAATGAATAGGATCTTATCTTCCAGGAGTTCAGTGTACCCTGGAAGACAGGTACATAAATAATAACGCAGGTAAATCCTGTAACAGAAGTAAGGGATGCAATTCTCTCTGGGGCTTGGGGAGATTGTGCGATGGAAATACCCAGGCAGAAAAACAGTGAAAGGCATTCTAGGAAGAGCAATCAGTACAGGCAAAGGCTCAGGGGTAGAAAACAATGTAGCAGGTTCTGGGAATAGCAAGAAGTATGTGTTTTGAATACAAGTGATGGGATATGAATGGGAGAAGAGGTAGAAGATTAGCTTGCAAAAATAGATTGGTGCTAGATTGCTGGGGCCTATAAGCACCATGCTAAGGAGTGGGTCCATTATCCTGTAGCTCTGAGGCTCTCAACTCTGGATACAAATTAAAATATCCTGAGAAGCTTTAGAACAAAATGCTGATGGCCTGTTATTTGTTAGCAATAATAATTGGGTCCAGGCATCAGCAGTTTTTAAAAACTCCCATGTAGCAATTCTAACCTGTGGGCAAGAACCACTCCGGTGGGCAACAGGGAGTCAACACCACTGCATCAGCTTAGGATAGCAATAGAAAAACATTAAAACAATAGTTAATTGGGTAACAGTGTGAAGAGCAGATTAGAAACAGAGATTAGGGGAGAAATGTCCGTTAGTTTATACGCTACTGGAAACAGGCAAGAGATAAAAGTAATTATTAGCCTTTTTTGGGTTACTGACTTGCATGAATGCCAACGATAAAAGTTAAAAAGCCCTTCCCCGGCTGGGCGCTGTGGCTCATGCCTGTAATCCCAGCACTTGGGGAGGCCAAGGCAGGTGGATCATTTGAGGTCAGGAGTTAGAGACCAGCCTGGCTAACATGGTGAAACCCCATCTCTACTAAAAATACAAAAATTACCTGGGCATGGTGGTACGCGCCTGTAGTCCCAGCTACTTAGGAGGCTGAGGCAGAAGCATTGCTTGAACTCAGGAGGTAGAGGTTGCAGTGAGCTGAGATCACACCACTGCACTCCAGCCTGGGCAATGGAGTAATACTCCGTTAAAAAAAAAAAGAAAGGCCCTTTTTCTAAGAAACATGCACATATGTCAAAAAACATACATGTAATTTCTGGGGCTGATAAAGCTCTGTGAGTGATGGATTCAGCTTAGGGAAGCCTGGTGTAAAGGCAGTGATGGAAAAAGAGAGACTGGAGGTAGAATCATAGCATTGATGACTTCAGTGGGGAAAAGAAGAGGAATTCAGGATGACACTATCACTTCTAGTGTGAGAATTATAAATAATAAACATGTACTGTGCACCTAAGTGTCAAGAACTGTACAAAGCACTTAACGTGTATTGATCTCACTGATTTTTCCCAATTCTTTAAGACAGACTGATATCACATCTGTTTCATAGCTGAAGAATCTGAGATTTACAGACGTTAAATTGGCTTGTCCAAGGTCACATGGAGATAAGTAGTGGGGCAGAATTGAATCCCAGTTTTGACTCCGGAGCTTGTGGTATTAACCTCTCCCCATGCTACCTCTGACGAATGGTACCTGTGTATTAAACAGGGGTGACAGGAGAGTATGGCAGGAGTAGGTTTAGGATGAGCAAGGTGGAGTAGGGATATAAAAAATCAGTTTTAGACATGCTGTGTTCAAGATAATACAAGATATACAGATGACAGTATCTGTTAAATCAGAAAAAATCGGAAAGAGATCAAGAGGTGAGAGAAGAAAGTATGGTAACAGAATATAGTATTTCTGAGTTCTCTCCGGCGCCAGCGCTGTGCTGAATGCTTACTCACAATGGCAAAAGTCTATCACTATCTTTCTTCTGCAAGTGAGAGAACAGACCTGGGAAACCAGGGTCACATAGCCACTAAGTGCTAAAGCCAGATTTGAATCCACGAGGCTACCTTCCTAACCTCTAACCCACCCCCTGGCACTCTAAAAAGTAGAAATCCTGGGGTCATAAGTGGCTGTAGCCTCCCAACTATTCTAAGACTGCTAGTGTGTCTTGGAACAGGGGTCTAAAATACAGGGTTTTTTAAAAAAAGTTTTACATAAAAATGTTTGACAATATTTATGTATTTCCACAACCTCAAGGATTTTTATATTGTTTCAATTACCAAAGGGTCATAAGGGATAGCTTAGTCTCAACCAGCTTCAACAAATATTGGCGGTGTACTTCCACAGGTCGGTATGCAAGCTTGGGTGCAAACCCATGGGCATGACACAGCATGACACCAGTTTTATATAAAACACAGAGCTGCTACGCAAGTCAGAAGCCAGGACAACTGGTCTAGTGGAGACTGTGCTTCCTGAAGCCATAGCAAGGGCAGGAAGTGATGAAATTTCCTTTTTTAGTCATTTTTGTAATTTGGAAAATTGTGATTCTTCTCCTCTCTAAAGTAACCAAAATGAAATCTTAAACACTATCCTACAAGTCCAGACTAGTTACTTCAGGTAGAACAGCGGAGTAACTTATGCACTGCAGTTTCAGATAAAAATCGGTTATATTTCAATTCTCAGCACCTCTGAAAAACCTGTACTGACAATCACGTAGCCTTTGAGTCAAAAATACTCCTTCCATAAAAGTACTTTTAAAGGGAACACAATATTATCCTAGAATCTTTTCCTGTTTTAGAATTAAAGTACCTAAGAGAAGAAATGTAAAACTCCAGTTAAGAACTTCTGAAGTCCTGTTGTAAAACCCTTCACTTAGAGCAGGAATCTGGTCTGGAGCTCGGACTAGTCCATGGCTGGGCTTGAAGGGTTCCCCGACCTGGGAGGTCATTGCTGTCCAGGGCAGCACATCCCATTGCTGGAGAGCTCTTACCACCGCAAGAATCTGTCTTAGACCAAGTCAAAATCCTTTGCCTTATAATCTTCACTCATTCATTCAGTTACTGAGCACAGAAGAGCTACATACCACCCTCTGGTCTTCCTATTCCCTAGTCTATAAGGGCTGCTACAACTCTCCTTTTATACCATCCTTCATATCCAACCACCAAACTCCTTTAGCAGCAGTTCCTGATATGACTTCCTTTCTCCATCCACCACTAGTCCTGCCTCCCTCATTTGCCAATGTCTCATCTAAACTGTGGTTCAGAGACTAAAACACAATTCATCAAGGGTGCTCTAACTAGCCCACAAAACAGGACAACAGACTCGATGTAATCTAGGCACGCATCAGTGCAACCTGAGCTTGCTGTTTTTAGCAGCCACATCACAGAGATGCCTCACATAAGTCTGTGCCCCAATAAACTCTGAGCTATTTTTCATCTCGTGCACTTGAGACAGTCCACCACCCCCAAGCATTTCTCAACTCCTGGAGATGATTTATCCTTAGTATCTCATGTTGCTGATTTTAGAACATTATTACAACCTATTCAGATTATTCTGAAACTAGAATCTGCTATCTATAGTATTAGGCATCTCTCCTAATTTTATGTGACCTGGAAATTAGATAAACTTATTTTGATCCAGGTCTTTACAGAAAGAGGATACTGTGATTCAAAATGTGCCACTGAGGCTGGGCGAGGTGGCTCACGCCTGTAATCCCAGCACTTTGGGAGGGCGAGGTGGGAGGATCACCTGAACCTGGGAAGTTGAGGCTGCAGTGGGCCGTGTTCATGCCACTGCACTCCAGCCTGGGCAACTGCAGTGAGAGCCTGTCTCAAAAAATAATAATAATAAAATAAATAAATAAATAATAAAATAAAAATGTGCTATTGATGGGAACTTAAGAGTACCTTACAGGTTTTTTAGGCTTAGTAATATTCTCTAATTGACAATATAAATATATTATCAATTTTAACCATATCTGCAGCAAAAGCCCCTTTGAAAATCTAATGAAAGCCATAAAATGTCCAAGTGCACACCATTTTGCAATCAATACCATGTGGTTGACGGACCTCCACGAAGACCACCATGGGCCTTCTGTTAAGGAGCCCCAACCTAGGGATTGTAGGGCCTCTGGAGAACATCTTGGTTGCCAGGATTCATCGGTATCCAAATATTCCTAACATAGTTGATTTTCCTATTAAAGCCCAACTTAATACCCAGAAAGAGTCAATTAACTGGAAATCAACTGACACTAATTCATTTATTCTAATAGAGAAGACATCCAGAAACTAAGAAATCTGACCAAAACAAAATCATGGATTGTAAGAATACTTTAGGAAAAAAAGCACAAGTCCCTAAGGTTGTATGTACAAAAACATTGTTTGTAGTGGCAAATTTTTTTTTAAGATTTATTTATTTATTTATTTTTGAGACGGAGTCTCGTTCTGTCACCCGGCTGGAGTGCAGTAGTGCAATCTCGGCTCACTGCAACCTCCGCGTCCCGGGTTCAAGGGATTCTCCTGCCTCAGCCTCCACAGTAGCTGGGACTATAGGTGCGTGCCACCACGCCCAGCTAATTTTTGGTATTTTTAGTAGAGATGGGGTTTCGCCGTGTTAGCCAGGATGGTCTCGATCTCTTGACCTCATGATCCACCCACCTCGGCCTCCCAAAGTGCTGGGATTACAGGCGTGAGCCACTGCAACCGGCCAACCTTTTTTTTTTTTTTTTTTAAAGAAAGGAAACATCCTAAATGTCCATTTAATGTCCATTCACAGGGAAATGGTTGACTATATTATTTTACATAAAGTCATACCAAATGGCTATTCATATTTTATTCATAATGGCTATCAAATTTTATTCACATTTTTTAAACAAGAGTTAAATCTGTTTCTATTGACCTGGAGGCATATCTATGATATACTGAGGAGGAAAATCCGGCTTCAGAATCATGTTCAGAGTTTGAGCCTATTTGAAAAACAAAAATCTCACAAACCCTACGTCATTATACACACTTTTGAGTACAGAAACAAATGGGGAGGAATTCCCATCAGGCTATGAACATGGGTGGGACATTAACTCTTATATTTTATTCATCTGTGTATACTTTCTCTTGTTACAAGTAAATATTGTTTTACAAAGTAAAAAATTAAGCTAGAAAAAGAGAAGAATGTGGCCCACAATAGGCTCTGTCAGTACTCAGATGGCTCAGTCCCACACTCCACACAAGTTTTCTAAATGCTCTATTTCCCAAAAAGTTTCCCACCCATAGTGTATCCTAGATGAAGCCCACTCTCCTTTTTGACTACTCAATGATTCTGAATTGCTCACTGTTTTGGGTATTTGATTCCACTTCATAAGCACTATTCTGCTGTACATATTAAAGCTGTGATCTGAAGTTTAAATGTGTCCACCATTCACAAATGTGATTTTCCCCACCCTCAGGAAAATACTAATCTCAGCAGAGCCATAAATAAAAGCTATGTGGAACGCACAGTAGTCCAATGTGCAAAGGACAGATGCAGGCAGTGTACTCAAACTGTAAGGCACTGAAATTTGAGCATAGATGCTGTTCCTGTTAGTTCAATGGTTCTCGATCTTGGCTCAACAGAAGTATCACCTTGGAAGCATTTTTTAAAAATACTGGCCGGGTGCAGTAGCTCACGCCTGTAATCCCAGCACTTTGGGAAGCCGAGGCAGGTGGATCACAAGGTCAAGGGATCTAGGCCATCCTGGCCAACATGGTGAAAGCCTGTCTCTACTAAAAATACAAAAATTAGCTGGCCATGGTAGCGTGCATCTGTAGTCCCAGCTACTCAAGAAGCTGAGGCAGGAGAATGGCTTGAACCCGGGAGGCGGAGGTTGCAGTAAGCCGAGATTGCACCACTGCACTCCAGACTGGCAACAGAGCGAGACTCCAACTTAAAAAACAAAACAAAACAAAAACAAACAAAACAAAACAAAACAAAAAAACCAACACCTGGGCGCCACTTTCAGAGATTTTAATTGAACTGGCCCAGCATAGATACTTGCTTTGTTTTTAAAGCTACATTTTGAATATTTTGAATATGCAGTTGGGGTCAAGAACTACTGCTTTTTATATTTCACTCTTTTCCTTCTCTTTTTCTAACTTCTTACAAAGAGCACTTCCTTTATCAGTTATGTAAAGGCTAGTCAGATACATCTGGGAAAGCCAAAACCTATGGACCAGCCCCTGCCTGTCTCCCATCCATAACCTGGACTGTCCTTACGTTGGCTTTTGATGCCCAACTTAAAGTGACTTAAATTTATGGCTGTCATAGTTAGGAGCCCCTCGCATTCAAAAGAATATTTGTAGCCTCACTCTAATAATTTATCATGTATTAGCCTGGGACACAATGATTTTATAAAACATATTAGGACCCCAAACATTTTAGAAAACAAAAGTGCCAGTGCTACTCTACCAATAAGTTGAAATGCTGTTGGACATTAGTCAATTAATGAGCTTCCCAATTTCCCACCTCTTTATGCTAATCTTTTTTTTTTAAGACAGAGCCTCACTCTGTTGCCCAGGCTGGAGTGCAGTGACATGATCTCGGCTCACTACAACCTCCATCTCTTGGGTTCAAGCAATTCTCCTGCCTCAGCCTCCCAAGCAGCTGGGATTACAGGCACCCACCAGCACACTTGGCTAATTTTTATAATTTTAGTAGAAAAGGGGCTTCACCATGTTGGCCAGGCTGGTCTCAAACTCCTGACTTCAAGTGATCTGCCCGCCTCAGCCTCCCAAAGTGCTGGGATTACAGGCATGAGCCATCGCGCCCAGCCTCTTTATGCTAATCTTCGTAAGTATTTTAAAAATTCTTCACGTCCACCCAGGAACACCAAAAAAATAAATAAATAAAAATTAACCTCTACCACATTACAAGTAATTGATTTTTTAAAAACTCATTACTTGAAATATTTTTCCCATCCAAATGTACTATCTGAGAATGGTTATTATTCCCCACAAGAAAAAGCTCAATAAAACATTAAAAGGGATTCATTAACAAAAGGAAATAATATTTGAGTACGTGTTGTCTTACAGTATACATAAGACAGGATTCTATATTTTGGACTCAGCTGCAAATTATACAGAAAGATATTTTAAAACAAGGGGCAATGTATATTATTTATAATGGCTGCCATTAAGAAATGACTGTTTATACATGCTGACTGCACTAGCATGTATATTCAAAAAAGCCTAATGTTCCATTTTTTAAAAATTTGATCTAGCAATCACACTCTTCAGCATTTCTCCCACAGAAATGAAAACTCAGGTCCACAGAAAAACCTGTACACAAATGTTCATAGCAATACTATTTGTAAAAACTGAAAATAACCCAAATGTCCTTCAATGGACAAATGGCTAGGCTGTGGTATATCTGCATCATGGAATACTACTCAGCAATAAAAAGTAACACACTGTTGATACTCAGGAGTCAATGCGTACTCAATACTCAATGGATCTCAAGTGTATTATGATGAGTGAAAAAAGCCAATCTCAAAAGGTTGCATTTTGCATGATTCCAGTTATATAGTATTCTAAAAATGATAAAATTACAGAGATAAGAACAGATTAGTGGTTACCAGAGGTTAGGGGCTTGCTATGAAGGGGTAGCAAAGGGAAAGCCTTGGGGTGATGAATCGATTCTGTATTTTTCTTCTTGAGACAGGGTCTCCCTCTGTTGCCCAGGCTAGAGTACAATGGCATCGTCATTGCTCACTGCAGCCTCAACCTCCTGGGTTCAAGTGATGCTCCCACCTCAGCCTCCTGAGTAGCTGGGACTACAGGTGCACCGCCACCACATCCGGCTAATTTTTGTACTTTTTGTAGAGATGAGGTTTTGCCATGTTGCCCAGGCTGGTCTCAAACTCCTGGGCTCAAGCGATCCTCCTGCGTCAGCCTCCCAAAGGGCTGGGGTTACAAGTATGAACCACTATGTCCAACCAATTCTGTATCTTGATCGTGGTAGTGGTGACACAAATCTACACGTGATCAAACTGTACAGAACTATGCAAACAGTTCGCCAATGAGTGCATGTAAAACAGGGAAATCTGAATAACCTCTGTGGGTTATCCAGATTTATGGCAATTTTCTGGGTTTTTGGGGAAAACTGAGTAGAAGGTAAACAGGACCTCTCCGTACTACTTTTGTAACTTCCTGTGAGTCTGTAATCATTTAAAAACAAAAAGTTTTTAAAAGTTTGTGAAGAGGGTCACCTATTTAGGAGACATAAACCATTTTCCCTAACCTAAGTGAAGGTACAAACATGTAAGGGAGGAAAGATACAAATGGATGGCTAGAGAAGACAAGACTGCCAGAATAATAGTGAGCAAGCAGCTGTCATGTGCCAGGTACTAGAGCCTATCTCATTTAACTCAACAGGCAATCCAATGAGGTGGTGGCTGATAAATATCCTTACTTTTCAGAGGAGGACACTGAAGGATGGAGAAGACAAGAAAGTCATTCAACCTCCGCTGGCAAGTAGCCAAGGTGTCAAAGTTAAGAAAGTAATACAATTTCAAAGCAAAAAGGATTAAGACAAAGCACTACTGATTGGGCATGGTGGCTCACGCCTGTAATCCCACCACTTTGGGAGACCGAGGTGGGCGGATTACCTTAGGTCAGCAGTTCGAGACCAGCCTGGCCAACACGCTCCACTAAAAATACAAAAACCAGCCGGGTGTGGTGGCAGGTGCCTGTAATTCCAGCTACTTGGGAGGCTGAGACAGGAGAATCACTTGAACCTGGGAGGCGGAGGTTGCAGTGAGCCAAGATCGTGTCACTGCACTCCAGCCTGGGCGACAGAGTGGGACTCCATCTCAAAAAAAAAAAAAGGTATTATTGTAGCAAAAAGGGTTCTTCTCTTCTTTTCTCTTTAGAGACTTGTTCTGTCACCCAGGCTGGAGTGTGGAGGTGCGAGCATAGCTCACTACACCTTTGAATTCCTGGGCCCAGGCGAGCCTCCTGCCTCAACCTCCAAAGTAGCTATGACTGTAGGTATGCACCACCTGGCTAATAAAAAAAAAAAAATTTGTAGGGATAGGAGTCTCGCTATGTTGCCCAGGTTAGTCTTGAACTCCTGGCCTCAAGCAATTCTCCCACTTTGGCCTCCGAAAGTGCTGGGACTGTGGGCATGCACCACTGCACCCAGCAAAAAGGGGGTTTAAAAGTAGCTTATAGGCTAGGCGCAGTGGCTAATGCCTGTAATCCCAGCACTTTGAGAGGCCAAGGCCGGCGGATCATGAGGTCAGGAGTTCGAGACCAGTCTGGCCAATATGGTGAAACCCAGTTTCTACTAAAAATACAAAAATTAGCTGGGCGTGGTGGCGCACGCCTGTAGTCCCAGCTGTGCATAGGCTGAAACAGGAGAATCGCTTGAACCCGGGAGGCAGAGGTTGCATTGAGCCGAGATCGCGCCACTGCACTCCAGCCTGGCCCACAGAGCAAGACTCTGTCTCAAAAAAAAAAAAAAAAAAAAAAAAAAAGGTAGCTTAGAATAGATAGAGTAGGTAAAAATGCTATAGAACTGAATCTTAAATATGCCCATAATTCACATACAGCATGCAGGAGGAACACTGTCTCCCAAGAACCTCAAATCCATATTATACTTCAGCCTATAATAACTGAATACACTTGACCAGGGATATATTTGAAACTGGCTATTTTTATTAATCTTTCAAATTTTACTCAGAAACAAAAAGAAAACTAGCATTGATTTCTCCTTTTCAAAAGGTATCCACTGAATGGAAATAAATAGATAAAAGCTAAAATTCATAAATAATACAAAGAGGGTGCTCAAAATGGGAGGGAAAAAGCTAATCAAGTATAACAAAGCCTGTTCAAGAAAGAAAACAGGGAAAAGGAAAGTCAGCAATGTTGTCAAAAGCAAAAGGTTTTGACATTTGAAAGGTTGGACTTTTCCAACCTTAGGTTAGAGTAAAACACAAATCTGTGTATAATGAACAATACTGGCTAGCAAATGAATATTTCCAATAAAAGTTTTAAATAAAATCATGCAGTTAAGATTGTTTTCATCCTTCTTAGAAAAAGCAAGAGGAAAATTTCTGCCTTTTTCACCTAATCTCCAATTTAGACATTTAAACTGCATATTTTAACAGTATGTGAACAGACAGAGGCAATTATAGCATATACTCAATGCAAGTAAATGGGTATTTAAAAGGAAATTTGCTGTTCTGGTTGTAAAGCTTTTGAGACAGGACTAGTAGCTCACTTAATTTTAAAGATCAAGTGAAACCCCAGGAAAAGACAATATTTAAAACATCGAGAGTAGTAATCATCCTTTTAAGTCATAAACAGTCAAGTAATCCAATTAATGTGCTGACTGAAGAAAACAGAATAATCACTGTCCATTCTGCCTTTAGGTTCATCTCTGATATCAAGGGTATTCTTTCCTCCGAAGTCATCTTCTTAAAAACAAATGCAAAATCAACATGTTGGTTTTCTTAGAAGATCTGTAAAGTCCCAATGCAGGAAATTACACGTAAGAATCTTACTTGACCTTCAGAAATCCCTCACAGAAGATCAGAGTGGAACAGCTCCACTGCCACATTCCAATCAGTGGCTTCGGCTAGTGGTGAAATCTGAAAAATAATTCTTCTTGTGATATGTCCTTGGAATTTCTTCCTCACGGACAAAGCTTAAGAGTTAATTAAGGTAAAAAAGCAACAATATATAGTCAGGAGAGATGGGCCATACAGTCATTATCAATCTTTCGGCCTCGGAAGAACTCAAATAGGAGATTAATTTATTTATTTCAACTAAGACCCTCAGACAGCAGATTTTGATAAAAGCTGTAACCCAGGCCATTCTGCTGGTGGACAGAATCTCTCCCTAATTGCTGGGAGGGTATACCAAGGAACTGTATTTTCACTAAAGCCACATTTTAATTCATGATAAACACAACTTCTGGAAATTTTTACAACTAAATATTCTTAAGTAGAAATGCTTTTAAGGTATGAAAATGGTATTATGGTTATGCTTTGAAAAAAGTTTTTTCCTTTTGAATATACTGAAATATTTATAGTGATTTAATATGTGGGATTTACTTCAAAGTAACATGGTAATGGGGGGAGTAGGTAGAAGTTTTAACATGATTGGCCACAAATTGATAAAGCTGGGGGGTGGGGACATGATTAATTACACTATTTTGTCTTCTTTATGTTTAAAAATTTCCAACATAAAAAATTGTGTATATCCTTGCATGAGATATAAAATATATCCATGCAGGCTGGGCGCTGTGGCTCACTCCTGTAATCCCAGCACTTTGGGAGGCCAAGGCAGGCAGAAAACAAGGTCAGGAGTTTGAGACCAGCCTGGCCAACATGGTGAAACCCTGTCTCTACTAAAAATACAAAAATGAGCCAGCTGTGGTGGCGAGCGCCTGTAATCCCAGCCACTTGGGAGGCTGAGGCAGGAGAATCGCCTGAACCCGGGAGGTTGCAGTGAGCCGAGATTGCGCCATTGCACTCCAGCCTGGGCAACAAGAGCAAAACTCCATCTCAAATAAATAAATAAATAAATAAATAAATAAAAATAAAATAAAATAAAATATACCCATGTAACAAGAAATTCTGAGACTTAGGCAGAAATCCAGATTCTTAAATGTTTTTGCTAATGCATAATTCCAGGCAAACCATCTCACCTAATAAAAAGTTTCCTGTTTCTAAAACCCATGGTTGAGGCATGATGATTTCTAAGGTTGCTTCCAGGTCTAATATTTTTACTCTGAGAATGCTGTTCGTTTTTTCCTGAATTGAGTTTTAATTCATCTTTTGTTAGCTGTCTACAGTAGCTGACTCTATAGTGAGAAGGCACAGGTGTCTCAGAAAAGTGTGATCTCAAAGCAGCTCTTTAGGACTGTTGGTGCCACACCCACCATCACCCCCTCGCTAAAGAAAACACAGAAAAAGGAAGAAAGGCAACTCTGGTGACAGATATGCCTCTATTTTTCGTGAGAATGCTCACGCCTCTGAAATCTGCTTAGGTATTGTTAAGAGTCACATATCACATAAAATGTAAAATGGCTGGGCATGGTGGCTCACCCCTATCATCCCAGCACTTTGGGAGACCGAGGTGGGTGGATCGCTTGAGGTCGGAAGTTTGAGACCAGTCTGACCAACATGGTGAAACCCCGTCTCTACCACAAATATAAAAATTAGCTGGGCGTGGTGGAGAGCACCTGTAATCCCAACTACTCAAGAGGCTGAGGCAGGAGAATTGCTTACACCTGGGAGGCGGAGGTTGCAGTGAGCCAAGATCGCACCACTGCACTCCAGCCTAGGCAACAGAGCAAGACTCCGTCTCAAAAAAAAAAAAAAAAAGTAAAATGGGCAGACCTTTCTGAATACATGAACGTTTTCATAAATGTCTTCTGAAGACTGCTTATCACAGTATTGTTTACAACTGATCTGATACCTAAATTACCATCAATAAGGGATTGGTTAAATTATAGTAGAGTACATTCTTACAATGGAGTACCATGCAGATATTTAAAAAATTAAGACATAAACCCACGATGATAGGATATGGCAAGGGGGCACAGGAACCAACTGAAATAGCTCCCAATAACAAAAGCTAGAACAATATGAGCAATAAATAAAGCAGCATTGGATTCTAACCCAGGGTATATTCACTAGTATATACAGATATAAATGTTGAATAAAGAAATGGAGGAGACAGATACAGCTCCTGTACAGAACTCCAAATCATCTACATAGATATTCTGCCCTCAAGGAGGTAGGCATAACTTCCCACTCCTGATGCGTGGGCTGCCTTCCCAAAAGGGAAGCACAGAAACACATAAGGAGGAGAAACAGGTAAACTCTGCAGTGGAGAAACCGGGCAAACACGACCCCAGCAGACTGACTAAGGTCAACATCAACACTGATGAGTCATGTTGACTGTATATATCTCTGAAATGATGTGATGAAAACGGCCTGCTGCCTCTCCCTCCCTGAAACTCCTAACCCCAGCATAACCATGAGAAAAACAACAAACGAATCTCAACTGAGCAACATTCTACAAAATATCTGACTGAAAACTGTCAAGGTCATTAAAAAAAAGGAAGCCTCAGAAACTGTCACAGTCAATGACTGAAATCTGAATAAAGTATGACATTTTGATAATAATAATGTATTGATATTGGTTCATTAATTTTAGCATATGTATGACATGAATGTAAAATCTTAACAATAGGAGAAACTGACAACAGGCGCACTGGCTTCCACCTGGAGTCTCAGCACTTTGGGGGGTCACGGTGGGTGGATCACGTAAGTCCCAGAGTTTGAGAACTGACTGAGCAACATAGCAGGACCACGCCTTTACAAAAAAATAGAAAAACTTGCCATGCATGGTGGTGTCCGCCTGTAGTACCAGCTACTTGGGAAGCTGAGGTGGAAGGACTGGTTGAGCCTGAGAATCGAGGCTGCAGTTAGCTGAGTTCCTACCACTGCACTCCAGTCTAAGTGACAGAGCAAGAGCCTGTCTCACAAAAAAAAAAAAAAAAAAAAAAAAAAAAAGGTGGGCCGGGAGTGGTGGCTTACGCCTGTAATCCCAGCACTTTGGGAGGCAGAGGCTGGTGGATCACGAGGTCGGGAGTGCGAGACCAGGCTGGCCAATATGGTGAAACCCCGTGGCTACTAAAAATATAAAAACTAGCCGGGTGTGCTGGGGCGTGCCTGTAATCTCAGTTACTGGGTAGGCTAAGGTTGCGGTGAGCCAAGATCGTGCCATGGCACTCCAGCCTGAGGGACAGAGCAAGATTCCACTTCAAAAAAACAAAAGAAAAAAGAAACTAGATGTGCAGTATACAGGAGCTCTCTCTATTAATCTTTGCAACTTTTCTGTAAATTTAAAACTTTTCTTAAAAACAGTTTATTTTTAAAAATGGGGAAAAGGCCGGGTGCCCAGTGGCTCAGACCTGTAATCCCAGCACTTTGGGAGGCCAAGGCAGGCGGATCACCTGAGGTCGGGAGTTCAAGGCCAGCCTGACCAACATGGAGAAACCCCATCTCTACTAAAAATACAAAATTAGCCAGGCGTTGTGGCGCATACCTGTAATCCTAGCTACTCAGGAGCTAAAACAGGAGAATCGCTTGAACCCAGGAGGTGGAGGTTGCGGTGAGCCGAGATCATGCCATTGCACTCCAGCTTGGGCAACAAGAGCGAAACTCCATCTCAAAAAAAAAAAAAAAAAAAAAAAGGAGGAAAAAAATTTAAATGAAGATATAAATGTATAATGACATAGAATAATGGCCAAAATATAATAAATGAAATTAGAATTATAAACAACATGCCTGTTATAAATCTATTTGTATTTTTAAAACATTATGTGTATGTGTTTATACACCAAAAAGTCAGCGAGACCATACATCAAAATGTTAACCTCTGGGTGGTAGAATTACTAGTCATTTTCACCACTCTCTTCTTTATAGCTTTCTGTATTACCTGATTTTCTATTACCACTAAGCACTGATTACTCTTAACAATGAACCTCATTACTTCTACAACCGGGAACAAAGATATGTTATTTTGGGAAAAAAAACAGGAGTATACCACAGGGTTGATAGAGTACTCCTTAGCTCAAAAGAATGTGCATTTATATGGCAGGGCACAGAGGCTCATGCCTGTAATCCCAGCACTTTGTGAGGCCGAGGCGAGTGGATCATGAGGTCAGGAGATCGAGACCATCCTGGCTAACACGGCGAAACCCTGTCTCTACTAAAAATACAAAAAATTAGCCGCGTGTGGTGGCGGGCGCCTTTAGTCCCAGCTACTTGGGAGGCTGAGGCAGGAGAATGGCGTTGAGGCAGGAAAATGGCGTGAACCCAGGAGGCGGAGGTTGCAGTGAGCAGAGACTGTGCCACTGCGCTCCAGCCTGGGTGACAGAGCGAGACTCCGTCTCAAAAACAAAAACAAAAACAAAAACAAAAACACAAAAAGAAAAAAATATGCATTTAAAAAACAGCCAAATTTTACTTTTTCAAGGGGAAATATTTGAAAAGGCAGTACAGAAAACTGGTTGAAAGCACAGGATTTAATCAGACTTAGATTAAAACCCTGGTTTAATCATTTACTTTCTGCACAATCTTGGGCAATTCCATCATATCCTCCCTCAAAGTCCCCTTTATTTATTTTTTGTTAATTTTTGTTGAGATGGAGTTTCGCTCGTCACCCAGGCTGGAGTGTGGTGGTGCGATCTCGGCTCACCGCGAGCTTGGCTCACCGTGACCTCTGCCTCCCAGGTTCAAGTGATTCTCCTGCCTCAGCCTCCTGAGTAGCTGGGATTACAGGCATGCACCACCATGCCCGACTAATTTTTGTATTTTTAGTAGAGACGGGGTTTCTCCATGTCGGTCAGGCTGGTCTCGAACTCCTGATTTCAGGTGATCCCCCGCCCTTGGCCTCCCAAAGTGCTGGGATTACAGGTGTGAGCCACTGAGCCCGGCCTATTATTATTATTATTATTATTTTGAGACAGGATCTTACCCCTGTCACACAGGCTGGAGTGCAGTGGCGTGATCATACCTCACCATAACCACAAACTCTTTGGCTCAAGCAATCCTTCCACTTCACCTTCCCAAGCAGATGGGACTACAGGCACATGCCACCATACCCAGCTACATTTTTTTTGAAGAGATGGAGTCTTGCTATGTTAACTAGGCTACTCTCGAACTCCAAGGCTCAAGTGATCCTCCTGCCTTGGCCTCTGAAAGCACTGGAATTACATGTGTGAGCTACCTCACCTGGCCCATTTCCTCATTTTTTAAAATGTAATAAATAAGAAATTTTAAAATTAAAAGAATAAAAAAAATGTAATACAACCAATCTGGAGGACTCCCCCAACATCTATTTATTTACTTATAACCATATATTCTATGAGTATATTACAGAAAATATATTTTATCACATCAAGTTTTATTAGAAAATTACATAAGTAATAGCCATGGGTTAATGTATGTCAAGAACCTACTAAGGCTCCATAATGGAAACTGTTACTATTAATAGCATTAATATCCAAGAAAAACTAAACACTGTCAGGAAAAGCTCAGTTTCTCAAAAAACATAATAGGGAGCCATGAAAGACAAAATCAGTACCTCAGCTCATTCTGCATCTCAGCAATGCCTCAGACATTTCTGCTAACAAGACATTCATTATGGAGATTATACATGCTGTTGTTCACATGCCCACAGGACTACTGAGAATCTTCTAGAGAACACAAATGAAAGCCACTTTTCTAATCATCACCAGCTTAAACTAAGCTTTGGAATATTAATGCACCATGTCTCCCTTTCTATGGGAATGCAGTTTTCCTATCTCTGAATAGATACAAAATACTAATAATCATAAAATATACACTAAACTTATTTAAACCTTTTGATTATAAGTGAAATAATAACTTTTTAAAAAGAAACTTTAGATACAATATATATTTTGATTTTTATCAAAATCCTGGGCTGGTAGTTCTATCCAAATACCAACATTTTAAAATTACCCCAGTTATAATCCTTATAACGTGCAAAATCACAATCTAATGGACAAGTTTAATCATGCAATGAATATGTGATTTTTTTTTTTCAAGCCATACAACCTGGGTCAGAAGAATGAATTTTTTCAGGTGAAAAATTTACCCAACCTAATTTATCAGATGGTATACAGGCCAGAGACCCATATTTCAAAGAACCGATAACTTAGGAAGATAATAAACCATAAACAAAATATCAAATCACTGTGCCATATTTTTTCTACATTAGAAATGCAGATTGTTTAGTCTGGTTCTGTTAAAGGAAGTTAGTTTAAGCAGCACCTTTTAAAAAAGCAAAAAAGTTAACTTTGTCCAAGTCTCCAAAAAAGATATTATTCAGGAAATATACTCAGGTTGGTATTAAATATATATAACCCAGTGTTGGGATTACAACTATAAAAAGACTTAGTAATTTCCTAACATACTCCAAAACTTCTGTATCCATAAATTTTACTCCAATCTTCCCAAAAGCAGTCATCGCGAAGACCTACTCCAATAATGCTGACATGCTTCTTCTTGAATAGGCTTCAGAAGCCTGTGGCACATTTTGGTCAAATACGCTCAGCTGTTGCAAATTTTGAGAATGGATTTATGGAAGAGACAAAAGTCACTGAAAAAGACATCTGGTAAACTGATCAGGCTAAATAAACTTCTTTTAACTAAAAAAAGGGGTTTTTTTTTTTAGTTAAAAAACTATAGTCTGAGGGGACAGACTATAAAGTAATATGGTTAGTTTTTTTCGTTTTGTATTTGAGACAGTCTTATTCTGTCGCCCAGGCTGAAGTGCAGTGGCATGATCTCAGCTCACTGCAACCTCCGCCTCCCGGGTTCAAGGAATTCTCCTGCCTCAGCCTCCCCAGTAGCTGGGATTACAGATGCCCGCCACCACGCCTGGCTAATTTTCTTTGTATTTTTAGTAGAGACAGGGTTTATACCATGTTGGGCAGGCTGGTCTCAAACTCCTGACCTCAAGTGATCTGCCCGCCTAGGCCTCCCAAAGTGCTGGGATTACAGGCGTGAGCCACCGAGCCTGGCCAGACTCTCCCTATTAATCAGTTCTCCTGTAATAGCTGCTACATGCATATATTTTAGCATTTGCCACACTGTACTGCAATCATTCATGTATTAATATTCCCTATTCAATTGTGACCCTCCAGAGAGAAAGGACCATACCTCATTCATCTCTATAGTTCCAGAACACAGGCCGGACCTGGCATATCTACGTAAGTTCCTTGTTAGTAGCCTCACTGTGGCTTTGCGACCATTCTTTACTAACTGCTCAGGGATGGTAAACACTACAGGACCATTAGTGGACTCTTAGCCATTCTTTTAGCTCCAAGATACCCAAACCACCACCCTCACAATTAAGGCAGGCTCAGCAGAAAGAATATTCAATACAATCATCCCCTCTTTGTAGGGCTGTTCTTATATCTTAAACACCACAAATGTGATATATAAGGGTTTTTAAGTTGAAGAACTGTACTCACATCAGTCTACCTCCAGCAGTTCACATACATTATAATAATTCAATGACAGGACAGCACCATATTCATAGAATACAGAAGTATAAAAGAAAAATATGAGACAATGTGAGTCAACAGCATAATACAAAGTTTTACCAAAAGCTCCATTTTCACTATGCTACAACTACAGGGTCCAGAGGGGCAAGACCACATAATTTATAAGCTTTCCCACACAAGAAACGAAAAGGGTTGGTTGTTAATGGCATTCTGACACTATTACAGTATAATTACAAAATGCCACAGGTTAATATTTAAGGAGACATCGAGCCTCTCAAAAATAAAATGAGTATTTACAAGATTAAGTCTCTATTTATTTTATTTTTTATTTTTTGAGTCTCGTTGTCACCCAGGCTGGAGTGCAATGGTGTGATCTCAGCTCACTGCAACCTCCACCTCCCGGGTTCAAGCGATTCGCCTGCCTCAGTCTCCCCCGTAGCTGGCACTACAGGTGCCCGCCATAGGCCCAGCTAATTTTTTTTTGTATTTTTAGTAGAGACGGGTTTCACCATGTTGGCCAGGATGGTTTCAATCTCCTGACCTTGTGATCCGCCCACCTCGGCCTCCCAAAGTGCTGGGATTACAGGTGTGAGCCACTGTGCCTGGTCAGTCTCTGCTTCGTTAAACACTGAAGGTCTTAAAACTTAAAGGAGAATGTAAACTACAAATGACCCAATACTAAAACTAGTTAACAGAAGTATGGATACTTTTTATTCTTTTCAGGGATCTTCTATCTAAAAAATGTTAAGGCTTCTGCTTTCAGATTTCAGTCCAATTTCTAGAAATTAACAATGAGTCCTTTCATAGCACTTACCTTTCTCTTCCTGCCCTTCCCCACCTCCACCCCAAACTTGCTTTGGGTGTTCTTTAACCTTTTAAGGGAGTGAGAAATGTCACAAACTCTAGAATAAAGGGCTGAAATGGTAGAGTATGACTATCTTGACTGTCTTTAAAGTTGTATTAGTCTTCTAGAATACTAATCTAATTCTTAGAAGCAGAAAACACAGGAAGCTCAATGTTGGAAGGAAAGTTAATAAAAATTGATTCATCCCGGCTACCCAGGAAATGCACATTAAGGATGTGTGTTCTATGTAAAGGCAGACAACAAATCCATCTAGTAATACCTATTAATAGAAAAAGAGCTCAAGGACCAAGTGCACAAGGACTAACAAGCACAGAAAGAAAACAAAATAAATGTGGAGACGAGAAGGGACCAGAGCTAGATAAAAACACATGGGAGACCGAAGCAGTGGAGAACGGAGCAGGACTGACCGGGCTGAGTGGTATGCGAGTGGACCACAGGCGAGGGTGAAGCGGCAGGTGAGCAGGCAGGAGGGCTAACAGCAGCAAAAGATGAGGTGGCCCACAGGAAGGAGGCACACCCAAATCCAGAGAGGGCGGAAAGACTAGGCTGAATCATGGAGAAGGGAGGGAGTAGGCAAAATACAAGAAACTAAACAAGAAATTCTGGACTGAAGAGGAAAAATATAAAAGTGGGACCAAGTGATAAACAGGGCAAAAGGAAGCTAAAAGAATGATGCAGAAGAGGCCTATCAGGGAAAGAAACACTATTTTTAAAATGACGTATGGAATTTTGCTTCATTAAATTAAAAATACGTTTCTTTGTTTATACTTCTCCCTGCTGGGTAAGACTTCATTCATAAAAGTAAAAATTGTCCTCAATTTACAGAAGAAAAAAATGTTGATGAGGTTGACTTAGCCATAATAGCTAAAAACAACGACATGGCAAGTGCTGTTCATTCTAATCAACAAACTACTTACTAAAAATGTGTCTATTAGGCCAGCTGCAGTGGCTCACACCTATAATCCCAGCACTTTGGGAGGGTGAGGCAGGCGCATCACTTGAGGCCAGGAGTTCAAGACCAGCCTGGCCAACATGGTAAAACCCCATCTCTACTAAAAATACAAAAATTAGCTGGGCGTGGTGGCGCATGCCTGTGATCCCAGCTACTTGGGAGGCTGAAGCACGAGAATCGCTTGAGCCCAGGAGGTGGAGGTTGCAGAGCAGGTTTATATTTACCGAGACTGAGTAATCACACTCCAGCCTGGGCAACGGGGTAAGACTCCATCTCAAAAAAACTGTCCATGCACATTAATGGCCTTAATGATCGACTTTTTTTTTTTTTTTTTTTTTTGAGACAGAGTCTCGCTCTGTCGCCCAGCTGGAGTGCAGTGGCGTGATCTCAGCTCACTACAACCTCCACCTCCCAGGTTCAAGCGATTCTCCTGCCTCAGCCTCCTGACTAGCTGGGATTACAGGCGTGTACCACCATGCCTGGCTAATTTTTGTATTTCTAGTAGAGGCAGGGTTTCACCATGTTGCTCAGGCTGGTCTCGAACTCCTGACCTTGTGATCCGCCCACCTTGGCGTCTCACGCCACCATGCCTGGCCCTGTTCATTTGTTAATTACAAAAACTTCTTCCTCTCTCTCTTTGTGCTTACTAGCATTTGAAGAAATCCCTGCTTCTTACTGCCTGCCCCTCAAAACAACAAAAGGGGCCGGGCATGGTGGCTCACGCCTTAATCCCAACACTTTGGGAGGCTGAGGTGGGTGGATCACCTCAGGTTGGGAGTTCAAGACCAACCTAGCCAATATGGTGAAGCCTGGTCTCTACTAAATATCCCAGCTACTCGTGAGCCCAAGGCATGAGAATTACTTGTACCTGGGAGGCAGAGGTTGCAGTAAGCCATGATTGCATCATCACACTCCAACCAGTCTGGGAGACAGAATGAGACTCTGTCTATAAATAAATAAATAAAAAGGAAAGAAGAGGTAACACTGACATCAATATTGTTAAAAAAGAAGCTTAATGCAAGTTTAACACAATGGTTAAGAGACCTTGTAAATTTTCCATACATTTCTATTACCCATGTTTTTCTGATCTCCCAGAAAACTGAAAATAGAACATAGAGACTACCCTTCATTTTCACCTAGAATATGAGAACAACAAAACACTGAACAAGAACATATGATTAGTAAAGAATAATGCTGGAAAGAACAGAAATTGTTCTATTCTTGATCCTAGAAAATAACCTAGGGTAAAATGCAACTATACCAAAGGTCTATTTGTGAAGATATAATTTTTAAATTGAAAAAATATGGTAATCAGATCTTTAGTGCCAAAAATTATTCAAAAAAAAGTAGGCATATACCGAGGCTGGGAGTAGATAAAGGAAGGTGAAATTAAAGTCATATGGGTATGAACAAGCAGCAGCACATCACCATGAAAAAGCAATTCAGCACACCACACCCTTTAGGAATTATTCAATAAAAGCCAATTTCTGGGGACCAACATCCCAGTGAACTGTTCCTATTTGTTCTCCCACTGTTGGTACCTCCTGTGTTTCTGTCCATACAGAGTAAAACTCTGAGCCTAAGTAAATTATTAGCCATTGCAGTAGTGGAAAATAACTCAAATATTATACACAAAAGCGGATGGGTTAACAAAGATAATGTAAGAAACAACTAAAAAAACATGCTGGAGAACTGTCACTCATATTTTCAGAACTTTCTTCTTTAGCTGCTCAAAAATCCTCGATGGAATTGAAGGTGCTTCTATAATGTGCCTTTTCTTTGTTTTTTGACTATTCTTCCGTGAATATCTTCATGAGTCATTTGGCCAGGCAGTCCACTCACAGGCATCTGACACATTATTATTTAGTCCTGGAAATGGTTGCCGCGCCACAGGCTTTAGGCGGCTTCCTGTGGGAATAAGCCTGATGCACTGGTCTCTGCTGCAGATATGCTGAAACTAGGTTTATCTCTCACATTCAAAGATGGCATTGTTTCCAAGGAGATGCCTTTAAAAAAGAAAAGTTGAAAATCAACTAGATTAAAAAAAAAAAAAACTAATAATGCAGTGCAAATTTTCATACAATATTATATTTCAGCTAAGACTGAAAAATAATTCTAATAAGAAATTTTAATGTTTTACTTCAGTTTTAAGTATATAATATTTCCAAAAAAACTTAAAAGGGCATCACAGGGTATACAATAAAAGTACTGCAAATAATTGACAAGCATGGTTTATAATCCACTGTAAGATGAACTACTGAATTGATGACTTGGTAAACTTCTTCCAGCCATAGGATTCTGAAACTGTATTATCTGGTGATTAAATCTTCGTACCACTGAACCAAATCTAGGCAAGTCATTTGTTTGCCCAGGTCTTCTTAAATATAAAATACAGGACTGGTTTTTCTTACGGGAGAAGAGGCACCAGAATCACTTAAGGATGGTTTAATACTGATGTCCAGGGCCTGTGGCAGCAGCTCTACCAAATCTGCATCTCAAGGGTTAAGTGTTACTTTCAGGATAAACCCTGGGTCATTCTGCTGTACATTCCTAGTTAAAGAATAGATCGTGTCCAGAATCTAGCTCTCCAACCCTAAAATTCATAACATGGCACTAGTAGAGATTTCATTAAATTATCCTAGCTTTGTAGGCTAAAAATAAATTAATCAGTGTATCACTCTCTCTTTCCCTAAAAGTTTTCCATTCAGGGAAGAGCCTGAAATGAAGATTAGGGCTAACGTGCAAATTGGATAAAAACTTCAATATAGATTATTTTAATTCAAGTTTTCCAAATTACTTCCTCAGATACTTAAACAGAACACAAGGTGTAGGTCAATATTCATTATCACAAGTTTCTTTTACGCAGGCCATCCCAAAATATGTAATGTTCTTCTTATGGGAGCATAACGAAAGCAGCATGTCATTTCATCACTGACTCAAATTCTGAAGCTACCCTCAAGATAAATGACATAACAGCCTTCCCAGTGGAAACAATCTGTGTAATACAGAATACTGTACCTGCAACGTGTATGTGTGTCCTCCCTGGCTGCTAACCAGGCTTGCAGCCCATGCTTCATTCAAGGGTACTTCCTCCTGATTCTTGGACAGCTGGTATGGTGATGTATATACTCCCCTATCTGTGGAGCCATTTAGATTCAGTGACCGTTGATGCCCAATGCCCCCCAAAATCATACTGTCAGCTCCCAACAAAAGGGAGACATACTGACGCTTTCAGAGAAATACCACTGTTCTTAATCTTGCTGATATTTGTAGGCCCTCATCTAATTCTAAACAGCTTCAAACTGACTTTATTCCAGGTGTGTCACCAAATCAACCATGCAATTTTACATTTTTTTCCACCACAGTATTACTTGGTTTGAAGAGACCTCCTGACCCCAACAGTGTTCTCTATTGCTCAATACAACCTGAAAAAGTGGATCAAGATTCTACAAAAAAGCTGGGCATGGTGGCTCACACCTGTAATCCCAGCAGTTTAGGAGGCCAAGGTGGGTGGATCACCTGAGGTCAGCAGTTTGAGACCAGCCTGGCCAACATGGTGAAACCCTGTCTTCTATTAAAAATACAAAAATTAGGCCGGGCGCGGTGGCTCAAGCCTGTAATCCCAGCACTTTGGGAGGCCGAGACGGGCGGATCATGAGGGCAGGAGATCGAGGCCATCCTGGCTAACACGGTGAAACCCCGTCTCTACTAAAAAATACAAAAAACTAGCCGGGCGAGGTGGCGGGCGCCTGTAGTCCCAGCTACTCGGGAGGCTGAGGCAGGAGAATGGCGTAAACCCGGGAGGCGGAGCTTGCAGTGAGCCAAGATCGCGCCACTGCACTCCAGCCTGGGCGACAGAGCGAGACTCCGTCTCAAAAAAAAAAAAAAAATTAGCTGGTGTGGTGGCAAGTGCCTATAATCACAACTACTCAGAAGGCTGAGGCAGGAGAATCACTTGAACCCGGGAGGCGGAGGCTGCAGTGAGGCGAGATGGTGCTGCTGCACTCCGGCCTGGGCGACAAAGCCAGATCCTGTCTAAAAAAAAATAAATTATACAAAAAGGCCAGGCACAATGGCTCACTGACGTACCCAGCATTTTGGGACGCTGAGGAGGAGGGTTGTTTGAGCCCAGGAGTTCAAGACTGGCTTGGGCAGTATAGTGAGACCTCATCTCTACACAAAATTTAAAAATTAGTTGAGCACAGTGGTGCGTGCTTGTAGCCCCAGCTACTCTGGAGGCTGAGGTGGGAGGATTGCTTGAGGCAGAGGCTGCAGTGAGATCACACTAGTGCACTCTAACCTGGATGACAGAGTGAGAACCTGTCTCAAAAAAAAAAAAAATTTTTTTTTCACAAAAAGACAAAGCAAATGGACAGAAGTGTATAGGAAACCTTTAGTAATACCCACATTAAGGTAAATTACTACCGCTAGGGCATCAAATCTGGTAAGCGTTTAAAAAAAGAAATGCAGTAAGATATCCAGTGTCATTCAATATTATTTTATTTGGCATAAGTTTTTTGATACTAAATTAGTAACAAGCAGTCATTGTCCTATGTCCTGGTGAATCACTGTTCTAGAATTCAGCATCTATAAAGAATTATAATCCTCAGCTTTGAGATTCAAACTTCAGTTTCTCTCCCCCATCTTTAGTCATTTCAATATATAATGTCCCCTTAACCATTCCATTATCAATGTCCTCTCTATAGAAAATCCAGCATTCCTTCTGCAGTTTAGAGACACTGCAATCTCTTACGCTACTTTGAAATTTTTAAAAGAGCATCTCTTACAGCTGCAAAAGTAGTGCTTAGATCTCCCTTCGAAGTATAAAGTAAATATCCCCAGAGAAACCACACTGCCTCTGGAGCCAGACTGCCTCCTTATGATTTCCGGTACGATCTTGAGCAAGAAACTTAATTACTTTGCTGTGTCTCCATTTCTTCCTCTGAAAAATGAGGAAATAATTGTACCTACTTCAAAGGATTGTTGTGAGGTTCACATTTTAAGCACAACATAAGTATTAACTCTTATTTAGCTCCAAATTCTAGTACTGTTTCACATGTGTACACTAGGTTTGCCTAACTAAAATATTACCTACCATTTTGAATATCTTTGATGTTTCCCCACAGTAACATTCATTTAATAGGTAAATATAAACCTACTCTCTCTATATATATAATATATATTACATCTATTCTATATAATATTATTACATATATAATATATAACATATAATAGATGTAATATATATTATATAAAATAGATGTAATATTATATTATATGTAATATATATTATATATTATAGATGTAATATATAATATATATTATAGATGTAATATATAATATTATATACTATACCGGATACCAAGGCAATTCTCAAAAATAGGACATCCCATAGCATTGAAGAGCTTATATTTTGGGTGAGGAAACAAAATACATGAAACACTCATGTATCAATATAAAGCTATAAAAGATTAACTGTCACAGAGTGTGGTATACACAGTAAATGTTCAAAGAGTCATTGTGGGCTGCAGATTGCAGAGAAAGTGAGGCTGGAGTGGCCCTGCACCTAAAGGCAGGTGGGATCTTCACTAGTGGAAAGTGGAACGTGCTCATTCTACAAAGGTTTACGTAGCACTGTTTGCCAGGTTCTGTTCTAGGCCCCAGGGAAAAGACAATGAGTGAAACAGAAGAAGTCCCTGCATTCAGGGAGCTTAAAGGGCACTCCATCTGAGAGCCAAATTTTGAAGGAATGAGAAAGGCTTGTCTTCCTGTCATAGGAAACACATCATTTAAACGCCTTATGAACAGGAGCCAATGCTGTTACTACACTCACTATGGCTTTCCAACAGTGACAACCATACAGAAATTCCAAAATTTTTTCATGTACTGTAATATACTGTATTCTAAATCAGTGCCATCTTTAAAAAGCACATAGGCCGGGCACAGTGGCTCACACCTGTAATCCCAGCACTTTGGGAGGCTGAGGCGGGCGGATCATGAGGTCAGGAGATCGAGACCATCCTGGCTAACACGATGAAACCCCATCTCCAGTCACAAATTCACTCCAAAAGAAAACATGTACATCTTTTTCATTCTAAGATCCTTCCATTGATGACAACTCTCAACTCCTCCCCTCCCCAAAGAAAATGACTTTAAGTAAAGAAACCCTTTTGTAAATACTGACTAGCAAAGCATTCTTAATCTCTTCCTCTTCCCAAAGACGGACCACCAGAATCTTCTGATAGCTAAGTTCCATATGCTTTTTAATTACAAAGAAGACACACATCCAACTCTCCAGTCCTTTCAACTCCCAAGAAAATGTGAACTGTTAAGTTAAACCCTACGCTCATCTCAGAATCATTGTTAATTGGAACTGTTATGCCTACACAAATCATTAAATTCTATCTTCAAACTAAAATTAAGGAAGCCAAAACTATTCAATTAAATCCAATCAAAAACTTACTATTAATGCACAAAGTACTGGACTCAATACTAAGCATATGTTCAAGACATTTAAAGGCAAACCAAAAACAGACACACAAATCTTTCACAACTACCTACAATGTAAATAACATCCTTAACATTCAAATGCCCAATAAAACTGCGCTAGACTCATCAACAAATAGCCAGTCCAGTGTTTTTTGTTTTTTTTTTAGTTTGGTATTAGAAAATTAGTCTTGTTTCATTATGTTTGTTTACCCTTAATTAGGAATGTCACTTAGAAATTAAATATGGAAAGAGGGGGCCATTTAACAAAGGACCATTAGGGCTTTCTCAATATTTACCTTTTTCCAATGTCGCCTGTTCACTGGGCAACAATGTTATATAATGGAGACTTTGATAAATAAGAGACACAGGGCTTTGGAAACTATTCAGCACCTAAATAAAGGGACTAATTGTACTTTTATGAATTTTTAAAGCCATATTCCAACTTGAAACAACACATTAATTTACTCTATGGGTAACATTTTATATTGCCAACACTCTTATTTTACAAAAGCAGAAACAAGTATTTAATGTACACGTTTGCTGGGAGCGGTGGCTGTGGCTCACGCCTGTAATCCCAGCATTTTGGGAGGCCAAGGCAGGCGGATCACCTGAGGTCTGGAGTTCGAGACCAGCCTAGCCAACATGGTGAAACCCCGTCTTTACTAAAAATACAAAACTTAGCTGGGCGTGGTGGCGGGCGCCTGTAATCCCAGCTACCTGGGAGGCTAAGGCAGGAGAATCGCTTGAACCCGGGAGGCGGAGGTCACAGTGAGTCAAGATAGTGCCATTGAACTCCAGCCTGGACAACAAAAGCAAAACCCCGTCTCAAAAAAACAAAACAATAACAATAATGTACACGTTTCACACGTGGACACACTGAAATCAAACTCATGTATTCAAATCTTTTGAGATTAAGTGACATAAAGCATGCACACCATTTGGCACAGGCCACGCAAACAATCAGTACTCAACATCACCTGTTATTTTCCTCATTTTCCAACTTTAGAGTCAAACTAAATGTTATACAACTATATATATATGATTATATATACACTATATATAAATACATATAAATACCGTAAATTAAGCTAGTATGTTTTTGCGTAAACTAATGGTCTTACCCTAGACAAAAGTGAGTTTAATTGTAACAGATGAAACAAAGAATAGAAAAACTTGTTAAGTGTTCAATGTTAGCTCTCATCTCTGCAGGGTTTCCTGTGACTTATAATTACCAGTCAGCTGGTCCTAGAGAACTTGCTCAAAATGTATAAAGACGAACTACGTGGACCAGTGGCCATTTATTTGCAAGGTGGCACCAACCACTGACATCTGATCACTTCCATACTGATGCTGAAATCCTATGCAAATTCATTACCTATGTCAAGCTGGGAAACACTTCTGTCAAGTCACCACACAATTAAATAAAAATAGCCAAAAGGCACTTACACTGACAATGCTATAGCATCCTGGCCAAATCCAGTTTTGAAAACACTACGGTGTCAGCCACGCACCATTTAGGACGGGGAGAATAGAAAGCCAGTTTGGAGAACAGACGCTTTCTTAAGAGTACACGTGAATAGGAAAAGGGACTCTATGCCCTCAAGACTAAAAAAGAAATCCTCTGTGCTGCCCAGCTTCATCGCGCCAGGTGGGACAACATACACGACCCCTCCCCCTCCGAGTCCCGCCCCACGCGCGCACAGCGGAGCAGGAGGCGCCCGGCATTCGCAGGTAATCCCGGGTCCCTGACACTTCCGTCGAGTTTTCGCAAAGGCGCCGCACGGCAAGCGACGGCCAGGTCCACGTGGGCCAGCAGGCGCGTGGGACGCAACCCGCCGCCGCCTCTAGCCCCGCCGGCGCCCGCCAGCCCGGCCCCCACCCGCGGGAGCCCGGGAGTCCGGGCAGGGGGCTTGCGGGGGGCGGTGCGCGCAGCCCGGGCGGGGGTCGCGGCGGGGGAGGGGAAAGGAGCCCGGCTCCACTCACGCGCCCGGGGGCGGCACGGGGACCGCAGCTGCGTCTCTCCGGCTCAAAAAACTGAAAAGGGGAAAGGGAGGGGGGGAAGGAAAAAAAAAAAAAAAAAAAAAAAAAAAGACCTGGCTCCTCGTTTCATCCGGAAACCGATCGGCCGGCAGGAAATGACGAAGGCAGAGGGCGTCCAGGTCCGCTCGGTAACCGGTTCCCGCGCGCCCGGCCCCGACTCCGGGGGAAAGAGCCCCGGAGCGGAGCAGCGCTGGCCGCGTGCCGCCTCCGGAGCTGGCAGCGTGAGTGGCCCCGCGTCCCCGCGCCTCCCAGTCCCCGGCGGGGCCGCGTCACCCGGCCCCGCCCCGCGCCGCCCGCCCCGCCCCGGACGCGAGAGTAAGGGGGGGGTCGCCGCCCGCCCGCCCCAGGTCCCGTGCGGTCCCCGAAGCTCCGACCACCTGCCCGGTCCAGGCGCGGAGCTCCTCGGCGTCGCGTGGAGCAGCCAGTCGCCCGCTTCCGGAAGCGCACACGGCCCAGTCGCGGCGGCCCATCTGCCAGGGCGGTGGGGGCTCAGCGGGAGGGTTGAGGCTGAATCACGCGCAGCCTGCGGGCGGCGGAAACGTCCCTAGAGCCTGGCCGCCCCGGGACCCGGGCCGCTTCCTGGGAGAGGATTACATTTTCTCCCTGCTCCACTTGACTTTCTTCCGGAAGGAGCAGGTCTCCCAGGATCGGGGCCAAGGCTGGAAGAGTTCAGGTTTGGGAGTCGTGTGTGTAACAGCCCCGCGCCTCCACGCCCTGGCCCGTGTGGCTTTGGGCAAGTTATATAACCACCGCCGCCACCCCAGCTTCTTTTCCTGTAAAATGGAGCTTTAGTGCCGCCCAGCAGGGTTGTTGGGATGATTCAGTGACTCTGTGGACTGCCCAGCACCTGTGAATTGCTTTCCTCGATGTTGGGTGCAGGCCTGTGAGCTTGTATGTACTCTTCTGCTTCAGGATGCCAAGCCTTTAGTGTTTCAGAGGGATGAGAGAAAGAAATCCCATTTATTGATGCAGAGGATTTTGTTGTAAGGGACTCTAGGAACTAAGTGGTTCCAATGTGAATTTGTATCAAAATAACAAAGTTCTAAGTGAGAGACAAAAATGGTAACATGAATGTACGATGACAAGCGGTGGTCAGTTTTAGAACCACCTAGACGTGGCATGAGGAACCCAAAATCACGACACAGATTTTAAAGCCTATGATACAGTGACCTAGTCCCTAGAAAAAGTAGTTCTCGGCTGGGCATGGTGGCTCACGCCTGTAATCCAGCCCTTTGGGAGGCTGAGGCGGGCAGATTGCCTGAGCTCAGGAGTTTTGAAACCAGCCTGGGTAGTATAGTGAGAGGACCCCCCACTCCCCCGACTTTAAAAAACAAAAAAAAAATTACCCAGGCATGGTGGCACTTGCCTGTATTCCCAACTACTTGGGAGGCTGAGGCAGGAGAATCCCTCTATTCCGGGAGGTGGAGGCTGCAGTGAGCCGAGATCGCACCACTGCCCTCCAGCCTGGGTGGCAGAGCGAGACCCTGTTTTTAAAAAAAAAAAAGAAAAGAAAGGAAAGAAAACGTAGTTCTCATCCTGAAAGTTTGGCAACCTAAAACCAACTCGTAGTTGTCATATATTGGCAACTTTAGATACACATGTTTACTTGGAACTTAATTCAGCCCATCCTAGCCTCTCCTTACTGAAATAGTTCAAGCATTACATTACAGGAAAATGTGAAAAAAGGTATCTTGCTTTAGATTCCAGAGGAAGGCTGTGGTGGTACACAGTAAGCACGCAACAGGTGTATGTGTGTACACTTGGTTACACTGTGGCATGCCGAGAAGGAGGGGACGGGGTCATAGTTCAGGCTGCATGTGGGCTGTGGGTCTGTACTGTGACTCAGGACCAGAGCACTCCTTACTCCTGGCAGCCTTACAAAGTCATGCCATTGATCATGATTGAGGACTGGGAGGGAAAGGCCTCCCCTCTGCAAATCTTTCACAACTACACTCCTAAAAATAACTCAAGTGCATGTCCCTGGAAGCACAGAAGAGTGACCTCATGACATACCAATCATGTTGTATAATATAGGTTGTATAATTCACGTTTAATTTTACCGTTCTGTGTCAGCAGTAATTAGAAATTTTTTCCTAAGTGTAATTAAAGACCTGCATATTTGGGGCAGGAGGAAGTAGCGCTTTGAGTAGGAATATACCATTTACTGTGGTACATGTATATACATTCCATGTGGCACATTAACAACATCTTGTGAAAAATTAAAGCAAGAAATTAACCTGATTCTGATCCATTTTGTCATTAGAAAATAGGAAACATTTTGTAATTTGTCAGATAAATGACACTGATGAAATGTTCTAGTGGCCAGTGCTGTATGGCTCCCCGTTTCTTGCCTAATTTGTTAATAGCTCTCAATCCCGAAAGCTGCCTCCCTGCTGCATAATTGTCCTGGGGCTTCTGCAGCATCTCAAATCAAGACACATAAAGTCATCTTTTTTTTGCCAAACACGGTGGTGGTGGTTGCTATTTTACACTTTGGCACCAACGAAGTTTGAGATTCCATAAATTATACAGACAGTTATAGTGTCTGGGCTTCCAAAAGTTTCCATGTCTGAAGTAGGCTGATTACTTACTATAAACCATAAAGTTACATTCAGAGGAACTCTGGAATTTAGTTTTGAGGAATAAGAATTCAAACTGTCAATATGCCAAATACCTCTGTACCTCTCACTCAAAAAAAAATCCACAGCCAGTCTTCAGTATCTAGGAATTGGGTATAGTCTAGTGTTTAAATAATATTTAGATAGTGCATCTACAAATGTTTACAATTTAAGTTCTGTTTTTATTGTTCCTGGCTAATTTTCACGAGACCAATCTTTATATTCAGCAGACACCCATAGTTATTTTAGTGAAATCACTCCTGCCTTCAGTGTGAAGAGTTGAAGTTAAATGGCTGTTCATGATACTCACTTTATGCTAAAGGAGTACAGTATGTCCCCAAACTTCTGACAAAGACAAGTTGTCAGAAAGGCAAAAACATGCCACGTGGCTTAGGAACAGACCTCTCTGTTCTTAATGAAACTGCATTCTTCTTATATAGAGGCAAGCTAGAAGAAAGAACTCTGCCCTCAGTACATATATATTAACTAGCTGGCCAAATCTACACTAATGAACACTTCGGAGGCTTACAGCATGGACTCCTGCAAGACATTTTAGTGGAAGAATTTTTGCAATGCCTTCATTATTGTAGGCAGCGTAGAAAAAGTCACCGAAAACTTTTTAGACTCTTTTTCTTGGTATTAGAAAATGACTGATTCTCAGAAACTACAGTGCAGCTATCACCTATATTTGTCCATTTTTCTCCTGTATATAGAGTGTCTAAAACAACACTTCTGGATTTTCTTTACGTATTAGGTCATTTTACTTAGCCTTACCTTTTATGTCCCAACACAAGGGAGGAACTTTCTCTTTAAGGAAAAATTCAGTGAACTTCTCTAACACAAAGAAGAAGTCATTACTTTTACTTGCTATTTGATGCACTTGCTGTGACCACTCTAACTTTCTGTGGGAATGTCCAAAGAATGCATTTCCTAGGGTAGATGTCACAGCTGTGTCAATAGCAAAATGTATCTTTTCATCCCATAGCTTCTTTCAACCAAATTTGTCCAGCAGGCCAAAGCTAGATAAAGCTCCAAACCTTTCCCAGTATGGGAGGCATGGGGGGTGAGAGAGCCGTGTTCTGGCTGTCACATCCTTGCTAGGCTGCTGTGCAACACTTTTGTAGCAGCACAGCCAGGTGTTGAGTCTCTGTGTTTTTTGTTTTTGTTTTTTTGAATAGAGTCCCACTCTGTCACCCAGGCTGCAGTGCAGTGGCCTGACCTTGGCTCACTGCAACCTCCGCTTCCCAGGTTCAAGCGATTCTTCTGCCTCATCCTCCCGGGTAACTGGAAATACAGGCACCTGCCATCATGCCCAGCTAATTTTTTGTATTTTTAGTAGAAACAGGGTTTCACCATGTTAGCCAGGCTGGTCTTGAACTCCTGACCTCAGGTGATCGCCCACCTCGGCCTCCCAGAGTGCTGGGATTACAGGCACCAGCGAAGTCTCTGTTTTAAAGTATTCTGTTACTTTCCTCTGGGTGTTACAATTTGGAAGCTGCAATAACATTTCAAGCTCAGTCCTTTTAGTAATATTATTTTTTATCCCAAGTTTCTTAAGGGGCCAGATTGTAAATATTTTAGGTTTTGTGGACTTTGAAACAAAATCAATATTGTGTAGGTGCAGTCCTTGGTATTCGGGAGATTGGTGCCAGGACCCCCTCAGATATCAAAATCCATAGATGCCCAAGTCCCGATATAAAGTGGCATAGTATTTGCATATAACCTAAGCACATCCTCTGTGTACTTTAAATCATCTCTAAGCACTTATAATACCTAGTACAATGTAAATGCTATGTTAATAGTTGGTATAATGTATTTTTTTAAATTTGTATTGTTTTTGCAAATATTTTCCTTTCACGGTTGATTATGCGGATGCAGAACTGTCAGATAGAGAGGGCCAACTGCACCATTTAAAATGTGCCACTTAGAAATGTAAATCCCATTCTTGGCTCACGGGCCACACACAAACAGGCAGTGGACTGGATTTGGCCAGTAGGCCATATGTTTGCCAGCCCTTCTCCAGACAGTGCTACCATCATTAATTAAAAGAAACCCTACTTTATTTTCTCTCTTACAGCCCCATGGCTGGGGGTTATGGAGTGATGGGTGACGATGGTTCTATTGATTATACTGTTCACGAAGCCTGGAATGAAGCCACCAATGTTTACTTGATAGTTATCCTTGTTAGCTTCGGTCTCTTCATGTATGCCAAAAGGTAAATTTTTGTTTCTCAGGGTAGATAAAAACTGTGCATTTACAAGTTTTGCAAGTTTAAGAAATATGAAATGAATACGTAAAAGTAATTGCATCAGGCTGGGTGCAGTGGCTCACACTTGTAATCCCAGCACTTTGGGAGGCCAAGATGGGTGGATCACGAGGTCAGGAAATTGAGACAATCCTGGACAACATGGTGAAACCCTGTCTCTACTAAAAATACAAAAAGTACCTGGACGTGGTGGCACGTGCCTGTAATCCCAGCTACTTGGGAGGCTGAGGCAGGAGAATCACGAACCAGGGAGTTGGAGGTTGCCGTGAGCCGAGATCGCACCACTGCACTCCAGCCTGGTGACAGAGCGAGACTCCATCTCAAAAAATAAATAAATAAAATAAATTTCATTATAATTTTTGTTCTAGTGCTGACAGACACTGTCCACTCTGGTCTCAAGCATTGGTGGCCAAGGTTTGGCTCTGAAAACCCCATTGCTGACCAGACATGGTGACTCACACCGGTAATCCCAGCACTTTGGGAGGCTGAGGCAGGTGGATCTCCTGAGATCAGGAGTTCAAGACCAGCCTGGCCAACATGGTGAAACCCCGTCTCTACTAAAAATACAAAAATTAGCTGGGCGTGATGGCGCGATCCTGTAATGCCAGCTACTCAGGAGGCCGAGGCAGGAGCATCACTTGAACCTGGGAGGAGGATGCAGTGAGCCAAGATCGTGCCACTACACTCCAGCCTGGGCAACAAAGTAAGACTCCATCACAAAAACAAAAAAAACCCATTGCTTTAAGAAATAGAGAGTTAAGTACCACTCTTAGCCCCCAGGCCAGCTGCACTAAACTCTCAATTCTGTAATTTCTAATATAGCCCAATTTTATCATCCAGCCTGGGTTCATTGTCACCCTTCATTGAGCACATTGTTTTGGCTTAAGTCCCTGAATGCAGAAACACTGACTCCTATGTATTCAGCAAATCTCCCTTCAACCAGTATAAGCTTTTCCTTGTTTTTTTGTGCATGACTGTATGATAGCACTTATTAAACAGCGTTAGTCTTATCTGATTACTTGTTTGTCCTTTCTACAACACGTCTTTATTGTCTTTTACCTTTGGGTCCCTGGTGTGCCGTATAGTGTAAATCTTCAATGAATATTTCCTGCCTTAATTCCAGATGTTGTAGCTTAATTTAACTGCTTTTCCACATTCCCTGGCTCCTTTCCCAGAAGTACAGTAAAAAGGGGGAGGTGCAGGGATGCTTTAAAAAGAGGAAGAGCAGTGTTACATTGGGATACTTCTGCAGACACATACTTTACAGGTATCCTCTCCCAAGGTAAAAAGGCATTCGAGAGTTCAAGGTAATTAGTAATCCAGAAAGTTTGGCCTGAGGAATCATTCAGAGCCCCCACTTGCACCCAGATCTCAGCTGAACCCTCCTGGAGCAGCTGGCCTGTTGGCTCATGAACTCTAGGGGTGGTGAGAGGAGGCTCCCTGACCATCACTGATGACCTGGCAGGTGACCATTTTCCTCTAAGCCACCACCGCCTCCCCATGTTTCTTTTAAAAGCGGAGGCACGCTGTTCTTAATTTTAAAAAGATGTCTCCACTAAGGCCATGCTATTGTATTTAAGAAATATGTTTATTCATTACTTTCTAAAATTAAGGTCTGCTCACATTCAATTTATTCTCCAGCTCAGTCATTTAGCTTTATCTGGATGACGGGAAAGGAAGGAAAAATCAGCTGTTTTCTTGTTTGTGATTTTCTCATAGGATATTTGGCTTTTGGGGATTGAGGAGAATCACAATGGAGGAACTTCACTTTGTTGTGTTAATTGGATGTGTTCAGCTACTTACTTTTCTCACGGCCTCATACTTTTTAATGAAAGAAATAATACTTTGAGCCAAGGAAGCAGCTCTCAAAGACAAAATAGAAAGTAAAATGGGCTTGTTGTCATTTAAGTCCTTTTGCCACAGCTGCTGATGACCAGGATTATAAGCATATTACAACTCTATAGACATTAATACAAAACTGCATGGATTTTGTGTTTAGGAACAAAAGGAGAATTATGAGGATATTCAGCGTGCCACCTACAGAGGAAACTTTGTCAGAGCCCAACTTTTATGACACAATAAGCAAGATTCGTTTGAGACAACAACTGGAAATGTATTCCATTTGTAAGTGTATTCTGTGCTGAAAGATACACATATGCATGTTTAAAATAGATTTTCTGGAATTGAGTTCATTTAGCAAAATGTTATTAGAAATCGTAAGTAATGAAAACTTAGTACTTTTTTCAGATGTTTAATATGTTTTTCAGATACTTATCCTTTTCCTTTTGTATTTTATGCCATTTGCATGTGATACTGGCTCAAAATAAGGCATATAACTTAATTCAACATAGCAGCATTATTCACTATAGTCAAAAGGTGGAAATCACCCACATGTCCTCAGCAGATGAATGAATAAACAAAGTGTGGTGCATACAATAGAATGTTATTCAGCCCTTAAAAGGAAGGACATTCTGGCTGGGAGCGGTGGCTCACACCTACAATCTCAGCACTTTGGGAGACTGAGGTAGGTGAATCACAAGGTCAGGAGTTCAAGACCAGGCTGGCCAAGATGGCGAAACCCCATCTCTACCAAAAATACAAAAATTAGCTGGGCGCATTGGTGGGTGCCTGTAATCCCAGCTACTTGGGAGGCTGAGGCAGGAGAATCACTTGAACCCAGGAGGCGGAGGTTGCAGTGACCTGAGATCACGCCACTGGACTCTAGCCTGGGCGACAGAGCAAGACTCCGTCTCAAAAAAAGAAAAAAAGGAAGTCCATTCTGACATGCTACACGTGGATGAACCTCAAAGATGGTATACTAAGTGAAATAAGTCAGTCACAACAGAACAAATATTGGATTATTTCACTTACATGAGGCAAATCATAGAGATACAAAGTAGAATGGTGGTTGCCAGGGGCTGCAGAAGAGGGGAATAGGGAGTTTAATGGGTCCAGAGTTCAGTTGGGGATGATGAGAAGAGCTCTGTGGATAGATGGTGGTGATGGTCACAGCAATGCGAGTACATGAAATACCACTGAAGTGTACACTTAAAAATGGTTAAAGCGGTAAAGTTTATGTTATGTATATTTTACCACATTAAAAAAATTATTTTAAAGAAACATAAGTATTGCTAAAAAAAAAAAAAAAAAAAAAAAAGTACAGAGCCTGGGACCAGGCGTGGTGGCTCATGCCTGTAATCCTAGCACTTTGGGAGGCTGAGACGGGCGGATCACTTGAGGTCAGGAGTTCGAGACCAGCTAGCCAACGTGGTGAAACCCCGTCTTTACTAAAAGTACAAAAATTAGCTGGACGTGGTGGTGGGCACCTGTAATCCCAACTACTCAGGAGGCTGAGGCAGGAGAATCGCTTGAACCCAGGAGGCAGAGGTTGCAGTGAGCAGAGATCACGCCATTACACTCCAGGCTGGGGGACAAGAGTGAAACTTCATCTCACAAAAAAAAAAAAAAAAAAAAAAAAAAAATACAGAGCCAGGAGCTCTGTATGAAAAATTCTAAGTAAAGAACTAAGTTTTTATTGACACATACGCAAAACAAGTTATCCACTGTCAGTAATATGCTCAGTAACACAGCAGATACATTATAAACCCATAGTTTATTTCTTTTTTGATGGGAATGATATAAAATAAAATTGATCCGAATTTCTGTTTGCAAGGTATATTAGTTTTCTGTGCTAATTGCTGCTGTAACGAATTACCACAAATGTAGTGGCTTAAACCACACGAACATGTTGTCTTACAGTTGTGTGGGTTAGAAGCTCCACAGCAGCTGTACTGTGCTAACTTTAGGGTGCCTGCATGGTTCTGTTATTCTAGAGCCTCTAAGGAAAATCCCTGTCTTTGCCTCCTCCAGCTTCTCAGGACCATCCACACTCCTTGGGTCACAGTCCCTTCCTCCATCTGCAAAGCATTGCATCTTTCTGACTATTTCATGTCCACATCTCCTTCCCTCAGAACTTAGGCAGGAAAAAAACTGTAATTTTAAGGGCCCATCTGATTATATTGGGCAGATAATCCAGAGTCATCTCCCCATGCCAAGGTCCCTACCTTAATCACATCTTCAGAGTCCCTTTTGTCCTGTGAGGTAACATAGGCACAGATTATGGGACAAGATGTGGACATCTTTGGGAGCCATTATGCTTATAAGCAGTGAGCACATGTGTGGATTTGCACATTTAATGAATCCCAGCATAAAGGGTCCTTAGTGCTCGTGATGTATCTTGTCCTGACAGAATCTGGTGCTTCCAGAAGAAACAGGCAACAGAATTCTTTTTTTAAATAGAAGACTCCTGAAGTTGTACGCTTTGGGCTACAAAAATCTGAATCTACCCTGAGTAGCATAAACAAATAATATCTCCTTATTGGCTAGTGAAAAACTTAGAAGAGAGTGGCCAGGCGCGGTGGCTCACCCCTGTAATCTCAGCACTTTGGGAGGCCAAGGCGGGTGGATCACGAGGTCAGGAGATCAAGACCATCCTGGCTAACACAGTGAAAACTCATCTGTACTAAAAATACAAAAAATGAACAGGGCAGGGTGGCGGGCACCTGTAGTCCCAGCTACTCGGGAGGCTGAGGCAGGAGAATGGCGTGAACCCAGGAGGCAGAGCTTGCAGTGAGCCCAGATTGTGCACTGCGCTCCAGCCTGGGCAACAGAGTGAGACTCCGTCTCAAAAAAACAAGAACTCAGAAGAAATTGAAAGTTTTAAAGCTAAGCAGTGGATGACACAAAGATTTTTAGCCCTGTATTTTCTCTAGTTTCAGGTTAAGACAGTTTTTCTTCAATAAACATTTCTTAGAAGTACAAAAAGAAGACAGAATTGCATATCTATTTTTTCTTCTAGTTTATATTGAAGACATTATATGTTTAATCAACAATAAGCCTGTTAGATTTATAAGTTAAAATATAGTCAAATTCCTTATGGTGTGGACAAAAGCATTATTATTAACTTTAAGATGGAAGTGACAGGTAATAAAGGAAGAAATTACAAAACATTAATTTTAATAGCTTAGATCAGGCATGATGGCTCACACCTGTAATCCCAGCACTTTGGGAGGCCAAGGCAGAATGATCGTTTGAGCCCAGGAGTTCAAGACCAGTCTGGGCAACATGGTGAAACCCTGTCTCTACTAAAAATACAAAAAATTAGCTGGGCGTGGTGACGTTAGCCAGTAGTCTCAGCTACTTGGGAGGCTGAGGTGGCAGGATTGTTTGAGCCTGGGAGGTCAAAGCAGCAGTGAGCCATGATTGTGCCACTGCACTCCATCCTTGGTGACAGAGTGAGACACTGTCTCAAAAATTAATATAATTTTGAAGTTTTAATAGCTTAATGTTTATATTTTAAAGCTCTGAATAATCCTGATACATGAATAATAATAAACATATAAAAATGGGCATCAGCAGTGTTGAGAAATTAGAGGATCATGAAGTGTAATACATCTTTTCCAAAGAAACAAAATTGTTTTAATTCTAGACTAATTACTTAGCCGGGTGCAGTGGCTCGTATCTGTAATCCCAGCACTTTAAGAGGCCGAGGCGAGAGGATCCCTTGAGGCCAGGAGTTCAAGACCAGCCTGGACAACATGGCGAGACCCCATCTCTGCAAAAAAAAAAAAAAATTAGCAGGGTGTGGTGGTGTCTGTCTGTGGTCTCAGCTACCTGGGAAGCTGAGGTGGGAGGATTGCTTGAGCCCAATAGGTTGAAGCTGCAGTGAGCTGTGTTTGTGCCACTGCACCACAGCCTGGGCATCAGAGGGAGACTCTATCTCTGAAACAGACAAAACTATTTCTTTATTAAGAATCATGACTTGACTGTAATTTAATGATATTAAGTAGTAATCATTTTGCAGTTTTATTAATTTTATCTCTTCTTTTTCTTGTTGTTTTTGTGAATAGCAAGAAAGTACGACTATCAGCAGCCACAAAACCAAGCTGACAGTGTGCAGCTCTCATTGGAATGAAGCCTCAGAAAATGAGCAACAGAAGTAATTGTTGCAAGCTCCTGATTCTTTCTACTAATCGTGAACAGCTTTAAAAACATTTCTGTCTGCATAAAATTATTTTACTTGTGACTTTTCCCCGATTGTTTTGTGCATTGTTTTGCTTTTTTAAATTGCATCTCCAAGTCATTGTTAGGTAAATACAAGTGGCTCAAAAGGCCTTGACACAGGAAACCTGCACATATCCAGGATATATGTAACCAGCGATGGTGACTTGACCTTGCAAAGACCTGTGATTCCTTCAGGATACAATCAGTGAGAAATAAAAACACATCTTGGGAAGCGGGAATCCTGGAGTTTATACCATTTACAATATTAAAAAATAAAAATGCAACCATTGGAATAACTTCCTGTTCGATTGTATTCTGTGAGTGATAAGTATCAGATCAGATCAATAACATTAATTTATTGTTAACAGCTCTTTTTTTTTTTTGGAGACAGAGTCTGTCACCCAGGCTGGAGTGCAGTGGCACAATCTCTGCTCACTGCAACTTCCACCTCCCAGGTTTAAGCAATTCTCCTGCTGCAGCCTCCTGAATATGCTGTTAACAGCTCTTTAATTAATGACCTTTGCTTCTTCAGAACTTGTATGGTAGACTGTCCTTTCTACATCATGATGCATTCTCCTGTGCTAATTTTAAAAGCTTTCTGTAACTAGATTTTTTCCTCATTATGCTCCCAGGAGCGAGTTTGTTTTTTCCCCCAGTTTCATTTCCACCAGGTAGCTCTACTTTAGGCCATACTGGGCCCCTGCTGTTGAATAAATGGATGCCTCTATGTTGGTGTTGGCAACTGTGCGGTAATAGTACTACCACTGGCGAATGTTGCCGTCTGGTTACTTGGCATGCCAAGCTTTCCCAAAGAGCTTCATCTCTTTTTCTTGTTCTGTACTATACAATGAAATGTTTTTACCTAATTTTTCATATTTATTTAAATAAAAACTGACTGGGTAGTAGTGGGGAAGTTTAATTGTCCACGTAAGTCAAAAGAATCCATTTTTGAACTAGAGCTATTTTCAATTATAAGAATTAGTTGGCTGGGCCCGGTGGCTCATGCCTGAAATCCCAGCACTTTAGGAGGCCAAGATGGGAGGATCACGAAGTCAGGAGTTGGAGACCAGCCTGGCCAACATGGTTAAACCCCATCTCTACTAAAAATACAAAATTAGAAGGGTGTGGTGGCTTGCGCCTATAATCCCAGCCACTCGGGAGGCTGAGGCAGAATTGCGTGAATCTGAGAGGTGGAGGTTGCAGTGAGCTGAGATCATGCCACTGCATTCCAGCCTAGGCGACAGAGCAAGACTTCATCTCAGAAAAAAAAAAAAAAAGTTAATAATGACTTCAAGTATTATTTTCTTTTCCCCTTATTGTGAAATAAAATATACATTTTAAATGAAAATTAAGGTTTAGATCAAATAAAATCATTCAGGGAAATTACACTTACTTTAAAAAATGTGTTGTTCAAAAATGTATTGTACAAAGTGAACTGACCAAATAGAATAATTCTTAACTCACAAAGGAGTTTGAGCGCACTGCCTATATATCGAATTTAAATCTGACTAAAGGATTGTAAACAGTTGTAATTATGGGTTGTAGTAGCAAAGCAGCAAGGGGACAATCTTCTAAACTTGCCTTTGCCTAGGAGAACTACTGTATATTTCCATGAGCGAATTTAATCAGCAGTAGGAGTGGTTTACTTGTCACTGACGTGGCACAATCTCAACAAATTACACAAACTGGCTATCAGATTTGTAAAATTAATGTACATAAATAAATATAAGTCACACAATGAAATGAATTGTTTTCTTTGTGTCCACTAGATAGAGATGGTCATAACTACAAACTAGTAGATCGTTTGATGAGCATCAAACCCTGGCAAGTGAGAGATGAATTCCTCTCCGTTTTTTCCTTAAAGCAAACCGATGGGAATTGCACACACCCCACTGGCAGAAACAACAGCAAGCTGGCTTTGAAGTCTCTTCCCTGCTTCAACAGCTGAACTGGGGAGAGTGCAAGCCCTGCAACCACACTTCAAAGCGGCGCGGTCTGGCTGTCCTGCTTCTACCCAACATCCACCTGAGACTCAACGGAACTGTTTTCTTTGGAAGAAAAGTGGAACGACTAATAAGCTAGTAATTAACCCTTGTATTCTTCTGGTTTCATCTTCCCTTTTTAATGCATAAGATATTCAGCAGTAAGCACTGGTCAGTCTGCCCTGGTGCTCGGCTTGAGTGTGTTAAATAACTGGCTATTTAGCTGATGCCAGCCAGCTGCGTGAAGGGGAGAAGGCCGTCTCCAAGGGCACAGATGTTTGCTGTTGATCTCACACTGTGTCTGGTTGAGTTACTCATGATTCATCGGAAAACGACATGCAAGGTTTATGGTAAAACTGCTGTAACATCAGAAGTATTTTAAGTGTTCACTAAAAGTAAGATAAAATAGTAATAAAAAATAGTTTCAGATGTTAAGATGATATAAGAATAAATTTAACCTAGAAAATGGAGAAGGAACAAAAGAACATTGTATAGAGCCAAGTAATTCATTCAATGGTTGGTTCTAGAGTGTTTCCCCTGTGCTTGCTCTATGTGATCCTTTTCCATAGGCTATTCTAATAGCAGAAGTAGAATAAGAGGTGCCAGAAAACTAACGGAAATAGGAAGGGCACTGAGCTAACCTCCAACATGTTCACAATAGTGAGGACCAGAGGGCAGGGGCTGGTGCTCCTGTACTTCCCACTTGGCTCCTTAATGAAGCCAAAGCCAAACTTAGACAAAGCTATAAAGCAGGAAAAATGTCCCACCTCTCCCATTTACATCCCTCTTTATCCTCCCATAAGCCTGTGAGTGAGACAGGTCTTGAATGAGGATTTAAGAATGGGAATGAGGAACTCAGAACTAAAGTGGTGAACCCTACACATCACAACAGACATGCAAACTTTCTTTGACCTCTAACAAAATAAGTGGCATTCAGCATTGGACCTTATACTAATGAAACCGCTACTTTTATTTTATTTTTATCTTATTTTATTTTATTTTATTTGAGACGGAGTCTTAATCTGTTATCCAGGCTGGAGTGCAGTGGCGCCATCTCGGCTCACTGCAACCTCTGCCTCCTGGGTTCGAGTGATTCTCCTGCCTCAGCCTCCCGAGTAGCTGGGATTACTGGCATGTGCCACCACACTGGGCTAATTGGTATAGTTTTCATAGAGATGGGGTTTCACCATGTTGGCCAGGCTGGTCTCGAATTCCTGACCTCAGGTAATCCACCCACCTCGGCCTCCCAAAGTGAGATTATAGGTATGAGCCACTGCGTCCAGCCTTACCTTTATTTTATTTAGATATAGTAAAAAACTAAGACCATTTGTGGAGGTTAGTAACATTCCACAATCCAGATTGGAAGGTGGGGTAAATGAAAGGGGAGGCCCCTCCCTGGTGCCGGTTTTGATGCTGAAGGAGCACTGTGCTTTCACCTCCTTCAGGGTGATGTTTCTAGCTCCAGAATTTCTTTTCTTCCAAATGGAGAAGTGACAGAGGTCTCACTGTTAGGAAAGAGTGGCTCTATCTCTGGGGTTTTTATGAATATATATTTTGACAAATTTCAAACTAGTCAAAGGAAATTGAGAATGTTTAACTACAGCTGATTTGGTGGTGGTAACTGCAAATGCTGCAATCAGAATTTCTTGAGAAAATGAACCATGAAAGTGTAAAATGTCTATGAGAAAACAAGTAAATGTACATGGTATTCATTTAGTGGGTAGGGAGAAGGGATTGTAATGTCTCTGAATAACATCTTTATTTTGAAGTCTAAAGAACCAGGCCCATTCAAGTTGACTTTAGTTTTATATAATTCTTTATATCTGAAAGGATTTCTAGCACCTAATATTGGCATAGTAACTAGCCCAAAGTAAATGCTCAATAACTACTTGTTGAATTAATTAATTTACTTGTAATAGTTTATAGAGGTGATTTTTTTATGTGTGTTTTTTAAAAGTGTAGTCTCCACTTCTGGTAATGGCAGAGTAATTGTGTCAGACTAACTCTTGGAGATAGTGACAATAAGTTCAGGACAAAATATTTAGAAAACAACTATTTGGGCTGGGTGCAGTGGCTCACGCCTGTAATCCCAGCACTTTGGGAGGCCGAGGTAGGTGGATCACGAGGTCAGGGGTTCGAGACCAGCCTGGCCAATATGGTGAAACCCCATCTCTACTAATACAAAACTCACACGCCTGGAGTCCCAGCTACTCAGGATGCCAAGACAGGAGAATTGCTTGCACCTGGGAGGCAGAGGTTGCAGTGAGCCGAGATCGCACCGCTACACTCCAGCCTGGGCATTAGAGAGTGACTCCATCTCGAAACACATAATGGAAGAACCCCCCCCCCCCCCCGCCAACAACTATATGGAAGTAACTCTATGTAGACAAACCAGAAGGAAGATGACCTTTAAGAGAAGGGCACCGGTTGAGATTCTCATTTCTACAGTTTTTTGCCTGAAGGCATTTCCCAGTCCACAGCTCAGGACTATGGGGAAACACAGGCAGAAAGCCATGGTCTCTGAGGACAGAACTCAGGGCTCTGGAGAGATGACAGGGACAGGACATCCCAGAAAGAAGTGAACCACAGAAGAACTGCATGTAAATTTGGGCAAGTTTTTGGCTGATCCTTGAACTATGGTCTGTAGTCTCTCAGGAGCCTAGCAGGAAGCAAATGGCTAAAAAGGTGAAAGAAGCTGAGGTTGCAGTGAGATGAGATTGTGCCACCGCACTCCAGCAGCCTGGGAAACAGAGCAAAAGTCTATCTCAGGCCGGGCGCGGTGGCTCAAGCCTGTAATCCCAGCACTTTGGGAGGCCGAGACGGGCGGATCACGAGGTCAGGAGATCGAGACTATCCTGGCTAACACGGTGAAACCCCGTAAAATACAAAAAACTAGCCGGGCGAGGTGGTGGGCGCCTGTAGTCCCAGCTACTCGGGAGGCTGAGGCAGGAGAATGGCGGGAACCCGGGAGGCGGAGCTTGCAGTGAGCTGAGATCCAGCCACTACACTCCAGCCTGGGTGACAGAGCAAGACTCCGTCTCAAGAAAAAAAAAAAAAAAAAAAGTCTATCTCAAAAAAAAAAAGCTGAAAGAACTGAGCAGTTTTCAGCTGCTGCCATCACAGGAATTGCCATTCAAGTCTTGCCAAATTAATTTTGCTTGCTAGAACAAAAATCAACACTTTTCAGAGAAAGATAACAGAATCTAGAGACTTTGTATCATTCACAATGTCCAATATGTAATAAAAAAATTACAGGAATTTGAGAAGAACAGGCAAATGAGAACAGAAAGAACAGGAAAATGAGACTATAGTCAAAGAGAAAAAAATGTGATGATGCAGTCCGTAGCCGAGAAAAAGCAGTCAATGGAAACTGACTTCAAAATTACCCAGATATTGGATTGGCAGATAATAACTTTGTTTAATTTTTATTGATTTTTTTATTTTTTTGAGTCAGGGTCTCACTCCGTCACCCAGGCTGGGGTGCAGTGGCACAATCACAACTCACTGCAGCCTTGACCTCCCGGGCTGTGGCGATCCTCCAAACTCTACCTCTTGAGTAGCTGGGACTACAGTCACACACCACCATGCTGAGCTATTTTTTTGTATTTTTAGTAGAGACGGAGTTTTGCCCATGTTGCCCAGGCTGATCTCGAACTCCTGAACTCAAGCCATCTGCCCACCTCGGCCTCCCAAAGTGCTAGCATTACAGGCACATGTGCTACCTACCATGCCCAGCTAACAGATAAGAACTTTAAAGCAGCTATTACATATATGTTTAGAGAAACGAAATACTTTCAGATAAATGATCATTGAAAGGATTTATCAGCAGCAGATCTTTTCTACAAGAAATACTAAAGGAAACTATTTGGCCTGAAGAGAAGTGACAGCGGATGGAAAGTCAGTTCTCAGCAAACTACAGGCATATGAGTGAACAGATGAGGAGAGACACGGATGGAGCAAGTGGGGCTTTTACCAAGTGGGGATCAAAAGCATATAGGAGTTTCTTGCACTGGAATAACTTTTTCTATAAGCTTGGAGTTTGTTAATTTATAGAAAAAGCATTTATGCATCCATTTCTTATTTAACCAGGTTTTGTTTTTCCTCTCATACCAATCATCAGTAAAACTGAAAAACAGGCGAGGTGTCTAAGGTGTCTTAGACAAGCTTACGCTTCTTTATTCTCTACTTAGTCCCATAGTATCTAATATCCTCCTGTTCCCTATCAAAATCTACTTCCAGAAAGGAATCTAAAACACACTTCCACAAAAGTCTGGATGACTGACAACAGTCGAAGCGTTACACTTACAGGGTGTTTGGTCTGCATTTTAACAGAGAGAGGTTTCAATAGGAGGGAAAGGAAGTTTTTAGACATTAGAGAGCAGTGGTAATTTTTAGAGATAAGAAAGTGTTTATGGCTTCTGAAATCACATCATGTAAGCAATTAACTTCGCCTTCTTGTCTGGCCACCACTTCCAATTCTGCTCTCCTCTATCATCTTTTTTTGTTTTTTTCTCCTCCTGCCCCAAGACAGAGTTTCACTCTTGTTGCTCAGGCTGGAGTGCAGCCGCAATCTCGGTTTACTGCAACCTCTGCCTCCTGGGTTCACGCCATTCTCCTGCCTTAGTCTCCTGTGTAGCTGGGATTACAGATGTGCGCCACCACACCCTTTTTTACATTTTTAGTAGAGATGGGGTTTCACCATGTTGGTCAGGCTGGTCTCCATTGATCTCAGGTGATCCACCTACCCCAGCCTCCCAAGGTGCTGGGATTATAGGTGTGAGCCACCACGCCTGGCCCTCCTCTATCATCTTAAACTTTAACAATCAGAGTGTCAACTGTTCCCCATCAAAATTATTAAATGCACTGGAACTCCTAAAAAAAAAAAAAAAAGTGATTCTGGCCGGGCACAGTGGCTCACGCCTGTAATCCCAGCACTTTGGGAGGTTGAGATGGGAGGATCCCCTAAGGTCTAGAGTTTGAGACCAGCCTGACCAACACGGAAAAACCCCCTCTGTACTAAAAATACAAAATTAACTGGGCTTGGTGGCGCAGGCCTGTAATCCCAGCTACTCTGGAGGCTAAGGCAGGAGGATCACTTGAACCCGGAAGGCAAAGGTTGTGGTGAGCCAAGATCGCCCCATTGCACTCCAGCCTGGGCCACAAGAGCAAAACTCCTTCTCAAAAAAAGGTGATTTTACAGTTTTGAATCCATTTAAAACAGGGCTGTCAACTCTATTGTCTTATCCCCTTGAGACAGGAAGACAGAATGTGTCCAGAACTGGTTCCTTCTGGTGGGTTCTTGGTCTCATTGGCTTCAAGAATGAAGCCGCAGACCCTCGTGGTGAGTGTTACAGTTCTTAAAGATGGTGTGTCCGGAGTTTGTTCCTTCAGATGTTCAGATGTGTCTGGAGTTTCTTCCTTCTGGTGGGTTCGTGGTCTCACTGACTTCAGGAGTGAAGTTGCAGACCTCCACAGTGAGTGTTACAGCTCTTAAAGGTAGTACAGACCCAAAGAATGAGCAGCAGCAACATTTATTGTGAAGAACGAAAGAACAAAGTTTCCACAGCATGGAAGGGGACCCGAGCAGGTTGCTCCTGCTGGCTCAGGTGGCCGGCTTTTATTCCCTTATTTGGCCCCGCCCACATCCTGCTGATTGGTCCATTTTACAGAGTGCTGATTGGTGCATTTACAAACCTTTAGCTAGACACAGAGTGCTGACTGGCATGTTTACAATCCTTTAGCTAGACAGAAAAGTTCTCCAAGTCCCATAAGCCCAGAGTTGACACTCTGACCCATAAGCCCAGCTGGCTTCACCTCTCAAAGCCCCTCTAAACAGGACACCCCAACTGCTGTTGGGAATTGGGTGATGACTGCTCTAGCTACTTCCTGCTGGATAGGGGCAAAGAAGGAGCCCTGCAGTTGTAGTGTCCTCCAGAGGGGAACTCTCTAGGCCAGTGAAAGGGCCAGCGGGTTGGTCCAGGGGTCCTTGGTAGAAGCTGTTAGTTGAGCTCATTTGGGGTTCCATTTGTAAAACCATCTGTAACTTGATGGCCTTGATCCTAGAGGAAACAAATTTGACAAAGAGGTTAAAAATACGGGCCCTGAAGGCAAGTAATAGCAAGATGGCTGCCATGGGACCTAGAAAGGGGAGAAGCCATGTTGCCCAACTCCAGAGGTTGGTATAAGAGTTTGAAAGGCATCTGATTTCAGAAGCCTTTTCCTGTAAACACCAGGCGGCATCTCGTACTATCCCTGACTGGCTAGTGTAAACACAACACTCTTCCCCTAAGAGGTGCAGAGTCCTCCTTTCTCAGCAGTGAGGAGGTCTAGACCTCGGTAGTTTTGGAGAGTCACTGCTCCCAAAAAGTCTATTTGGGATTGTAGAGTAAGGATAGATTTCATTATTTCTTACAAACTGTCTGAGAAATCCTTTGAGAGTGTGTGGGTAGTAGGATAATGAAGTAGACAAACTGGCTATTCTGGTTCCTGTAGTAGTAGCCATTCCTAACCGTATAAGTAGGGGTATTAGTTGTATGGCTCTGTGCTGATGGACTTGAGCTTTGAGGGGTACTGATAGGGTCTGATTTCCTGGGACAATGTTAATGTTGGGACTTAGAAAGACTAAGGTGCAGGTGCCTGTCCAGTTAGTGGGGAGGCAGATATAAGTTGACGTTCCACATAAGAAGAATATACCTTGGCTGGGTAGACAGAACTGGTTGTGTATGTTAAAAAGGTGTGTGAATTTGTTGTTTTCATTTTCCCATACTGCTAGAGTACTTGCCAAGGTAGCTCTGGTGAGTGGCTGGAAAGGGGTGTTGGGAGCATACTGAGTGGCTCCCTGCGTTCTATTTCGTTTTCATCCTGGCAGGAGCTACAGTATATAGTCCTGTCGCAAAGAGTATGGTTAGTATGCTGCTTAATAATATGATGAAATAGTAAAAGGATTCCATTGAAGGGGCAAGGAGAGGTGTTAAAGATAAAGATTATGTAGGTTTTCACTTATCTTTTTTAAGGAGGATGGGGTTTTTCTTCAGGATCAGTGGTAGGAGCCTCTTTAGTCTGGGATGTTTCCTTCCGAAATAGGAGATGAAGTCCTCCAATGGTTCGCGGGTGTATCGAGGCTGGTCTGGCTGATCTTGGGACTCCTGAGCTGACGGTCCCACAGGTTCCTCAGGGGTGTCCAAAATTTGACTCGGGTGTGGTGAATCCAAGATTCCACTCCTGACACCTTAACTGTAGTGGGGGTAGAGAGGATTACTGAGTATGGTCCTTCCCACAAAAAGTCCATAGATGGGGAGGTAGAGGGGAGAGATTTGACCAACACTATATCTCCTGGTTGAAACAACTCTATTCCTTTTTCTCTGTAACATCCTTCAGGTAGGTTTTTAAGGTTTTGTTGATATTTTGCCAAAGAAGTTATATCTTTGATAAAGTTGGCTGATTCCTGATCAAGTAGGAGGTTATTTGTGAGAAAAGGTCGTCCACACAGCATTTCATATGTACTGAGCCCTATTTTGTGAGGGTGAAGATAAGTGAGGAGAATTTCGAATTCTCAACAAGGCCATGGGCAAAATAGTAGGCCATGGGAGATGAGCTTCTTGTGTTAGTTTCCTTAAATGTCTCTCGAGTGTTTCATTTGCCTTCTCAACCCTCCCTGAGGATTGTGGCCTCCAGGCACAGTGAAGGTGATATTGTATCCCTAGCATCCTGGACATTGCCTGAGTTATTATGGCTTTAAAAGTCAGACCATTGTCCCTCTGTAAGCTTTGGGGAAGCCCAAATCTAGGAATTATTTCATGAATTAGGACTTTAATCACTTCCTGAGCCTTCACTGTCTTGCAGGGGAAAGCTTCTACCCAATTTGTAAAAGTATCAGCACAGACCAACAAATATTGAAATCCCTTTGACTTAGGCAAATGGGTGAAGTCTAACTGCCAGTGCTCTCCAGGATAGTGACCTATTCTTTGTTCCCCCAAAGGGGCCTTATGATGGACCAAGGGATTATTCCTTTGGAACACCTCACAGGGTTTGACTACCTGTCAAATAGTACGGAGGAGACTTGGCCCTGTAAATAGGAATTTGGCCATTTGATGAGTGTTTTCCATACTCATATGAAAAGTTTGGTGGAGGGTTTTAAGCATTTTTCCACTGGCTGGCTTTGGGTATAAGTACCTTTCCTTCTTCTGTCATTAACCACCCCGAGGTGAGAAAACTATGCCCCCGTGAAAGTCCCTATTCTGTTTCAGTTGGGGAATACTGGCGCTTAATCTCTTAGAGGGGGTTGTTCCATACCAAGGGTCCTTCCATAGGTATTTCTAATGGAAGGTTCCACCTGGCAGCAATTTTGGCCTCAGCATCTGCCTGACGGTTTCCTTCTGCCTTTTCTCCTTCACCTTTCCGATGGCTTTGGCAGTGTAACACTGCCACTTCCTTGGGTTTTTGCACTGTGTGCAATAACTCCATAATTTCATTGTGGTATTTAATGGGGGTTCCCCCAGAGGTTAGGAACTCCCTTTCTTTCCATATTGCAGCATGGGCATGTAGAATTAGATAAGCATACTTGCTATCTGTATACACATTTATTCTTTTTCCCTTTCCCAGTTCTAAGGCTTGGGTAGTTGCCACTAGTTCTGCTAACTGGGCGTTGGTCCCTGCGGGAAGAGGCTTACTTTCAAGTACAGTTACATCACTAACTATGGCATAATCTGCCCTTCTATCCCATTCTCCACAAATGAACTTCCATCACTATATAGGTTAAGGTCAGGATTAGCTAAGGGGACTTCTAAGAGATCATCTCAGTTGACATTAAGTCTGGACTATAATTTGTTGACAGTCATGCTCGATTGGTTCCCCATCTTCTGGGAGAAAAGTGGCAGGGTTGAGGGCCATGCATGTACATATTTGAAGCACCAGTCCCTCAAGGAGTAGCACCTGGTATCTAAGTAGGCAGTTGTCTGATAGCCACAAACTTCCTTTGGCACCTAGTATGCCATTTACATCATGAGTAGTCCAGACAGTGAGATCCTTTCCATGTATTATTTTGATAGCCACTGACACTAAGACGGTCACCACTGCAACTGCCCATAAACAGTGAGGCCAGCCTTTTGCTACTACATCAATTTCCTTACTTAGGTATGCCACTGGTTGTGGGGTTGTCCCACAAGTCTGAGTAAGGACTCTGAGAGCTATCCCTGCTCTCTCTGTGATGTATAAAGAGAAATTTTGTCCTGTGGGAAGGCTTAAAGCTGGAGCTTGTACTAGGGCCTGCTTTAAGGTTTTGAAGGCTGTTTCTGTGCCTGGCTCCCGTTCTACTAGATGAGTATTTGCCCTCTGAGTCTCCTTGATTTGAGTATAGAGGGGCCTGGCTATCTCATTGTATCCTGGGATTCATAGTCGGCAAAAGCCGGTAATTCCAAGGAACCCCCACAACTGTTTTAATGTCTTAGGGTGAAGATAAGTCAGTATAGGCTGTATTCATTCCTTGCTGAGGGCCCTGGTTTCTCTGGCTAAGATTAGGCTTAGATATTTGACCTGCTGTAAGCAAACCTGGGCCTTCGACCTAGACGCCTTGTACCCTTGATTAACTAGAAAGTTCAAGAGATCTAGAGTAGCCTGCTGGCATGAGGTTTCCAAACTGGTAGCCAAAAGTAAATCATCCACATACTGAAGGACCAGAGTGCCTGGACTTGAGAAGTGGCCTAGATCTTGGGTCAGTGCCTGACCAAACAGATGAAGGCTATCCCTAAATCCTTGGGGCAAGAAAGTCCATGTAATTTGGCACGTGTGTAATTTGGGACGTGAGGACCTGTGGGATCCTCAAAGGCAAAGAGAAACTGCAAGTCAGAGTGCAGGGGAATACAGAAGAAGGCATCCTTGAGGTCCAGAACAGTGAACCATTCTGCTTCCTCTGGTATTTGAGAGAGCAGGGTATAGGGGTTGGGTACAACTGGATATAGAGGAATTACTGCCTCATTGATGAGTCTAAGATCTTGCACTAGTCTCCACTGACTGTTTGGTTTTTGTACTCCTAGAATTGGGGTGTTGCAGGAACTGCTGCATTTCCTTACTAAGCCTTGAACTTTTAAATGTTTAACAATATCCTGTAATCCTTTATGAGCTTCAGACCTTAAGGGATATTGCCTTTGATAAGGAAAAGTGGTGGGGTATTTTAGCCTGATTTGGACTGGGTGGGCATTTTTTGCCCTTCCAAATTGTCCTTCCAATGCCCAGACCTCAGGGTTGATTCCCTCCTCAAGTAGGAGACAAGAAATGGGTAACTTGTTCCCCATATTCATGTAGATAACAGCTCCAGCTTTGGCTAATATATCCCTCCCCAATAAGGGTGTGGGACTTTCAGGCATGACAAGAAAGGCATGTGAAAAGAGCAAAGTCCCCCAATTACAACTGAGGAGGTGAGAGAAATACCTGGTTACAGGCTGTCCCAGGATTCCTCAGATGGTAACAGATCTTGAGGACGGTCATCCAGTACAGGAGATTAACATTGAGAAGGCTGCGCCAGTGTCCAGGAGGAAGTCAATTTCCTGGCCCTCAATGGTTAAACGTACCTGGGACTCAGTGAGGCTGATGACATAAGCTGGCACTTGCCCCTGGCTCCCTCAGTCCTGTTGTTGGATCATCTGGTTGGGGGCTTCTGGCCTAGAAAACCATTGCATTCTGGGGCAGTGTGCCTTCCAGTGATTGCCTCAGCATAGTAGACATGGTCGAGGGGAGGCTTGTTTCTCGCTGGACAATCTTTTTAAAGTGTCCTTGTAAACCACACTGATAACGAGCCCTACCGGGTGATTGGCCTGCTCCATTTTGTGTCCTCTCTGAATCACCAAGGTTTGTTTGTCTGAGGGCCATGACTAAGGCTATGGCCTTTCTCTGATCTTGCTTTTCCTTTTGGGCCTGTTCCTATTATAGAACACCAAGGTAGCCAGGTTTAATAAGGCCTCCAGATTTTGTTCAGGGCCCAGGACTCACCTTTGGAGCTTTCTCCTGGTATCTGCAGCTGAAAGGGTAACAAACTTATCTTTTAGAATCAATTGACCCTCAGCCGGGCGTAGTGGCTCGTGCCTTTAATCCCAGCACTTTGGGAGGCCAAGGTGGGCGGATCACGAGCTCAGGAGATTGAGACCATCCTGGCTAACATGGTGAAACCCCGTCTCTACCAAAAATACAAAAAAAAAATTAGCCGGGTGTGGTGGCAGGTGCCTGTAGTTCCAGCTAATTGGGAGGCTGAGGCAGGAGATGGCATGAACCCAGGAGGCAGAGCTTGCAGTGGGCCGAGATCGCACCATTGAACTCCAGCCTGGCCAACAGAGCAAGACTCCATCTCAAAAAAGAAAAATCAACTGACTCTCAAGTGATTCAGGTGACAGGGGAGTATATTTTCTTAAGGCCTCCCATGGCTGCTAGAGGAAGGCAGAAGGATTTTCTTCATTTCCCTGAGTTATGGTAGACATCATTGAATAATTCATGGGCTTTTTCCTAATTCTCCTTAGTCCTTCTAGAACACAGGTCAACAGATATTTGTGACTCCAGTCCCTATGATCTGAGTCGAGGTCCAAGTGGGGATCAATACTGGAGACGGCTTTCTGACTGGTAGGGAATTTGTCCCTTTCTTTGGTTATCATTCTATCATTTACTTGACTAAGATACCAGGTATCTCCAAACTCTTGGGCTGCCCTTTCATTAACGGCCAGGGTTTGATCTAACAATAGCATGACATCTCTCCAAGTGTGATTGAAGGTTTGCCCTAGACCCTGTAGGACATCCATATACCTATCAGGATTATCTGAAAGCTTTCCCAGATCTGCCTTGATCTGCTTTAAATCAGAGAGGGAGAAGGGGACATGTACCCGAGTTGGGCCAAATTCCCCTCCCCCTACAGCTTGAAGGGGACAAAACTGATAACCTGGGGGTTTCTGTGGTCCTTTGGAGATTTCTTTGCTCGTTTCCTTCTGGGTGGGGGAGATTAGAGGAGGCTTATTAATAGAAAGGGGAGCTATATGGAGACTAAGTTATGGGGGTAAGCTGAGAGGTCCTCCTGTGGGATGTAAATTGCAAGCTTTGCAAAGTTGTGGATTGTCCTTCAATGAAAAGAAAGCTTAGACATAAGGTATTTCACTCCATTTGCCTTCACTCTTACAGAAAATGTCAAACTGCAGGATAGCATTGTAATTTGTACTTCCCTCAGGTGGCCATTTTTCCCCATCAGAGAGAGAATATTGGGGCCAGGCCATAGTGCAGAAAAAAATGAGCCACCTCTTTTTCAGGGTTTGCAGGTCAAATTTGTCCCAATGGCTTAGGACGCATTTCAAGGGTGTGCTTGTTGATGCCTGAGTGTTTCCCATCTGAAAGACAAAACCACCTGCAATTTTGGTTTGCTTGTTTCTCTCCCTGCCCAAGAACATGCAACAGTCCCTGGATCCTGCTGATTGGAATAGTTGCACCGACTGACGCAGCAGCAGAAACACCCCTTGCCCAAGAACCCGCAACAGTCCCTGGACCCTGCTGATCAGAATAGTTGCACTCACTGACGCAGCGGCAGAAACACTAGTTTTCCTCCTAGACCACAAGGAGGACCAAGGAATGTCGGATTTAGTGATCCTTACTGACGCATTCTCGAAAACCTGCACCCTTGCCTGTCCTCCTAGACCACAAGGAGGACCAAGAAAAATCGGATTTAGTGGCCCTTACCGAATGCATTCTCAAAAACGTGTTAGAGTCCTAAGCGTTCTCCTGTTAGTATTGGGACTTTACCCGTGTCCTATAAAGATGTTATGTCCCAAAAATGAAGTGGAGGGCCATACCCTGAGGGAAGGAAGGGATCTCCAGAGTTGGAAGGGTGATGCCTTTTGTCCTCACTTATATGAATAGGAAGGATACAATTTATGAATCTCCCCATATCCTAGCTTCAGGAATAGCTTTTGTTAGGCCTGCTTGTCTGAGGAGGGATCCTAAAATTCCAGAGAAGATTGTCCCCCCGCCAATGGGGCTTTGGGCAAAAATTATGTCTTTCTGATCAGTGAGGAGCCCGGGTGCCTAAAGAAGGCAAGAGAGTCCTGGAGTTTATACTAGAAATCATTCTTATAGAAGAAACTAGAAAAGCACCAGAGACAGGGACAGTGGTTTTTAGAAGCAGGACTAGCCTCGGAGAAGAGAAGCAATAGGAAGTTTGTCTGACAGGCATTAGGACCCAGAAGGCAAGGGTCAGGATAGATAGGATAGATAGGCGAGTCTCACTTGGGCAACGTGACTTTGAGAGTTCCACTCATGGCCTCAGGGTCAACCAACTTGCTGTTGGGACCCTGAAGCTGAATGGCTTTCCTCTCTGTTGACCCTAGGCTCAGCTCAGAAGTACAGGAAAAGCAGAAGCTGGTTCCAGGAAAACCAATGCTCCCAACTCCTGACTACACTAGTTGCTTTTAACTGGCCAACAGGTGCCCGGTATTTAGCTTCCAAATTCTAAGGAAAAATAGGACAGAACAGCAAGCGAAAGGGCTCTGATGGTACTCACCGCTTGGTGATAGTCAATAGTCCCTTTGTGGTTGCCAAAATGTGTCCAGAATTGGTTCCTTCCAGTGGGTTCTTGGTCTTGCTGACTTCAAGAATGAAGCCGCAGACTCTTGTGGTGAGTGTTACAGTTCTTAAAGAAGGTGTGTCTGGAGTTTGTTCCTTCAGATGTTCAGATGTGTTCGGAGTTTCTTCCTTCTGGTGGGTTAATTGTCTCGTTGACTCCAGGAGTGAAGCCACAGACATTCATAGTGAGTATTACAGCTCTTAAAGGTGGCGCATCCAGAGTTGTTTGTTCCTTCCGGTGGGTTCCTGGTCTCACTGACTTCAGGAGTGAAGCCGTAGACCTTTGCAGTGAGTGTTAGAGCTCTTAAAGGTAGTGCAGACCCAAAGATTTAGCAGCAGCAAGATTTATTGTGAAGAGCAAAAGAACAAAGCTTCCACAGTGTGGAAGGGGACCCAAGTGGGTTGCCGCTGCTGGCTCGGGTGGCCAGCTTTTATTCCCTTATTTGGCCCTGCCTACATCTTGCTGATTGGTCCATTTTACAGAGCACTGATTGGTCTATTTTACAGAGTGCTGATTGGTGCATTTACAAACCTTTAGCTAGACACAGAGTGCTGATTGGTGTGTTTACAATCCTTTAGCTAGACAGAAAAGTTCTCCAAGTCCAACCCAACCCAGAAGCCCAGCTGGCTTCATCTCTCAAGAGGACAGCAGATAATAATCTTTTTTTTCTTTTTCTTTTGGGAGATGGAGTCTCACTCTCTCACCCAGGCTGGAGTGCAGTGGCATGATTTCAGCTAACTGTAACTTCCGCCTCCCAGGTTTGAGCAGTTCTCTGCCTCAGCCTCCTGAGTAGCTGGGATTACCAGCACCTGCCAGCACACCCGGCTAATTTTTGTATTTTTAGCAGAGACAGGGTTTCAGCATGTTGGCCAGGCTGGTCCTGAACTCCTGACCTTGTGATCCACCTGCCTTGGCCTCCCAAAGTGCTGAGATTACAGTTGTGAGCAACCGCACCCGGCCAGCAGATAATAATCTTTTTGTCACCACCTTAGTCATGAAGAAAAGTGAACGTGTGAGTGACTCTTCCAGTCCTAAACTTTTACAGTATTGAGAAGTGTGAAGATTAGACAGGGAAAAAGATGTTTGCCCAGGGACAAATGGGAGCATTACAAAGGCAGGTATATAAAAAGATAGTTTCTGACAAACATATGGTAAAATACTATATATATGGATGTTTTTAACTTAGAACTGGTTTTAGAAAAACACACACATAAATAAAACTTGATTTCCTTTCTTCTCATGTCAAGTTTTTCCTTGATCCACTGTAGTACCTTGAAATAGTGAGAGGTGAAGCCAGCTGGACTTCCTGGGTCGAGTGGGGACTTGGGGAACTTTTCTGTCTAGGTAGAGGATTGTAAACACACCAATTAGTGCTCCGTGTCTAGCTAAAGGATTGTAAATGGACCAATCAGCACTCTGTAAAATGGACCAATCAGCAGGTTGTGGGTGGAGCCAAATAAGGGAATAAAAGCTGGCCACCCCAGCCAGCAGCAGCCACCCCAGCCAGCAGTGGCAACCCGCTCGGGTCCCTTTCCACACTGTGGAAGCTTTGTTCTTTCACTCTTCACAATAAATCTTGTTGCTGCTCACTCTTTGGGTCCGCACCATCTTTAAGAGCTGTAGCACTCACCACGAAGGTCCACGGCTTCATTCTTGAAGTCAGCAAGACCTAGAACCCACCGGAAGGAATAAATTCTGGACACAATAGTAGGTGTTTAACAAATATTTACTTAATCAAATCAGGTTGAATCCAGGGCCATGCTGTCTCAGAAAGTAGCAAGTCTATGGAATAACTTCATTCTCATATTTTTTTTCCCCCAGCACAAAAGAGAGCAACAGGGATTCTACCATTCTTGCAGCTCTTTGCTGGCAGTCCAGTGCATGTTGTGAAAGTCAGTAAATCTGCACAACTTATCCTATTAATACCCTCCAAAAAGCAGAATAGATTTTCCCCTCAGAAAGGAAGATAGATTTTTCCCTGAAAACACTCCAGAGTACAGTGTTCTAGATATTTTTCAGGAGGTTTTGTGTTTGTTTTTGTTTTTGTTTTTGTTTTGAGATAGAGTCTTGCCATGTTGCCCAGGCTGGAGTGCAGTGGTGTGATCTCGGCTCACTACAACCTCTGCTTCCTGAGTTCAAGCAATTCTCCTGCCTCAGCCTCCCTAGTAGCTAGGATCACAGGCACCTTCCACCATGCCTGGCTAATTTTTTTGTATTTTTAGTAGAGATGGGGTTTCACCATGTTGGCCAGGCTGGTCTCGAACTGTCAACCTCAGGTGATCCACCCACCTTGGCTGCCCAAAGTGCAGGGATTACAGGTGTGAGCCACCATGCCCAGCCAGGAGTTAAAATTTTTCAAAAAATATATAATTACTCTTTAAAAATGTTCAGTAACAAACTTTCAATTTATCATGCCAATGAAAGTGGTTACATGGAAAACCTGAAAAAGCAAACAATCCAAGTCACACATTTGCCTTTCCAAATTAGTTTGCTATACCAGTATTTTAATTGGTTTGCCATCTCTAAGCTCTTACAATTTATGATAATCCCAGCAAACACAAATCCATTTGCATTCCAAAGGGAAGGAATTATAAAGGGGGTGCAGGTGATCTACAAAATTCCCAGTTGGTATTTGGGAAATCTTGGGCGGACCAATCACATGTTTAACCCTATCTTATGTCCCATTAAGACTGAGGAAAACCACTGCCAGGCACAGTGGCTCACGCCTGTAATCCCAGCATCTTGGGAGGACAAGGCGGGTGGATCACAAGGTCAGGAGATTGAGACCAGCCTGGCCAACATGGTGAAACCCCGTCTCTACTAAAAATACAAAAATTAGTTGGGCGTGGCAGGAGAATCGCTTGAACCGGGGAGGCAGGGATTGCAGTGAGCCAAGATCCTGCCACTGCACTCTAGCCTGGCAACAGAGCGAGACTCTGTCTCAAAATTAAAAAAAGAAAAGAGTAGTCATGGTGCAGGTGATTTTTTTACACATTAACTTTTTCCATTTTTATACTCAGTATTAGCAAACTACCACATTAGTCCAAGTGTCACAACATCATGTTTTGAATTTATTTGAGTCACTGTCTTCCACAATTTATAGTATTTATTTATTTATATTTGAGACAGTGTCTCACTCTATTGCCTAGGCTAGAGTGTAGTGGCATGATCTCCTCTCACTGTAACCTTCGCCTCCTGGGTTCAAGCAGTTCTCTGCCTCAACCTTCCGAGTAGCTGGGATTACAGGTGCCTGCCACCAAACCTGGCTAATTTTTGTATTTTTAGTAGAGATGAGGTTTCACTATGTTGGCCAGGCTGGTCTTGAACTCCTGACCTCGTGATCCACCCACCTCAGCCTCCCAAAGTGCTGGGATTATAGGTGTGAACCACCACACCCTGCCCATTTTTAAATTTTTTAAAGATAAAGTCTGGCTCTGTCACCTAGGCTGGAGTGCAGTGGCATGATTATGGCTCAATGCAGCCTTGACCTCCTGGACTCAAGCAGTCCTCCTACCTCAGCCTCCTGAATAGCTGGAACTACAGATGTGTACCATCATGCCTGGCTAATTTTTGTTGTTGTTGTTGTTGTTGAGATAGGGTCTTGCTCTGTTGCTCAGGCTGGTCTCAAACTCCTGACCTCAAGTGATCCTCCAGCCTCCCGAAGTGTTGGGATTATAGGTGGGCACCACCACACCCTGCCCACAGCTTATAGTTCTTAAGCAAAGTCTAACATCCCATTACTGTCTTACATGTCAATAAAACATTGATAATCAAACAGTGTGTATTGGAAACTGACTGCTACTGAGGAAATATGTCAATAGCCCAGATCACTGAAGAAGGTGCCAGCCTGGCTAATTGCAGATAAACTTTATACTCCCTTTTGAACAGTCAAGGCTTTTATCAGCAAATCTTTCTGGGAAAGGATTTCTTTCCCTTTCTTCTTGGAGACTTTTGATCATCAGTCAGCTCTCTCTTTTCATCTTTAAGACTTGTGATGTTTTCCACAGAGGACTGGAGACTGGGTTTTAGAAATGCAAGTTCCAAGGACAGATTTTCATTTATCTACAAATTTTAAATGAATAAAAAGTGGTTGAAAAGTTAATTACTCAGAATTTGCTTATTTAATTGCATTCTAACTTTACTTAAACTTCTGGATGTTTTTGGCCTTAAGCTGCCTTATTTAATGGCCTGTGGTCCGTTGCCATGGTGAAACAGAATTAATAACAATTCTTACTTATGCAAACTTAATACATGTCAAATATACCCTTTCTTTGTTAAAAAAAAAAAAAAAAAAAAAAAGACCCTGGCAAATCTGGTAGACTTCAAAAGTATTATAAATTTTTAGAAACCTACTCCTTAATTATAGCTGTTTAGAAATTTGAGATGAACACATTAACAACATATGACAAATGTAGACACAGTTCTGCTCACTAACAGCTTTGACTGAAGCTTGACATTTGCTTTTTCAAGCTGTTTGAGAGTAATTTTAGCTCCAAACTATTCTGAATGGAGGGAAGTCACTTCATGGTCCAAATAATCTTTTTCCTTTTGAACTCTATAATTACTTGTCATTATTGGCCAATTGAAAGGATCAAGTTTATCTTTCTCCTAAGTAGTTAAAATAAAATTTGACTTTTGTTCAGTTTGTATTGTTATATTTAATGCAATCAAAGGCAACTCTACGTTTCTGGGTACTATAGGACAAGTTTGAAAGCACCAATATAGGTAGAAAATGAGTTAGGCAACTCAGTTAATAAAACACATGACTAGAAACAGTTCCAGCATGTTTCAATCTATGCTGTATCTGTTTGAATTTGAGGATATTATTATTATTGTTTTGTTTTGTGTGGTTTTTTTTTTTTTTTGAGATGGAGTCTTGCTCTGTCACCCAGGCTGGAGTGCAGTGGCGCTGTCTCAGCTCACTGCAAGCTCCGCCTACCGGGTTTACACCATTCTCCTGCCTCAGCCTCTGGAGTAGCTGGGACTACAGGCGCCCGCCACCTCACCTGGCTAGTTTTTTGTATTTTTAGTAGAGACAGGGTTTCACCATGTTATCCAGGATGGTCTAGATCTCCTGACTTTGTGATTAGCCCGCCCGCCTTGGCCTCCCAAAGTGCTGTGATTATAGGCATGAGCCACCGCGCCTGACTGAATTTGAGCATATTATTAACCTTGGTAGGCTTCACTTTGTTCATCTGCTAAGAATAAGACTTCCTTTACCCTAGATTGTTCATTCTAAGTGATACACAATCTAAGCCCCTTGGAATATAATGTAAAATCCTTTGTTGTTATTTAATATAGTTTTTAATAGGTTACCAATGTATATACTCGAGTATAGTTTTTAATAGGTTACCAATGTATATACCCAAGACTCCGTCACAAAAAAAAAAAAAAGAAAGACTTTCCACTCTGTGTTTCTATGATTCTCCTAATAGAAACAGAAAGATTTAGAGGTCCAAGCATTGTTTCTGGGAGAAAAATAATACAGATATTATTCCTGGGGAATGGTGTAGCATGCCTAATTTATCAGATAACAAAGCCACCTTATTATTCAAGTCCCTCTGAGATAAAGAAAAGTCAAGCAAATGGCAGCAAGTAATTTTTTCTTACAATATTTTTAAAGTATCATTTTCAAAAACTCAAATATAAGAGATTCTTTTTTTTCCTTTGTGTTCACATGATTACCCCACAGTTTATAAATCACAGGTCTATTTTGTACATTTTGTACCAGGCAAGTCTGGGCATGCAAAGATTGTAGCAAGTTCACAAAAGCCACTTCACATACTTGGTTGTCATTTAGGTTATAACTGAGAACAAAAGAAGACAAACTCTTTCATAATGATAGGCAGGTCTACATAAATTGCTGCACAAACTAAATTCAGAAAAACTTTCTGTTGAAAAAGTTATTCTTTTACTGACACTCTGCCATAATACTTTCTGATATTTTAAAAAATATCCTCAGTGGCCGAGCGCAGTGGCTCACACCTGTAATCCCAGCACTTTGGGAGGCCGAGGAGGGCAGATCACCTGAGACTGGGAGTTCGAGACCATCCTGACCAACATGGAGAAACTCCCGTCTCTATTAAAAATACAAAAAATTAGCCGGGCATGGTAGTACGTGCCTATAATCCCAGCTACTCGGGAGGCTGAGGCAGGAGAATTGCTTGAACCCGGGAGGCGGAGGTTGTGGTGAGCCGAGATCACACCATTGCACTCCAGCTGGGGCAGCAAGAGCAAAACTCCATCTCAAAAACAAAACAAAACAAATAAACAAAAAAACACTATATCCTCAGTAATGTGTAAGTATGACATGAAGGTTTCCGTACCTTTTCTCCTCTCCTGTTTATTCCTTCTGTGAGTCACTGAGTCTGCAGCCACCCAGGCTTCCAACTGAGGACTGAATGTAGTCTAGCTTTTCCCCCAAAGCAGTTATACTGACACTTTATAAATCACAGAAAGAGAGTCAAGAGTCATAACCTTAGGAGCACAGATAAGAAGATAAGACTTGAAGTTTGTTCATTTCCTTCCTCTAATGGCTCTTTTTGCTATAGTTTCCCTTCAGTGACTCAAGAATATCCAAGTTACAAAAGATAGACAAAAAACACTCCCCTGCAGTTCAGGTATATGCAGTAAAAAAAGCCAGAGCACGGAAGTCAGTAGCTACATCCCCTAGGCATATATTGGAGGGATTAGCAATGCAAGCTATGAACAGAGACAGACCTGGGGACCTGGATTTAAATCGCAGCTTTTTTTCTTTCTTCTTCTTTTGTTTTTTTGTTTTGTTTTTTGAGTCAGAGTCTTACTCTGTCACCCAGGCTTGAGTGCAGTGGCACGATCTCGGTTCACTGCAACCTCTGCCTCCCGGTTTCAAGCAATTCTTGAGCCTCAGCCTCCAGAGTAACTGGGATTACAGGTGCCTGCCACCACACCCAGCTAATGTTTTGTATTTTTAGTAATGACGGAGTTTCACCATGTTGGCCAGGTTAGTCTTGAGCTCCTGACTTCAAGTGATCCACCCGCCTCGGCCTCCCAAAGTGCTGGGATTACAGGTGTGAGCCCCCACACCTGGCCCCAGCTCTTTTTCTTACCAGCAGTGCCCTGCACCCTCATTTATAAAATGGAGATGATATCTCTCCCATAAAGAATTATTTTCAGGATTAAATGAAATGTCCAATGTTAACTGCTTGGCACAGTGTCCGACAGAATATGTATTCCATTAGAGTTGTTACTATTGGTGTTGTGCTTGCTTTGAGCCACTCTATATAAGTTATGCTAAAAATAAGGTGAGAGGTGGGCATGGTGGCTCATGCCTGTAATCCCAGCACTTTGGGAGGCCAAGGCAGATAATCGATGCCAGGAGTTTGAGGCCAGACTGGGTGACATAGAGAGACTCCATCTCAAAAAATAATAATAATAAATTAGCCAGATATGGTGGCGCTTGCCTGTAGTTCCAGCTACTCAGGAGGCTGAGGTGGGGGGATCACTTGAGCCCAGGAGTTTGAGGCTGCAGTAAGCTATACCACTGCACTGCAGCCTGGGTGACAGAGCAAGATCTTGTCTCTAAAATAAGGAAATAAGTAAGCAAATAAATAAATACATTACTAGGATAAATCAGGAAAAAATCATTCTTAGGAGTAAAATATTTGTATTATATAATTTTTTAAATAATGAAGTTTCACACTTTAAGTAACATACAGTAACAGAACTACATGCATATGTTATTCCAAAGCTACTCAAATGAATAGATAAGAACCCTTTAGAATTACCATAGCAGGATTTAAGGGGTAAGGGGTGTTAGACCTTGATTTTCCTTTTTTTTTTTTTTTTTTTTTTTGAGATGGAGTCTCATTCCGTTGTCCAGGTTGGAGTGCAGTGGCATAATCTCAGCTCACTGCAACCTCTGCCACCTGGGTTCAAGCAATTCTCCTGCCTCAGCCTCCCGAGTAACTGGGATTACAGGTGGCTGCCACCATGCCTAGCTAATTTTTGTATTTTTAGTAGAGACAGGGTTTTACCATCTTGGACAGGCTGGTCTTGAACTCCTGACCTTGTGATCCACCCACTTCAGCCTCCCAAAGTGCTGGGATTACAGGTGTGAGCCACCGTGCCCAGCCAATTTATTTCTTTTATTATTTTTATTTTTATCTTAAAATAGGGTCTTGCTCTGTTGCCCAGACTGGAGGGCAGTGGCACAATCATAGCTCACTGCAGCCCTGAACTCCTGGACTCAAGTGATTCTCCCACTTCAGTCTCCTGAGTAGCTAGGACTACAGACATGCACCACCACTCTCAGCTAATTTAAATTTTTTTTTTTTTGTAGAGACATCTTCTTAAGTTGTCCAGGCTGGTCTTGGACTCCTGTCCTTAAGTGATACTCCTGCCTTGGCCTCCCACAGCATTGGGATTATAAGTGTGAGCTACCATGCCTGGCACTTTTGTTAATTTCAAAACCTGAATCAAATTTTACGAGGCCTCATGATTTCAGAAGTGGTAAGCATAGTCATGCCCACTTCAAGAATAAAACATGTACAGTCTGGCTAACATGGCGATATCCCATGTCTACTAAAAACACAAAAATTAGCTGGGCATGGTGCGCCTGTAATCCCAGCTACTCAGGAGGCTGAGGCAGGAGAATCACTTGAACCCAGGAGGCAGAGGCTGTGGTGAGCCGAGATCACAACACTGCACTCCTGCCTGGGTGACAGAGCCAAAAAAAAAAAAAAAAAAAGAATAGAAAGTGTAGTTAAAAAAAGAGCTCAGCGGGCTGGGCATGGTGGCTCACACCTGTAATCCTAGCACTTTGGGAGGCTGAAGTGGGTGCATCACCTGAGATCAGGAGTTTGAGACTGGCCTGGCCAAAATGGCAAAACCCTGTCTCTACTAAAAATACAAAAAAAATATTAGCTGGGCTTGGCCGAGCACAGTGACTCATGCCTGTAATCCCAGCACTTTGGGAGGCTGAGGCGGGTGGATCACCTGATGTCAGGAGTTCGAGACCAGCCTGACCAACATGGTGAAACCCAGTCTTTACTAAAAATACAAAAATTAGCCAGGTGTGGTGGTGGGTGCCTGTAATCCCAGCTACTTGGGAGACTGAGGCAAGAGAATCGCTTGAACTTGGGAGGTGGAGGTTGCAGTGAGCCGAGATTGTGCTGTTGCACTGCAGCCTGGGGGACAAGAGCGACGTTTTGTCTCAAAAAAAAAAAAAAAAAAAAAAAATTAGCTGGGCTTGTTGGCAGGTACTTGTAATCCTAGCCTAGCTACTTGGGAGGCTGAGGCAGGAGAATTGCTTGAACCAGGGAGGTGGAGGCTGCAATGAGCCTCGCAATGAGGTTGCACCACTGCATTCCAGCCTGGACAATAAGAGCAAAACTCTATCTCAAAGAAAAAAAAAAAAAAAGAGCTCAGCTAGTGACAAGTTGAATGTCTAAGTCCACTTTTGTGTGGCTGTAAGAGTTGAGAAGATGCCTTACCTATAATATATATTGAACAAGTTAATACTGTCTCCAGTGAACAATGTGAAAATAGCAATTATTCTTTATGTAGAAAACATATGAATCACTACTGTAAGGATTCTATGCTTATAAGGAAAAAGGACCGACTAAAGCTTTCTCAAGGTCAAAGAAGACAGAGATTTGAACTCCGAGCCTTCATAAGGAATCAGAACCAGGAACTGGAAACCTGTCAGGAACCAAGGAAGATCCAGTCTCTCTCCCCTTCCCGGCTCTTGCTCTGTTTTGCTCTGTAGGACAGCTTTCTCCCTGTACACCACCTCTTAGTCTCAATCCCTGATCACCGGCACAGCTGGCCCTGCATGGCTGCTTGATGCTACATGACCTCTTGGGGCCAGCATTAGATGCAAACTGACTCAGTCTGTCTGAGCCCCAGTTCTAAATTCTTAGGAGAGAGATTCTGATTCACTCAGTCTGAGCCAAGTGTCCACAAATGGTCCAAATTACTGTGAGCAAGAGACCATGGGAATGGAAAGTTCTTGGCTAAGGCATTGTAAGGGTGAGAGGAGATGACTTCCTAGAATTCAACGTAGACAATGACACGGCCACTAAAATGGGTCATTCCTTCCTTCCACCAGCACTGACTATCATGAGTCAGGCTGTGCTGGCGACTCAAGGATGAATAATTCCCAGTCCCTAGCCTTGAGGAGGTCAGAATTCAGAAAACAAGACAGGACAACTAAAGAAACGCTTTAACGAGGACAAAATACAAGAAGTATGAGTAAAATAATTCAGGACTCTAGGGGAGTTGATGACTAATTTGATAGAGGGTGTAACACAGAAAGATCTGGAAGAATGCATTATAAACTCGCAAAGCACATGCATTAGGCTAAATGTGAGTTAACTTATGTCAACTTTAGAATTTCTCTTCATTGAAGGACACTATGGACAAAGTGAACGCAAATGACAGGTCCAAGAAAAGACTTTCTCAATCATGAAAACTGACAGGGATTTAATACAAATCGGTAAGAAAATGATGGCTGTTCCACTGGGCGATGTGCACGCATTATACACAAGTAATGCTCACACCAGAGGAAAGAGCCAAAAGTGCCAGGCGTCTGAGGAGATGATAACACTCAACCATGATCACTTTACACCAACAAGACCAGCAAAACCAGTAGGCGCCCTATGTGGACAGAGCTTGAGCTCTGGGCTGGGAGAGCTGACCCGTGCTTCTGTCCTAGAAGGATTTCTCAAGGAAGATGAGGATAGAGTGAGGAACCAGCTCGGAAGGGTGTTCTGACTCCCAAGCTTGTTTTTTTTATTCTAAAGACAAAGGAGAATCAAGAGAAGATTCTAAGCAGACCCGCGACACAGCCAGAACAAAACTGACGCAACTCCCAAGGTTAAAAACAGACTGGAGACAGAGGTGGCTGCTTAGGAAATGAATTGAGGGACGTGTATATATAAAATTACATACGATGATTAAAGAAGAATGCACAATAGTATGCAGAGACTAGCGATTATTGTTAAGATTGGCAGAGTATGTTTACTAAGATCAGAAGTGAATCTGTAATTGAGCATACCATGTTTAATATTCAAAGGATTCTTTTTTCCCAGGCAGCAGCCTGTTTATGGTTTTTTTAATTATACAAAATTGTTTAGAATCCTGGGGCCTAAACATTAAGAGTGTTACTTAAACAAACAAAAAGTACACAGAGATTAAGTCTAGAGTCATTATTCTTTGATCTTGTCTGACAGGTAAAGGCTCAGCAGACTTTGGTGGTTTGACTTTTTATATGTTTTTTATATGACAGTTACGAAAATTTAAGCCAGGCACAGTGGCTCACGCCTGTAATACTAGTGCTTTGGAAGGCCGAGGTGGGAGGATTGCCTGAGGCCAGGAGTTCGAGACCAGCCTAGGCAACATAGAGGAAACCGCCTCTACAAAAATTTTTAAAAATTAGCTGAGAGTGGTGGTATGTGCCTGCAGTCCTAGCTACTCAGAAAGCTCAAGTGGGAGGACTGCTTGAGCTCAGGAGTTTGAGGCTGCTGTGAGCTATGATCTCACTATTGCATTCCAGTGGAGGCAACACAGTGAGACCCTATCTCTACAAAAAATTTAAAAATTAGCTGAGCATGGTGGCATACCTTTGTCCTAGCTCCTTGGGAGGCTGGGGCCAGAGGATCACTTGAGCCCCGGAGTTTGAGGCTGCAGTGAGCCATAATCGTACCACTGCATTCTATCCTAAGTGTCATAGCAAGACCTTGTCTCAAAAGAAAAAAGAAAAAAAAAGAAAAAAGGATAGAAAAAATGTAAAGCCTAGTTATACATAAATCACTCTTTACATAATGTAACTGCTCTGAGTTTATGAGATTATGGGTAATTTTTCAAAATGTCTTTTGAAAAAGTTCCTGTGGTGTCTACAATGAGGTTATACATCCATCCTTAATCTGTACCCAGTTTCTCTGTGACACTAATTGGTTATTCAGCTGGCAGCTGATGTCACTGGTGCCCAATCATGGGGTGGGCAGAGCAGCTGGCTCCCTGAGGAGGGCAGGAAAGCAAGGCCCCAGCTATGCGCAGGTTCTCTGCAATGATGGCACCTATGCAGTTCTTGTGATTTTAAAGGCATGAAGCTCACCAGTCCAATGAAGTAGATGGTCAGTAAGTGCTTATTAGCTTCTGCTTTGTATGTGCAGAGATTTAATTACCTCTACTCCTAAAAAATAGTTCATTTTGGCTTCTGTAACCTGAATATTAATTAGCATGTCATTCTCTTTCCTGTACATCTCCCCATTTCAGAGCAATGCCAGCACTGAGAAAACACAAAGTCCTTTTTCTTATTTGCTTCCAGTTTTCTAATTTCGTTTCCTCTCTCTGCCTCGCTCCCTGTTTTGTCTCAGCCCCAGTCTCTCCTCCTTCCTTTTGTACCCTGTGTCCTAGGCTTAATGGCTATGTCTCACTCATCCATGAGCAGGCTGCATGGAGACCTAAACACAGTCCGGACAAACGAACCCTCAGAGTAAAATGTCAAATCCAGCTTATTTGACAATCAAGTATTCGAGCCAACATCGAAGAAGCACGTACACATTATGTTACTTGCTAGGATGTTAAAAACATTAGATAGATTTTTTTCTTTTGAGATGGAGTTTTGCTCTTGTCGTCCAGGCTGGAGTCCAGTGGCATGATCTCGACTCACTGCAACCTCCCTTCTCCCGCGTTCAAGCTATTCTCTTGCCTAAGCCTCCAGCGTAGTTGGGATTACAGGTGCTCGCCACCACGCCAGGCTAATTTTTGTGTTTTTTGTTTGTTTGTTTGTTTGTTTGTTTGAGACAGAGTCTCACTCTGTCGCCCAGGCTGGAGTGCAGTGGCACGATCTCGATTCACTGCAACCTCTGCCTCCTGGGCTCAAGCGATTCTCCTGCCTCAGCCTCCGGAGTAGCTGGGACTACAGATGCGTGCCACCATGCCCGCCTAATTTTTTGTGTTTTTAGTAGAGACGAGGTTTCATCATGTTAGCCAGGATAATTTTGATCTCCTGACCTCATGATCCATCCGCCTCGGCCTCCCAAAGTGCTAGGATTACAGGCGTGAGCCACCTCGCCCGGACTAATTTTTGTATTTTTAATAGAGATGGGGTTTCTCCATGTTGGCCAGGCTGGTCTTGAACTCCTGACCTCAGGTGATCTGCCTGCTTCAGCCTCCCAAAGTGCTGGGATTACAGGTGTGAGCTACCGCACCAGGCAAAAAAATTAGATACTTAGTATGTAGACTATTTGTTTGTTTGTTTGCTTGTTTGTTTGTTTGTTTGTTTGTTTGTTTTGAGACCGAGTCTTGCTCTGTCGCCCAGGCTGGAGTGCAGTGGTGCGATCTCGGTTCACTGCAACCTCAGCCTCTCAGGTTCACGCAATTCTCCTGGCTCAGCTTCCTGAGTAGCTGGGACTACAGGAGCACACCGCCATGTCCGGCTAATTTTCTGTATTTTAGTAGAGATGGGGTTTCATTGTGTTGCCCAGGCTGGTCGTGAAATCTGAGCTCAGGCAATCCACCCACCTCAGCCTCCCAAAGTGCCGGAATTACAGGCGTGAGCCACTGTGCCCGGCCAGGCTAGCTTTTTATTTGGTAAGCAGTGGTGCCAGGGATCATGATATGTGCCAAATGTGTCAGGCCTAATTTTCTTTTTTTTTTTTTTTCTTTTTTTCCTGTTTTTCTTTTTCTTTTCTTTTCTTTTCTTTCTTTCTTTTTCTTTTTTTTTTTTTTTTGTAAGAGACAGGGTCCTTGGCCAGGCTTAGTGGCTCATGCCTGTAATCCCAGCACTTTGGGAGGCTGAGGCGGGTGGATTACGAGGTCAGGAGCTCAAGACCAGCCTGGCCAACATGGTGGAACCCTGTCTCTATGAAAGATACAAAGAATTAGCCAGGTGTGGTGGTGCATGCCTATAATCCCAGCTGCTCACTGAGGCAAGAGAATCGCTTGAACCAGGGAGGCAGAGGTTTCAGTGAGCCAAGATTGTGCCATTGCACTCCAGCCTGGGCAACAGAATGAGACTCCATCTCAAAAAAAAAAAAAAAAAAAAAAGGGACAGAGTCCAGGCTGGAGTGCAATGGTGTCATCTCGGCTCACTGCAACCTCCACCTCCTGAGATCAAGTGATTCCCGTGCTTCAGCCTCCTGAGTAGCTGGAATTACAGGTGTGTGCCACTATGCTCAGCTAATTTTTGTGTTTTTAATAGAGACTGGGTTTCGTAATGTTGGCCAGGCTGGTCTCCAACTCCTGACCTCAGGTGATCTGCCCACCTTGGCCTCCCAAAGTGGTGGGATTACAGGCATAAGCCACCACGCCCAGCCTCAGGCCTAATTTTCTTATTGGTTTTAATTTAAGCACCTTTAAAGATTTGCTTCATACTTTTCAGCCATTATATATAGTTTAAAATATTTAAGTAGGCCTGGCGTGGTGTCTGTAATCCCAGCACTTTGGGAGGCCAAGGTGGGCGGATCACGAGGTCAAGAGATCGAAACCATCCTGGCCAACATGGTGAAACCCTGTCTCTACTAAAAATACACAAATTAGCTAGGCGTGGTAGAGTGCACCTGTAGTCCCTGCTACTTGGGAGGCTGAGGCAGGAGAATCGTTTGAACCCGGGAGGTGGAGGTTGCAGTGAGCCAAGATTGTGCCACTGCACTCCAGCCTGGCAACAGAGTGAGACTCTGTCTCAAAAAAAAAAAAAAAAGAAAAGAAAAAATATAAGTAATAAATGAATAATAAATAATGAACATAGCTTTATTCTACTTAATGTAATAGATGAGTTCCAGAAAAGAAGTATATGAATAAAATTATGAATAGAAAGAATAGAACTTCAAGTGACTAAGTTCTGTGAAGGAATTCTCTTGTTAATTATTTAATAATTAAAGAATGATCTTGTAAAACAAGGTGGTACCACGATAAAGTGGGTAATTATGGAATTTGGAGAAGTAAGACCCAAGCTTCAGCCCTGAGTTTGTAAAGTTGAGCTGGATTATATCCAAACACTCTTAGCCACAGTTTTCATCTATAAAACCAGAATTATTTCACAATGTTATTGCACTTTGCAAAAGATAAAGTACTATACAAGCATGAGCTGTTGCCATAATTATCTGCAGAGACTTTTTTTTTTTTTGAGACGGAGTTTTGCTTTTGTCGCCCAGGCTGGAGTGCAATGGCGCGATCTCAGCTCCTGGGAGAAAAGAACCAAATACATCTAACGTGGCTTGGGAATAGCCAGTAGTTCTGCCTGTCCTCATGCCTTAAGGAGCTGTTTTGGAAATGAGAAGACAGACATTCTCAGCTTCCACGAATTTCCTCAACTCTAGTCATTCTAGTCATCAAAACGCCCTGTGATTCAAAATATTCTTTCTTTTCTTCCTGAGAAACCACAATGAAATTATTTCTTGATTACTAAAGGAAATGGAAGATTTTCCATCTCAGATGGCAGACTGAGTACATAAATTTAGAAACTCTATTATAATGCTAATTACTAATATTTTAAAAACTCCAACAATAAAGAGAATAGAAAAGGGTATCATCAACAAACAAGAGAGTTCAACAAATTTCTGTAAACACAAAGTGCACAGAAGTGATGGTGAGAGATGAGATCGGTGGAAAGCCTAAGTTGCTGATAGCCAGGGCTGCGACTGCAGGGCTGGGGCTGAGCATGACCCAGAGAGCAGAGCCTAGAAAGCCTTCGGACTCCTAGGCAGGTCAAAGTGGGTCTGAAAACAGGGAGATTTATCATAGGTTTCTTCATTTCTTTGTTTATTTAGAGACAGGGTCTTGCTCTGTCACCCAGGTTGGAATGCATTGGTGCCATCATGGCTCACTGTAGCTTCAACCTCCCAGGCTCAAGTAATCCTCCCACCTCAGCCTCCCAAGTAGCTAGGACCAGAGGTGTGCACCACCTCGCCCAGCCAATTTTTAAACTTTTTGTAGAGATGGGACCTCCCTCCCTATGTTGGCTATGCTGGTCTTAAATTCCTGGGCTCAAGTGATACTCCCTCCTCATCCTCCTAAAATGTTGACTTACAGGCAACAGCCACCATGCCCCAGTCCAAAGATTTATAAATTATATTAAAACAAATCCTACCCCTAGAGTCCCCAACTTCCCTATACAAAGTGTCTTGTAGCCAGGTGTTTAAACCCCAAGCAAAGAAAAGGCATCTTTTCTTTCTTTCTTTCTCTTTTCTTTCTTTCTTCCTCTCTTTCTTCCTCCCTCCCTTCCTCCCTTCCTTCCTTCCTTCCTTCCTTCCTTCCTTCCTTCCTTCCTTCCTTCCTTCCTTTCTTTCTTTCTTTTTCTTTCTTCCCTCCCTCCCTCCCTCCCTCCCTCCCTCCCTCCCTCCCTCCCTCCCTTCCTTCCTTCCTTCCTTCCTTCCTTCCTTCCTTCCTTCCTTCCTTCCTTCCTTCCTTCTTTCTCTCTCTCTCTCTTTCTTTCTTTTTTTTGAGACAGAGTCTTGCTCTGTCACCCAGGCTGGAGTGCAATGGCACCATCTCGGCTCGCTGCAACCTCTGCCTCCCAGGTTCAAGTGATTCTCCTGCCTCAGCCTCCTGAGTAACTGGGATTACAGGCGCCTGCCACCACGCCTGGCTAATTTTTGTATTTTTAGTAGAGACGGGGTTTCAGTATATTGGCCAGGCTGGTTTCGAACTCCTGACCTCAGGTGATCCGCATCCCCCTCAGCCTCCCAAAGTGCTGGGATTACAGGCATGAGCCACTGCGCCCGGCCTCGGCCTGGATATATATATATATATATTTTTGCATGCCCACCAGCAATGAATGAATTTCTGTTACTACACATTCTCACCAGCATGTGATGTTGTCAGTATTCTAAATTAATGCTATTCCAATAGGTGTGTAGTGATACGTTATTGTTTCAATTTGCATTTCCATCATGACCTATGATGTGGAGCATCTTTGCATTTGCTTATTTGCTTTCTGTATATCTTCTTTGGTGAGAGATCTGTTGAAGTCCTTGGCCCATTTTTAAATTGGGCTGTTTGTTTTCTTATTGTGGTAATTTAAGAGTTTTTTGTTTGTTTGTTTGCATGTTTCATGTAACATTCCTTTATCAGATATGTCTTTTGCAAATATTTTCTCCCAGTCTCTGCTTGTCTTTTCACTCTTTTGAAAGTGTCTTCCACAGAGAGAAAATTTTAATTTTAGTGAAATCCAGCTTACCAGTTCTTTCACAGATCATGCCTTCAGTGTTATATCTAAAGTCATTTCCAAGGCCAGGAGTGGTGGCTCATGCCTGTAATCCCAGCATGTTGGGAGGCTGAGGCAGGGGGATCACTTGAAGTGAGGGTTCAAGACCAACCTGGCCAATATAGTGAAACCGAGTCTCTACTAAAAATACAAAAAAAAAAAAAAAAAAAAAAAAATTAGCTGGGCTTGGTGGCGTGTGCTTGTAGTCGCAGCTAGTCGAGAGGCGGAGGCAGGAGAATTGCTTGAACCCAGGAGGTCAAAGTTACAGTGAGTCGAGATCATGCCACTGCACTTCAGCCTGGGCAACAAAAGGAGATTCTGTCTCAAAAATAAATAAATAAATATAAAATCATCTCCAAACCCAAAGTTGTCTAGGTTTTCTCCTACATTATCTTCTAGGAGTTTCATAGTTTTGCATTTTACATTTCATTCTATGATCCATTTTGAGTAAATTTTTGTGAAACGTGTAAAGGCTGTGTATAGATTCATCTTTTTTTTTTTCCGTACGGATGCCCAGTTGTTCCAGCACCAACGTTGAAAAGACTGTCTTTCTCCATTCCATTGCCTTTGAGCCTTTATCAATATCAGTTGATTATATTTATGTGGGTCTATTTCTGAGCTTCCTATTCTGTTCCATTGACTTATTTGTCTATTCTGTCACCAGTACCACACTGTCTGGATTATGGTAGCATTGTAGTATGTCTTGAAGGCAGGTTGTGTCAGTCCTCTGACTGTCTTCTCCTCCTTCAATGTGGAAACTGAAAACACAGTAACAAACTATATAATTTACAGAGTTGATTCTGCCGAATATCAATAAATAAAACAATGAAGGCCGGGTGTGGTAGCTCACACCTGTAATCCCAGCACTTTGGGAGGTCGAGGCGGGCAGATCACCTGAGGTCAGGAGTTCGAGACTAGCCTGGCCAACATGGTGAAACCCCGTCTCTACTAAAAATACAAAAATTAGCCAGGCATGGTGGCAGACACCTGTAATCCCAGCTACTCAGGAGGCAGGAGAATTGCTTTAACCCAGGAGGCAGAGGTTGCAGTGAGCTGAGATTATGCCACTGCCCTCCAGCCTTGGGAATAAGAGTGAGACTTCATCTCAAAAAAGAAACAAAGAAAAAATGTGGTAGACTGATCACATTAATGGCACTCATTAATAGTCTTCCTCTATCCATGCCCTTTGCCCTGTAACTTTGAAGTCCCTCCCACTTTGATTTTGGTCTCAGCCATGTAACTTGCCAAAGAGACATTTGCATACTTGATCTACACAGAGGCTTGAAGAGTTTCAATCTTTACTGCTCCTGTGTCTTTGACATGAGATTGTGTGCAGGCTTCCCTTCCGGAGGTTGAGTTACCACTTGGAGTAGAACCAGGTCATTTCAACATCAGCTATGCTAGACAGCCACCTGCTAGTCAGCCCTCCAGCTGACCACAGACACAAGAGCAAACCACGCCAAGATTAGCTGAATCCAGCCCAGATTTACAGAACCACCTAGCTCACCTATAGATTTGCAAGAAATTCAGCCTGGGCAACATGGCAAAACCCCATCTCTACCTACAAAACATACAAAAATTAGCTGTACATGGTGGCGCACCTGTAGTCCTAGCTACTTGGGAGGCTGAGATGGGAGGATTGCCTGAGCCCAGGAGGTCAAGGCTGCAGTGAGCCATGATTGTGCCACTGCACTCCAGCCTGGGCAGAGACCCTGTCTCAAAAAATAAAAATTAAAAAAAAAAAAGAATTTGTGAGAAATAGTTTTAAGCCATTGCATTTTGAGATGGTTTGTCACAGCAGTAGCTGATAACACAAACTTGAGAAAGCATCCTAGAATTTAGAGAAAATAAAGAAAAAGAACCTGGGCATGGTGGTGTGCACTATAGTCTCAGCTACTCAGGAAGAGAAGTGAAGCTGGGCTGGGCTTCTCAGCTACTCACGAAGAGAAGTGAAGCTGGGCTGGGCTTCTGGGTCGGATGGGGACTTGGGGAACTTTTCTGTCTAGCTGAAGGTTTGTAAACGCACCAATCAGCGCTCTGTAAAAATGCGCCAATCAGTGCTCTGTGTCTAAATGTTTATAGACGCACCAATCAGCACTCTGTAAAAACGCACCAATCAGCACTCTGTGTCTAGCTAAAGGTTTGTAAATGCACTAATCAGCACTCTGTAAAACACACCAATCAGCACTCTGTTAAATGGACCAATCAGCGCTCTGTAAAATGGACCAATCAGCAGGATGTGGGTGGGGCCAAATAAGGGAATAAAAGCTGGCCACCCAAGCCAGCAGCAGCAACTCACTGCGGTCCCCTTGCCTGCTGTGAAAGCTTTGTTCTTTCACTCTTTGAAATAAATCTTGCTGCTGCTCACACTTTGGGTCCATACTACGTTTATGAGCTGTAACACTGCGAAGGTCTGTGGCTTCACTCCTGAAGTCAACCGAGACTACAAACCCATGGGAAGGAAGAAACTCCAGACACATCTGAACATCGGAAGGACGAAGCTCTGGAGACACCATCTTTAAGAACTGTAACACTCACCGCCAGGGTCTGCGGCTTTATTCTTGAAGTCAGCGAGACCAAGAACCCCCCAGAAGGAACCAATTCCAGACACATTTTGGCAACCCAGATGGGACAATCACCAAGTGATGAGTACCATCAGACCCCTTTCGTTTGCTATTCTGTCCTATTTTTCCTTAGAATTTGGGGGCTAAATACTGGGCACGTGTCGGCCAGTTAAAAGAGACTAGTGTGGCCACAGAACTAAAGACACGGGTGTCAGGCTTTCTGGGAAAGGGCTCTCTAACAACTCCTGACTCTTCAGAGTTGGGGGCATTGGTTTGCCTGGAAACAGCTTCTGCTTTTCCTGTACTGGGCTGAGCCTAGGATTGACAGAGAGGAAAGCCATTCAGCTCCGGGTCCCAACAACAAGTTAGTTGATTTTGCGGCCATGAGCGGAACTCTCAAAGGCATGTCACCCAAGCGAGACTTGCCTATCTATCCTATCTATGCTGACCCTTGACTCCTGGGTCCTAAAGCCTGTCAGACAAACTTCCTCTCACCTCTATTCTCCAAGACTAGTCCTGCTTCTAAAAACCACTCCCTGTCTCTGGTGCTTTTCTAGTTTCTCCTATAAGAATGATTTCTAGTAGGGACCTGGGCTCACTAATCGGAAAGACATAGTTTTTGCCCAAAGTCCCATCGTAGGGGGTACTATCTGGAATTTTAGGATCCCTCCTCAGACAAGCAGGCCTAACAACAGCTATTCCTGAGGTAGGATAGGGGAGCCTCAGAAATTGTATTCTTCCTATTCATATAAGTGAGTACAAAAGGCATCACTCTTCCAACTCTGGAGATCCCTTCCCTCCCTCAGGGTATAGCCTTCCACTTCATTTTTGGGACGTAACGTCATAATAGGACAGGAGTAAAGTCCCAATACTAACAGGAGAATGCTTAGGACTCTAACAGTTTTCGAGAATGTGTCAGTAAGGGCCACTAAATCCAACCTTCCTCGCTCCTCCTTGTGGTCTATGAGGAAAGCTACTGTTTCTGCTGCTACGTCGGTGAGCACAACTATTCCAATCAACAGGGTCCAGGGACCATTGTGGGTTCTTGGGCAGGGAGAGAAACAAACTAAAACCGCAGGCAGCTTTTTCTGTCAGATGGGAAACACTCAGGCATCAACAGGCTCACACTTGAAATGTATCCAAGCCATTGGGACCAATTTGACCTGCAAACCCTGAAAAAGAGGTGGCTCATTTTTTTCTGTACTATGGCCTGGTCCCAATATTCTCTCTCTGATGGGGAAAAATGGCCACCTGAGGGAAGTATAAATTACAATACTACCCTGCAGCTTGAATTTTTCTGTAAGAGGGAAGGCAAATGGAGTGAAATACCTTATGTCTAAGCTTTCTTTTCATTGAAGGAGAATCCACAACTATGCAAAGCTTGCAATTTACATCCCACAGGAGGACCTCTCAGCTTACCCCCATATGCTAACCTCCCCATAGCTCCCCTTCCTATTAATGATAAGCCTCCTCTAATCTCCCCCACCCAGAAGGAAACAAGCAAAGAAATCTCCAAAGGACCACAGAAACCCCCAAGTTATTGGTTATGTCCCCTTCAAGCTGCAGGGGGAGGGGAATTTGGCCAAACCCGGGTACATGTCCCCTTCTCTCTCTCTGATTTCAAGCAGATCAAGGCAGACCTGGGAAGTTTTCAGATGACCCTGATAGGTACATAGATGTCCTACAGGGTCTAGGGCAAACCTTCTATCTCACTTGGAGAGATGTCATGCTATTGTTAGATTAAACCATGGCCTTTAATGAAAAGAATGTAGCTTTAACTTCAGTCCGAGAGTTTGGAGATACCTGGTATCTTAGTCAAGTAAATGATAGAATGACAGCCAAAGAAAGGGACAAATTCCCTACTGGTCAGTAAGCCATCCCCAGTATGGATCCCCACTGGGACCTTGACTCATATCATGGGGACTGGAGTCGTAAGCATCTGTTGACCTGTCTTCTAGAAGGACTAAGAAGAATTAGGAAAAAGCCAATGAATCAGTCAATGATGTCTACCATAACTCAGGGAAAGGAAGAAAATCCTGCCTTCCTCAAGCAGCAATGGGAGGCCTTAAGGAAATATACTCCCCTGTCACCCAACTTGCTAGAGGGTCAATTGATCCTAAAAGTTAAATTTATTACCCAATCAGCCACAGATATCAGGAGAAAGCTCCAAAAATGAGCCCTGGGCCCTGAACAAAATCTGGAGGTATTATTAAACCTGGCAACCTTGGTGTTCCATAACGGGGACCAAGAGGAACACGCCCAAAAGGAAAAGCAAGATGAGAGAAAGGCCACAGCCTTAGTCATGGCCCTCAGACAAACAAACTTTGGTGGTTCAGAGAGGACAGAAAATGGAGCAGGCCCATCACCTGGTAGGGCATATTATCAGTGTGGTTTACAAGGATGCTTTAAAAAAGAATGTCCAACAAGAAACAAGACGCCCCCTTGTCCATGTCCGCTATGCTGAGGCAATCACTGGAAGGTGCACTGACCCAAAGGACAAAGGTTCTCTGGGTCAGAAGCCCCTAACCAGATGATCCAACAGGACTGAGCATGCCCGGGACAAGCTCCAGCTCATGTCATCACCCTAACTGAGCCCCGGGTATGTTTAACCATTGAGGGCCAGGAAATCGACTTCCTCCTGGACACTGGCATGGCCTTCTCATGCTAATCTCCTGTCCTGGATGACTGCCCTCAAGGACCGTTACCATCCAAGGAATCCTGGGACAGCCTGTAACTAGGTATTTCTCCCACCTCCTCAGTTGTAATTGGGAGACTTTGCTCTTTTCACATGCCTTTCTTGTCATGCCTGAAAGTCCCACACCCTTATTGGGGAGGGATATATTAGCCAAAGCTGGAGCTATTATCTACATGAATAGGGGGAACAGATTACCCATTTCTTGTCCCCTACTTGAGGAGGGAATCAACCCTGAGGTCTGGGCATTGGAAGGACAATTTGGAAGGGCAAAAAATGCCCACCCAGTCCAAATCAGGCTAAAATACCCCACCACTTTTCCTTATCAAAGGCAATATCCCTTAAGGTCTGAAACTCATAAAGGATTACAGGATATTGTTAAACATTTAAAAGTTCAAGGCTTAGTAAGGAAATGCAGCAGTTCCTGCAACACCCCAATTCTAGGAGTACAAAAACCAGTCAGTGGAGACTAGTGCAAGATCTTAGACTCATCAATGAGGCAGTAATTCCTCTATATCCAGTTGTACCCAACCCCTATACCCTGCTCTCTCAAATACCAGAAGAAGCAGAACGGTTCACTGTTCTGGACCTCAAGGATGCCTTCTTCTGTATTCCCCTGCACTCTGACTTGCAGTTTCTCTTTGTCTTTGAGGCTCCCACAGACCACATGTCCCAACTTACGCGGACGGTCTTGCCCCAAGGGTTTAGGGATAGCCCTCACCTGTTTGGTCAGGCACTGGCCCAAAATCTAGGCCACTTCTCAAGTCCAGGCACTCTGGTCTTTCAGTATGTGGATGATTTACTTTTGGCTACCAGTTCGGAAGCCTCATGCCAGCAGGCTACTCTAGATCTCTTGAACTTTCTAGTTAATCAAGGATACAAGGCATCTAGGTCAAAGGCCCAGGTTTGCTTACAGCAGGTCAAATATCTAAGCCTAATCTTAGCCAGAGAAACCAGGGCCCTCAGCAAGGAACGAATACAGCCTATACTGGCTTATCCTCATCCTAAGGCATTAAAACAGTTGTGAGAGTTCCCTGGAATTACCGCCTTTTGCCAACTATGGATCCCCGGATACAGCAAGATAGCCAGGCCCCTCTATACTCTAATCAAGGAGACTCAGAGGGCAAATACTTATCTAGTAGAATGGGAGCCAGGGGCAGAAACAGCCTTCAAAACCTTAAAGCAGGCCCTAGTACAAACTCCAGCTTTAAGCCTTCCCACAGGACAAAACTTCTCTTTATACATCACAGAGAGAGCAGGGATAGCTCTCAGAGTCCTTACTCAGACTTGTGGGACAATCCCACAACCAGTGGCATACCTAAGTAAGGAAATTGATGTAGTAGCAAAAGGCTGGCCTCACTGTTTATGGGCAGTGGCAGTGGTGACCGTCTTAGTGTCAGTGGCTATCAAAATAATACATGGAAAGGATCTCACTGTCTGGACTACTCATGATGTAAATGTCATACTTGGTGCCAAAGGAAGTTTATGACTATCAGACAACTGCCTACTTAGATACCAGGTGCTACTCCTTGAGGAACTGGTGCTTCAAATACGTACATGCATGGCCCTCAACCCTGCCACTTTTCTCCCAGAGGATGAGGAACCAATCGAGCATGACTGTCAACAAATTATAGTCCAGAATTATGCCACCCGAGATGATCTCTTAGAAGTCCCCTTAGCTAATCCTGACTTTAACCTATATAGCGATGGAAGCTCATTTGTGGAAAATGGGATACAAAGGGCAGATTATGCCATAGTTAGTGATATAACCATACTTGAAAGTAAGCCTCTTCCCCCAGGGACCAGCACCCAGTTAGCAGAACTAGTGGCACTTACCTGAGTCTTAGAACTGGGAAAGGGAAAAAGAAAAAATGTGTATACAGATATCAAGTATGTTTATCTAATTCTACATGCCCATGCTGCAATATGGAAAGTAAGGGAGTTCCTAACCTCTGGGGGACCCCCATTAAATACCACAAGGAAATCCTGGAGTTATTGCACACAGTGCAAAAACCCAAGGAAGTGGCAGTCTTACGCTGCCGAGGCCATCAGAAAGGGGAAGGAGAGGGGAGAACAGCAGCATAAGCAGTTGGCAGCAGGGAAAGACCAGCAGAGAGAAAGAGAGAGACAAAGTCAAAGAAGAAAAGAGGGAAAGAGACAGAAAGTCAGAGAAAGAGAGAGAGAGAGAGAGGAAGTGTCAGAGAGATGAGAGAGAGAGAGAGAAAGAGAAAGATAGGAAGTCAAAGAGAGAGACAGAGAGAGGAAGAGACAGACAGAAAGTCAGAGATAGAAAGGAAGAGACAGACAAAGAGGGAGTCAAAAAGAGAGACAAAGACAGAGAAATGCAAGTAGTAAAAAAAAAAAATCAAAACAACAACAACAACAGCAGCAACAAAAACAGTATACCCTATTCCTTTAAAAGCCAGGGTAAATTTAAAACCTCTAATTGATAATTGAAGGTCTTCTCCGTGACCCTATAACACTCCAATACCATCTTGTCAGTGCAAATGAGGGTATAGCCCAAAAGCACTGAGGCCCCTGACAACTCATAGCCTTCTTATCAATCCTATCAAAAATCCTTAACCCAGCAGGTTTCCTAACAGGGGACCTAATTCTTAATTATTACCATACAAACGTGTGAGTTTTTTGCACTCAGCCAAATCTTAAAGTACTTACAGAATCAGGAAGGAACCATCTATACCAATACTAAGTTAATATGGACTGAACGATGTTTTATTAATAGCAAAGAAAAATTAAAATCCCACACAAGGTTTTCAACTAAAGTAAAGTTTGCTAAAAGTTAACAGTGTAACATGCATTATCCTACTACCACACACTCTCAAAAGATTTCTTAGATGGTTTGCAAGAAATAATGAAATCTATCCTTACTCTACAATCCCAAATAGACTTTTTGGCAGCAGTGATTCTCGAAAACTGCTGAGACCTAGATCTCCTCATTGCTGAGAAAGGAGGACTCTGCACCTTCTTAGGGGAAGAGTGTTGTGTTTACACTAACCAGTTGAGATGTCACCCGGTGTTTACAGGAAAAGACTTCTGAAATCAGACAATGCCTTTCAAACTCTTATACCAACCTCTGGAGTTGGGAAACATGGCTTCTCCCCTTTCTAGGTCCCATGGCAGCCATCTTGCTATTACTTGCCTTTGGACTCTGTATTTTTAACCTGCTTGTCAAATTTGTTTACTCTAGGATCAAGGCCATCAAGCTACAGATGGTCTTACAAATGGAACCCCAAATGAGCTCAACTAACAACATCTACCGAGGACCCCTGGACTGACCCGCTGGCCCTTCCACTGGCCTAAAGAGTTCCCCTCTGGAGGACACAACAACTGCAGGGCCCTTTCTTTGCCCCTATCCAGCAGGAAGTAGCTAGAGCGATCATCGGCCAAATTCCCAACAGCAGTAAGGTGTCCTGTTTAGAGTGGGGGGATTGAGAGGTGAAGCCGGCTGGACTTCTGTGTCGGCTGGGGACTTGGAGAACTTTTCTGTCTAGCTAAAGGATTGTAAATGCACCAATCAGCACTCTGTCAAAATGGACCACTCAGCACTCTGTAAAACGGACAGATCAGCTCTTGGTAAAATGGACCAATCAGCAGGATATGGGTGGGGCCAAATAAGGGAATAAAAGCAGGCCACCCGAGCCAGCAGCGGCAACCTTCTGGGGTCCCCTTCCATGCTGTGGAAGCTTTGTTCTTTCTCTCTTTGCAATAAATCTTGCTGCCGCTCACTCTTTGCGTTAGCGCCGCCTTTATGAGCTGTAACACTCACTGCGAAGGTCTGCAGCTTCACTTTTGAAGCCAGTGAGACCACAAACCCACCGGGAGGGATGAACAACTCCGGACGGGAGGAACAAACAACTCCGGACACGCCACCTTTATGAACTGTAACACTCACTGTGAAGGTCTACAGCTTCACTCCTGAGACCAGCAAGACCACTAAACCACCAGAAGGAATGAACAATTCCAGACGTGTCGCCGCTAAGAGCTATAACACTCACCGCAAAGGTCTGCAGCTTCACTCCTGAAGTCAGCGAGATCATGAACCCACCAGAAAGAAGAAACTCTGGACACATCTGAACATCTGAAGGAACAAACTCTGGACACACCACCTTTAAGAACTGTAACACTCACCACAAGGGTCCGCGGCTTCATTCTTGAAGTCAGTGAGACCAAGAACCCACCAATTATGGACACACTTTCAGCTGTGGACATGGAATCCAAGGATTCCAGGGAAAGACATGCCTTTCTTGGTCAGCCTTGATTTGTACCTCCTTTCCATCCTGCACTGTATGAACTAAATCAGCAATTAATCCACCTCCTCACCATGCACATCAAAAAAGGGGGTTGTCAGCCAGGCGTGGTGGTTCACGCCTGTAATCCCAGCACTTTGAGAGGCCAAGGTGGGTGGATCACGAGGTCAGGAGACTGAGACCATCCTGGCTAACACGATGAAACCCCATCTCCACTAAAAATACAAAAAATTAGCTGGGCATGGTGGCGGGCGCCTGTAGTCCCAGCTACTTGGGAGGCTAAGGCAGGAGAATGGTGTGAACCTGGGAGGCAGAGCTTGCAGTGAGCCGAGATCACACCATTGCACTCCAGCCTGGGCGACAGAGTGAGACTCCGTCTGAAAAAAAAAAGGGGATGGGAGATTGTCTTGAAGCATGAATAAGTTAACACTGTGCTTTAATTATCCAATATTGTGAAGTTCTGATATTAAAGTTATGTTCGCTTGGTGAAATGAATGGGAGATTATTCATCTTTTTCTGTGTTCTGCATACTTTTAGGTAACATTAACATCTACTCGGAAGTTGGACTCAACTACACAGCTACCTGCTGTATGTGCCTGCTTCATTGGCAGGTTTTCCCCCCCAATGACAATTTCAACTCTTCCAAATTTATTGTTCTGTTCAGTTTTGCTGCTTCTTTTTGCATTAATTTTGGTCATTGATATCTTTCTATAAGATCATTTATTTTGTCCAGCTTTTCAAATAAATTTATTTGTAGAAGGTGTTCTTTTATATTTAACTGTCTTCTGCATCTAAATTTGTCGCCTTTCTAATGTTTAATGTTACATATTCATATTGTATGAATTATACTTGCCAGAGATGTGTCTACTTTGTTTCAGAGAAACAGCTCCTGAATTTATTTAATACCATTTTTGCACTTAAAATTTTATTTTAGCTCTTATCTTTCTCAATTTCTTCCTTCTGCTTTCCTTAGACTTAATTTTTTCCTACTGCTTCTTTTCTAACTTCTTGAGCAAAATTATTGATTTATTTATTTTAACTTTTTCCTAATTAATAAAATCGTTTCAGGTCATAAGTTTTCTTGAATAGTTTTATCTTATTCCATAATTGCAGTGTTTTAAATGTTTATTGACTGTTTTTCATTTACATTTTTAGTTTTAATTTCTAATATTATCGTACTGTGATAACCGAATGTGGCCTAATTTTGGTGTTTTTTTTTTTTTTTTTTTTAAATTAACTAAAGTGTTTATTTCTGATGAATAGAGAATGGATCTTTGTAAATAGTTTCGTAGACTCCTGGGGATATCTGGCCAGCTTAGAACCTCTTTCTTTGAGAATTGACCTCTCTGTGTTCAGGGTGGGTTTCTGTAGCATGCCACCCCACTTCCCACTCCCACATCACAGCTGCCTCCACCTCCCCAGTGGCTAACTGGATTGGGAGATGCGTGACCCAAGCTGAGCCAGTCAGGTTTTTTACTCCCAGGAATTGAGAGTTGAGGTTTAGTGACTCGATACAGATCTCTACTAGTTGAGAAGAAGCCACGTTCTACCTCGTGCAGAGAAGAGGGAGAGAGAGACAGAGACAGTGAGCAGCAGCGCTGCTTCCTGGCAGCTTCCTAGCTTCCTGCTTTATTCTCTTCTTGAGGTCTCATTATACTTTCAAAATTTGAGTTCCAACACTGAGCTCTTGTATTCCACAGTAAACTTGCTTTCTTGGCTTAAGGTAGTTTGAGTAGATTTCTATTACCTGTGTAAGCAAGGTATGAAGATTCAGTCTATTTGGATGTAAAACTGAACTCAGTTTGTCTTTGTTTCATTAGAAGCAATTTACCCCACTCTGCGGGGCAGAGAAAGCTCCACTGCAATGAAACCAGCAGTGGCTCTCCCTTCCAGGCAGTGGAGATCAGAGAATGGTGGTATCTAAATACTGAGCCTTCTTTGTCCATGAGAAAGAGGAAAACAGCTCCATTTTTCTTGACAATCAGGGCTTTTCCTAATTTAGAATCAAGGGCTATTAGAAAAGAGGATAATAAGGCTTTCTGGTGTGGAAAGAGACTTGGGCTCAAAGTTAGAGGAGGCTGGGAAAGAAGTTGGAACTGGTGATATTCTCAAACGGGGCTGTTTTCCAGGAAGCACCAGGCTAGCAGGAGAAGAGGGACCTCCACCGGTGGCAGGTTTGCTGCATCAGAGACCGACCTCACTGGCAACAACTCATGGTTTTTTTGTTTTGTTTTGGTTTTGGTTTAGTTTGTTTTTTGAGATGGAGTCTTGCTCTGTCGCCCAGGCTGGAGTGCCAGTGGCACGATCTCGGCTTACTGCAACCTCCGCACCTCCACCTGTTGAGTAGCTGGGACTCCAGGCGCACGCCACCACGCCCAGTTAATTTTTGTACTTTTTTAGTAGAGACGGGGTTTCACCATGTTGGTCAGGCTGGTCTCAAACTCCTGACCTCAGGTGATTCACCCGCCTCAGCCTCCCAGCATGCTGGGATTACAGGTGTGAGCCACCACGCCCAGCCAACAACCCATGTTTTTAATCACGGAGTTGCACAAAGCTTTATTCTTTTATTTATTTTTGCCTCTATTTTTACTCCCCTTTGCCTAACCCCCAAACCATCCTAATGTATTTGAAGTTAAATATTTTTATTTGTTCTTATTAAACCATTTACTATTATTTTATATACATGCATTTTTAAGTTGAGAAATATAATTCACATACAATACAATTTTAACATGTACAACTCAATGGTTTTTATTATATTCATTATATTGTGCAACCATCACTGCTATCATGCATGTACTATTTTTTTTATTTTATTTTGTTTTGTTTTATTTTACTTTATCTTTTTATTTTGAGACAGAGTCTCGCTCTGTTGCCCAGACAGGAGTGCAGTGGTGCCATCTCAGCTCACTGCAACCTCTGACTCCAGATTCAAGCAATTTTCCTGTCTCAGCCTTCTAAGCAGCTGGGACTACAGGCACCTGCCACCATGCCTGGCTAATTTTTGTATTTTTAGTAGAGACCTGGTTTCACCATATTGGTCAGGCTGGTCTCAAACTCCTGACCTCAGGTGATCCACCTGCCTCAGCCTCCCAATGTGCTGGGATTACAGGCGTGAGCCACTGTGCCCGGCCTATTTATTTATTTTGAGACACCTAGAGGGTCTTCCCTGTTACCCAGGCTGGAGTGTAATGTTGCAATCACAGTTCACTGCAGCCTCGACCTCCCAGGCTCAAGTGATTCTCCTACCTCAGCTTCCCAAGTAGCTGGGACTACAGGTGTGCACAACCATGCCTGACTCATTTTTGTTTTATTTTTGGTAGAGACAGGGTCTCACTGTGTTGCCAAGGCTGACCTTGATCTCCTGGAATCAAGTAATCCTCCTGCCTCAGCCTCCTAAAATGCTTGGGATTATAGGCATGAGCCACCGTGCCAGCCCGTACACATGTTATTGATTTACATAAAGGTATTGTGCTGTATTGTCTTTCTGTTTCCTGTGATTGCCATCAATCGCTGTTTTTAAAGTCAGTCTATGCTGCATGTGCATGTGGCTCATTGCTTCTCACTGCTACGGAATACTCCATAGTGTACATCTGCCACCATTTTTCTTACCCATTACCTCTGCAATGGACACCTAGGCTATCTCCACATTCCCACGGTAACAACCAATGCTGCAATGAACATCCTCTTTCATGTCCGCTGTGGGACAACTATATGGATAAGGTTTAACCTTAGAGTTGGAGTCTGGCAATTGTGATGGAGGGTCCATGGTAGGAACCTGAAAGATGAGATAATTGCTCTTTTGGAGAGGAATTACTAGGCATGGGCTAATCCCTGACTTGACCAAGTTCCACCAGGAAGCTGTCTGGAATAGGTGCCCCAGTCCACAATCCTGCTGCAGTACTTACTGGCTTTCCCGGGCACTCTCAGTATCATCAACTTTCTTTTTCTTTTTTTTTTTGAGACTGAGTTTCGCTCTTGTTGCCCAGACTAAAGTGCAATGGTGCGATCTCGGCTCACTGCAACCTTTGCCTCCTGGGTTCAAGCGATTCTCCTGCCTCATCCTCCCAAGTAGCTGGGATTACAGTCATGCACCACCACACCTGGCTAATTTTGCATTTTTAGTAGAGACAGGGTTTTGCCATGTTGATCAGGCTGGTCTTGAATTCCTGACCTCAAGTGATCCACCCACCTCAGCCTCCCAAAGTGCTGAGATTACACGCGTGAGCTACAGTGCCCAGCCACCATCGGCTTTCTTCTTCTTTTTTTTTTTTTATACAGAGTCCCACTCTGTCACCCAGGCTGGAGTGCAGTGGCACAATCTCGGCTCACTGCAAGCTCTACCTCCCAGGTTCATGCCATTCTCCTGCCTCAGCCTCCCGAGTAGCTGGGACTATAGGAGCCTGCCACCACACCTAGCTAATTTTTTTATTTTTTTGGATTTTTAGTAGAGATGGGGTTTCACTGTGTTCGCCAGGATGCTCTTGATCTCCTGACCTCGTGATCCGCCCACCTTGGCCTCCCAAAGTGCTGGGATTACAGGCGTGAGCCACCGCGCCCGGCCTGTTATCGGCTGTCTATGTCATGCCCTAGCAGGTCTGAAGGGCTCTATTCCTGTTTTAGTATAATTTCCCTGCATATCTTCATGGGTTTATTCGCCTTTTGGGCTTCCTCTTCTTTCATTGCCTGTTGTTGTTGTTGTTGCACTTGTTTGGGTTCGCACCCTTCTCTTTCCCTTTTTCAGCTGAAGTTCTGTCTTTCTTTTCTTTCCCTGTATGCTCTAGATATTAGTCCATGTTTGGTTTAAGAAGCTACAAATATCTTCTCCCATCTGATCTCACTCTTATTTTTCCCCACGGTCTCTCCTTCTCCATGCAGTTAGAGAATTCAAATTGTCTGCACCCAGAGCCTTGCCAGGCAGCTGCCAAACACTCACACAGGCAGCACCCTCACTCTATCTGCCACAAGCACCCTCACCAGCCAACCACAAGGCAGAGGAGACCTCCGGCCTCTGCCGCAGGTCCCTGCTGCTATATGGCTTCCCAGTTATAACTTCCAAGAACGCTCTCTCACTCTCTTACCCCTCCCCCCAAAACTATAAACCTATAGGTGACATTGACACATGAGGTCATAGGGGAGGACAATCCTCATGTGGAGTTGGTGGTGAAGGGAGTGCAGAAGAGCAGGGAGCTAAGCCCACTGGAGAAACTGGAGATGGTGCAGAGAGCACAACCACTCTACTAAGCTTCAGGAGGAAGGCCTTCATGAAGGCAGAAATTGCCACAGAGAGGCTGGATGCAGTGGCTCATGCCTGTATTCCCAGCACTTTGGGAGGCTGAAGTGGGTGGATCAGGAGTTCGAGACCAGCCCGACAACATGGTGAAACCCTATCTCTACTAAAAATACAAAAATTAGCCAGGTGTGGTGGCGGGCACCTGTAATCCTAGCTACTCAGGAGGCTGAGGCAAGAGAATCTCACTTGAACCCGGGAGGCAGAGGCCGCAGTGAGCCGAGATTGCACCACTGCACTCCAGCATGAGTGACAGAGGAAGACTGTCTCAAAAACAACAACAATAAAAAAGAAGGAAGGAAGGAAGGAAAGAAAGAAAGAAAGAAAGAAAGAAAGAAAGAAAGAAAGAAAGAAAGAAAGAAAGAAAGAAGGAAGGAAGGAAGGAAGGAAGGAAGGAAGGAAGGAAGGAAGGAAGGAAGGAAAGAAAGAAAGAAAGAAAGAAAGAAAGAAAGAAAGAAAGAAAGAGAAAGAAAGAAAGAAAGAAAAGAAAAGAAAAAATTGGTACAGAGAGTGAGTTTCTAGTAAAAGGTTCTCAGGGAACATGTGGAGTTGGGGGCCACTGTAGATTTCCCCCATAGCAGGGAGGCAGTTGATGGTCTATTCTGTCAGCAGACAAGGCCCTTGGGATGCTAAGGAGTTTTTTGGATTACAGCCCCTTTAAAGTGGAACTCTAACTCAGATATCAAAGCCTTTAGCAAAAAGTATCATCAAAGTGACAGATTCCAGACCAAGGTGGCTTGGCTGGAAACAGAAAAAACAGAGCCAAATATTTGAAAATGCTGAGAACCAGTTTCATAATCACACCAAGTTGCAATAAATGAATTCTGTACTTTGCTCCTAACTGTATGGCTAAGGTTTAACCTTCAAGTTGAACTCTGGCAATTGCAATCAAGGGTCCGTGGTAGGAACCTAAGCAATGAGCAAACCCAAACTTCTGGGGCAGCCAGGCCCTGGGTCTTCCTGGGGCACTTCCCTCACGCATCACTGCTGAACAAATGCAGGGAGAAAACTTTAGGAAACCTCTTTGGATGATAGGATTGAAATACAGCAAAAGTGGATGTTTATGCAAAGGAAAGATCCCTTCTGCAAACTACCCTATCAATACTCCCTGTCCATATCCTGAGACTCCGGGGTTTTAGTGGGAAGCAGAGCTCAGAACTAGACAAGGTGTGGTCCAGCTCCAACTGTGTTCAAGTCACTCAGAGCTGCCTGGCCCAGCATGTCAAGATGATAATATCTGTATTGATTTTGGTGAACAAAATAACCAAAAATAACATTGCCAGGCAGCCTCCTTAGGCTCCAAGGAGTTATGTCACTAGTAAAAAGAGACTGTTAAATGGGACCTGTAGTTGGACTTAAATATCTTGCCTCTGTTTATCGTGTACCTGTCTGAAAATGAGAACCACACAGGAAAAAGCAGAGCGGAGGGATGGCGAGGCAGATTAATGAAGATGTCATATGAATCCTCCAGTCCAGCCAGGACTGAAGCTAATTCTGTCCAATTGGCACTTTTGTTTCTTGCTGAAGGCAGTGTATTAGGCCATTCTTGCATTGCTGTAAAGAAATATCTGAGGCTGGGTAATTTATAAAGAAAAGAGGTTTAATTGGCTCACAGTTCTGCAGGCTTTACAGGAAGCATGGTGCTGGCAACTGCTTCTGGTGAGGCCTCAGGGAGTTTTTACTCATGGCAGAAGGTGAAGTGGGAGTAGGTGCCTCACATGGTGAGGGCAGGAGCAAGACAGAGAGGTGGGAGGTCCCAGCCTCTTGTTTTGTTTTGTTTTGCTTTTTAGTCTTGCTCTGTCCCAGGCTGGAGTGCAGTGGTGCAATCTCGGTTCACTGCAACCTCCGCCTCCCGGGTTCAAGCAATTCTCCTGCTTCAGCCTCCTGAGTAGCTGAGACTACAAGGGCACACTGCCACGCCCAGCTAATTTTTTGTATTTTAGTAGAGACAGGGTTTCACCGTGTTGCCCAGGCTGGTCTCAAACTCCTGAACTGAGGCAGTCCGCCCACCTCAGCCTCTCAAAGTGCTAGGATTACAGGCGTGACTCACCACGCCAGGCCTGGTCCCAGGCTCTTTTAAATAATCAGCTTTCACATGAACTAACTGAGAACCAACTTACCACCAAGGTGATGGTGGGAAACCATTCATGAGGGATCTGCCCCCATGGTCCAGTCACCTCCCACCTCCAACTCTGGGGATTACATTTCAACATGCATGAGATTTGGAGGAGACAAATATTCGAATTATATCAGTGTTGGATTTCTGTATGTATTTCTTTCTTTCCTTTTTTTGTGACAAGGTCTCTGTTGTCCAGGCTGGAGTGCAGTGGCACAATCATAGCTCACTGCAGCCTGGAACTTTTGGGCTCAAGGGATCCTCCTGCCTTAGCCTTCCAAGTAGCTAGAACTACAGGCATGTACCACCACACCTGGCTAATACTTTTTGTTTTTATTTTTTTGTAGAGACCGGTCTCACTATGTTACCCAGAGTGGTCCTGAGCTTCTGTGCTCAAGTGATCCTCCCACAGTGGCCTCCCAAAGTGCTGGGATTAGAGGTGTGAGCCACAGTGCCTGGCTCAGTTTCTATATTTCTATTGCTGCCAACCCAAAAGTCCTGATTAATATAAGTAGTATAAACACTGGAAAGTAAAGTGGAACTTTCATTAATTACATTTATTACTTGGAAAACTCCAGAGAACAAGCTGAACACTAATTCAAACAAATAGAAGGAAGGATGGATTTTTTTTCAACAATTGGTATTGGAACATCAGATCCCTACCTCATACCAAAATAACTTTCAGCAAAATAAAAGATTTAATTAAAGTGTAAAATGAATAAATAAAGGTATGGACTTTTTTTTTTTTTTTTTTTTTTTTTTTCTGATTTGAGAGTAGGAGAGGCTTTTCTTAGCATTCAGGCAAAAGAAGAAAACAAGCAAACAAAGACAGACTTGAAAATAAAATTGGCCGGGCGCGGTGGCTCAAGCCTGTAATCCCAGCACTTTGGGAGGCCGAGACGGGCGGATCACGAGGTCAGGAGATCCAGACCACCCTGGCTAACCCGGTGAAACCCCGTCTCTACTAAAAAAATACAAAAAACTAGCCGGGCGAGGTGGCGGGCGCCTGTAGTCCCAGCTACTTGGGAGGCTGAGGCAGGAGAATGGCGTAAACCCGGGAGGCGGAGCTTGCATTGAGATGAGATCCGGCCACTGCACTCCAGCCTGGACGACAGACCGAGACTCCATCTCAAAAAAAAAAATAAATAAATAAAATAAAATTAACCCTTCTTTTAAATAATGAAGCACAGGATGAAAAATCCATTGAGATTAAGAGAATTAGGGAGGAATATCAAGTTTGGGGCTTCTAGGGGGTATCCTTGTGGGTGGAGAAAGTGATGGATTTGATTTTAGACGTGTTGATCCTTGTGGGACCACTCTGTAAAAATGAATTAGAGACATACACAGACACATGTATACAGCCCAGGAGGGATGACAAGGATTGAGACATACATGTTGGAGAACTCAGCATGCAGATGACAGTTATTAATAAATTTACTAGAGTGGATGGGATTACCCAGGAATGAGAAAAGAAGTCCTCAGAACCCTGCAGAACACTGACATTTACGGAACATGGAGGAAGAAAAATCCAGGAGAGGCCAGGAGCAGTGGCTCACGCCTATAATCCCAGCACTTCAGGAGGCTGAGGCAGGTGGATCACCTGAGGTCAGGAGTTCGAGACCAGCCTGGCCATAATGGCAAAACCCCTCCTCTACTAGAAGATGCTAAGCTCCTTCAGGAAAGGAGAGGTTCCAAGTTGGATTTGTCTCTGTGACTAGAAAATGACTAGCACTGTGCCACGTACATTAGGATATCCAATACACACCCTTTTGATCATTTTCTTTTTTCAAAAAACATATACTAATTTAAAAATAGGTCAATTTATGATTCAAAATTTAGTAGGAATGAAAGGATATCTTCTTGCGGCCCCTCTTTTTCAGCTATTTTCCCCCCTGGAATCTATGAATATTGTGCTTTCTGTGTATCCTCCTTGCAGAGATATTTTATACACACACAAGTAAATCAGAATACATTTTCTTCTTCTTCTTCTTCTTCTTTTTTTTTTTTTTTTTTTTTTTGAGACAGAGTCTCGCTTTGTCGCCCAGGCTGGAGTGCAGTGGCTCAATCTCTGCTCACTGCAAACTCTGCCTCCCGGGTTCACACCATTCTCCTGCCTCAGCCTCCCGAATAGCTGGGACTACAGGCACCCACCACCACACCTGGCTAATTTTTTTTGTATTTTTAGTAGAGACAGGGTTTCACCGTGTTAGCCAGGATGGTCTCAATTTCGTGACCTCGTGATGCGCCCGCCTCAGCCTCCCAAAGTGCTGGGATTACAGGCATGAGCCTCTGTGCCCGGCCTAGAGCTTGCTTTTTTTCCTGCTATGATTTCTATATGCTTTTACAGCTTGCTTTTTTTTTTTTTTTTTTTTTTTTTTTTTTTTTCTGAGACGGAATCTCACTTTGTTGCCCAGGTTGGAGTGCAGTGGGACAATCTCGGCTCACTGAAAGCTCCACCTCCTGGGTTCAAGCAATTCTCCTGCCTCAGCCTCCCGAGCAACTGGGATTACAGGCGCACACCACAACACCCAGCTAATTTTGTATTTTTGGTAGAGATGGGGTTTCACCTGTTGGTCAGGCTGGTCTCGAGCTCCTGATCCCAAGTGATCCACCTTCCTTGGCCTCCCAAAGTACAGCTTGCTTTTTTATGTTTAAATATGTGGTCCCTTTGAAACGTGTCCTTGTGTTTGTTTACCCAGTAGTTCTAAGACCACTTATTGTAAATATTCTATTCTTTCTCATTGATTTTAATGTACCTTCAATATGTTATCAATTTCTGTATGTATTTTAGTCTATTTATCAACTTTCTTTTTTTTTTTTGAGGCAGAGTTTCACTCTTGTTGCCCAGGCTGGAGTGCAGTGGTGTGATCTCAGCTCACCCCATCCCCTGCCTCCCGGGTTCAAACGATTCTCCTGCCCCAGCCTCCCGAGTACCTGGGATTACAGGCATGTGCCACCACGCCTGGCTAATTTTTGTGTTTTTAGTAGAGGCGGAGTTTCTCCATGTTGGTCATGTTGGTCTTGAATTCTGACCTCAGGTGATCCGCCCACCTCGGCCTCCCAGAATGCTCGGATTACAGGTGTGAGCCACTGCGCCAGGCCTATTTATCAACTTTCTAATCCTTTCTACTGATGTATGTGTAACATTATTTTATTTATTGAAGGTTTTAATATTTTAAAATATCTGCTTGGTTCAGTTCCAGTTCTCCTTAATTACTCTTTTTTTTCAGAATTTTATTGGCAAGTCATATTGATTTTTATATACAAGGTTTAGACTATACTTCTGTGATTTAAAAAAATCCATTTAAAAATCTGATTGGAATTGTATTAAATTTATAGATCAACTTAGGGAGACTTGATTTCTTTCATATAAGGAGTCTTCCTAGCTAAGAACATAGTGTATCTTTCTGGGTGATTAGTTTTGTGTCCAAGAGTAAATTATAAAATGTTCTTTATGGCAACTGCACATTTATTGATAAATTTATTTTTAGCTATTTTTATCTTTTTTTGAGACAAGATATGTCTTTTCTTCCATTATATTTTCCAATTCGTTATGATTAATACACAATTTTTTTCCATTAGATTCTTAAGTGGAACACATCTGAACTAAACCATTGGCAGGCCAACGTCGTACTATTATTATTGTTATTTTTTTCTTTGTAGGTTTCCCAGGCAGTCTTACAAACAGTAAATTCAGTACTGGAGCTCTTGCAAATTTCTCCCTTAGTTGCTCAGTTCTAAAATTCCTTAGCAAGGTCACAGATGGTGTCCCTCTCTGCTGGTATTTTAGTCAAATCAAGGTTTTTGTTTATGCTTTTGTTCTGCAGGCCAAATAGTAGAGATATTTTTGGTGAAAATTGGAGTTTGATCTCATCAAGCCTCCAAACTGAGCACTCAGGATGCCGGGTAGCAGTGCTGTTATCTGTTCTGAGGACCCCCACTGGAGCAGGGCATTGTGCAAGTCTGTGGAAATTGCTAAGGCCACATTTTTGTACCCTCTCGTGAACTGAGACAAGTTTGCAGTGCTCGGAGTATTAAAATCACTGCGCTTTCATCACATTAATTAATTAGAAAAATTTTCATTTTGCAGAAGAAGGCAGTATTGAAGAGACATGTCACCTATAGTTAAAAAATGAGGAATGAAAACCGAAGACTTCAGGTGCTAGGGCTCTTGCTCTCTCTTCTAAGTTAAACTCTCCTTTCTCCTTTAACTCATAATGTCAACATTTCCAAGGAGCCTTCTCCAAACATTCATTGTTTCCCATTGCAAGTACCAGAGAGAAAAATGCCTGCTCAACCACAAATGCCCTCATTGATAAGTCAGGCCGAGTGGCTGTGCTTGATTGCTATTTGTCTATCTCTGACTGTTTTGCTAATCTAGCAGTTCTCAAAATGTAGTCCAGGGATCCCTGTAAGATTGCAAGACCCTTTTAGGAAGTTTGCAAGGTCAAAACAATTTTTTTTTTGAGATGGAGTTTCACTCTTGCTGCCCAGGCTGGAGTGCAGTGGCGTGATCTCGGCGCACTACAACCTCCACCTTTGGATTTCAAGTGATTCTCCTGCCTCAGCCTCCCAGTAGCTGGGATTACAGGTGCCCACCACCAAGCTTGGCTAATTTTTGTATCTTTAGTGGAGACGGAGTTTCACCATGTTGGTCAGGCTGGTCTCGAACTCCTGACCTTGTGATCCTCCCTCCTCGGCCTCCCGAGGTAATAAGTGCTGGGATTACAAGCATGAGCCACCGTGCCCAGCCGGTCAAAACTATTTTATAGTAATATTAAAACATTATTTGCCTTCTATACTCTCATTTGCTTAGGAATGTTTTCTGGAATTTTCTAAGAAAGTAGGTTTAGGATATAAAGATGAACATTTTGAGAGATGAACTGAGACTGTCTTCACTACTTCTCCTGAGCTCTTGCTACTTCCAGTTATACTTGCTATATTCCCTTCAACCTCATTATCATTCAATTAATTATTTCTTTGAAATCCTGAAGTTTGCCTTAAGCCTACATCTCCCCATTTCCTCCACCTTCATCCATAGTAACCAGCATTTCAGTCTCTATGTCTGTGTATCTGATCCCTTTTTTAAAAAATTCCACATATAAGTGAGATCATGGAATATTATTTCTAGGTCTGGCTTATTTCACTTAGCATAATGTCCTCCAGGTTCGTCCACATTGTGGCACATCACAGCATCTCCTTTTTTAAGGCTGAATAATATTCCATTGTTTATATATACCACATTTTACTTATTCATTCATCTGTCAATAGGCATTTAAGTTGTTTGCATATCTTGGGATTGTGAATAATTCTGCAATGAACATGGGAGTGCAGAGATCTTTACAAGGTGATCATATCACTTCCTTTTGGTATATGCTGAGAAGAGGCATTGCTGGGTTATATGTTACTTTTATTTTTAGTTGCTTTAGGAACCTCCATACTTTTGTCTATAATGGCTGTACTAATCTACCTTCCCACCAACAGTGTATTAAGGTTCCTGTTCTCCACACCATTGCTAACATTTGTTATATCTTGGCTTCTTTTGTTTGTTTGTTTGTTTGTTCGTTTGATAATACCAATCCCCATGGGTGTGAGATGATCTCATAGGGGTTTTAATATGCATTTCCCTTGTGATTAGTGATGTTGAGCACCTTTTCATGTACCTGTTGACCATTTGTATATCTTCTTTGGATACATATCTGTTCATGTCCTTTGCTTATTTTTTAATCTGGTTATTTCTTTATCTGCTATTGAGCTGTAAAGATTCCTTATAAATTTTGGATATTAACTCCTTATTAGATATGTGGTTTGCAGTAATTTTTTCCCAGTCTGTAGGTTGCCTTTTCATTTTATTGATTGTTTCCTTGTCGGTGCAGAAGCTGTTTAGTTTGATGTAGTCCCATTGATATATATATATATTTTGTAGCCTGGGCTTTTGGTGTGACATCCAAAAAACCATTGCAGAGGCTAATGTCTGGGAGCTTCTCCCCTGTGTTCTCTTCTAGGAGTTTTATGGTTTCAGGTTTTACATTTAGGTCTTTTATTTATTTTGAGTTGATTTTTGTGTAAGGTGTAAGATAAGGATCCAATTTAATTCTATTCCATGCGGAAATCCAGTTTTCCCAGGAACGTTTCTTGAAGATTACCCATTCTGCATTGTGTCCTCTTGGTGCCCTTATCAAAAATTTGTTGACCATATATGTTTGGATTTAATTCTGGGCTCTATATTCTGTTCCATTGGTCTGTTTCTGTTTTTAATGCCTGTACCATATATTTTGATGACTATAGCTTTCTGATGTAATTTAAAATCAGAAGTGTGATGACTCCAACTTTGTTTTTCTTTCTCTGTATTGCTTTGGCTATTTTTTGTGGTTCCATGCAAATTTTAGGATTGTGTTTTCTCTTTCTGTGAAGAATGCTATTGGAATTTTGATAGGGATTGCATTAAATCTGTTTATTGCTATGGGTCATATGAACATTTTAACAATATTAATTCTTCCCATCCATGAACATGGGATATCATTCAATTTATTTGTGTCTTCTTCAATTTCTTTAATTAATGTTTTATAGTTTTCAGTATACAAATCTTTCACCTCCTTGGTTAAATTTATTCCTAGGATTTTATTTTTATACTACTGTAAGTGGGGTTGTTTTCATGTTTTTTTTGTTTCAGCAAGGTCATTATTTCTGTATAGAAATGCTACTGGTTTTCGTATGTTGATTTTGCATTCTGTAACCTACTGAATTCATTTATTAGTTCTAACACCTTTTTGTGACATCCTTGAGGTTTTTCTACATATGGAATCATGTCATCTGCAAATAAAGATAATTTTACTTCTTTTCCAATTTGGATGCTTTTTATTTATTTTTCTTCTCTGATTGCTCTTGCTAGTACTTGCAGTACTATGTTGAATAAAAGTGGTGAGGGTGGGCATCTCTGCCTTGTTCTGAATCTTAGTGGGAAAGTTTTCAGTTGTTCCTCACTTATTATAACGTTAGCAGTGAGGCAGGGCATGGTGGTTCACACCTGTAATCCCAGCTCTTTGGGAGGCTGAGGTGAGCAGATCACTTGAGGCCAGGAGTTCAAGCAACATGGCAAGACCCTATCTCTACTAAAAATACAAAAGTTAGGCCGGGCACGGTGGCTCAAGCCTGTAATCCCAGCACTTTGGGAGGCCGAGACGGGCGGATCACAAGGTCAGGAGATCGAGACCATCCTGGCTAACATGGTGAAACCCCGTCTCTACTAAAAAATACAAAAAACTAGCCGGGCGAGGTGGCGGGCGCCTGTAGTCCCAGCTACTCGGGAGGCTGAGGCAGGAGAATGGCGTAAACCCAGGAGGCGGAGCTTGCAGTGAGCTGAGATCCGGCCACTGCACTCCAGCCTGGGCGACAGAGCGAGACTCCGTCTCAAAAAAAAAAAAAAAAAAAGTTAGCCAGGCATGGTGGTGCATGCCTGTAATCCCAGCTACTTGGGAGGCTGAGGCATGGGAATCACTTGAACTTGGGAGACAGAGGTTGCAGTAAGCCAAGATCATGCCACCACACTCCAGCCTGGGTGACAGATCCAGACTCTGTCCCAAAAAAAAAAAAAAAAGCAGTGATTTTTGTTGTTGTTGTTGTAATAAATGGCCTCTGCTATGCTGAGGAGCCTTCTTGCTATACCTAAACTGTTAAGAGTTTTTATCAAAGAAGGATGCTGAATTTTGTCAAATGCTTTTTCTGTGTCAATTGAGAAGATCATGTGATTTTATCCATTCTGTTATGTCATGGATTGCATTGATTAACTTGTGAATGTTAAACTAGCCTTTAGGGATAAATCTCATTTGGTCAAATCTACAGTTGACCCTTGAACAACATGGGGGTTAGGGGTACTAACACCTAGCATGGTGCTATAACTTTTTATTCACCCCAAATTTACTAATAGCTTACTGTTGACCAGAAACCTTACTGATAACATAAACAGTCAATTAAAACATATTTTGTATATTTATTATATACTATATTCTTTTTGTTGTTGTTGTTGTTGTTGTTGTTGTTGTGAGAAGGAGTCTTGCTCTGATGCCAGGCTGGAGTGCTGTGGTGTGATCTTGGCTCACTGCAACCTCCAACTCCCTGGTTCAAGCGATTCTCCTGCCTCTGCCTCCTGAGTAGCTGGGATTACAGCTACTCAGTAAGTAGTAATCACTTAAAGTGTCAGGTCACATATAAGAGAATCCCCATTACACTATAAACAGATTTCACAGCAGAAACCTTTCAGGCCAGGAGAGAATGGAATAACATATTCAGAGAAGTGGTGGGGTGGGGTGGGGTGGGGTTGGGGGGTCCTGTCAGCCAAGAATACTATGTCCAAGAAGGTTGTCCTTCAGAAATGAAGGAGAAATAATCTCTCCCAGACAACCAAAAGCTGGAGAAATTAATCACCACTGGACCAGCCTCACAAGAAATGCTTAAGAGAGTGCTTCAACCAGAAGTAAAAGACAGTAATTATTTTAATGAAAACACATACAAGTATATAACTCATTGGCAAAGATAAGTTTATAGTCAAATTCAGAATACCCCATTGTTGTAATGGTGGTGGATAAATCTCAAATCTCTAAAAAGGTTAAAAGTCAAAATGGTCAAAAATACTACACCTACAATAAGTTGTTAAGGACAAAACAATATAAAAAAATGTAGGCCAGGCACGGTGGCTCATGCCTGTAATCCCAGCACTTTGGGAGGCCAAGGCAGGTGGATCCTGAGGTCAGATTGAGACCATCCTGGCCAACATGGTGAAATCCTGTCTCTAATAAAAGTACAAAAAATTAGCCAGATGTGGTGGTGTACGCCTGTAGTCCCAGCTACTTGGGAGGCTGAGGCAGGATAATTGCTTGAACCCAGGAGGCAGAGGTTGCAGTGAGCTGAGATTGCACCATTACACTCCAGCCTGGGTGACAGAGTGACACTCTGTCTCCAAAAAAAAAAAAATTTTTTTTTCTTCTGCCTAATCTAATCTTCTGTTGGAGCTCTCACAAGTATTTTTCATTTCGTTCCTTGAATTCTTCAGCTCCAAGATTTCTATTTGGTTATTTTAAAATGGTATCTATCTTTAAAAATTTTTAAATTTATATTATGAATTGTTTTCTGGTTTCATTAAATTGTCTATATTCTCTTGTCTCACTGAGTTTCTTTAAGATAATTACAGTAATATGTCAATTAATGATGGGATATGTTCTGAGAAATGTGGTGTTAGGTGATTTTGTCATTGTAGAATGTACTTACATAAACCTAGATGGTATAGCCAACTACATACCTAGGCTATATGGTATAGCTTATTGTTTCTAGCATCCACACCCGTCCACCATATTACTGCACTGAATACTGTAGGCAATTGTAACACGATGTTAAGTATGTGTATCTAAACATAGAATAGGTACAATAAAAATACAGTATAAAAGATAAAAAAAAGTTACACCTTTATAGGGCACTTACCATGAATGAAGCTTGAAGGACTAGGAGGTGCTCTGGATGATTTAATGAGTGAATGATGAGTGAATGGGGGAAGGTCTGCAGCATTACTGTATACTATTATTGAATTTTTAAACACTGTACACATAGTCTACACTGCTTATTTTAAAAATATTTCTTTAATAATAAATTAACCTTAGCTTACTGTATATGTTCACTGTGTAATCTTTTAAATATTTTTAAATTTTGGACCCTTTTGAAATAACACTTAGCTTAAAAGACAAACAGATTGTATAGTTACACAAAAACATTTTCTTTCTTTGTATCCTTAGTCTCTAAACTTTTAAATATTACTTCTTAAATTCTTTTTGTTAAAAACAAAGACACAAACACACACACTAGCCTAGGCCTACACACAATTAAGATAATCAGTATCATTGTCTTCCACTTCCACATTTTGTCTGGACTATCTCCTGAATGACCTGCCTGAGGCTCTCCTTGAGGAAGTGTCACTCTTTTCAGAAACATGTCCATGGTGGTGGTTTACTTAGTTTTCTTTCTTTCTTTTCTTTCTTTCTTTCTTTCTTTCTTTCTTTCTTTCTTTCTTTCTTTCTTTCTTTCTTTCTCTTTCTTTCTTTCTTTCTTCTTATCTTTCTTCTTTCTTTCTTTTTCTTTCTTTCTTCTTTCTTTCTTTCTTTTTCTTTCTTTCTTTCTTCTTTCTTTCTTTTTCTTTCTTTCTTCTTTCTTTCTCTCTCTCTCTCTCTCTCTCTCTCTCTCTCTCTCTCTTTCTTTCTTTCTTCTTTCTTTTTTTGAGATGGGGTGTCACTCTGTTGTCCAGGCTGGAGTACAGTGGTATGATCTTAGCCCAGTACAACCTCCACCTCCCGGGTTCAAGTGATTCTCCTGCCTTAGCCTCTTGAGTAGCTGGGATTACAGGCACCCGCCACCAAGCCTGGCTAATTTTTGTATTTTTAGTAGAGATGGAATTTTGCCATGTTGACCAGGCTGGTCTTGAACTCTTGACCTCAGGTGATCCACCTGCCTTGGCCTCCCAAAGTGCAAACTGCTGGGATTACAGGTGTGAGCCACTGCGCCTGGCCTAGTTTCTATTTTTAAATCATAGATTTGCTTGGTGACATCACTCCAAGAACCAAGCAAGTTTCTTGATGCAGTCATAGATGTTGTAATCCTTCCAGGATTGACTAATGTCTTCTCCATGTGTTCCACAGTTGCAATAACCTGGGTAAATGTCTTCTTATGTAGTAGCCCTAAAAGTGGCTATGACTCCTCGACCCATTGTTTGGATAAAAGAGATGGTGTTTGGAGGGAGAAGCACCACATTGATATTGGATGAAGGTGACAAATAGGAGGATGTGTGGGAACATTATCAAAAATAAGCAAATTATTGAAAGGTATGTTATTCTCCAAACAGTACTTCATTTTGCTGGGATAGCAATTGGGAGGGCATCTTGGAAGATAAGATGTGTCATAGGCAGGAAGATTGCTTGAGCCCAGGAGTTGAAGACCAGCCTGGGCAACAGAGCAAGACCTTGTCTATACTTAAAAAAAAAAAAAAAAAATCCAGGCATGATGGCTTACACTTGTAGTCCCAGCTACTTGGGAGGCTAAGGTGGGAGGATTGCTTGAGCCCAGAAGGTCAAGGCTGCAGTGAGCTATGATTACTCCACTGAACCTCCAACTTGGGCAACAGAGTGAGCCCCTACATCTAAACAAACAAAACTTCAAAAGTCAGAAAAAGAGTGGTGGAAAGAAATAGGAACAAAGGGCAAAGGCAACAAATAGAAAACATTGACAAATACAATATCTACCATATCAGGAATCACTTTAAATGACAATGATCCAAAAACTCCAACTGAAAGAGATTGTCAGAGTGGATCAATAACAAGCTTCAACTATATGTTGTCTACAAGAAATTCACATTCAATATTAAGACACACAGAGACTGAAAGTAAAGAGAGGAGAAAGATAAGCCATGCTAACACTAATCAAAAGAAAGCTGGAACAGACTTCAGAGCGCGGAATTTTATCAGGAATAAAAAGGTGGAGTACATAATGACCAAGGGATCAATTCTCCAATTAGACTTAATAATCCTTCATGTGTATGCATGTAACCACAGAGCATCAAAATATGTGAGTCACAAACTGATGGAACTACAAGGAGAAATAGATGACTTACCATTATACTTGGAGACTTTAGTGCTCCTCTATTAGAAATGGACAGATACAGCAGGCAGAATATCAGTAAGGGCATCCTTGAAATAAATAGCACCATTAATCAACCCGATATAATTACATTTATAGATTACTTTATCCAATAACAACAGATTACACTTTCTTCTCAAGCCCACATGGAACATTCATCAAGATAGAACCACATTCTGGGCCATAAAATGTGTCTTAATAAATTTAAAATAATAGAAATCACGCAATATCTGCTGTAATACCCCAGTGGAATTAAACTAGAAATCAATAGCAGAAAGAAAATGGGGAAATTCCAAAATACATGGAGATTAAATAACACACTTCTACATAACACATGGTTCAAGGGGAAATATCAAGAAAAAATTAAAAATAGGTTGGGCACGGTGGCTCACGCTTGTATTCCCAGCACTTTGGGAGGCTGAGGTGGGTGGATCACCTGAGGTCAGGAGTTTGAGAACAGACTGGCCAACGTGGTGAAACGCTGTCTCTACTAAAAATACAAAAATTAGCTAGGCCTAGTGGCGGGCATCTGTAATCCCACCTACTTGGGAAGCTGAGGCATGAGAACCCAGGAGACAGGGGTTGAACCCAGGAGACAGGGGTTGCAGTGAGCCAAGATCCCGCCACTGCCCTCCAGCCTGGGCGACAGAGTGAGACTCCATCTTAAAAAAAAAAAAAGAAAGAAAAAAAAAAAAAGATGACTGATGATGGTGGCTCCCACTTGTAATCCCAGTACTTTGGGAGGCTGAGGTGAGCAGATCACTTGAGGTCAGGAGTTCAAGACCAGCCTGGAAAAATGGTGAAACTCTGTCTTTACTAAAAATATAAAATAGCTGGGCATGTTGGTGGGCATCTGTAATCCCAGCTACTCGGGAGGCTGAGGCAGGAGAATCATTTGAACCTGGGAGGCGGAGGTGGCTGTGAGCTGAGATTGCACCATTGTGCTCCAGCCTGGATGACAAGAACAAGACTCCATCTCAAAAAATAAATAAATAAATAAATAAATAAAAGGAAAAAGAAAAAATATGTTGAACTAAATGAAAATACAACTTATCAAATTTGTGGGATACAACAAAAGTAGTGTTTAAGGGGAAATTTGTATAATTGTATACATTAGAAAAGAGGTAAGGTCTCAAATCAATAATTGCCACTTTAGTAAACTAGAAAGAGAAGAGCAAATTAAACCCAAAGTAAGCAGAAGAAAAGAAAAAATAAAAGAGCAGAAATCAATAAAATCGAAAATCAAAATCAGTACAGAAAAGTAATAAATCCAAAAGACAGTTATTTGAAAAGTTCACTAAAGTCAATAAACCCATAGTCAGGCTAACTATGAAAAAAAGAGAGAAGACACAAATTACTAACATCAGACCCAGATTGCGCACGTTCAGGGTGGTATGGCCGTAGACCAAATTACTAATATCAGAAAAAAGAAGGGATATTACTACAGATCCCATGGGTGTGAAGACGATAAAATAATATTATGGACAATTCTATGCCCATGAATTTGATAATGTGTAGATGAAATAGGCCAATTTTTGAAAGATACAATCTTCCAAAACACACAAGAAGAAATAGACAATATATTGATTAAAGAAATTAAATCAATAATCAGTAACCTTCCAAAACTGAAGGCACCAGACCTTCTGTTTACTGGTGAATTCTACCAAACATTAAAGGAAGAAATTATACCAATTCTCTAAAATCTTCTACAGAAGACAGAAGCAGAGGGAATATCTCATAACTCATCCTATGAGTGCAGCATTACTCTAATACCAAAGACAGACGAGACATTACAACAAAATTATAAGACATCTGTCACGAACATAGATTGGTAAAATCCCCCACAAAATGTTAGCAAATTGCATCCAACAATGTATAGAACAAATTATATACCACAACCTAGTGGAATTTATTTCACGTATGGAAGGTACAACATTTGAAAAATCAGTATTTTCTACCATATCCAACAAGTTAAAGAAGAAAATTCACAAAAATAACTCAAAATGAACCTTAGACCTAAATGTAAAATGCAAAACCATAAAATTATTGGAAGATAACACAGGAGTAAATGTAGATGACTATGGATATGGTGATGACTTTTTAGATACAATACCAAGGATAGAATCCATGAAATCAATAATTGATAAGCTGGACCTCATTAAAGTTACAAAATTCTGCTCTGCAAAAGACAATGTCAAGAGAATGAAAATACAAGCCATAGAAATATTTGCAAAATATACAAGTGATAAAAAACTATTGTCTAAAAATATAAGAACTCTTAAACTCAATAAGAAAATGAACAACTTATGAAAAAATGGGCCAAAAGCCTGAATAGATATTTCCTTAAGGAAAATACACAAATGGCAAGTAAACATTGGAAAAGATAGTCAATATCACATATAGTTAGGGAATTCCAAATTAGAATGAAATTCCATTACAGCCGGGCATGGTGGCTCACGCCTGTAATCCCAGCACTTTGGGAGGCCAAGGCAGGCAGATCAAGAGGTCAGGAGATTGAGACCATTCTGGCTAACACGGTGAAACCCTGTCTCTACTAAAAATACAAAAAATTAGCCAGGCGTGGTGGCAGGTGCCTGTAATCCTAGCTACTCGGGAGGCTGAGGCAAGAGAATGGTGTGAACCCAGGAGATGGAGCTGGCAGTGAGCCGAGATCTCGCCACTGCACTCCAGCCTGGGAGACAGAGCAAGACTCCGTCTCAAACAAAACAAAACAAATCCCATTACATATGTATTAGACTGGCCAAAATCCAAAAGAGTGACAACACCAAATTCCAGCAAGGATGTGGAGCAACAGGAACTCTCATTCATTGCTGGTGGCAATACGAAATGACACAGCCACTTTGGAAGACAGTTTGGCATTTGCTTACAAAAGAAAACCTATTTTTACCATATAATCCAGCCGTGGCACTCATTGGTATTTACCCAAAGGAGTTGAAAACTTATGTCCACACAAAAACCTGTACATGTAGGTTGACAGCAGCTTTATTCATAACTGCAAAAACCTGGAAGCAATCAAGATGCCCTTTAGTAGGAGAGTGAAAAAATAAACTTTTATACATCCAGACAATGAATATTATTGGTGGTAAAAAGAAAGGAGCTTTCAAGTCATGAAATGACATGGAGGAAACTTAAATGCTTATTACTAATTGAAAGAAACCAATCTGAAAAGGCTCCATACTGTATGATTCCAACTATATGTCATTCTGGAAAAGGGAAAACTAGGGGGACAGGAAAAAGACCAGTGGTTGCCAGGAATTAGGGAGAAAGGCAGGGATGAATAGACAGAGCACGGAGGATTTTTTTAGGGCAGTGAAACTGTGTATTATACTACGATGATAGATGCAAGTCATTATACACTTGTCAAAACCCACAGAATGTGCAACAATGAGAGAGAACCCTCATGGAAACTGCGGACTTTGCATGATACTGATGCGTCACAGTGTAGGTTCACTGACTGTAACAAATGCACCACTGTGGTGTGGGATGTTGATAATGGGGAAGGTTGTGTGTGTCAGGGGACAGTGCGTATGTGGAAATTCTCAGTACTTTTTCTCACTACTGCTGTGAACCTAAAACTTCTCTAATAAATAAAGCTTATTAATAAAAAAAGATAAAGTATGATGGTGCCAATTAAGTTGTGGCATCACTTGAAGATCACTCACTCAGAATTTAAAGAAAAAAGAATTAAATATTTTATTATTTTTTCCTTTTATTTTCTTTTTCTTTAAAAAATTTTAATTTTGGCTGGGCATGGTGGCTCACACCTTTAATCCCAGCACTTTGGGACGCCAAGGCAGGCAGATCATGAGGTCAAGAGATCGAGACCATCCTGGTCAACATGGTGAAACCCCATCTCTACTAAAAATACAAAAATTAGCTGGGTGTGGTGGCGCACACCTGTAGCCCCAGCTACTCAGGAGGCTGAGGCAGGAGAATCGCTTGAACCTAGGAGGCAGAAGTTGCAGTGAGTTGAGATCATGCCACTGCACTCCAGCCTGGCAACAGAGCGAGACTCCATCTCAAAAAAAAAATAATAATAATTTTTAATTTTTGTGGGAACATAGAAGGTGCATAGTTTTTTGGTTATTTTTTGAGACAGAGTTTCACTCTTGTTGCCCAGACTGGAGTGCAATGGTGTGATCTCGGCTCACCACAACCTCCACCTCCTAGGTTCAAGCGATTCTCCTGCCTCAGCTTCCCAAGTAGCTGGGATTACAGGCATGTGCTACCACACCTGACTAATTTTGTATTTTTAGTAGAGGTGGGGTTTCACCATGTTGATCAGGCTAGTCTCAAACTCCCAACCTCAGGTGATCTGCCTGCCTCAGCCTCCCAAAATGCTGCGATTATAGGGGTGAGCCACGGCACCTGGCCATAGGTGCATAGTTTATGGGGTACATGAGATATTTTGATACAGGCAGGCAATATGAAATAATCACATCATGGAGAATGAGGTATCCATCCCCTCAAGCATTTCTCATTTGTGTTACAAACAATCCAATTATACTCTTTTAGTTATTTTTTAAATATACAATTAAAATATTTTGGCTGTAGTCACCCTGTTGTGCTATCAAATACTAGGTATTAATACTCACATCATGGAGAATGGGGTATCTGTCCCCTCAAGCGTTTATCCTTTGTGTTACAAACAATCCAATTATACTCTCTTAGTTATTTAAAAATGTACAATGATTATTGACTATCGTCACCCTGTTGTAATATTAAATAGTAGGTCTTACTCATTTTTTCTAAGTATTTTTTTGTACCCATTAACCATCCCCACCTCCCTGTCACCTCCGGATTAAATATTTTAAATATAGATATGATGAGTTCTTTAAAGGCTAAAAGTTGTTTGCCACATCTTTTCCTATTAGAAATGAGACAACCTCCAAAGCTCCTTGCACAGTTAAGCTATTTTGTTACACAGGCTGCAGAAGAGCACATAGAGTTGCAAGCCTTATAAAGTCTTTTACAGATGACATTGCTGGATGCCTGCTGGATGAAAAGTCAGTCAAGGAAATTACGATAACGCCATTTTCCAATGACTCAGTAACTTGTTGCCTTAAAGATTTGGCTAGAAAAGTAATAACTGAATTAATATCTCTTCTGCAGAATTGTACTTTTGGTTACCACTGGGGCAAATCTATCAATTTGATGGGGCTTGCTCTTGGGCATGTATTCATCTGGTATCAGCCCCAGCTAATAATCACCAAAGATCCTTCACAGGAATTATTTGGCGACAAATGCAAATCGTGGAATAACTGTTTTGACAACGAACTTGTCTCTTAGTAAGAAATACAAAGCTTTGAAAAGCCTCTTATGAATCTCACGTTGTATCCTGGAACAAGTCTATTGACATTTGCATGCATGATACAAAAGCTACGGTGAGTAAAACTGCTGGTTCCTTAGCATGAATCCAGGCAGTGGCATTCGATTGTACCAAGTGTCTCCATACCAGAAGTACCATATGTCCTCCACCGTCCCATACATGCAGTTAAAAAAAGACAAGATAGTTTCACTTAAAAATGTCCTTGATGAAGCTGTAAAAGTCAATAATTCCATTAAATCTTAACTTACTTTCTTTCTTTCTTTCTTTCTTTCTTTCTTTCTTTCTTTCTTTCTTTCTTTCTTTTTTGAAATGGAGTTTCACCCTTGTTGCCCAAGCTGGAGTACAGTAGAATAATCTTGGCTCACTGAAACTTCTGCTTCCTGAGTTCAAGCAATTCTCCTACCTCAGCCTCACAAGTAGCTGGAACAACAGGTGCCCACCACCACGCCTGGCTAATTTTTTGTATTTTTAGTAGAGACAAGGTTTCACCATGTTGGCCAGGCTGGTCTGGAACTCCTGGCCTCAGGTGATCCACCCACCTCGGCCTCCCAAAGTGCTGAGATTACAGGCATGAGCCACCGCACCTGGTCAAATCTTAACTTTTTGAACACATACCTTTTTACTATTTCTGCATGACCAAAGGGGAAGTGCACATGAAGCACTTTTGCTACATACTGAAGTATGAAGCTTGTCTCAGGAAAAGCACCTGTGCAACTGTATTAGTCTGTTTTCATGCTGCTGATAAAGACATACCTGAGACAGGGAAATTTACAAAAGACGTTTATTGGACTTACAGCTCCACATGGCTGGGGAGGCCTCACAATTATGGCAGAAGGCAAGGAAGAGCAAGTCACATCTTACATGGATGGCAGCAGGCAAAGTGAGAGCTTGTGCAGGGAAACTCCCATTTTAAAACCATCAGATCTTGTGAGACCCATTAACTATCACAAGAACAGCATGGGAAAGACCTGCCCCCATGATTCATCATCTCCCACCAGGTCCCTCCCACAACACATGGGAATTATGGGAGCTAAAAGAATGAGATTTGGGTGGGGACACAGTCCAGCCATATCAACAACCATTTGAGTTGTGAGCTAAATAGGCTACTTGGATCATGAAACACCATTTTTACTTGAAAGAACAGCAGGTGGACAAACTATGATTATTTAGACTTGGGTATTTGGTAGATGTTGTGTTCAAAATGAACAAAGTGGACATTTTATTTAAGTGAAAACAATGGATATTTTTCCTTGTCAATGATAAAATTTGAACAGTTCACAGAAAATTAGGATACTGTAAAACTTGAATCCACCACTATAAGTCTGATGGCTTCTTAATACTTTCCTTTATTAAGATAGGTGGTGGTATGAATGAATTTTTTGGTATGGTGTGAAATACATCAATATTTTGAAGATCTGTATAACTTAGTCAGCCAATATTTTCCAAGTTAAAATGTGTGATGTTATAGAAACATTCATAAATAATCCATTCAAAGTGTAAAACAGATGAATGAATTTTTTTTTTTTTTTTTTTGAGACAGAGTCCCACTCTGTCGCCCAGGCTGGAGTGCAGTGGCGTGATCTTGGCTCACTGCTACCTCTGCCTCCCAGGTTCAAGCAATCCTCCTGCCTCGGCCTGCCGAGTAGCTGAGATTACAGGCTCACACCACCATGCCCAGTTAATTTTTGTATTTTAGTAGAGACAGGGTTTCTCCATGTTGGCCAGGCTGGTCTTGAACTCCTGACCTCAAGTGATCTGCCTGTCTCGGCCCACCAAAGTGCTGGGATTTCAGGCATGAGCCACCCATGCCAGGCCGATGAACGGATTTTAATATAATAGTATGAAAAGTTCATTATCATGGTTTCTGATTCCACATTGCAACTAACCATTAAATGCTACAGGTTGAGCTTCCATAATCTAAAAATCCAAAATCCAAAATGCTCCAAGATGTGAAATTTGTTGAGAACCAACATGATGCCACACCTGGAAAAATTCCTCACCTGACCTCATGTGATGGGTCACAGTCAATGCAGTGAAAACTGTTTTGTATACAAAACTATCTCAAATATTACATAAAAATTACTTTCAGACTATATGAGTAAGCTGTATATGAAATGAATAAATTTTGTGTTTAGACTTGGATCTCATCCTCAAGGTATCTCATTATGCATATGCAAATATTCCAAAATGGAAAATGTTCGAAATCTGAACACTTCTGGTTCCAAGCATTTCAAATAACGGATACTCAACCTGCACCACTTGCTAATGGTTAGTGTAGCATCAAAGAAAAATATCCACAATTATCTTGAAAGGCTATTTAAATGAATCCCTTTCCCAGCTATTTATCTGTGTGACACTGGGTTTTCTTCATGTTCTTCAACCAAAATAACATATCACCATTGACTGAATGCAGAAGCCGATGTGAGGGATATCTTTTATTAGCTCAGATATTGAAAAGATTTGTAAAAATATCAAACAAAGCTACTATTCTAACTGAATTTTCTTTTATTTTAGAAAATATAGTCCCAGAACTTAAGCAAAATTAAAAAAAAATGTATATATAGTTTAAGGAATGTCATATGTGTTATTGTGCAATGGGTCTATTACTGTTATTTCTTATTTTATTTTATTTTATTTTATTTTATTTCATTTTATTTTAAGACAGTGTCACTCTGTCACCCAGGCTGGAGTGCACTGGCACAATCTCGGCTCACTGCAACCTCTGCCTCCTGGGTTCAAGCAATTCTCCTGCATCAGCCTCCTTAGTAGCTGGGACTACAGACACCCACCATCATGACTGGCAAATATTTCTGTATTTTTAGTGGAGATGGGGTTTCACCATGCTGGCCAGCCTGGTCTCAAACTCCTGACCTCAAATATTCCCCCCACCTTGGCCTCCGAAAGTGCTGGGATTACAGGCGTGAGCCGCTGTACTTGGACACTAGATTTCTTATTAGGTAACTAATGCGTTTCCTATGGCTTAAGCCATTTTTAGTAAAGGTCTGCATTTACCTTTAGATGAAAATATGCAAATCCCTCTGGACATGAATATTAATTAGTTTTCCTTATCTCCTCCCACTTCCATCTGGCTCTCCATTCTCTGGTTTCCTTGGGTGAGAAGCCAAAGCAAAGAAGACAGGCTTCAGACCTAGACTGCCTGGGCCCAAGGCTGAGCTCAGCCACATCCTCGCTGTTGAGACTGGGCAGGGGCTGAGTTATTCAACCTCTTTGTGTCTTGGTTTCTTCACTCGTGAACAGTGAGTAACAGGAGAGCTGTTTCATAGGGTGATAGTACAGACTAACGGAGATAATATATTTAAAGCTTTTATATTATATTATATTATATTATATTATATTATATTATATTTTTGAAATGGAGTCTCGCTCTGTCACCCAGGCTGGAGTGCAGTGGCGCGATCTCGGCTCACTGCAAGCTCCGCCTCCTGGGTTCACGCCATTCTCCTGCCTCAGCCTCCCAAGTAGCTGGGACTACAGGCGCCTGCCACCATGCCCAGCTAATTTTTTGTATTTTTAGTAAAGATGGGGTTTCACTATGTTAGTCAGGATAGTCTCGATCTCCTGACCTTGTCATCTGCCCTCCTTGGCCTCCCAAAGTGCTGGGATTATAGGCATGAGCCACTGCACCTGGCCTATTTTTTATTTATGTATTTTTCTGAGAAAGAGTCTCACTCTGTTACCCAGGCTGAAATGCAGTGGCATGATCTCTGCTCACTCAACCTCTGCCTCCCGGGTTCAAGCGATTCTCCTGCCTTAGCCTCCGAAGTAGCTGGGATTACAGGTGCTCACCACCACGCCTGGCTAGCTTTTGTAATTTTAGTAGAGATGGGGTTTTACCATGTTGGCCAGGCTGGTCTTGAACTTTTGACCTGAAATGATCCTCCTACCTCAGCCTCCCAAAGTGCTGGGATTACAGGCGTGAGCTGCTGTGCCTGGCTCATTTAAAGCATTTAGAATCAGTTCCACTTTCCCTGAATACATAAAAAGAGGATTCAGACAAAGTGAATATTCATGGAATGGCATCTTTGGTCACAAACTTTGTTTAGACCAAAATATTAGGTTGTATCATATGAAGTTACCATTAACCAAACATTTTTGACTTAAAAAAATGGCAATTTCTTGTGGTTCAATCTAATCCTCCTAGAGGTTGTACTACTTCACAGCTGTGAAATGCCAGAAACAAGAGTGGCTAAAGGACCCATTTTGCAAAGCGTGTAGCAACCTGAGATGAAACGGGGAGGCCATCCAGGAGTCACCATCTATGGAGAGAGACTCACCAGCCGTCAGCAAGCACTGCAAATCAAAGCAAGAAAATGAGGCTGTGTGTGTATGATTTGAAAAGAGTAGAACACTGTTCAAATATTATTCAGAAATTATTATTTGTCATATAAGCAGACTTTAGTGCCTCACCCATGAAAATGACACATTTCAATAGTAATACATTTGGCTTTCCGTTCCTTTCCTTTTCCTTTCCTTTGTTTTTTTATGTTTTTTTAACAGAGTCTTGCTCTGTTGCCCAGGCTGGAGTGCAAAATGGCACGATCTCAGCTCACTGCAACCTCCACCTCCCAGGTTCAAGCAATTTTCCTGCCTCAGCTTCCTGAGTAGCTGGGATTACAGGTGTGCACCACCACGCCCAGCTAATTTTTGTATTTTTCATACAGACGGGGTTTCACCATGTTGGCCAGGCTGGTCTCGAACTCCTGACCTCAGGTGATTCACCTGCCTCGGCCTAAGTGCTGGGAATACAGGCATGAGCAACCGTGCCCGGCCACATTTCACCTGTTCACTTTAAAAGACCAAAACCTAAAGGAATTAATTGGCAGCCCCATAGACAGCCCCATAAGACATTTTATTTGTCTTATGATCCAGTTTGGACCCCATGGACTGGAATAAAAGGTTTTTTGAAGCTTTGGATAGTCTGATAACTTAGGTGTCTTTTTCACCAAATTGCTTTAAATTTAAATTAGAGGGTCAGGCACAACGGCTCATGACTATAATCCCAGGACTTTGGGAGGCCAGAGAATTGCTTGAGGCCAGGAGTTCAAGACCAGCCTGGGCAACATAGCAAGATGCTGTTCTCTGTAGAAACAAACAAACAAATTAGAGGATAATTATGTAATAAGAGATGTGCTTTTGACTCCCTCCCATGGAGTAATAACATCAGTTGCTGGCTGAATACAGCTTCATTTTTCCAAACCCCAAGAATTGGGCTAGTCCTGTGCCTGAGGAAATCGCCAACACGCTCAGGGCTGGCCGAGGGCTGGGGCACTGCTGGCACCCTGCCTCATTTTATGAGCTGTAGTGTGACACATCAGAACTAGACAAGACAACTCGGAGAAGCACAGTGATGGCTGCATGTTACCATACACTCCATTTCCTCTTAGAACAGGGCACTGAGGTTTCCAAGAGAAACGCCCCTCCCCTTTTGATGTCACATGGGAGGGAAACCAGGCTGCCGAGGTGTGACTCCCCCATGCTAGTGAGCAGGCCTGCAGGTGATGAAACGGTTACGAGGCATGTCCGAGTGTGGGCCCAGGAGAAGAAATGGGAACACTCAAAGGCTCGCTCTCTGTTCAAGAGGTCACTTTCTGTTTGCCATCCTCGCCTCTGCCCTGGAATTCTGATGTGGGCCTTTTCATGCCCATGGAAACCAGCCCTGCTGGGTCCTGGCACGGGCCTGGGATGCCACCAAGCCAGCTCAGGAGCTCCCTGGTGGTCCTGGTCCCAACCCAGATTTCCTTTTTGTTTCCCAAATGGCTTTTATCCCAAGCTCTGGGAAAATAATGTAAGCAAAGCTAAATGAGAATTGATCACGAGGTCTGCAGACCCCAAGCTCTGACTCAAAGCCTGGCCTTCAGCACTGGCGCCCTAAGCCTCACCTCAACTCACTTGCTTGCCTCTGGGAGCAGCCTTGGCTGAGCGGGTGTGATGGGGTGGCCACCTTGGCTTCCTTGTTGGGTGCGTCTGTGTAGCGTCCTGGGCTCACCTTTCTTCTTCCTGCCTCATGCTACCTTTTCCCCACATTCGTGATGGTATTAATACTTACCTCTGGGGAGGAGAGAGAATAGGGCGGAAAGTTGGAAGGAAAAAAGTGGCTTCAGCTTTATTTGCAATATTCTATTGCTTTTATAAAGTTAAAGGTCTGCCAGCCTGGGAAGCATGGCGAAATCTGTCTCCAGAAAAATTTCAAAAATTAGCTAGGAGTGGTGGTGCATGCCTGTGGGCTCAGCTGCTTGGGAGGCTGAGGTGGGAGGATCGCTAGCGCTCAGGAGGTTGAGTCTACAGTGAACCGTGATCGTGCCACTGCACTCCAGCCTGGGCGACAGAGCAAGAACCTGTCTCAAAAAACAAAAAAAACAAAAAAAATGCTGCCAAGCTTTTATGACAAAAGTATATGAATGATTAATATTGATAATTAATATAAACATTTTGTCACTCAGACTGCAACTCTCGCCTGAGTCTCCAGGCTATTGCCTGTTGCAGATTTTGGGCTTGTACTTCCATGATTATGTGAGTCAATTACTTAAAATAAATCTCTCTCTCTAATATTAACTATTAAATACTAATAAATTACCTTAATGTGATATTTTGGTGGGTGACTTAATTACTCTATATTTTTCTCAGTCTTTTAACTTAATACTGCACTTCCATTATTAATAGTAGTGAAATTAATAGCGATAGCTCTTTTCTCCTTTTATATATTTTTTTACCTCTATTGCCACTTTATTGAGGTATAATTGACAAAATGGCATATATGTATAGTGTATATTGTGATGATTTGATCCACATACACATTGTGCAATAATTACTGCAATCAAGTTAATTAACACATCCATCACCTCACATGGTCACCTTTATTTTTTGGTGAGAACACTTACACGTTTTATGTATTTCTCATGTTAGTCTTTTTTCTTTTTTCTTTTTTTTTTTTTGACAGAGTCCAGGCTGGAGTGCAGTGGCATGATCTCTGCCCACTGCAACCTCCACCTCCCAGATTCAACCAATTTTCCTGCCTCAGCCTCCTGAGTAGCTGGGATCACAGGCACCCGCCACCACGCCTGGCTAATTTTTGCATTTTTTTAGTAGAGAAGGAATTTCACCGTGTTGGCCAGACTGGTTTTGAACTCCTGGCCTTAAGCAATCCTCCCTCCTTGGCCTCCCAAAGTGCTGAGGTTACAGATGTGAGCCACCATGACTGACTTCATATTAGTCTTTTAATGAGCATATTTTTCTTTTCTGACTGGAAAAAAATATTTTTAAAGCACATATTGAGCGACTGTTTACACAAGGAGCTATGGGATTGGTGCTGTGTGGGCTCCTTGGACATGGGTCTGCTCTGTAAAGACAAGATGCCAAAGGACACAGATTAGACGCATAGGGTCAGTCGGGGAGCAGAATAATAACACTGAACCCATAGTAGGAATGGGGCTCTAAGGTGCTGAACTGCCTTAGTGGCGTGGGAATGGGGACACCATTTCAGATTGCGCTTTTATCAGAAGTGAATCCTTCATCCCAAAGGAAGTTGTCCTAGCTTCCTCTGTGCAGGGCTGTGAAGGAGGAAGTCCAGCAGTTCTAAGGAACAGCAGGGGATGCAAGCCAGTCAGTAAAGGAGACTGTCCTTTTCCCAAACTATGTTGGAGGAAAGCAAACCTCCTTAGCAATTCATGCACAAAAACGAAGACATTTTTGCAAATAAAAAGAAAGCTGGCTCAGAATAAACACTCCACTGGGGAGGATGGTGAGGCATAAACAGAAGGCAGGCAGTGTGAGAAGTTGCAGGTCAGATCAGGTCGGAACCAGGGTTCTTCTTTTTTTTTTTTGAAACAGAGTCTCGCTCTGTCGCCCAGGCTGGAGTGCAGTGGCACAATCTCGGCTCACTACAAGCTCCGCCTCCCGAGTTCACGCCATTCTCCTGCCTCAGCCTCCCAAGTAGCTGGGACTACAGGCGCCCACCACTGCGCCCAGCTAATTTTTTGTATTTTTAGTAGAGATGGGGTTTCACCGTGTTAGCCAGGATGGTCTTGATCTCCTGACCTCGTGATCTGCCCACCTCAGCCTCCCAAAGTGCTGGGGTTACAGGTGTGAGTCACCGCGCTTGGAACCTTTGCTTGGTTCTTTGCTTGGGTTCTTGTCATCGAATCAATCAAGTCTGCAAACTTGATTGCAGTAATCATTCCACAATGTGTATGTGTATCAAATCATCACAATGTACACTATAAATATATGCCATTTTGTCAATTATACCTCAATAAAGCTGCAATAGAGGTAAAAAAATATATAATAGGAGAAAAGAGATATCGCCACTAATTTCACTACTGTCAATATTGAAAGTGCAGTATTAAGTTGAAAGATTGAGAAAAATATAGAGTAATTAAGTCACCCACCAAAATATCACATTAAGATAATTTATTAGTGTTTAAGAGGAGCCCACACAGCACCAATCCCATAGCTCCTTGTGTAAACAGTCGCTCAAAATGTGCTTTAAAAATATTTTTTTCCAGTCCAGAAAGAAAAATATGCTCATTAAAAGACTAACATGAAGCCAGTCATGGTGGCTCGAAGAACCTTGGGTTCTTTGCTTCACACCTCAGGCTGTTATCATCTGCTGGGTGAGGAGGCCTGGAGGGCCGTAGTGAAGTTTCACGCTATAATCTTCTTATTTTGCTGTGTATAGATACCTGAGGTGTGTACAGGAAAATGTACGTGGTTTGCTAGATCTCAGAGTGTACCTTCATTCTCAGCAAATACTTGGGTGACTTTAGGATAGTCTCAAGTGAAAGAATTTGGCCAGATGTTCTTGACGGCTTTGGTTTACTCTGTGAAGATTCAGCTGCCAACAGTCAATTAAAGCCAGGTAATTAGTGGTGCCTTCCCAACTTACAGAATGATACTTTGATAAAGCTTACTTCTCCCGGCTGTGGTACGTATTACAAAGGAGTCCAGTACATCTTCTCATTCCATCAGTCAACAGACAGACTGAGCATGTATCATACATGCCAGGCACTGGGTTGGACACTAGGGTACCATGAAGCACAGACAGTCCCAGCCATCGCAGAGGCACTCCCTCCATCGCACTGCTGTTCTTACCCGCATTCTACACATTCTACTTACCTGCAGCTGGCCTGGGTAGATTTCTAAGCCCTCAAAAGAATCTTGACATTGCTGCAAACAAATTCTTTTCTCCGCTACAATTTTTTTTTTTTTTGAGACGGAGTTTCACTCTTGTTGCCCAGGCTGCAGTGCAGTGGCGTGATCTCGGCTCACTGCAACCTCTGCCTCCTGGTTCAAGCGATTCTCCTGCCTCAACCTCCCGAGTAGCTGAGATTACAGGCATGTGCCACCACGCCTGGCTAATTTTTTGTATTTTTAGTAGAGATGGGGTTTCACCATATTGGCCAGGATGGTCTCGAACTCCTGACCTCAGGTGATCCACCCACCTCGGCCTCCCAAACTGTTGGGATTACAGGCGTGAGCCACCGCGCCAGGTCTACTACAACTTGTTTCTAGTCAAACCAGCTGATATACGTTTTGATGGCTAATTCTATGTGTTAAACTGACTGGGTCAGGTGCCCAACATTATGCTGTATGTTTCTGTGAAGGTGTTTTTTGGACAACATTAACATTTAAGTTGGTGGACTCTCAATAAAGTAGATTGCTCTTTCTAACAGTGAGTGGACCTCATCGAATCAGTCAAAGGCCTTAATAGAATAAAGACCGGGTGGGGCGCAGTGGCTCATGCCTGTAATCCCAGCACTTTGGGAGGCCAAGGCAGGCGGATTGCCTGAGGTCAGGAGTTTGAGACCAGTCTGGCCAACACGGTGAAACCCCATCTTTACTAAAAATACAAAAAAAAATTACTTTTATTATAGTGCTGCTCAAGTCTGCACCAACATTATTATAAATTCCTTATGCTCATAGCTCTTGAACAGGTATCATAAGACAAATTTACGAAGTCGGTAAAAACGTTCCTTCCAAACCACTAAAATTTAATTTAATAATATTAATTTAATTTGCCAAATGATGCTTTGCTCAAATTAAGTTGCTACTGGTAACATCAATATGAAAATGACTTCTCTGGAGAAGTTTTTGTGTGTGTTTGACATGCCTTTACTGTATTGCAAATGTATGAAATAAGAAAGAACTCAAATTTCCCACACACTTTTCCCTTTAAAATTACTGAACAACCTTCATTTATGCGGGGCCTCATGATACCATTTGATGTGGATATTGTGGAGACCTCTTCATTTCTTTTCTGGGTATCTCATGAAAATTAAAGCAGTACTGCCTGACGCCAAAGGGAAAGTAGATACAGGCAGACCCCCAAGCCCTAGTGTGGGCAATAGCCCTCGTTATAATTCAGATAGAAGCTTGCATGCATTTGTTTAGAGATGGAGTCTCACTCTGTTGCCGAGGCTGGAGTACAATGGCACGATCTCGGTTCGCTGCAACTTCTGCCTCCTGGGTTCAAGCAATTCTCTTGCCTCAGCCTCCTGAGTAGTTGAAATTACAGACCTGTGCCACCAAGCACGGCTAATTTTTATATTTTTAGTAGAGACGAGGTTTCACCATGTTGGCTAGGATGGTCTCGATCTCCTGACCTTGTGATCCGCCCACCTCCACCTCCCAAAGTGCTGGGATTACAGGCGTGAGCCACTGTGCCTGGCCCATTTTCATGAACATGAAAATACCAATAGATGGCTGGGCACGGTGGCTCACACCTGTAATCCCAGCACTCTGGGAGGCTGAGGCGGGAGGATCACAAGGTCAGGAGTTGGAGACCAGCCTGGCCAACATGGTGAAACCCTGTCTCTACGAAAAATACAAAAAATTAGCCAGGCATGGTGGCACACGCCTGTAGTCCTAGCTACTTGGGAGGCTGAGGCAGAAGAATCGCTTGAACCCGGGAGTCAGAGGTTGCAGTTAGCCGAGATCATGCCACTGCACTCCAGCCTGGGCAACAAAGCTAGACTTCATCTCAAAAAAAAAGAAAACACCAATAGAAGGAAATAGACTTGAGTGGCAAAATGCCATTAGTGAATCCACGTGAAGGGTATGTAAATGTTCTTGTTTCATTTTTGCAACTATTCTGTAAGTCTAAACTTTTTTGAATTAAAAAGTTGGATTGACCAGGCATGGTGGCTCACACCTGTAATTCTCAACATTTTGGGAGGCTGAGGCAGGAGGATCACTGGAGGCCAGGAGTTTGGGACCAGACTGGGCAACATAGGGAAACACTATATCTAAAAAAAAATAAAATAAAAAAATTAGCTCAGTGTGGTGGCATACGCCTGTAGTCTCATCTACACGAGAGGCTGAGGCAAGAGGATTGCTCGAGCCCCAGAGTTCAAGGCTGCAGTGACCTATGATCATGCCACCACATATCATATGATCCAACCTTGGGGTCAGAGCAAGACCCTGTCTCTAAAAAATAAATAATCTTTCCTGGGGGAGATAGTTTAAAGAAAATAGTAAATAAACAAAATTAAAAATTTAGAAAAAGACTGGGTGCAGTGACTCACACCTATAATCCCAACACTTAGGGAGGCCAAGGCCTCCTGAGGTGGATCACCTCAGGTCAGGAGTTTGAGACCAGCCTGGCCAACATGGTGAAACCCCATCTCTATTAAAAACACAAAAATTAACCAGGTGTGGTGGCAGGAGCCTGTAATCCCAGCTACTTGGGAGGCTGAGGCAGGACAATCGCTTGAACCCAGGAGGTGCAGATTGCAGTGAGCTGCACTACAGCCTGGGCAACAGAGCGACACTCCGTCTCAGAAAAAAAAAAAAGAAAAAAATTTTTAGAAAAAAAAATTATTATAGAGGAGACCTCACAGCTCACAAGATATGTCTATACCCCGCAGCATGAGAAACAGTGATCTACTTCAACCCTTCATTTTATAGATTAGAAAATTGAGACCCAGTGAGCAGAAATGACTTCGGGGAACATTACAGTGACAATTAGTGGAGAATCAAGATTAAATCTCAGTCTCCTTGTCCGGACGCTTCACCAGACTCACCATGAATTGCAGGGTTTAGATCCCTACGTTTCTCACAGGGTGATACTCTGCTGTGAGGAATTGTGGAGGATTTCACAATGAACTTGTGTTTCCAGAATGTTCCTCAGCAACCTTAGGGAAGACACCAGCTTGTGTACCCCAAACACATCACAGTCATAATAAAGAGTCCACTGTGGATGGAGGAGAGACTTCACTCTGCCAGAAAGCATTTCAGGGTTTTTTTGTTTTGTTTTTTTTGTTTGTTTGGTTTTGTTTTGAGACAGAGTATCGCTCTGTAGTGCAGTGACATAGGCGCACGCCACCATGTCTGGCTAATTTTTGTATTTTTAATAGAGATGGAATTTCGCCATGTTGGCCAGGCCGGTCTCGAACTCCTGACCTCAGTTGATCCACCTGTCTCAGCCTCCCAAAGTGCTAGGATTACAGGTGTGACCCACAGTGCCCAACAGCATTTCATTCTTAAACAGGAAAAAAAAAAACAAAAACAAATCTCTTTGTCCTTGTACTCCAGCTACCACTCAATCCTCCTCCAGGCAGTAATACCTGAGGATGGACAGGGCCAGAGTTCGTGACCTGGGGCCACACCCATGCCTGGACCCGCCTGAAGCTACCTTCTATGCTCTGGGCCCTGCCACCAGCCCTGCACTTTAATTTCTCTTCAGTAAAAAGGAGAGACTACAAAGCTTTAGGGAAAGAGTAAAAATTTCTATACACAGAAACACTTGGAAAATTGGAGTAAGAAATAAAAAGCAAAATGCTTTAAGAAACGCTCCTCATTTAAACCATCATTTTCCTCTAGGGACAGGCCTCTGAATCTCAGGTTAAATAACTCAGTAGCTGAAAGGTGTGATTACTGTCAAAAGGACTGAAATGCCTAAGGGTTGAAAATAATTCATGAAGGGTTTGAGCAAATGCTCTTGTATCTGTCCTACAGAGAGGGTCAAGTTTACAAGAGAAATCCAGGGGGAAACGGCAAGTCCTGGTTCATGAGAAGCGGGGACACTGTGGGTATTCGTCAGAGGGCATGACACATGGGGACGGCTGTTCAAAGAGCTTTATTCCTCCTCCCACAAACGTACAGGACTACAAATATGTGGCAAAAGTGCGCTACCCTTTGGTAGCACACTTTGCAATAAAAGTGAACCTCTTCTGTAAGCTATAATCTAGTTCTTAAGAGTCTACACTTAGATTAGGTTGTGGATGAACCCATCTGACCACAAGCCTTAGAAGTTGTGCAACGTTTTCCACAAATGTTAGGTTCACAGTCCATTAGTAGGGTCCCGAGTCCTCACTGTGGTGCCAGCTCACATTCTGGTGCCTTGGGGAGAGTGTGGTGGTGGGAAATGAAAGTCTTTGAGCTGCCTGAGCAGTTGGGAAACAAAGGTTGACGAGCAGTCTGACCAATCCCCCTCCCTGTTCAGACTCCAGCTCCCTTTGTAGCACAGAAGAGACCAGCGTGGCTGCTCCGGCCAGGGGCTGGAGGGGGTGGGGCGGTGAAAGTCTTGCAAGAGCATCTCACCTAACAGAATGGCTGGGCTGACCAGGAAGTTGGTTTCTGGCGAGGGGGTGCCTCTTTTAGATGTTGCTGTTCCCCAGAAGAGTCAGCTCCCTGCTTTTATTCCTTGTGCCCACACCCCAGCCCCTGCCATTATGTCACTCCATTTCATGGATGCACCCCCTGTCTGTCTGGTCCCCCTGCACCATTCCCAACCTGGATCTCCCAACCTGTCTGCCCCACACACAGGTGTACTGGGCAGCTCAAAGTGGAGTCTCTCAGACGTAATGTTTCCCACGTGGAGGTCCAGAGCTCTCACTGCACATCTGCTTCTTCTGTGTGTGCTCATTTGAAGTCACCGCTAGACACCTGAGCATCTGCTTTTGTAGTTTTAAATAGAATTGGGGTCTTGCTATGTTGACTAGGCAGGTCTTGAACTCCTGGCCTCAAGTGATCCTCCCACCTTGGGTTCCCAAAGTATTGGAATTGCAGGCTTGAGCCACTGCACCCGGCCCTAAGTGTCTTGACTATTCCAGGCATCCCCAGAAGCATCCTCAACTCCCCTAGCTGCACCCTGCCTGTGGGTCTCCCACCTCTCCCCACACTGCAGCATTGTCCTACCCACTGCTCCTGCCTGACCTTGTTCTCCTTGACTCTATCCCTCAGTGGCTCCTCATTGCCTAAGAGATGAAATGCAAATTTTTCGGGACAGCAGTCACGGCCTTTCAGTCTGATTTCTATCTCTTCTGACTCAACTCTTACATCCTGCTGAGGTGGCAGTGCTGGGATTTTGCGCGCCCACTGCATTGTTTCCAGGCAACAAGCTTTTTTTTTTTTTCTTTTTCTTTTTCTTTTTTTTGAGACGGAGGCTTTCTCTATTGCCTAGGCTGGGGTGCAATGGCATGATCTCAGCTCACTGAAACTTCCATCTCCAGGGTTCAAGCAATTTTGCCTCAGCCTCCCGAGTAGCTGGGATTACAGGTACATACCACCATGTCTGGCTAATTTTTGTACTTTTAGTAGAGACGCGATTTCACCATGGTATCCAGCTCCTGACCTCAGGTGATTCGCCTGCTTCGGCCTCCGAAAATGCTGGGATTATAGGCGTGAGCCGGCGCACTCGGCCGGCCACAAGCTTTTGTGTGCTCTCTCTTACACCTTCAGTGTTACTCTTACACCTCTGGCCTCGGTTTCTTACTCTGTCTGGCTGACTGCTGAAATCATTCTCTCAGACTTAGCTCAGGAGTTTGCAGCCCCTGAAAGTGGTCCTCGCCTTTCCCATTGGGTTAGATGAGGCCCCTCTGCACCCTCAGCCCCAACAACATGCCTGTCGCCTCACATCTGTCCTTGTTTAAGGAGCAGAGACTTGTGTCCTCAGTAGTCAACAAAAGCACATAAAAAATGTTTCCTAAGCCGGGTGTGGTGGCTCACGCCTGTAATCCCAGCACGTTGGGAGGTTGAGGCGGGTGGATCACGAGGTCAGGAGATCGAGAAGATCCTGGCTAACACGGTGAAATTCCTTCTCTATTAAAAATACAAAAAAAAAAAAAAAAAAAAAAAAAAAAATTAGCCGGGTGTGGTGGCGGGCGCCTGTAGTCCCAGCTACTCGGGAGGCTGAGGCAGGAGAATGGCGTGAATCCAGGAGGCGGAGCTTGTACTGAGCCGAGATTGCGCCGCTGCACTCCAGCCTGGGAGACAGCGAGACTCCGTCTCAAAAATTAAGTGTTTCCTGAATGATGAACAAATGACCTAAGTTTACCTTTTGGTCCTCAAGAACTATTTTTAAAACAAATATCCATAGTATGATATGCCTATCTTCAGCAAGGGGCCTGCTAGGCACTGCTGGAGGGGAGGGGAGCTGGCGCTCTACCTCCTGCTTTGTGGTAGGGAGCAGCCTTGCAAGGGCCGGGTGGCAGATTCCACAGTGTTTACTCGTTCTATGAACTGAGTTCCCTGCTGGGCTTTAATCTCCTTAAAGAGAGAGCCTTGAATTAGAGGAAGTCTAAGTTCCCTTCATATTTCAAGGAATGGCATCAGCGGAAGAAAGTGGCTTTGCCCGGGGAATATGTAACGAATGATGAGCAGGGAACAGACCCTTTGGCTGTGGATACCCTCTTGTGGCACCGTAGTGTGGGATCCTGTTCCCTCGAGCTGGGGGGATGCTTGATGCTGGGGGGATGTTTGATACTGCTAGAGACATTGCTGACTGTTGGACCGGGCTGGGGAGGGGTGGGCGCCACTGGCATGGAGTGGCAGAGGCTAGGGATGCCGCTCAGAACACACAGGGCAGCCCCCACAACGGAGAATGATACAGCCCAGTAGTGCTGAGGTGGAGCCGCTCTCAGGCGTTAGCCCCCCACCTTCACCTGGGAACTTGCCAGTAGGCCCCGGCTCAGGTGACAGTGGCTTCACCTGCTGTACAAAACCTAGAGGCAAACACACATGTGTATCTCCTGCAGACACTAAGAAAGGTCACTGTCCCTGGGCCACCAGAGAGGCTATAAAGCTGTGTTTGTATTTAAGCCAAAAACTTCAGGATATTTACCTGTTCAGGATTTACTTGGGCAAATTTGTCCCGATAGCCACACTATGGTATCCTACCTAAATCAGGTGGAGGTAGGCAAGGTTGGTTCTGGACAAAATTCTGATATAGTCAAATTTATACCTTTCCCTCCACTCCCAGCGAACCATCTATCATTTTACTGGTTCCTGACCATGAGGAATTTACAGTCCAGGGGAGGATGTATCCCTTTACCGACACTTTCGCTTTTTGCCCTGGAAATGTTTTCATGAAGCCCTCTCAGGTGATGTGATAGGAATCCCTCTTTTTTTTTTTTTTTTTTTAGACGGAGTCTCGCTTTGTCGCCCCAGGCTGGAGTGCAGTGGCACAATCTCAGCTCTCTGCAACCTCCATCTTCTGGGTTCAAGCCTCAGTCTCCCAAGCAGCTGGGATTACAGGCACACACCACTAGGCCCAGCTAATTTTTGTATTTTTAGTAGAGACGGGGTTTCATCACAGGCTGGTCTCAAATTCCTGACCTCAAGTGATCCACCTGCCTTGGCTTCCCAAAGTGCTGGGGATTACAGACATGAGCCACTGTGCCCAGCTTTTTTTTTTTTTTTTGAGATGGAGTTTCATTCTTGTCACCCAGGCTGGAGTACAATGGTGCAGTCTTGGCTCACTGCAAACTCCACCTCCTGGGTTCAAGCAATTCTCTTGCCTCAGCCTCCCAAGTAGCTGGGATTACAGGCACACACCACCACGTCCAGCTAATTTTTGTAATTTTAGTAGAGATGGGGTTTCACCATGTTGGCCAGGCTGGTCTCAAACTCATGACCTCAGGTGATCCACCCACCTCAGCCTCCCAAAGTGCTGGGATTACAGGCATGAGCCACCATGCCCAGCCGATCCCTTTCTGTTTAATTCCCTAGTTGTTCTTATGGTTCCCATTGCAGCCTATGGCTTAGTTATATGGTTTGGTGTTCTCCATTGAAGCTTCCTGTGCCATATGAATGTCATGTTCTTAACTGCATTGCAAGCCCTTTAGAAGTTTCTATGGCCCCTCAGTGCCTCCCACACCACTGAGTCTGCAGCAGAAATTGATCAAAAACTTGTTAAAGAAGCAATTAGCTCATGACAATAAACTAACGTCTGTTCATGCGACGCCTTGGATGTTCCTTATCAAGTTTATTCCTATTGATCCCTTTCCTCGGCCCACCCCCCTTCTCCCTGCACCACTGCCATGTTTCAGCAACTCTGACAGTGGGAGTTTCAGACTGGGCAGGAGGAGCTGGGATTGTGGAAAGGGGAAGATGGCATAGGCCACCCAAGGTTGGAGGGCTCCTTTCCTTCATACCGGCCAGGATGGGACGTTGACACAGAGCACTTTCTAGACATCTCCCACAGGCCCATGGGAAGAGGCTAGGTCTCTGCTCTTTCTGAGTCCCTTACACACTTCTTGAAATAGTAGCCAAAAGTGTCTGTGGCCAGGGAGAAGTGGTGGCAGAACCAGTTGATGGGAAATGGACTTGCGGAGTCTTCCTCCTTTCTGTGTCTCTCTGCCCATTTTTCTCTTTCCAGGCTGATGTTCCAGTGGTTACTAACTTCTGCTTGGGCTAAGACTCGGGACTGTAACAACTAGGAATGTTCATGGTCATCATGTGTGATGCTCCTGTATTTGTGATCTATTGCTGTCAGATACTCTTACTTCCACAGAATATATACAATTTTCAGGACCACTACCCACTTTCTGAGTCTGTGAACACAGAATGGGAAGAGATTTCAGAAACCACCTGAGTAGTGCTTTAGGCCTATGCTAGTCAAGATATGGACATTAAAATGACTGTTTTCTGTAACTGCTTATATTAGATAGTCACTCTTGGATACTGACTCATCATAATTGAGGGGGTAGCAATTAATGTCAGGTCCCTGCCTTCACATCTTCATTAAGGCACATCTGCTAATTAAGATGCTTCCAATTCTAAGCCCTGATAGAATGAGTCCTTGAGATGACTCCAGAGACCTGGAGCCTGACCCCTTCTTTGCCACTGACTGGTAGTTAATCACTTTACCTCTCCGGTCCCCTTTTTCTAAAATGTGAGTATTGCACCTGTGTTACCTGCCCCCACGTGTGCTGTGAGAAGAAGCTGGGTACATGACAGTGCTGCTCCCTCGCTTGCTTTTTTTTTTTTTTTTGAGACAGGGTCTCGCTCTGTCACCCCAGCTGGACTGCAATGGCTCATGGCAGCCTTGACCACACGGACTCAAGTGATCCTCCCACCTCAGCCTCCCAAGTAGCTGGGACTACAGGCACATGCCACCACACCTGGCTAATTTTCATATCTTTTGTAGAGATGGCATTTTGCTATGTTGCCCAGGCTGGTGGAGAACTGAGCTCAAGCAATCTACTTGCTTTGGCCTCCCAAAGTGCTGGGATTACAGCCTCCTCCTTTAAAAAAGACTTCTTAGAACCACCTGGCTCTTTCCATCTTGTAAACAGAGCGCTCACATGGATGTGTTCTGCACATTCACCACAAGGGCACATGGGAGGCCCCGCAGGAAGAGGAGGAAGGCCCCCGGCCAGGCTGCAACCCTCACTCCATCCAGCCCAGCTGCCTTCCACATGCAGGCTGTCCTCCTAGTCATGGTTCCCCCAGCCTCCCCAGGACAGCAGGACACAGTTGCTGACTATTAATAGCCAATGTTCCATGTTCTCAAGGTGACAGAGAGAGGCATGGAAATGCCTATCCTGGCCCTCTCCCACTCCTCTGCCCCCGCATCTTCCCAGTCTGGCGCTTCCATTTTTTGGCTGGCACCTGGGCCAGCTCACCCGGCCTCCCAGGCTCCCCCTGAGGCTGGGTCTTCTCCTCAACACTGGGCTCTCCCACGGCATTGCCCACCAGCCTGGCTGGGATCCTGCATTGTGCTGAGGAGCAAGGAACTAAGGATTGGTAGGAAATAATATGCAATTCCTAGGGATTATGATAATGTGTATCTATCCTCAATTTAATCATAAGTATAGACACTTAAACTCTAGATTATAGGCATCAGAAGTTGTTGATTGTTACTAAAAGCCAAGAGGGCAGTACAGTGTTATTCAACAGTACATATTCATTAAGGGAGAAAAAGGAAGTGCTTTTGAACATCCCCACTGCGTATAATTTACTCTGATGAATACCCACAGAGTATGTGTTTCATGTCAAATGCAAGTTAATTTTCCCTCTGGCTCTTTCCCATGAAATTGCCACTAGGCCATAACTACTTAATCTCAACACCACTGGAGTTTCAGAAGGTCCTTACTAAATTATAGTACCGGAATAATTCCCTCTCACTCGGTACCTTGCCTCATTCTGTCAGCTCTAGGTGTGGGTACTTTTGGCTCTGTTAATCTCTCCAACTTTTATTCAGTCTTTCCTAGGGCCTCGCACATTGATGAATTTCTGCTGCAGACTCAGTGGTATGGGAGGCACTGAGGGGCCACGGAAATTTCTATAGGGCTTGCCATGCAGTTAAGAACACGACATGCATCCTCACAGAGTCACCTCTCTGTCCTATTACTTCCTCAACAATTTTTTCTGTGAGTCCCTTGTCTGACCTCCAGAGAATTCATTCTCATATCTACATTATAGAAAAGCAAGGAAAAATAACCAGCAATGAACCCAGGCATGTTTGCTTAAACGCTTTAACAGACACGTTCTAGGATCACCTTTAAACCCTATTCTTCAATATTTTCCCATTGCCTGCGGTCACTCTGGTTTACATCTTAAACATGAATCATCCTCTTTTACTTGGAGATTCTAAGTCTCATCAATGAAGTCTACTCTGAAAGAGTACAGAATTTCTCCTTTTAGGAAAAGTAATTAATATTCAAGATGTTTAACTGAATTATTAAAATTTAATGAGATGGCATGGATGCTGGAAAATTATCTGATTATCTAATTGGGTGGGTCCCGGCTCTATTAAAGGCCAACTTCTGCTACCACATGTGCTCTGGACCCCTTCTTGCCCTGTCAAGACCTTCCCTCTTGCAGTTTTCCCTTTTACAGTTTCCTCTATTTTGCAAGATTTTCTCTCTCTCCATTGGATCACACATGTAAACAAACATGCTCTAGTATCTGTTGTCTTTAAAAATAGCAAAACTGAGCCAAGTGTGGTGGTATGTGCCTGTAATCTCAGCTAATCTGGAGGCCGAGACAGGAGGGTTGTTTGAAGCCACGAGTTCAAGACTAACCTGGGCAACACGGTGAGACCTCATCTAAAAAAAAAAAAAAGCAAAACTGTTTCTGGAATACATGTTCCCCTCCAGCTATTGTCTCCTATTTCTACTTGATAGTTTGTCTTTATTCTGTCTCAGATTTCTCCCTTCCCATTCACCCCTTAACCCATACCAGTTGGGCATTGGAAAATGTAATCTCTAACTGTTGTGCCCAGTTAAAATGTAAGGTAGGGTATTCTATTACTAGAAGGACAAAGAAAAGAGCACACTCTGGGAGACAGTCAGCTATCTGCCATATTGCACGGCTCCACAACACTCTAAGACCTTGGAATGCTTTAACTTTGAGCTACAGTAAATTATACATACATAGAATAAGGACATATGTATGTATTGAGAGAGAGAGAAGGAGGAGAGAATATCTTTTTTGTTCTCGTTCTTGAATGATAGGTTATCTAGGTTGACAGTTATTTCTCATGCTTGAAAAATATTGCACCTCTGTCTTATGACTGCAAATGAGAAAGCTCTGCTGACAGTCTGATTTTTATGCCCTCATAGATAAGCTGTTTTTCCTCCCTGGCTGCTCCTAAAACCTTCTCTTTGTTTTGGTGATCTAGTTTCACAACGCTGTGACTGAGGCTTTGTTTTTTGTTATTTAGCTTGAGATTCACTTAATTCCTAAATCTAGGGATTTGTATCTTTCATCAACTCTGGAAAATTCCCTGCCATTGAATGTTTGATAATTCTTCTTTCTTATGAAATTCCTTATCACTGGGCTTCCAATCTTCTCATTCCATCCATCATCATATTTGTTTTTCTCTTCCATTTTTAAAATTTCTTTGTTTCTCTGCTGAATGTTGGGTAAGATCTTTATGTATTTTGCTGTTCATAATTTTTTCTGTCTTCTGTTTTCAACAAAATATTCTGTTAAAGCACAGTAAAGTCTTATTTTAAAATTCACATGCACACATATCCACACACACACACATGCAGACTTCAACGTTAAACATTTGTGCACATCAAGTTTCACATGTTTATTTATTAATAAGGTCAAACCCCGAAGATACACCAAAGTGATTTTGTTCAGTTAAGGAGAAAATATCTTCTAAGTAGAAAATTGTGCAGAAGGCTTCTGAAGACCTTCATTCTAAGCAGCTTTAAATAAAAACAACTTTTCTTTTAGAAGTCCATGGGAACTCTAGGGCTAGGGTCATCCTTTCTGTCCTACTGGACACAGGGTGGACGTTCCTTCTGTCCCACAGACACCCAGTGCCACTGCAGGACCCCAGCTCCAAAGGGACACAGATCCAGCTGGATGCTTCTTAGCATAAACATTCTCGAAGGCAAAAACCTGAATTTTCCAGGCCTAGGAAATGATTGCCTAATTCTTTCAGTTGTTTTTTTAACCTATCAATTGAGTTTTTAATTTCCATTGTTTATTTTATTTTATTTTTAGAAGTATTGTGTTTCTTTTATCAAGTCTGTCTGATCTTTTTCATACTATCTTCTCTTTTTTGGGTGGGGGGTGGGCAGGAGACAGAGTCTTGCTCTGTTGCCCAGGCTGGAATGCAGTGGCATGATCTCGGCTCACTGCAGTCTCTGCCTCCTGAGTTCAAGCGATTTTCCAGGCTCAGCCTCCCGAGTAGTTGGGATTATAGGCACCTGCCACCAGGCCCGGCTAATTTTTGTATTTTCAGTAGAGATGGGGTTTCACCATGTTGGCCAGGCTGGTCTTGAACTCCTGACCTCAGGTGATCCACCATCTCGCACTCCCAAAGTGTTGAAATTATGGGCGTGAGCCACCACACCTGGCCCATTTTTTGTTTTTTTTTTGAGACAGGGTCTCACTCTGTCACCCAGGCTGGAGTGCAGTGGTTTGATCTCTGCTCACTGCAGCCTCAACGTCCCGGGATCAAGCAATTCTTGTGTCTCAGCCTGCCAAGTAGCTGGGATTACAGGTGTGTGCTGCCATGCATGGCTAACTCTCTTATTTCTTGTTTATGTGTTTTAATCCCTTTTATTTCTTTAAACAGTGTAAACAGGATCATTTTATATTCTATATGGAATAATTCCACTATCTGGTGCCCCTGGGGGACCTAGCTCTGTGGCGGTCATTTCTGTTGCCTCTTGCTCATGGTAGCTTGTTCACTTGTATGTTTGTGACTGGGGCTGTGAGCTCACGGCCTTTGGGCTTCATGTGTGGAATTTTGAGAGGCTTTGGTTGAGTGTGCAAACCTCTAAAAAAGATTTACTTTTACCTTCTGCCAGCTGCCTTCAACCCAAGACCACTCTAAGTTAAAGTTCTCAGCGCTGGGATTTCTGGACAACCCAAGTGATTTAAATTCATTCCCCAGGCCGGGCGCGGTGGCTCAGGCCTGTAATCCCAGCACTTTGGGAGGCCGAGGCGGGCGGATCACGAGGTCAGGAGATCCAGACCATCCTGGCTAACATGGTGAAACCCTGTCTCTACTAAAAATACAAAAAATTAGCCGGGCGCATGGTGGCAGGCGCCTGTAGTCCCAGCTACTGGGGAGGCTGAGGCAGGAGAATGGCGTCAACTCGGAAGGCGGAGGTTGCAGTGAGCCGAGATCGCGCCACTGCGCTCCAGCCCGGGGGACAGTGCAAGACTCCGTCTAAAAAAAAAAAAAATTCATTCCCCAAATCTATGTGCCAAAAGGCTATCGTTATACATTTTCAGGGGCCTTTTCCCCTGCACCTAGAGCCAAGGCCAAAGCAGATAGGCTTCTTTGTCATGATTGTGCTGGGGTGTGGAGTTTTTCAGTCCCACCTTTTTGCTGAGGGTGGCAAATATATGTGATGCAGCTCATTTCCAGCCTCCCAAATTATATGAACCCAAGGCCTTATCTCATGAGGCCATTCAAACTCAGGGCCTTGGAAACTGAGAATGGTAAACTCCTTTGTAGGGTCTATGGACAAAGGCTGTCAAACCTGCTTACCACCATGGTTTCCTGGTCTCTTCATTTCCAGCTCCTGAGAATTGTCCCTGCTGCCTTGAAAGTGCAGTCAAATATACATGCATATATATATAATTAAAAAGAAAAAAGCTTAAAAATTACTGTATTCAGGCTGGGCACGGTGGCTTATGCCTGTAATCCCAGAAATTTGGGAGGCCAAGGTGGGCGGATCATTTGAGGTCAGAGGTTCCAGACCAGCCTGGCCAACACGATGAAACCCTGTCTCTACTAAAAATACAAAAATTAGCCGGGTGTGGTTGTGGGCGCCTGCAGTCCCAGCTACTCGGCAGGCTGAGGCAGGAGAATCGCTGAAACCTGGGAGGTGGAGGTTTCAGTGAGTCGAGATCACGTCAGTGCACTCCAGCCTGGGTGACAGAATGAGACTCCATCTCGGAAAAAAAAAAAAAAAATATATATATATATATATATATATAGTATTCAATATTTTTAGATGTTTTATTTAGCATTGCATTAGCAGGATATCTGCTCCACCTTATTAGTGGAAAAGGTAGTTTTCTCCCATATTCAAAAATCACTTACCCTTAGGAAAAAATATTTCACAAAAAAAGAAATATTATCATAACCGGAAAAAAAAATTGGCTGAAAGTTACCGAACCCAGATCTATAAATGTTGCTTACATCTTGGACTGCTCTAGAAACCCAGACGTGGTAACAGGGATGCCTGAATTAGGCTGCATTCTATTTAGGCAACTTTATCTTATATAATTTCACATATGTATCTTTATCTTTGCCTCCCTAATGTGAATTGTATTCTAGCATTGATGTAATTATATGAGCCAAATGGAAGACTAGTTAAGAAATATACAGGATCAGGCCAGGGAGGGTGGCTTATGCCTGCAATCCCAGCATTTTCAGAGGCTGAGGCAGGTGGATCACTTGAATCTCGGAATTTGAGACCAGCCTGGGCAACACGGCAAGACTCTGTCTCTACAAAAACACAAAAATTAGCTAGGGCTGGGCGTGGTTGCTTATGCTTGTAATTCCAACACTTTGAGAGGCCGAGGCAGGCGGATCACTTGAGGTCAGGAATTCAAGACCAGCCTGACCAATATAGTGAAACCCGATCTCTATTAAAAATACAAAAATTAGCCTGGCATGGTGGCATGTGCCTGTAATCTCAGCTACTCAGGAGGTTGAGGCACGAGAATCGCTTGAACCCTAAAGGCAGAGATTGAAGTGAGCCAAGATCGTGCCACTGCACTCCAGCCTGGGTGACAGAGCGAGACTCCGTCTAAAAAATAATTAGCTGGGCATGGAGGTGCATGCCTATAGTCACAGTTACTCAGGAAGCTGAGGCAGGAGGACCCATTGAGCCCAGGAGGTTAATGCTGCAGTGATTCAAAAATCACACCACTGCACTCCAGCCTGGTCAACAGAACGAGACTGTGTCTAGGAAGGAAGGAAGGAAGGAAGGAAGGAAGGAAGGAAGGAAGGAAGGAAAAGAAATATACAGGATGAAAGAAGGAAATGCTATTAGTCAGAGAGTGAATTGTGTTGGGTGGTTTGGAGATCCCTGGTGTGTTTGATGTCACCGTGATGTAAATGATGAACATCTGGATGGTGAGTGTGCTAAGCAGGTCAGGCCTACTCTTCGCCAAATGCCACTGTCTCCTAGAAGAATGATTTGCGTGGAATTACTGGTGTGTGATTGTCCCACCACAGCACACACCCTGTGACCCTGTGGTTGCCTAGGCATGGAGAGCCACCTTGTTAAGCACACCCCTCAATTTCCATAGCACACATTTACCTAAATAGCTAGTTCTCAAAACCTGGACGATTGACCTTGCAAAAACAGACACTCTTCAAGCATAGAAATAGCAGTGGAGTTCTCAAACACAGCACTAAGTTTTCTGATAAAAGGCTACTTTCTCTTGGCTGCTGAGAACATTTGCTTAAGTGCAGTGGCGGGACCTTGGGGGAACGTTTCCAATACTTGTGGTCCATTGGATCGGCTCCCTTCAATCTTAAGTGACTCAGTGTGTGTGTATGTATGTATGTGTGGCCATTTTCATGCCATCCTCCCTGTCAGCTTTGGCAAAAATCTTATGCTAAGTAATAGCATAAGATTATGCTTTGATGTCACATATCTTGGGTTAAAATCCCAGTTCTGACACTTACCACCTGCATGAACTTCAAGAATTACTTAACCCCTCTGAGCTCAGCTGCCTCAAAGAAAAACCGTGGATAATAATCATGCACACCTCCTGTGAGGACAAGGCAAAACATATAACACATTTCTTGGCACGTGTCAAGCGCTCAGGAAATGTAAGCTCCTGGCTTGATGGGTGGTGGTGTTAGGAAGGGCAGAACAACTGTGGAAAAAATAAGCAAGAGAAAATGCCCCAGGCTTTGGCTTCACTTGGCCTAGCGCTGTTTTGTTTTGTTTTTTCTCCCTCCTAATTAATTCCTTGTACAAAGCACAGGATGTACGGCTGTCCTGTATCCTGCTTATATCCTGGTTCCGCCGTTTACTAGTGACCTTAGAAAAGCAGATTGCTTGGATGGGTATATGGTAACACATCTCTTGGCTTCATGCATAAAAGTTTGTATCCCACTCACATAAAGTTGGTTGTGGGTGCAAGGAAGCTGCCTTCTTTCCAGTGGCTAAGCAGCATGCACTGTTCACCTTATTCAGCTCCCACCTCCAGGTCCCCAGGATTGCCTCGACAGAGGCGCCCACAACCCATCTCCCTATGTCCATACATTACTTTTTATTTTTTATTTATTTTTTACTATTTATTTATTTTTTAAGACTGAGTATTGCTCTGTCGCCCAGGCTGGAGTACAGTGGCACGATCTCAGCTCACTGCAACCTCCTCCTCTCAGGTTCAAGTGATTCTCCTGCCTCAGCCTCCCGAGTAGCTGGGATTACAGGTGTGCGCCACCACATCTGGCTAATTTTTGTATTTGTAGTAGAGACGGGGTTTTACCATGTTGGTCAGGCTGGTCTTGAACTCCTGACCTCATGATGCACCCACCTCAGCCTCCCAAAGTGCTGGGATTACAGGCATGAGCCACCGTGCTTGATCCCACTTAAAAAAAAAATATTTATTATTATTATTATTATTATTATTATTAGAGACAGGGTCTCACTCTATCACACAGGCTTGCATGCATGGTGTGATCTTGGCTTACTGCAACCTTGACTGCCCAGGCTCAAGCAAACCTCCCATCTCAGCCTCCCAAGTATTTGGGACCACAGGCACGCACCACCACACCCAGCTAAGTTAAATTTTTTTTTTTTGGTAGAAATGGGGGTCTCACTATGTTTCTCAGGCTAATCTCAAACTGCTGGCTTCAAGCAATCCTTCCTCCTTAGCCTCCCAAAGTGCTGGGATTATAGGCGTGCATTACCACACACAGCTCATCACTTTTTCTTGTAGCCTATTGGCCAGAATTAGTCATACAGTGCCCCTTCTCTCAGGGCTGGGATGGAGGCATGGGGGCATTGTAACAGGTGAGCATTACTGCCTCTACCACAAAAATATCTTAGCCTCTTTTTGCCTCATTTTCCTTATCTATGAAATGGAAATAATACCTCTCAGGGTTGCTAAGAGAAATGATGGCACATATAGAGGATTAATAATATATTTGTCATGGTCCTGGCAAGAAACAGATGGCACACTGACAAGAATTTATTGTTACTAGAAGATGGTGGGACTAGGTACAGAGGTGTGGGCAGAGTTAAGGGAACCATTGCTGGATGGTGTCCAAGGTTGGATTGAAGCCCAGCTGGAAACCAGAGGGCAGGGGAGCCTGAGAGATATATTTTGTAGACGTCAGGCCCCCAGGCGCAGAGCAGATCTGAGTGGAGTCGGGGAATAACCAGCACAGTACGTAAAACCAACCAGCATGGTCCATGACACTGACCAGCAGGGTACATGACACCAGCACAGTACATAATACCGCCTAGCACACCACAGGAATACTGACCAGCATGGTACGTGATGCTGACCAGCGCAGTACACAATGGCAACCAGTGTGGTACACGATGCTGACCAGCACAGGCCATGATACCAACCAGCACAGTACATGTTACTGATCCGCATGGTACATGACATTGACCAGCATCGTCCATGATACTGACCAGTAGGGTCCATGATACATACTGACCAGCATGGTACATGATACTGACCAGCATGGAGCATGATACTGACCAACATGATCCATGGTACTGACCAGCATGGTACATGATACTGGACACGCTCAACTTTTAGTTAAATCTGAAAAGCTTGCAATTTGTTGAGCCTGTAGAGTGTTGGAGACTTGCCCCACGCCACATTGGTCTGGCTTCATTCTCAAACTTTCCTTTGCCCTTCACTGAAGCAGCTAGCAGAAACGGCTGTTACTGCAGACCTCAAGTTGTAGCATAAATCTGGACGGCCATGTCTGTGACAAATGCCCCAGGAATCACACATTTGTCCAGTGATGACACTTTGGCCCCTCATTCTTCTTTGTATCTACAGAGCTATTGAGTCTCCACCTTAACACATGTGGCTCCCTGACACTTGCCTGAGAAGAATGAGGCTTGATTAGGAGTTCTAGGATCTCAAGCCCATAGCCACAGTCTCCAGCTCCTCTTGCCTGTGCTATTGTAACAGCCTGGTCTTGACTCCATGCTCACTCCATTCTAACAGCATTTCTCTCATTTTAAAGAACATTTAACCCTTTCCTCTTTCACAGAGAAAAAAGTCCAAACTCCTTAGTCTGTTCTCCATAGCTACCGTTCCTTCTCACCTCCCCAACACCCTCTACCCAAAACATATTCCAGCCACATCTAGGTATTCACAATTTCCTCTATCTTCCCTCTCTGAATCTGCAGATGGAAAACAGCTGCTGCCACTGGTGGTTGCTTGCTGAAGTCCTTTCCTTTAGGGCCATGTCAGTGCCAACCTGTGTCAAACTCCCTTTCTCGATTCTCCCAGGAGGAAAAGAGAATCCCTTTTTAACTTTTGTGTTCTGATAGGATTGTTGTCTGCCTGATGCTTGTAATTTATTTATGTGTTTGTGTCTTTTGCAGGTCACAAGCATCACTCAAACTGTCTATTTCTAAAGCTTTCTCGTGGTGCTTAGCATGGTATTTTGTAGGCAGTAGATATTTTTCAAAAATAACTCCCATCAGAGTTGGGAAAAGGGAAAGCTCCATTGCTCAGTCTTTAATTTAGATAAACCTCTTTTTTGAATTTTAGAACTTCAAACTTCTACCTGTAGAGGGATGTGGAACCATAAGGAGGCATAGCGTGGGAGACACGATAGGTTTATGAGGCAGGTAGGTTTCCTTGCCGCCCTTGTGTGAATCCTTAGAAGAATGTGAAGAGAGCTGTGCTGGCTTTACTGTGCGTTACAGGTCAGGTGCTGGGAGGTGGCCCCTGCCTTTTGCTTTGTACAACAAAGACAACAGATTCTTGCTGATGGCTTTGTGACCTTTGGTGTCAAACTCAGTGTGGGGTGTGGAGACTGAAGATCTGGCTCTCCCTAAGGTGCCTGTCAAGAGGGACTGGTGGAGATTCTCACCAGGAAGTTTACATACACAGAACTCCCAGCAGGAAAGGGTGAGCTGCCAGGATCTCTGCTTACCTCCCGTGAGCCTTGCAGTCAACAATTTATTTGCAAAAATGTCATCTTTATTGCTTACTTGCTCAGGAGGCTTTGCTTCCCTCCAATGCAGTGTGGAAAATGTGGGTCGCCCCCTTCACTGAGATGGGCTTCAAAGCCTCAGCCCCTGTGGCTCTGCTCTCTCATGGGCTCTGGGAAATTGCTGGTTATTTCCTGTTCCCCTGACCTGCCCCCTGCTGCTGCCCCAGAACATGAGGAGACTGCTCCTCCCTGTCTCTCTCTTCTTTAAGCAGCAGCTTAGAAATAATATCCTGTGTTTGTGAAGCATGCACCAGCAAGACTCCCAACGCCCTCCACAAACATCAGCTCATCATGACTGCGCTTGCGTTTTTCTCACCATGTCATGGCAAGGAGGTAGCAGAAAGGCTACAGTGTTGGTGGGATAGGGGGAATTGTATCTGGAATATAAAATAGGAGTTAAAAATGGAAAAGGTCCAAAAGCCCAAGCTCCTGGTTTCAGAATAAAGTTCATTCTGGAATTTTTCCTTCTTTTAGATTCTGATACTTGGGCCACTGTCTTAGTGACATTTCAGTACAGTGTAACTTCTTGATAGCACTGCGGGGGAGGGCAGGTTCACTGTGTTTTGTTAGTCTGCTGATACAGACCAAGCATCCTTAATCTGAAAATCCAGAATCCAAAACTTCTTGGGCACCAACATGATGCCACAAGTAGAAAATTCCACACCTGAGCTCATGTGAGGGGTCGCAGTCAAAAGTCAAGTGCACAACACACAGTTTATTTATCATCCCATCTGGGAGGAAAAAGATCCTTCAGACCCTCCTAGCCCCCTTGTGCTGTAGTATATGTTCAGTGTACATATCCGGTTTCCCCCACATAGCCATACCCACAAAGGGTGAGAAAATGGCACATGTGCAGGCTGGATGCAGGTCAGGCTGGATGCCAAGACCTGCATGCATTATTCACTGTGTTTTTTTTTTTTGCTTATTCTCTGGTCTGTGGTGCAAAGATATTGTTGAAAATGTTAAAAGGGCCTGCAGACACCTTTGTGGGTAACAGTCATAACAGAAAGCATTTCTGTTTACCTGTAGCACAGAAAGTCAAGCTGTTGGAGAAACCAGAAGTGATGTGTGAAGTGTCTTTCAGAAGAGGTAGTGTCAGAATGGACACCATATACGACCCAAGGAAACAGAAGGATAAACTGTTGAAGTTCTATGCAGAAAGTGATGAAAATAAGTTAACGATAAATAGAAAAACAGTGCTTAAGGCTAAAAATGAAGATCTCGATCATGTTTTGAAAGAATGAATTGGGAGGCTGGGCGCGGTGGCTCATGCCTGTAATCCCAACACTTTGGGAGGCCAAGGCAGGTGGATCACAAGGTCAGGAGATTGAGACCATCCTGGCTAACACAGTGAAACCCCATCTCTACTAAAAATATAAAAAATTAGCTGGGCATGGTGGCAGGCACCTGTAGTCCCAGATACTTGGAAGGCTGAGGCAAGAGAATGGCATGAACCCGGGAGGCGGAGCTTGCAGTGAGCTGAGATCACGCCACTGCACTCCAACCTAGGCGACAGAGTGAGACTCTGTCTAAGAAGGAAGGAAGGGAGGGAGGGAGGGAGGGAGGGAGGGAGAAAGGAAGGAGAGAGAGAGAGAGAGAGAGAATTCAGGCAGGGCACAGTGGCTCACGCCTGTAATCCCAGCACTTTGGGAGGCCGAGGCAGGCAGATCACAGGGTCAGGAGTTCAAGACCAGCCTTGCCAACATAGTGAAAACCAACCTCTACTAAAAATATAAAAATTAGCTGGGCATGGTGGCACACGCCTGTAGTCCCAACTGCTCAGGAGGCTGAGGCACGAGAATCACTTGAACCTGGGAGGCAGAGGTTGCAGTGAGCCAAGATCACACCACTGCACTACAGCTTGGGTAATAGAGTGAGACTTTGTCTCAAAAAAATAAAAGTGGACCCATCAGTGTAGCAATGAACACCTGTTACTTAATGGTATGCTGATTGTGAAACAAGCAAAGATCTATAACTTTGAACTGGCAATTGAAGGGAACTGTGAATATTCAACAGGCTGGTTGCAGAAATTTAAGATACAGCATTAAAGTTTTTGAAAATGTGTGGTGACAGAGAATCTGATGATCACAAAGCAGCAGAAAAATTCATTGATGAGTTTGCCACGGTTGCTGATCACAGTGTTGCTGATCACATCATCACAGTGTTTATGATGAAAGTCTGATGCCAGAACAAGTCTGTAATGCTGATGAAACGTCACTGTTTTGGCATAATTATCCAGAAAGAGACTGACAAAAGCTGATGAGGCAGCCCCCAAGTATTAAGGATGCTAAGGACAGAGCAAGTGTGCTGGGCTGTGCTAATGCAGCAGGCGTGCATAAGGGTCAACTTGCTGTGATGGGCAAAAGCTTGTGTCCTCACTGTTTTCAAGGAGTGAATTTCTTACCAGTCTGTTATTATGATGACAAAAAGGCATAGGTCACAGGGACATCTTTTCTCATTGGTTTCACAAACATTTTTGTACCAGCAGCTCATGCTCACTGCAGGGAAGCTAGACTGGATGACAACTGCAAGACTTTGTAATTCATTGACAACTGTTCTGCTCCTTTCCCAGCTGAAATTCTCATAAAAAATGTTTATGCTGTGTACTTTTCCCCAAATGTGACTTAATTAATTCGGCTGTGTGACCAGGGTATCCTTAGATCAATGAAGAATAAATATAAAAACACTTTCTTGAACAGCATGCTGGCAGCAGTGACTAGAGGTGTGGGTACGGAAGGTCTTCAAAAGGAGTTTAGCATGGGGATGCTGTATAAGCTGCTTCCAATGCCTGGAACCCAGCCATTAGATAGTTGTGCACACCTGGCAGGAAACCTCTGGCCTGAGACTATGTTCAGTGATGATGATGAACAAGGTGGTGACTTTGAAGGATTCTGTATGTCAAGTCAAAAAAAATGATGCTTAATCTCCTTACAGACGAAAAAAATATGTATCCCCAGAGTCCGTTCGTAAGCTGGAATAAGTCGATGTTGAAGGAGTTTTTAACATCAATAATGAGACTTCCATCATTCATTCATTGACCAATGGTGAAATTGCTGAAATGGTCTGAATCCAGGTGATCATGGTAACAGTGATGAGGAAGATAATATTGTTAACACTGCAGAAAAAGTGCCTCTTGAGATGATGAAAACGTGCGCTGGGTTTATTAAAGGACTAGAGCAGTGCAGATTCATAACAGAACAAGAAATCATCATACAGTTTATAAAATCAAAGGGAGACATCTAAGACAAAAGCTGTTAATGAGGCAGATGACTCTGGAGGAAACATTTTAAAAAGCCACCCAGTAGAACGCCTCCTCATTCCTAGAGAACCCACTTCCTGGTCCCTCAAGTGCTTCTGATGTTTCTTCTCACCTAAAAAATAAAATACAGGCCAGGCATGGTGGCTCATGCCTGTATATCCCAGCACTTTGGGAGGCTGAGGTGGGCGGATCACGAGGTCAGGAGTTTGAGACCAGCCTAGCCAATATAGTGAAATGTCGTTTCTACTAAAAATACAAAAATTAGCTGGGCGTCGTGGTGCACCTGTAGTCCCGCTACTTGGGAGGCTGAGGCAGGAGAATAGCTTGAACCCAGGAGGCGGAGGTTGCAGTGACCCGAGACCACGCCATTGCACTCCAGCCTGGGTGACAAACAAACAAACAAATGAAAAAACAAAAAACAGTAACCTTTGAATCAAATGTAGCACAGTAGGAGGAGGCTGACACCTGCCTCTGTTTGCCATTGCTGTTGTCTCACAGCTGATGTAGGTGTTCTGTGGATGCTACTGTGCTGCTTAGTTACCTAGAACACATTATTTTTCACTGTATTAATAGTTTATCATTTTTTTCTAAATATTTATGTATGGATAAGTGTAAAAACATGATTGCTTATCAGTAGCATATAAATTCAGAGTCAGACATGATGGTGATGCTGAACAACCACAGACCAGGGGGTCCACATGGGAGTAGAGATAGCGACCCCTTTGATTCTGTCGGTTCTGTGTACACAGTCTTTGTTTCATGGACAAAATTATTAAAAATATTGTATCAAATGGGCCAGGCACAGTGGCTCTGTAATCCCAGCACTTTGGGAGGCCGAGGACGGCAGATCACCTGAGGTTAGGAGTTCAAGACCAGCCTGACCAACATGGTGAAACCCCGTCTCTACTAAAAATATGAAAAAAATTAGCGGGGCGTGGTGGTGGGTGTCTGTAATCCCAGCTACTCGGGAGGCTGAGGCAGGAGAATCACTTGAACCTGGGAGGCAGAGGTTGCAGTGAGCTGAGATCCTGCCGCTGCACTCTAGCCTGGGCAACAGAGCCAGAGTCTGTCTCCAAAAAAAAAAAAAAAATTGTATAAAATTACCTTCAGGCTATGTGTATAATGTGAATATGAAACATAAGTAAATTTCATGTTTAGAGTTGGGTCCCATCCCTAAGATATGTCATTATGTATGTGGAAATATTCCAAAATCTGAAAAAGTTTATGTATTAATCTGTTCTCATCCTGCTAACAAAGACGTACCTGAGACTGGGTAATTTATAAGAAAAGGTTTAATGGACTCACAGTTTCATGTGGCTGGGGAGGCCTCACAATCATGGCAGAAGGTGAAAGGCACATGTCACATTGTGGCAGGGAAGAGAGAATGAGAGCCAAGTGAAAGGGGTTTCCCCTTATAAAACCACCAGATCTCGTGAGACTTATTCACTACCACGAGAACAATATGGTGGAAACTGCCCCCATGATTCAATTATCTCCCACAGGGTCCCTCCCACAACACATGAGAATCATGGGAGCTACAATTCAGGATGAGATTTGGGTGGGGACATAGCCAAACCATATCTGTCCGTAATCTGAAACACTCTGGTCCTGTGCATTTTGGATAAGGGATGCTCAACCTGTATGGGTGAAAACATGACCTGATTTTTCGTAGAACAGACTGCATGCAGTTAGGAAATCTGTTGTACTTGTGACTCATCTGGAGGAATTAAGCGCCTACTAGTTTAAATACATTAACTCATGGGCCTTTCTAATACGCTACCCATTTTATGGATAAAAACTGAGGTCTGGAAGATGAGCCAGATCTCTGAGTCCACAACTCTTTGCCGTGGACCATGGTCCTCTGTTTTCCTGAATTTGATAGGTATGTGAGAGTTAGGCTTGGAGACCACAAAGGTTTCCATCCATTTCCCCACCTTGATTGCTTGTTTCTGGGCCTGGAAATAGTGGAGTGGATGTGTCCAGCTTCTAACTGCTGTGCCTCTGCCTTCTACCTTGGCCTGGCAACTTTGAGTGTCTCTAAAGATCAATCCAGGCTTGGCACAGTGGCTTATGCTTATAATCCCAGCACTTTGGGAGAATCGCTTGAATCCAAGTGTTAGAGACCAGCCTGCGCAACATAGCAAGACCTCATCTCTACAAAACATTTTAAAAATATTAGCCAGGCATGGTGGCACACACCTGCAGTCCTAGCTACTTGGGAGGATAAAGTGAGAGGATCGCTTGAGCCCAGCAGGTTAAGGCTGCAGTGAGCTATGATCACACCACTGCACTCCAGCCTGGGTGACAGAGTGAGACCCTATCTCTTAAAAAAAAAAAAAAAAAAAAAAAAACCCAGACTTTTTTTTTTTTGTTTTATTTTTGAGATGAAATCTCATTCTGTCCCCCAGGCTGGAGTGTAGTGGCATGATCTCAGCTCACTGCAACATCTGCCTACCGGCATCAAGCGATTCTCCTTCTTCAGTCTCCCGAGTAGCTGAGATTACAGGTGCCTGCCACCACACCCAGCTAATTTTTATATTTTTAGTAGAGACGGGGTTTTGCCATGTTGGCTGGGCTGGTATCGAACTCCCGACCTCAAGTGATCCACCCGCCTCAGCCTCCCAAAATGCTGGAATCACAGGCATGAACTACCACATCCAGCCCCAGACTTCAATTCTCTTCCTTCAGCCTTCATTCACCCTCTATGGACTCATCCAGTATTAGAACTTAGACCTAGAAGTTCACCCGGATCTTATCTCAAACTCTAATCTGTTCCGCTCAGCAGAGCCAGATAAATACTATTAAGGGTAAGCACTCAGCCCACCACACACACCTGCACAAAACAGGAGGCTGGCGCCCTCCTAACATGTCCCCAAATAAGGAAACTCTTCAGCACTGCATGATATAACCTATCTACCCAAAGCTTAATTCCCACTGCTCCTTTATAGCCTGTCCTCACATTCCAGCTGGGATTCTTGCTAGTAATGCAAAATGCTGCAAACCTTCCCAGTGCAGGTGGGTACTCATCTGCAGTTTCCTCTCCATAAAATGCCCTCTCCAGTCCCCCTTTCCACTGAGTTAACACTATGCTCTCTTCAAAGCCTATTTCAAGCACCACTTCCTTCAGGAAATCCCCCTGATGCCACAATTCTATACACTTGCTTCAATCCCCCAAATCATGTTTCTCATATGGAATTCATCTTATATCATCCTGTCACATAATTCTTTTTGTCTTATTCAAATGCTACTTCTTTTGCAAATTCCTAAAAAATGAGTCTGTGCTTCCTTTCTTTTTTATTTTTCCACAGTACATATTGTGGTATTGACACATAATAGATGCTAAATAGATGTTTGTTGATTGCATGGATGACTATTTATTTGCACTACTGGGTGCTCAATAAATATTTGTTGAATCTGGTTTGCCAGTGATCCCCAACGTGGCTTTTAGTTGTGGCTTCTCCATCAAACCTCCAGTTTTGTATTCCACATGTCTTCAATAATGTATATGGAAAGGGCTTACCTTTACCTGAAATAGAGCAGATCAAAAACGGATCTACCCTGCCCGATCCCAATCCCAGCTTCATTACTTTTGTCCTTTGCCTCACAAATCCTCCCAGCCTGTGTCTTCATCAGTTACTTCACACGGGGCTCGATGTGCATCAGAAACCTGACGGGGCAGCCAAGTTCCCAGCACCTGACATTCATGGATTAATCAATATCACAAAATTATAGTTTGTCAGAGCTAAAAGCGATCTCGGTCCAACCCCTTCATTACAGATGAAGAAACCAAGCTCCCGAGGGATTTGCACGGAACTCGCGGCGGAACTATTAATATCGCAACACTCCAGTCTTCTCCCTCTTGGCCCCGGCTGCCCTGTCCTCATTAGACTTGACGTGGCCTTTCCAGGCTCTGTTGTTTTCCCAGGTGCTCCAGGTGGTTACTTTCCAAGTTGCTGCATGCTTCAATGTCTCTGTTTTCCGGGAGTGAGATTTCCCACGGAGTGAGATTTGGCAGCACAGGCCTTCAGAATCTGTGGCACAGGGCTTAGAAAAAGCCACTGCCTTTCCCAGAGAAGTCTGCTATAATGTAAATCTCATTAATCCCCAGGGTCTGATGAGCCTGTTTCTCTAGAAGCTTCCAGCAGTTTGCTGGTAGGAACTTTCCATTACTAATCTAGCAGCCAACTCATAGTCTCTTCATCTTCTCTAACGTCCCCAACCACGCTAAAGATAACCTAGGATACTTTGGGGCTTTGAATCGTTAATCAATTCAAAAGGATAATTTCAGAGCATGATTAGAAATAAGTGAAAGTCCACGGAACATGATTTGAACCAGACAATATGCACTTGGGCTAAATCATCTAAGCTCACAGACGGCTCACAGAGTGACACTGATTGGGAATTACTCATGTACATCTGGTCGGCTGAGCTAAAAAGGGCCAGAGAGTCCTTCCGGCTGGCTCTCCTCCCTCCCAGGCCGGGGAATGGGAGAGGAATACAATTTTTAGAGCACTTGCTGTACACTTTAGATATCTGAACTCACTGAATGTAATCCTCTCAATAACCATGTGTGGTAGTCTCCTTATTTTTATAAATAAGAGAACCTCCACAAGGCCAGGCATGGTGGCTCACACCTGTAATGCTAGCGTTTTGCAAGGCCGAGGCAGGAGGATTACTTGAGGCCAGGAGTTCAAGACCAGTTTGGGCAACATAGCGAGACCCCTATCTCTACAAAAATTTTAAAAATTTAGCTAAGTGTCGTGGCTCACGTCTGTAATCTTAGCACTTTTTGAGGCCAAGGCGGGAGGATCACTTGAGCCCAGGAGCTCAAGTGAGCCCAAGGCTGTAGTGAGCTATGACCACACCACTGCCCTCCAGCCTGGGTGAAAGAGCAAGACTCCATCTCAGAAAAACAAAAACCAAAAAACGGACACACAAAAAAATGCAGTTGTTCTTCAGGCTGACTACACTGGAAGCAGAGCCAGGCTTCCAGCCCAGTTCTGTCTCTGGCTCCAAAGACTTCATGTTTTTTACTTCACCAGTGGTTTTCTTTCTTCCTGCCTGCCTTTCTTCCTCCCTTCTATTTCCTTTCTTTCTTCCTTTCCTTCCTCCCTTCCTGCTTCCCTTTCTGAGAAGCCAAATGCTTTTTTTGCAACTGAAATGATGCACAAATCTGAATATATGAAACATGTAAGACCAGAGCTGCTTTGCTTTGTTTACAATAGAGAAAAACTAGAAACACCCAAGTGTCCACCAACAGGTGAATAAATAAACTGTGGTCTCTCCATACCATGGAGCACAACTTGGCAATAAAAAGGAATGGAAGTCTGTGGCATGCAGGCTGCACATGCATCTCAGAGTGATTATGCCGAGTGAAAGAAGCCAGACATGAAAGAATCCACGCTGTAGAATCCACTTACATGAAAGCCTGGAAGAGGCGAAACCAATCTCTAGTGACAGAAAGCAGGTCAGGAGATGTCTGGGGCAGGGGTTGTTAAGTGACTGAGGGGCCTTTGGGGGGTGATGGAAATGGTTCTGTGTGTCGACTGTTGTGATTGTGTATTCATTTGTCAAAACTCATTGAACTGCAAACTTAAAATTAGTACATTTTGTGTGTGTGTGTGTGTGTATAAATTATCCCTCAATAATGATGGTTTTTTTTTTCCAAAGGGTGGGAGCCGGGAGAGGGCTGCTTTAATTCAGGAAGGGATACCCCACTCCACCTCCACCCTGTAATGATCTTTTGACCCCCAAAGGGACCCTGGGACTGCTCTATGAAAATTACAACTTCAGGAACCCATTTAATCACACCAAGCTGTGTCATGCAGCCATAAATATCGCCCAGACAGTTCAGGCTTCGTAAAGGACACAGGATCTGTTTTACAGTAAACCGCTTCAACAATTTTTTTTTTTTTTTGAGACAGACTTTCTCTCTTGTTGCCCAGGCTGGAGTGCAGTGGCGCCCTCTTGGCTCACTGCACCTTTGCCTCCTGAGTAGCTGGAATTACCGGCACATGCCACCAAGCCCAGCTAATTTTTTGTATCTTTAGTAAAGATGAGGCTTCACCAAGTTGGCCAGGCCGGTCTCGAACTTCCTACTTCAGGCTCTCCACCTGCCTCGGCCTCCCAAAGTTCTGGGATTACAGGTGTGAGTCACCACACCTGGCCAAGTAAACTGCTTCAATATTCTTACTGAGAGTGCACATTTTCAACTAAAGCAGCCACAAGCCTATTGTTGGCAAAAGAGGCTTCCGATCCAGTTTTAGTCTCTGTGCTGTAAAAAGAATGTTAATGCAATTAGGAGCTGATCAACAAAACCAGGAGCTTTATAAATGTGCATGTGATGTGTGTGATGTGTGTGTGTGTGCATGTGTATGTGTGTCTCCAGTAGGCATACATTTGCTTTGCAAAACCTCGATGCAGGAAACGTCATGTTTTATTTTCCTAAATCAAATAACACCTCTCTCTCAGCCAGCACTGCCCAGAGCAGGGGATGGTCAGTGCGTTTCCATTGCCTTGGCCATGCAGGAGTCCTGGGGTGTTATTAGTCCAGAGGACATGAGGAAGTGACTCTGGCCTTGAGTCTACCCTGACCACAGCTAGGCGTGCACTACTCAACTTCTAAGCTCCTTCCAAAGGTCTGCTGTGATCTCAGGCTGCAGCGTGGGGACTGTGAACCAGACCCCCTACTATGCCACCCTCTTAGGCAACCTTGAAATTTTGTCCCCCATGGTGGGCTGTGTGCAATGGGCTTGGTCACTGTCACCTCCAGTGGTTCCCAGCACTGCCCCTTCTCTGTCTCTATTGAGGGCAAGGAGTCTCACTTATTCACTTTCCACCCTCTCCATCTCCCTCCCCCAACCAAGCCACTTTTATCTCCTCTGAACCTTGTCTAGGGCAATCCACCTTAATCACCCAGTGGGCCTGAAACTGCAGCCCTGGTAAGGTGGGGCAGGGGGCCAGGAGCGGAGTGGAAAGGGTGGGAGCTGGGAGAGAACAGCACAGCTCATTCTTGCTCTCTGTGGGGACAGGGAAAGATGTTTTTAATCTTCCTGGGTGAATCCACGGCAGGAAAAGAAAGCTGAGTCAAAAATTAGTCTAGTAATAGCTCAACCAATGGTGTATGAGAGTTTGTATTTATATTTATGTAAGATCCACACGTTCATGCGCATCTGTATCCCCGGCACTCAGCTTGGAACAGTATAGGTGATTGATTAAATATTGGACAAATGAATTGTGGATGAAGGAAATGAAGGAATGAGTGGATGAATACAGGTGGTAAGACACACACCTCATGGAATCAGTCACCCCCCTGCTGGGAAGTGGAATTCAGTGGGGGTGATCACTTACTGCTATTTATATGTCTCTGCTGTTTGCATTGCATAGAACTGTTTTTAGTAAATACAATGTTTATATAACTTGCATTAAAAACTTTTCAGGCCAGGTGCGGTGGCTCATGCCTGTAATCCCAACACTTTGGGAGGCTTCAGGCAGGCAGATGGCTTGAGTCTAGGAGTTTGAGACCAGCTTGGGCAACATGGCAAAAACTCTTCTCTATAAAAAATACAAAACATTAACTGGGCATGGTAGTGTGCACCTGTAATCCCATATAAAGTTTTATTATAATATTGCTATAAGAGAGAAGCTGTCTGGCAGTCATAACTCACATGTGTTAGGGCTATATTATTGGATAAGAATTTTTTTTTTTTTTAACAGATGGGATCTCACTGTGATTGCCCATGCTGGAGTGTAGTGGGTATTCACAGGCAGATCATAACAACTGCAACCTTGAATTCCTGGCCTCAAGCTATCAAACTCCTGGCCTCTGCTTCCCGTGTAGCTGGGACTACAGGTGCGCACTACTGCATCCAGGAATAAAATGTTAAGATAATTAATATGAGGCCAGATACAGAAAGGTCAGCGTGTTTGGTTTCCAGAACCTCCGTGTGTGACTGACAGCAAGTAGATGACGGCTTTCTCAGCACATGTCTTTCTAAATCCAATGAGAAAATTTCTTAAGCATTTTATCAGGAATAAATGATATTCCCAGAAGGAGATTTGAATTATATCAAGCAAAAAGGTTCTGTCCCAGACCGCTTGAGAACAACTTTTCTTACACATTTGTGAAGTTGTTCTCACCCTGCCAGAGTTCACAAAGAGAAGAGAAGAATAAGCAAACTAAAATTCACACAAATCAAACCATACACAGCATAGGGGCCTCCTGGATGCCATAGGTGCTTAGAAAGGCATTTTCTTGAAAGCACTTTATTTCCTCTTAATTTGTTGGACTGTTGTAAAAGAAAGATCTTTAGTTTCTCTGCAAGAAACATAAGCACTAATTAAGTGCCATGCTGGAGATCCAGGAAGAGAGACTCGGCTGGTCACCAAGACACAGTGGAGCAGCAGCTCTCCCCCAGAGCTTGTAGAATGACCCAAGGAACTTTATGTGGGGCAGCAGGACTGTAACTCAGCCAATGAGACCAGGATCTCTGGACATGGATCCAAGCATCCCATGTTTTTAAAGTTCTACATCAGTGGTCCTCAGACCTCAGCAAGCATCAGAATTGCCTGGAGGGCTTTGCAAGCATGGATGGCTGGGCACACTCCCAGAGTTTCTGATTCAGCAGGTTCAGGGGCAGCCGAGAATCTGCATTTCTAACGAGTTCCCAGGTGATGCTGTCCTAGAAGATTCTAACATGCGCACAAAGTCAAGAACTGGCTCAAGGGGTAGTTCTCTACTTCAGCTTCCACACTGGAATCACCTAGGTGCTTGTCAAAACCATCGGCCCTGACTCATAACTAAAATGTAAAATGAGATGTGACATTATTTGTTTATACCCTGAGTAGTTTTCACTGAAATTGAACTGAACTTGTCAAAGAACAAAAAAGAAGAAAAGAAAAGCCTATCCCATTGTTACTCATGCTTGAACATTCCACACAGGGTGTTTATGGAAATGGGAAGGGCCAGTTAGCAGGGAAGGAGTGTTCCTGGGGGCAGAATTAGCAGAGGGTCTGGGGCAGCTGGATGGGTTTATGGATGGCCCAAGGGTAAGCTAAGTGTCTGTGCTTTGCTGAGCAAGGTGAGAGTCTTGGCTAGCATTCCCCACCGTTTGTGAACAGAACACGCAGGGCCAGGACTGGCAGAGGAAAGTAAGTTGCCCATTGTGGGCTCAAATTGACCTGGGTGCCCCCAGATTCAGTAATTTATAAAATAAATATATTTTCAATTTTTAAAAAGAGACTGAGTCACCCAGGCTGGAGTGCAGTGGTACAATCATGGTACACTGCAGCCTCGACATTTTGTGCTCAAGGGATCCTCCTGCCTCAGCCTCTGATCAGCTGGGACTACAGGTGACACCCTCCTGCAAAACTTTTAATTTTGAAATAATTATAGACTTACGGGAAACTGCAACATTGGTATACCCAACTTCCCCCAATGATGACATCTTATAGTATAAAATCAAAACCAGGAAATTGACATCAGGACATTACTGTTAACTAGACTGTAGATGGCCATTTTTTTAAACCTGTATTCATTTGTAATGTGTGATATGTGTGTGTGTGTGTGTGTGTGCATGCATATAGTGAATGCAACTGAAGATAAATATTTTAATGCAGTAATTTTTTTTTTTTTGAGACAGAATCTCGCTCTGTCATCGAAGCTGGAGTACAGTGGCATGATCTTGGCTCACTGCAACTTCTACCTCCCAGGTTCAACCAATTATCCTGCCTCAGCCTCCCAAGTAGCTGGGATTACAGGATCCTGCCACCAGGCCCAGCTAATTTTTGTATTTTTAGTAGAGACGGGGTTTCACCATGTTGGCCAGGCTGGTCTCAAACTCCTGACCTCGTGCAGTCTTCCTGCCTTGGCCTCCCAAAGTGCTAGGATTACAGGTGTGAGCCACTGCGCCCAGCCAATGCAGTAATTTTAAAGATAAAAATTAATGCAAAAAAATCATGATAAAAGTATAATTTTAAATAAAGACAGGATCCGTAAAAGCTCTGTGCTAACCGCATTGGATCCTGAAGCAAAAGGAAATATCGGAAACATTTTGTTCATCATGGATTTGTTTACATTAATGTGGATTTTAAACAATATTGCATTAAAGGATGATTTCTCCTGACTGCTGATCTGTTGGAGCCCTCTAAGCTTTCATGCCCGAGGTGAGTGCCCCCTCTCCATGCCCTGGCCCTGGCCCTGCAAATGAGGGCGCCCTGACAGTCTGCTCTGTGTGGCGCTTGCCTGGAGGCAGAGAGGAGCCAATGAACCTCTCCTGCTGCTCTTCTCTGCTGCCATCTGCTCTGTTTTTTGGGCTGAGTAGGGTGGCACTGGTACTGTGACTCAGCCCCAGTTACATGCTGCAAGAAGGAAGCAGGGCTTCCTCTTCAAGGCAGATGGACCGCAGCAGTCAGCATCTCTGTCCCCTCCCTCTGCCCCCCGGCCTCCTCCGGAGTGGAGCTTGGCACCGAGCTGAGCAGTGGCAAAGCGTGCCACCCCATCTTTGTACCAGGAAGTTCAAAAGAGACACCAATTCACCTTCAGGTTCCTTTCCCGAGACTTCATTTCCTCCTGGGATGTCACTGCATCTGTCCTGGTTTGCTGGAGCTGCCATAACAAAGTACCGCAGGCAGGGGCTTAAACAACAGAAACTTCCTTCCTCACAGTGCTGAGGGTGGACGTCCCAGATCAGGCGACAGAGGGGTTGGTTTTCGGAGGATTCTCTCCTCAGCTTGTAGGCTGTCTCCTCCCTGCATCCTCACGTGGCCATCCCTGCATTTCTGTGTCCCCACCTCATTTTTGTAAGGACACCAGTCATATTGGATTAGGTTCACCTTAACTACCTCCTTTTATCTGAATTACCTTTTTAAAGGCCTTATCTCCAAATATAGTCACATTCTGAGGTACTAGGGATTATAATTTTAATATATAAATTGGGGCTGGGCACAATGGCTCACACCTGCAATCCTGGCAGTCTGGGAGGCCGACAGATTACCTGAGCTCAGGAGTTCAAGACCAGCCTGGCCAATATGGTGAAACCTCGTCTCTACTAAAAATATAAAAAATTAGTCAGGTGTGGTGGCAGGCCTCTGTAGTTCCAGCTACTCGAGAGACTGAAGCAGAAGAATCGCTTGAAACCAAGAGGTGGATTGCAGTGAGCCGAGATTGTGCCACTGCACTATAGTCTGGGCAACAGAGTGAGACTCCATCTCAAAAAAAAAAAAAAAAAAAAAAAGAATTTTAACATATAAATTGGGAGGGGGCACAATTTAGCTCTGTTAAAGGAAAAAACAAACTGTAAAATATTTTAAAGAGGTTTATTCTGAGCCAGTATGAGTGACCATCACCTGGGGAAAAACGCAAACCCCAGAAACCTTGAGTAAGGGGTTCCAAGGCTATTGGGCCTCAACTCTGTTTCTGTTTTGTTTTGAGACGGAGTTTCGCTCTTGCTGCCCAGGTTGGAGTGCAATGGTGTGATCTTGGCTCACTGCAAACTCTGCCTCCCAGGTTCAAGCAATGCTCCTGCCTCAGCCTCTCAAGTACCTGGATTACAGGCGTGCACCACCACGTCCGGCTAATTTTGTATTTTTAGTAGAGATGGGGTTTCTCCATGTTCGTCAGGCTGGTCTCGAACTTCTGACCTCAGGTGATCCTCCTACCTCAGCCTACCAACGTGCTGGGATTACAGGCATGAACAACTGCGTCCGGCTTCAACTCTGTTTTATGCATTTTAGGGAAGTACAGGTTACAGGCATAGTCATAAATCAATATATGGAGTTCATGCTTTGGTTTGGCCCAGAAAGGTAGGACATCTTGAAGCAGGGGCTTACAGGTCATACATAGGTGAGTTCAGAGATTTTTTTTTTTTTTTTTTTTTTTGAGACAGGATCTTACTCTGTCACCCAGGCTGAAGTGCGGTGGCATGATCTCTGCTCACTATAACCTCTGCCTCCCAGGTTCAAGTGATTCTCATGCCTCAGCTCCCCAAGTAGCTGGGACTACAGACTTGCACAACCACACCTGGCTTAGTTTTCTATTTTTTGTACAGACAAGGTTTCACTATGTTGGCCAGGCAGATCTCGAACTCCTGACCTCAGATGATCTGCCTGCTTTGACCTTCCAAAGTGCTGGGATTGCAAGTATGAGCCACCGTGCCTGGCACAGAGACTCTTTATTGCAATTAGTTAACAAGTAAAGCTTTGTCAAAAATTTGGAGTCAGCAGAAAGAAATGTTTAAGTTGAGATAAGGAAGCCTGCTAACCCAGTGGTCCCCAACCCTTTTGGCACCAGGGATTGGTTTCATTGAAGACAATTTTTCCAGGGACTGGGTCGGGGGAGTGGTTTCCGGATGATTCAAGAGGATTACATTTATTGTGCACTTTATTTCTATTATTATCACATTGTAATATATAATGAAATAATTATACAACTCATCATAATGTAGAATCAGTGGGAGCCCTGGGTTTGTTTTCCTGCAAATAGGTGGTCCTATCTGGGGGTGACAGGAAACAGTGACAGATCATCAGGCATTAGATTCTCATAAGGAGCGCATAACCTAGATCCCTGGAATGCATAATTTAACAATAGGGTTCGCACTTCTATGAGAATCTAATGCTGCTGCTGATCTGACAGGAGGTGGAGTTCAGACGGTAATATGAGTCATGGGGAGTGGCTGTAAATACAGAGGAAGCTCACCTGCCACTCACCTCCTGCTGTGCAGCTGGTTCCTAACACAGGGTTGGGTTGTGTTAACTAATACATTGGCTCAGAGTGACCTATAGGAGTGTGTGACTTAACCCTTGCCTGGCTCAGCCTTAGATCCTGTTTAGAGTTTGGCATCTTATTGGCACAAAGAGTCTGTTTTGCCAGTCAGATCTCTATTTTAACATTAATGCCAGTCAGCCATTGTGTCTAACTCCAAAAGGGAGCAGTATCACGGGGCACGTCCAACCTCCCTTCCCGTCATGGCCAGGAATCGAACTTTGGAGGTTTCTCTGGTGTCCCCTTAGCCATGAGGGGGTCCATTCAGTCAGTGGGGGACTTAGAATTTTAGTTTTAGTTTATGGCTCCTAATAGCATCTCAGTCACTTTCTAGCATAGAAACCACCGAGGGAAGTGAAATGGAGGGAGTAAAAGACAGAAAAGGTGGCTGGGCGTGTTGGCTCACACCTGTAATCCCAGCACTTTGGGAGGCCGAGGCAGGTGGATCATGAGGTCTGGAGATTGAGACCATCCTGGCTAACATGGTGAAACCCTGTCTTTAATAAAAACACAAAAAATTAGCTGGGCCTGGTGGCAGGTGCCTGTAGTCCCAGCTACTCGGGAGGCTGAAGCAGAAGAATGGTGTGAACCCAGGAGGTGGAGCTTGCAGTGAGCCGAGAACGCACCACTGCCTTCCAGCCTGGGCGACGGAGCAAGACTCTGTCTCAAAAAAAAAAAAAAAAGAAAAAGAAAAGAAAAGGTGAGACATCAGCAACACATCCAGCTGACTACAGCTTTCCTTTCTTCTTAGTGGCAAGGGGCTCCAATGCCTGTGGGCTTCTGGAGTGGCCGTTTGTCCCCTAGAGTCCTGGCATGTGTCTCCCTCCTCCTGTCATCTTGGCTGCTTGCCTGACTTCAGCAAAGCCATTGGCGACCTTCTCCAGGACTTTTCCCATGCAGCTGCTGAGGAAGGTGATCCCTGGGGTGATGGTACTAGAAGGGTGTGCTCAGGCCATCAGAAGGTGGCTTCTCGCTTCTGGGGTGACAGTGCTAGAAGGGTGTGCTCAGGCCATCAGAAGGTGGCTTCTCACTTCTGGGGTGACAGTGCTAGAAGGGTGTGCTCAGGCCATCAGAAGGTGGCTTCTCGCTTCTGGGGTGACAGTGCTAGAAGGGTGTGCTCAGGCCATCAGAAGGTGCCCTCTTGCTTCTGGGTTGACAGTGCTAAATGAGTATGTTTGGGCCATAAGAAGGTGGCCTCTTGCTTCTGGGGTGACAGTGCTAAATGGGTGTGTTCGGGCCATCAGAAAGTGGCCTCTTTGGGGGTGACAGTGCTAGAAGAGTGTGCTTGGGCCATCAAAAGCTGCCTCCCCTGGCACATGGAAGATGCCCACCTACAATCAAAGGGAATGGGCAAAGGGGAGTGAGGCAAGCTGGGATACAGATAGCCTGCGATGAAGTCTACCTGTCTTCCCACTTGCAGGTGCCAGTGAGCCAAGATAGCACTATTGCACTCCAGCCCTGGGCGACAAGAGCAAAATTCTGTATTTAAAAAAAAAAAAAGGACAGTCTTAAAAAAATGTACAGCCTGGGCCAGGTGCGGTGGCTCACACGTGTCATCCCAGCACTTTGGGAGGCCAAGGAGGGGAGGATTGCTTGAGGCCAGGAGGTCAAGGCTGCAGTGAGCTATGATTTCGCCACTGCACTTCGGCCTGGACGACAAAGCCAGACTCTGTCTCTAAATGAACAAATAACAAAATAAAGAGTTAGCAGAGAAGCCAGAGTTCTGCCCAATTTTCCATTCAAGGTTGAGGATGATCACCTTCCACAAACACATTTAAAAGGACAATAGGAGATGAAAGCACATTTGTTTTGAGCACACCCCATGTGTCAGCAGTTAACAGAGGTCATGATGGAATGGATATGTTAAGACCTAAATACCAAAAATAAGTACAATGGAAATAGCTCTTAATGAACATGAGGCATTTACTGAGTGCTCGCTGGGGGCAAAACACTGCCTGGGAATACAAATAGTGATATCATGTAGCTTCTGACGCCCTGGGGCTGGCAGCCTAAAGAAAGGACACGAACTTGATACACTCTGGCCTGAGATAGGCCAGGGCGACAGCTGTCAGTCAAGTTCCAAACCTCTCACTGCAAGTGTGTGCCCTGGCAAGGGGTGGAACACAGCCAGGGAATGAGCTAGCTCAAACTTCTTTCAGCTGTTTATTTTCTGTCCTGCTATTTTCAAGTATGCTATGTTTGTGTTTGTTTTATCGCTGGCTATTGTTTCATAAATAGAAGGCCAATTTCTGATTCTTATAAACAGGACTTTTTTGCAAGCTCATGAACAAGATGAAACTAAAAACTTCTGGAGGCTCAGAGTAGCTGTGACAAGGTCATTGTTAGCCAGTTTCAACATTTTTGAGACGCAATTTATTTTTAAATCCAAACAACGTAGATTGTGGGGAGAGGAATCAGGGAAGAATAGATACTTACAGAGGTCCCATCTTCCTACAGGAGTTTGGCTACATCTGTTGACAATGTTCATCTAGTAGAAGGAAGAAAGAGGTGTGGGCACCCCCTTGTTCTCCAGTCACCTTGTCCTGAGAGCCACCCCCATTCTCCCTCCACCCCCACCTTCTTTTTTTTTCTTTCTTTCTTTCTTTTGAGATGGAGCCTTACTCTGTTGCCCAGGCTGAGTGCAGTGGTGCGATCTCAGCTCACTGCAACCTCCGCCTCCCAGGTTCAAGAGATTCTCCTGCCTCAGCCTCCTGAGTAGCTGGGATTACAGGCGTTCACCACCATGCCCAGCTAATTTGTGTATTTTTAGTAGATACGCGGTTTCACCATGTTGGTCAGGCTTGTCTCAAACTCCTGGCCTCAAGTGATCTGTCTGCCTCAGCCTCCCAAAGTGCTGGGATTACATGCGTAAGTCAGCGCACCTGGCCGACCCCCATCTTCTGAAGGGCATCTGTCAGGTGCTCACCCCACATGTGAGCAGTGCAAGAGCATGTAGGCAGGACACTCCCTGCATTCTCAGAGTGGAAGGAAGGAGAACCCAGGTGACATCAGTAGAAGTTTCCATCTGAGAAACACCAGTGACAGTCTGGTCTGGGAGTGTGTGGCTGGGGAGATTTAGTGAAGACACGAAGTTCTGTAAGAAGGAAAGAACCTGCCAGCAGAATGGACACTTTGACCTGAAGTCCACAGCAGGGGAGGGAGGCCCCAGCTCTGTGCAGGGAGCAGCGCCCATGATCAGCTGGCCAGGGTGTGGTGTCTTGGTAAGTAGAGCCACAAAACAAAGCCAACTAGCTGGGCTTCCAGATCAGAAATCACAGGCAATTTGCATGGAACAGACTTGCCTTTTCTGCACATTAGTATACCGTGGCTGCCATAACATCACCACAAACTAGATGGCTTAGCACAACAGAAGTGCATCCTCGCAGTTCTGGAGACCACAAGTTCAAAGTCAAGGTGCTGGCCAGGCTCTGCTCTAGGGTGGGAGCCCTCCTTGCCTCTTCCAGCTTCTGGTGGTTTTAAGGGCTCCTTGGTAGTAGCTACGTAACTCTAGTCTCTGCCTCTGCCTTCAGAAGGCCCCTTCTTTCTCTGTCTGTTTCTCTTGTGTCTTTGCGTGATCTTCCCTCTTCTTATAAGAACACAAAGATTGGATTCAGGACTCACTCTAATCCAATAGGACCTCATCTTAATGTTTAGTGATATCTGCAAATACCCTGTTTCAAATAAGATCACATTTTGAGGCTCTGGGTAGATATGAATTTGGGGGGCTTTTCATCTTGCATTGCTATAAAGGAATACCTGAGGCTGGCAATTTATAAAGAAAAGAGGCTTATTTGGCTCATGATTCTGTGGGCTGCACAGGAGGCATGGCGCCAGCATCTTCGTCGGGCTGCTTCCACTTACAGCTGAAGAGGAAGGGGCGCTGGCATGTGCTGATCATATGGAGAAAGGGGACGGAGGGGTCAGGCTCTTTTCAATAACCAGTTCTTTCTAGAACTAAGAATGAGAACTTAACTCCCACGAGAATGGCACCAAGCCCCCAAGACCAAAGCACCTCCCACAAGGCCCCACCTCCAGCACTGGGGATCAGATTTCAACGTGAGATTTGGTGGGGCCTAAAAAAAATGTCAAACCATAACAGGGGGAAATTATTCAACCCACTACAACCTGATTCCACATTCACTGAGCACAGTGTTTCGTAGAGCTGACTGCATTGATCTGACCCCTATCAAGTTATGTCTTGATACAGACTTAAAGTCTTATTCTGACTTTATACAATTGGTGTGCATTTACTAAACCTCCACAGTCATGCCTGCCTAGAACTGGCTTTTTCTGGAGTTTCTCAGATGGGAACCCATTGCACTTATTATTCCCTTGGCAGCACTAATTACAGCTTCATGAAGACAGGTATACACTACTAATTTTATTTACCTATGTATGTCCTCACACAGAGCACAGTACCTGGCATAAAGTAGGTGTTCAATAATTTTGTTGAACAAATAAATTGTAATATTTATTTATTGAGACTGAGTCTCGCTCTATCACCCAGGCTGGAGTGCGGTGGCCCAGTCTTGGCCCACTGCAGCCTCCACCTCCCAGGTTCAAGAGACTCTCGTGCCTCAGCCTCCTGAGTAGCTGGGATTACAGGAACCTGCCACCACGCCTGGCTAATTTTTGTATTTTTAGTAGAGATGGGTTTCACCATGTTGGCCAGATTGGTCTCAAATTCTTGACCTCAAGTGATCTGCCCGCCTTGGCCTCCCAATGTAATAGTTTATTGAGCACTGTGCTTCGTACATTACATGAATGATCAGGTTGGATTATAACAGCAGCCCCTTGAGATAACTACTACTTTTCATATCATTTTGAAAATAGGGAAACTAAGGCTCAGAAAGGTAGAGTGGCTTGCCACACTCTGGAAACAGTGCTCGGTCTGAAGCCTGGGAGTGACCGCTTAGGTGAATATAAGACAATCACTTTCAGCCTACTCAATTCTGCTCACACAGTTGATTTCTGAAACAGAAGGCTGAACTCTGACCCCTTGACCTTGGGGATGCCTCAGGGAGATGCTACCTGTGAGGCCACTGGAGACCAGGCTCTATTTCATCTCCCTGAAATGACAACTCTGCCTTCTGCAGTTGAGTTGAGGTAGAAGGAGGGACTTGGCTCTGGGGGAAGGGCTGAGACTCCAGACCAGATTAAGAACTGGCTGAGACAGGGAAAAGATGAGGGCACCTTCCCATAAGAAGCACCTGTCTGTGCCATATCAACTACCATTGCCATGGCAACACCAGAAGCTATCATCCCTTTCCATGGTAACAACCTGATGACCTGGAAGTTACCACTCTTTTTCTGGAAGTTTCTGGATAATCACCCCCTTAATTTGCATGTCATTAAAAGTGGGTATAAATGTGATGCAGAGCTGCCTCTGAACGGCTCCTCCAGGCTCCCTGCCTCAGGGGTAGCCCTGCCTTGCAAGGAGCAGTCCCTCTGCTGCCGCTGTACGCTGTCACTCCAATAAAAGCTGCAGCTAACACCACCAGCTTACCCTTGAATTCCTTCTGGGGTGAAGCTAAGAACCCTCCCGGGCTAAGCCCCAATTTTGCAGCTTGCCTGTCTGGCATCAGAGTCAGCCAGGAAAATTATTTGTATATCCTTCCCCTTAGCATATCTCATATATTCTCTTATCTTTGCTTATCTTCACGAGAAAAAACGCCTTTCCTCCACGTCTCTCCTTTTTTGTGTTTTTAAGTTGATATATCATAGTTGTACATATTTATGGGGTATGTGTGATATTTTGATCCCTGCATACAATGGGTAATGATGGAATCTGCGTAATTGGGATAGCCATCACCTCAAGCATTTATCTTTTTCTTTGTTTTGGGAACATTACAAATCTTCTAGCTATTTCAAAATATATAATAAATTATTGTTAGCTATAATTTCCCTACTGCACCATTGAATGCTAGAACTCATTCTTTCTAACTGTGTTTTTGTGCCCATGAACCAGCCTCTCTTCATCCCCCCATCTCTGGATCTTTCCACCTCCTCCACTTTGCTCCATCAATCACCCCCTTTGATTCCATTTTTGGTTTCCTCTTTTCTTCAATCCACAGACATGCTCAAGTCTTCCCACCCTAAAAGAAATTATTTCCTTAATCCTGCTACTTTCTCAGATGCTGTTCCTACCTCGTTTCCCTGGCAAGAACACCTATTGCTGATGTAAGCAGAGGTGGCCCCACTCTGCTGGGAGGTACCCTCTGTATTGAGGAAAAAGGGGGTGGGAAGATGGAACCCAAGAGGGAATACCTAGGATCAAGAGCATTCATTTACCTGCTACCTTCTGGCTCAATCCATATATGGCTTTGATCCTGACTCAGATTTATATACTTCATTGGTGGGCGGGAGGAATTCTAGAAGCTGACATTGACCACACACTCACTCCATTAGTCTGGATTCTGCCCACTCCAGTTTTCACTGCTTTCAAGACTGGTCTCATACACATAACAAGGTCTGTTGGGAGCATTTTGCTACGTTGCTTCTCCAAGCAATTCATGGTTTGGTAGAGAAGAGACACTACGTCTGTGAGTTCATCTTATTCCAAGTAATAGAGTATTCAACTTAATAATGTTTTCAATATAAGAACATTTATCATCACAGCATTGTTCACAATAGCCAAGACATGGAATCAACCTAGGTGCCCATCAATGGTGGATTGAATAAAGGAAATGTAGTATATGTACACCATGGAATACTACACAGCCATTTAAAAGAGTAAAATCATATCCTTTGCAGCAACATGGATGCAGCTGGAGGCCACTATCCTAAGCAAATTAACTCAGGAACAGAAAAACCAAATACTGCATGTTCTCACTCATAAGTGGGAGCTAAGCATTGGGTACTCATGGACATAAAGATATGAACAATAGACACTGGGGTCACCTGGAGCGGGGAGAGGGTGGGGACAAGGGCTGAAAAAATAACTATTGGGTACTATGCTCACTATTTGGCTGATGGGATCATTCATACCCTCAAACCTGTGTCACACAATATACCCATGTAAGAAACCCCTGAATCTAAAATAAAAGTTGAAATAATTTTTTTTAAGTATAAGATTTATTGCTTACTTAACAATGAGTCTAGGCTGCTTAGAGCTTGTTTAGCAGCTCAGCAATGGCATCAAGGACGAAGCGACTTCAAACACCCTGAGTGTATTGACATCTTGTCCTCATGCTTGCTGACTCCTGGTCACAAAGTGGCTGCAGTTGTTCTAAGCACCACAGCCTCACATGGCACCCACAGCAGGAAGCAGCAAGGAAGGACGTGGGCAGAACAGGGCTTTCTTTTTAGCAGAAAGAAAAACATCTTCGCAGAAGTTCCCCCATAGTTTCATTGGCCAGAACTGAGACATGGCCCTGGGCCTTAGTTTCACTTTTTTCTCTGGCTTCCTAAACAAGAGCATTTCTCTGAATTCTTCAGTCCAATTTAAGAGGTCTTATGTGTGTCCTCTGCGTCTCATGTCTGCCCCCATCACCCCCATCACAGAACCTAATGCTTTTCATAGCACCGAATGCCTTTCTTTTTTTTTTTTTTTTTTGAGGCAGAGTCTTGTTCTGTTGCCCAGGCTGGAGGACGGTGGCGTGATCTCAGCTCACCGCAACCTCTGCCTCCCAGGTTCAAGTGATTCTCCTGCCTCAGCCTCCCAAGTATGTGGGACTACACACGTGTGCCACCACGCCCAGCTAATTTTTTTTGTATTTTTAGTAGAGATGGGGTTTCACCGTGTTAGCCAGGATGGTCTTGATTTCCTGACCTCGTGATCTGCCCGCCTCGGCCTCTCAAAGTGCTGGGATTACAGGAGTCAGCCATCACGCCTGGTGCACCTAATACCTTTCTTCCTCAATAAATGCCACCTTTTCATCTTTTTATCCCTCTGGTTCTCGTATCTTATAGGCACTTACACATGTATTTCTGAATGAGTAAGAAAGGAAGGGAGGAGGGGAAAGACTCTATCCCAAGTGCTCCTCTTTTCCTTTTTCTTCTGTTTCTGTTCTGCCGGGGACATCAGCTGTTTTCACAGCTTCAGCCCTGACATGCCTTCCAGTCTGAAGTCTTGCGTTTTTGACTCCTGCTGGAGTTGGGAAGTTCAAATTCAACACACGTAAAATGGAACTTACCATCTTCCATCAAAAATAAATCTTCTGAAATGGAAATAATATTTTTGGAAATATGTCAGTTGCTTTTCTCTATTGCAGTCCCGTGTTTGATTTCTGGCCATTCCTCTGCCTCTGGGAGGGTTAGGATTGTTGCAGCAGGAATGCAAGGAGGAGGAGGAGGAGAATGTTCAGCTTTGGATACACAGAGTAGGCTTTCAATAATAATCGCTTATCATGGAAAATTCCAAATATATCCAAAAATAGACAGAAGAGTACAATGATTTCTCATGTACTCACTGCCCAGCTTCACTGGTTATCAAGTCATGATGAATTCATCCATATACCTCACTTACTACCACTGTAAGGAAATTATTTAATATCCAACCTGTGTTCAAATTTTCCTTATTTCCTTATTGTTTTACAATTTTTTTGAATCATGATCCAATTAAGATCTTATTATTATTATTATTATTATTATTTAATGGAGTCTCCCTCTGTTACCCAGGCTGGAGTGCAGTGGCACAATCTCAGCTCACTGCAACATCTGCCTCCTGGGTTCAAGCAATTCTCCTGCCTCAGCCTACCAAGTAGCTGGGATTACAGGCATGTACCACCAGGCCTGGCTAATTTTTGTATTTTTAGTTGAGATGGGGTTTCACCATGTTGGCCAGGCTCGTCTCGAACTCCTGACCTCAAGTAATCCACCCACCTCGGCCTCCCAAAGTGCTGGGATTACAGGCATGAGCCACTGAGCCTGGCTGATTCAATTAAGATCTATACATTGCAATTGGTTGATATGTTTCCTGTTTTTCAAAAAACTATTGGTTCCCTTTTATTACTCTTTTTCCTTGCAATTGGTTGTTGAAGAAACCTGGAGTTTCTCACAGTCTGATTTTTGCAGATCACACCCCTAAGGGGTGGTATATGTGTTACTCTGTCCACTGTATTTTCTGTAAGTTGGTGGTTAAATTTAGAGCTGTTCAGATTCAGGTTTGAATTTTTAGCAAAGAGGCATATAATGTTTGATGATGTTAGCGGCTCTTAGTGACCATTGCCTAGAACAATAAAGTAGACTTTGCAAAATTATGATATTTTATTATTCCTTCTTCATTTATTAGGTAGACTACTTTTTTTTTTTTCCGTTTTTTGAGACGGAGTCTTGCTCTGTCACCCAAACTGGAGTGCAGTGGCATGATCTCGGCTCACTGGAACCTCCACCTCCTGGGTTCAAGCAATTCTCCTGCCTCAGCCTCCTGAGTAGCTGAGATTACAGGTGCGTGCCACCACACCCAGCTAATTTTTGTATTTTTAGTAGAGACGAGGTTTCACCATGTTGGTCAGGCTGGTCTCGAACTCCTGATCTGGTGATCCACATGCCTCAGCCTCCCAAAGTGCTGGGATTACAGGTGTGAGCCACTGTTCCCAGCCTAGGTAGACTACTTCTTTAAAGAAAAAACTTTTCTCATCAACTATTTGGTTATGATGAGGTATAATTTTACTAGGGAAGCTGGGTAAATGAATTCCACCCCCTGCTCTATGGTTCCTTTTAGTAGGAAATGATATTTATTTATTTATTTATTTAGAGACAGAGTTTCGCTCTTGTTGTCCGGACTGGAGTGCAGTGGCACAAGCTTGGCTCACTGCAACCTCCACCTCCTGGGTTCAAGTGATTCTCCTGCCTCAGCCTCCTAAGCAGATGGGATTACAGGCACATGCCATCACATCTGGCTAATTTTTGAATTTTTAGTAGAGACGGGGTTTCACCATCTTGGCCAGGCTGGTCTCAAACTCCTGACCTCAGGTGATTTGCTTGCCTTGGCCTCCTAAAGTGCTGGGACTACAGGCATGAGCCACTGCGCCTGCCCGGAAATGATATTTAAATATTACAGTCTGGATGGTGGGAGAGCTTAGGGATGGTCACTGTTTGTAGGACTTTTCAGTGGATGGAATTAAGAAACACATTTTTCAAAAATAAAATTGGCAATGAATTCATTCATTAATAGATTGAGATAAGTTCAAGTCAAATTCAGGACTACATTGTCCTTCCTCAGGCCTTTCAGTCCCACGTCTGTGCCTCGTTTCTCCCATGCCCAAATCCTGGTTCTCAGTAACACCGTGATAATTACTAGTATGCTTCATCTCACACTCCGTATACAACAATCTCAAAATAATAATACCAACACTATTATCAACATGATGGCCGAAAACAGTTGTGTTTTGTGTTTGTTTTTGTTTTTTTCATTTTTGTAGTTCTTTTTGTCCTTAGGATCTATTTCACTATGGATATATGATCAAATTTCTGTGAATTAACATCTCCTGAACTATCTCACCTCTCTGGGTTATGTCACCGACTTAACATATAGATTCATTTGTTTCATTGTTTGCTATTTTTAGGGATCGTTTTTTCCTTTTTAAATTTAATTTTGCTTTATAATTATGCAGAATATTTACCTGCTTTCAAAAGTTAAATCTACCAGAAAAAACAGAGGCAGAGAAGTCTCTCCTTGATACCTATTCTCTCAACTCTACTCTTGTTTTCGCCCTTTGAGTAACCCTTTTCCACACTCGGCTATTTTTGTATTTTTAGTAGAGACAGGGTTTCACCATTTTGGCCAGGCTGGTCTCAAACTCCTGAACCCAAGCTATCCATCTGTCTCGGCCTCCCAAAGTGCTGGGATTACAGGTGTGGGCCACCGCATCCAGCCCCTCTTTATGGTTTTTCTATTTTAAAAAATATGAGTTTAGATATATCTATAGAAAAATGTATGTGTGTGCATATTCATATCCCTCCTTTTCATCATATAAATCACATAGATCTATCATCTAAAGGGTATACACATTTATATGCTATATATGCTTTTCCATTTGCTTTTTCCATTTACAGATATAACCCAGAAATGACTACATAGTAATAATATGTAGAAATATCTTCTTTTTCAGTTGAATGGCTCTCCATTTTGTAAATGTACCATAAGTCATCCACCAGACCCTCTACTGAGGGACAACTAAGCGATTGCCTCTTAGTGAAGTAGTGTGGTAATAACAGCCGTGCGCATGCATCTTTTCATTTTTTTGACACACTATCTTTGGGATAAATACCCAAAAGCAGGAAAGCCAACTTAGTGAATGACTGCATATGTAATTTTGCTAGATATTGCCAAATTCCCCTCCACAGCAATTGTACCATTTTACATTCCCACCAGCAATGTACAAGAATGCCTGCTTCCCCACAGCTTGGTCAAGAATATATTCAACGTTTTTGACTTTTGCCAATCTGTTGGGTGAGAAATGATATCTTGGTGAGTTTTGTTGGGGTTTTTTTTTTCCTTCTTCTTTTTTTTTTTTTTTTTTTTTTTGAGACAGAATTTCATTCTTATTGCCCAGGCTGGAGTGCAGTGACACGATCTTGGCTCACTGCAACCTCTGCCTCCCAGGTTCAAGCGATTCTCCTGCCTCAGCCTCCCTAGTAGCTGGGATTACAGGTGCCCGCCACCATGCTCAGCTAATTTTTTGTATTTTTAGTAGAGACAGGGCTTCACTATGTTGGCCAGGCTAGTCTCAAACTCCTAACCTCAAGTGATCCACACACCTCAGCCTCCCAAAGTGCTGGGATTACAGGCGTGAGCCACCGTGCCCGGCTGTATCTTTGTGAGTTTTAATTTATAGTTTTCTTATTATAGGGAAGACTGGGAATTTTTTCATGTGGTTAAGGGCCATTTGGATTTCATTTTCTATGACTTGTCTATTTCTCTAGTTCAATTTTCTCCCAACTTGTTGCCCCTTTTCTTTAATTTAGAAGCTATTCATATATTTAGGGATGATAACCCTTTGTCTGGAATATTTTTCCCAGTATGTGATATGTTGCTTATCGCTTTTTGGCCATGCAAAGTTGTTTTAACATAATCAAATTTTTCAATCTTTTTCTCTCATTGCTTCAGGATTTTAAGCCTTAGGAAAGTTTTCTCTGTGCCAAAGTTGCAAAACTCATGCTTTCTTCTATTAGTTGTAGGGCTTAATTTTGCACACGTAAGTCTCTGATTTGGAATTTATCCCAGTGTACCATGTGAAGAATGGAGTCCATATTATCTTTTTCTGCATGACTATCCAGATACCCTAAAACCACTTTTTTCTTTTTTATCTTTTGGAGACAGAGTCTCACTCTGTTGCCCAAGCTGGTGTGCAGTGGCGGGTCATAGCTCACTACGGCCTTGAACTTTTAGGCTCTTGCCTCAGCCTCCTGAGTAGCTGGAGCTGCAGGTGTGCACCACCAGGCCTGGCTAATTTTTATTTTTATGTTTTATTTTTGTAGAGATGGAGTCTCACTATGTTACTCAGGCTGGTCTCCAATTACTGTTCTCAAGGATCCTCCTGTCTCAGCCTCTCAAACTGCTGGGATTACAGGCATGAGCCCACCTTGCCTGGCCCTAAAACCACTTTAAAAACATGTCCTTTCTCCACTGATTTGAGTTGCCTCTTTTGTGATATACTAAGTTTCCATAAGCAACTGCATCTTGTTCTAGATGTTCTAATCTGTTTCTTGTTCTGTGTGTCTATTTATGTGCCAGCACCACACTGGTTTAACCACAGAGGCTTTGTAATATTTTTCTGTTTCTCCTATTCCTTCTACACATGTTTATCAGTGGCTTCCTGGCTATTCTTGCTTTTATGATCTTGTAAATAAACTGTTCATTCTTTTACAATTTATACAATTACAAACTTCATAATCAACTTTACCTCCATGAAGTCATCAAGAGCCCTGGTGATCCAGCCAATTCCAATTCCCCATACCTAGATGCCTCTTGGAGAAAGACTAAAGGGCTGGGAGGTACCAGTGGGGTCTGGGTGGAGACCTAGCATTTGTTCAAGAGATCAAAGCATCCAGAGACCGAGGTACCAATCTTTGGCAAACTTTTTTTTTTTTTGAGGCGGAGTTTTGCTCTTGTCACCCCGGTTGGAGTGCAATGGCATGATCTCAGCTCACTGCAACCTCTGCCTACCATATTCAAGCAATTCTCCTGCCTCAGCCTCCCAAGTAGCTGGGATTACAGGCATGCACCACCACACCCACCTAATTTTTGTATTTTCAGTAGAGATGCCATTTTGCTGTATCAGCCAGGCTAGTCTCCAACTTCAGGTGATCTGCCCGCCTCAGCCTCCCAAAGTGCTGGGATTACAGGCGTGAACTACTGCACCTGGCTGATCTTTGGCAAACTTAAAGCTCAAGTATACTTTCCTGTTACCCAGAAAATGGGGTCTCACTTGAAAATTTAGGTTGGTTATGGAGAAATAAAGAAATTACATTTGCTTTACATATTAGCATAGGAATGTGAGAATATTTGTGATGCTACTCCTCTTTCTCTTTATTTTCTTTTTCTTTTTCTTTTCTTTTTTCTTTTTTTTTCTAATAGAGTTTCACTCTGTTACCCAGCCTGGAGTGCAGTGGTGAGATCATAGCTTACTGCAGCCTGGAACTCCTAGACCCAAGTGATCCTCTTGCCTCAGCCTCCTGAGTAGCTAGGACTACAGGTGTGTGCCACCACATCTGGCTATTCTTTTTTTTTTTTTTTTGGAGGGTCTCCCTTTGTTGCTCAGGCTGGCCTCTAACTCCTGGGCTCAAATGATCTCCTGCCTAGACTTTCTCTTGGTTTTCTTATTACTCTTACTAGCATGACCATTTTCCTTGTCATCCAGTCAAGAAACCTCAAGGTTGTCTCTGCATCCTCTTCTTCACACTCCTCATCCAATCAGTCATCCAGGGCTATAGCTTCCGCCTTCACAATGTCACGATCCTCAGGACTTCAAGACTTTCACAATACTGTTCAGCTATGATTTTTAAAAATTTGTTTATTATTATTATTATTATTATTGGAGACAGAGTCTGCCTCTGTCGCTCAAGCTGGTGTGCAGTGGTGTGATCAGGGCTCACTGCAACCTCTGCTTCCTGGGATCAAGGAATCCTTCCACCTCAGCTTCTTGAGTAGCTGGACCACAGGCGCATGCCACCACACCCGGCTATTTTAAAAATATTTTTGTAGAGATGAAGTCTTGCCATGTTGCTCCAGCTGGTCTCGAACTCCTGACCTCAAGGCATCCTCCCACCTTGGTCTCCCAAAGTGTCGGGATTACTGGCATGAGCCACCACGCCCAGCCTCAGCTGCAATTTTTAAAAGAAATGCATTATTTCCAGAGCCAACTCCATGTATACATATACAACACTCTTCTAACCAATTTTATTTTTAATCAATTAACTTTAAGGAGCAAAGTACACCAAACTCCCTTAATGGCCTCATCTGCTCGCTATGTAGCATACATGTTGACTTTAGAGCAAAACAGCATGTCTTCTGCAAACTGGTGCCAGTCACAATTAAAAATCAATTTTCTGTGGGCTGCAGATAGATCTCTGTAATAAATATCAGTACACACATCCAGAGATAAAAAAACAAATGTATCTTTATCTAGGAACAAAGATTTTAGAATTGAAAAATACTATCAGATTCTACTACTGGGTATACAGCAAGGGTAATAAGCACACATGTCCACCAAAAGACATGCAGAAGAACTCTCATAGTGGCTTTAGTCACAACAATCCCAAATGGCAAACAACCCAAATATCCATCAACAAAAGAACAGATAAATACATTGGAGTGTGTTCCTTCAATGGAAACGCAGCAATAAAAAGAATGAACTGCTGCTAAATGCATCAATACGGTGATTCACAGACATTAGGATGGGCAAAAGGAGCAGACCAGTGGAAGGGTCCATGCTGTATTCCATTTTTATGAAGTTCAAGCCGTCAAAACCAACTTATGTGACAAAGTCAGAATATGTTTATGGGAGGGGGTATAGTCAGGGAAGCAGCATGAGGGAACCTCCTGGGGATGGAGATGTTCTATATCTTCATCTACAGGGAGGGCACATGAGTATAGCTATGCAAAACTTCACTGAGTTGTATATTTAAGATTTGTACACTTTCCTCAATGTATATTATACGTTAATAAAAAATAAAATCTCAGATAACCTATCCTCCTGAATCCCCAAAGACAGAGAACTTCTCTAAAATCTCCTTATTCCCGAAGATCTGGCACACTAAAAACCAGTATCATTGCCCAACACCGAAATCAGAGAGTATTCTATGTAAGGGTGCCCCCTAGAGCATAAGTGTATGCACATTTTACATTCCAGTTGAAATGGAAGCTCTCAGCCTCTCATTTCCCACCTTCCCCAGTCACCATGTGAGTGAAGAAAATATGGCTTAATTTTTGGATATGCAACATGATAGAATGCTACTAGAATTTCCATAAAGGAAAATAGAAACTATCCTACAAATACATAGCTGGATGCACAGGCAATTGTAAATTCCCTGAAGGTGGAGAAACATCATCCTATTAATTGTTTTGTCCTTAGAGCTTTTTGCAGTGTCTTTCCCGAACACAGTAGAAAATCAGAATGGATGGAGGGATAGATAAATGAATGAATGGATGGATGGATGGATGGATGGACGGACGAATGAATGGATAAATGGATGGAAGGATGGATGGATAAATGAATGGATGGATGGATGGATAAATGGATGGATTGGATGAATGGATGGATAAATGGAGGGATGGATGGATGGACGGATGGATGGGTGGATGTATGGATGAGTGGATAAATGAACGCAACTTTACATCCTTGGTGAAACAAAGTCTACTCTTTCCTAAATGCATGTTTTCTTTGTGGCAAGTCCTCCTCAGGTCATTATAATTAAACAAGCCTCCCTCATATTCTCCCATCCAGTTCTATTGTGTCTTTGATTAAATATAATTATACCTAAATAGTTTTCTCAGTGTTCTTCCTTGTTGAAATACATCCTGTTCTCATGATTTATGTCCTGTGGTGAAATTTTCCGGTGATAAGAGCTGGCATCTATTCTCTCATTTTCTTTCATGGGAACTGGCAACACCCACAATTAGAGTTAAGTTGCTTTAACATACACATGCTATATAGATATTGGGATTTCTTGTTGATGTCTTAATCAAACCATCAAGCATTTCAACCTAAGAAGAGTGAATTTCTCTTTGGGAACCAGCCACATCAGCTGGGGCCCAGGGCAACTCAAGGCCCTTCCACCCCGTGAAGGGGTTGAGTTAACTGGGAGTTGTCCCTAGTGCTGGTCTCCCAGCCTTTCTGAGCCCAAATATTTAGCTCCTTGTTTGACTCCACACACCCTCCCCCTGGGATCATCCCTCTTATAAGACCCCTTCCGGCCGGGCGCGGTGGCTCACGCCTGTAATCCCAGCACTTTGGGAGGCCGAGGCGGGTGGATCACAAGGTCAGGAGATCAAGACCATGGTGAAACCCCGTCTCTACTAAAAATACAAAAAAAAAAAAAAAAAAAAAAAAAAAAATTAGCTGGGCGCGGTGGCGGGCGCCTGTAGTCCCAGCTACTCGGGAGGCTGAGGCAGGAGAATGGCGTGAACCCGGGAGGCGGAGCTTGCAGTGAGCCGAGATTGCGCCACTGCACTCCAGCCTGGGCGACAGACGGAGACTCCGTCTCAAAAAAAAAAAAAAAAAAAAAAGACCCCTTCCACCTTTTATTCTAAGCGAGCATGGGTTGGAGTTTTATCCATTGGAACCAAGAAAGTGCTGGTTATCACAGACTGTAGACTTCACCGGGTCAGGATTCTGTCTTGCCATTTTTTTGTGTATCACTGATGGTTTCTATGACAGGTGACGTCAAAATTGGTGTTTGAAGAGATACCTGTTGGCCAGGGGTGGTGGCTCATGCCTGTAATCCCAACACTTTGGGAGGCTGAGGCAGGAGGATCACTTGAGCCCGGGAGTTTGAGACCAGCCTGGGCAACATGGCGAAATTCCATCTCTACAAAAAATACAAAAATTGGCGTGGCATGGTGGCTTGCGCTTGTGATCCCAGCTACTTGGGAGACTGGTGTAGGAGGATCACTTGAGCCTGGGAGGTTGAGGCCGCAGTGAGCTGTGACCATGCCCGCACTCCATTCTAGCCTGGATGACAGAGTAAGATCCTATCTCAGAAAATATATATATATAAACATATATATATATATATATAATTCTTTTTTTTGGTGGGGGATTGTGGGTGGGGGGAGACAGGATCTTGCCCTTTCACCCAAACTGGAGTGCAGTGGTGCGATCATGGCTCACTGCAGCCGTAACTTCTTGGGCTCAAGTGATCCTCCCACCTCAGCCTCCCGAGTAGCTGGAACTACCACCACACCTGGTTAATTTTGAAATTTTTTATAGAGACACAGTCTTGGTATGTTGCCCAGGCTGGTCTCAAACTCACAGTGATTGGTTCTTAATATTGACATCCAAAGAGCAGCAGTTCTTAGATGTCTTCCTGTTATTGCCTCAAACCTCCATGCCTTTGTCTTACCTGCAAGAGATGGTGCTGATACAACAAAGGACAGCCTATCTGGGACAGGTCACCTGTTCATCTACATGGTGGTGTAGAGGATCTCCCTGGGACATGGTGTCTTCCCGCCTTGCATGACTGTCACATAGGAAGCTGTCTAGTCTAAGAGGATAATCTTTGATGTGTGGAAGACTGTTCTGTCATAGTTGTGTTTGTCTGGAGTAACTTGTTAGAGCCTATATTAGATGGATAATGGTATCTTTCTTTTTTTTCTTTTCTTTTTTTTTTTTTTTAGATGGAGTCTTACTCTGTCACCCAGACGAGTGCAGTGGTGCAATCTCGGCTCACTGCAACATCTGCCTCCCGGGTTCAAGCGATTCTCCTGCCTCAGCCTCCTGAGTAGCTGGAATTACAGGCATACATCACCACGCCTGGCTAATTTTTGTATTTTTAGTAGAGCTGGGGTTTCACCGTGTTGGTCAGGATGGTCTCAAACTCCTGACCTCAGGTGATCCGCCTGCTTCGGCCTCCCAAAGTGCTGGGATTACAGGCATGAGCTACTGACCCCTGCTGGATATCATTTTTAACACCTATGTTAGTATTTAGTTTACAACTAACAAATGCATATATACATACATAATTGTGTCAGTATGTGGCATGTGGAATTGAAAACTCATTCTATGCTCCTCAAATTCCAGGTTTTGAATGTTCCTCACATCACTCATAAGGACTAAAAAGTGTGTGGGGGTGGAGTCGGGTCTCTGCGGTGGCTTCCTCACCTGCTCAGGGCTCCTGAGGTGGCTGCCCCAGGCCGAGTCTTCTCTCCACTGTGGAGATCTTTGCCTCTAGCCCTTTAGGGATAGAAAACTCGACATTCCCGGTCATTGATTGGGTCCTCGGAGTAACTCTAACATCCATAACTTGAAAAACCCTGTCTTACCAGTGAGGAAGAGGACAACCCGGATCCCCTTTCTTCTGGGTCACCACGTTTGTTTTTGTGATGTTCTCAGCTCACCCGCTCCGTGTTCAGTCTCTGCATGCCACGCATCTGCCAGCTGCATGCGATCTCCTGTGCTGCTGCATCAACCTCTCTCCCAGCGACAGAGGCCAGGACCCAGAACTCCAAAGTTGTCTGCTGTTCAGGCATTTGTCAATGACCTTGATAATTTACCCTAGTATCCCAATCAATGAAATGGTGTGTTTAATCAATACCACTTATTTGTAATGGATCCGTGCTGAATCTCAGTGGTAACTTTCATTTGTCTAGTAAGACTATCTAGATTTTGTTAGGGATTGATATCCATGGATAGGTCTCTAGTTTCTAGAATGTGTCTGCCTTTCCTTATTCAAATATTTCAGTTCAGGCCAGGCACTGTGGTTCATGCCTGTAATCCCAGCACTCTGGGAGGCTGAGGCGGGTGGATCACCTGAGGTCAGGAATTTGAGACCAGCCTGGCCAACATAGTAAAACTTTGTCTCTACTAAAAATACAAAAAATTAGCCAGGCATGGTGGCGGGCACCTGTTTTCCCAGCTACTTGGAAGGCTGAGGCAGGAGAATCACTTGAACCCGGGAGACTGAGGCTGCAGCAAGTCGAGATTGTGCCATTGCATTATAGCCTGGTCAACAAGGGCAAAACTCCATCTCAAAAAAAAAAAAAAATTCAGTTCAGAACTGTTGGCCAGGACCCATCACCACCGGAAACTGAAGTAAGGTCACAAATTGGCTGAAAGATTCTTTGCTTGATTTTCAATGAAATTTCTGTGGTTCTAGTCATGGCCAAAGAGAAGTAGCAGGTGGGAACATACTTGGTTATTCCTGCGTCATGTTTTCTAAGAAAAATCCCTTTATTCAACCATTACAAGTGAAGTTTTATACTTGCCAACTTAGTATTGCTTCGGGTAAGAACTCACAAAAATGAACTCAAACTAAAGCTTAGCACAAGCTGAACCAACAGAGAAAGGAAGTGAGTTCCTTACTTTCCAATGTTCAACACTTTCCCCAGAGAACTGAAAATCATCTCTAATAGGTCTGATGAGCTGTTTCAAAGAACACACCTCCCTGCCACTTATAAAACCTGAAAGCTACTTTCCTTAACACACAGAGTGAACTGAGAGCCAGAGGGAAGAGCAGGGCAAAAAGTCCTTCCGGGTCATCAGCAACCCTCTCAGAATCTGTCTGTTTCCTTCCAGGATCAAATCCAGCATGCAGGTGACTACAGTCCCATCCCCCGGCATTATCTCACAGTGGTACAGAAGGTCTGTGTTGGGAGCAAGCCCCTCAAAATCTAACCATAAACTGGCCCCAAAACTGGCCATAAACAAAATCTCTGCAGCACTGTGACATGTCCATAATGGCCCTAACGCCCAAGCTGGAAGGTTGTGGGTTTACAGGAATGACGGCAAGGAACACCTGGCCCACCCAGGGTGGAAAACCACTTAAAGGCATTCTTAAGCCACAAACAATTAGCATAAGCGATCTGTGTCTTAAGGGTGTGTTCCTGCTGCAGTTAATTCGGCCCATCCCTTCATTTCCCATAAAAGATACTTTTAGTTAATTTAATATCTATAGAAACAATGCTAATGACTAGTTTGCTGTTAATAAAGATGTGGGTAAATCTCTGTCCGGGGCTCTCAGCTCTGAAGGCTGTGAGACCCCTGATTCCCCACTTCACACCTCTACATTTCTGTGTGTGTGTCTTTAATTCCTCTAGCACCGCTAGGTTAGGGTCTCCCTGACCGAGCTGGTCTCGGCAGTCTGTGAGCTGCTGGAGGCCCCGTGAGCTGGGTCCAAGGACCTAAGGGGCAGCTCCACCCTCACTTCCACTCCAGTTTCCCCAGGCAGAAAAGTGAAGCCACCGGAGCCTGCTTTGTAATTCCCTACTCACTAAAGAAGCAGAAGGAAACGGAAAGTCCAAGATTATCTTTCTGTCTCCCTCTATCTGCCCATAAACTTTGTTAAAGTAAAGGGCACTTTGTTCTTGGAACGAACTCAGAACAGAATAGTTATCACAATATCAGAATGTACTTTCTTTTAGGTAATCCTTAGCAATAAGGAGATATCCACGCACCTTAAAAAGGTGACTAAACTGCTAATTAGATGTATAGCAGCCTTAGGTTTGCCTCATCCTCATTCAACAAAAGTTTTAAGAGATTTTCAATCCAGGTGTAGTGGCTTATGCCTGTAATGCTGGCACTTTGGGAGGCCGAGGAAGGAGGATCACTTGAGCTCAGAAGTTTGAGACCAACCTGGCCAACACAGTGAGACCCCCATCTTTACAAAAAATTTTTAAAATTAGCAGGTGTTGTGGTGCACACCTGTGGTCTCACCTCCTCAGGAGACTGAGGTAGGAGGATTGCTTGAACCTGGGATGTCAAGGCTGCAGTGTGCTAAACCCTGTCTCAAAGAAAATAATAAAATTCTATGATTTACTGAACTGTGCTAAGGGCAGGCTCATGCGCTGCGCTAACTAGAGGCTTAATTTGTGCTGCTTTCAGGCCCCTGCCAGGTTAGGGGTGTAATAAACAAACAAAGGAGGGCTGAAGTTTATGGTAGCAGCAAACGAACACATAAAACACAAAAACAAAGAAAAAACTTTTATGTCAGAAAAAAACTTTATGTCATAATTGTATCCAAACAACGTAATTGCACTCAAGCAACAGCTATTTGGGGTTTTGTTTTTGTTTTTGTTTTTTGAGACAGAATCTCCCTCTGTCACTCTGGCTGGAGTGCAGTGGTGCAATCTTGGCTCACTGCAAACTCTGCCTCCCGGGTTCAAGCGATTTTCCTGCCTCAGCCTCCTGAGTAGCTGGGATTACAGGCATGCACAACCATGCCAGGCTAATTTTTTGTATTTGTAGTAGAGAAGGGGGTTCACCATGTTGGCTAGGCTGGTCTTGAACTCCTGACCTCAAGTGATCCACCTGCCTCGGCCTCCCAAAGTGCTAACATTACAGGCGTGAGCTACCGTGCCCAGCCTCAAACAATAGCTATTTGGATAAGACAAAGTATTCCAATAGTCCTCAGCAGTTGCAAAAACAAAAACAAAAACCTAGCACTTTGGATTCCCATATTCTTATGCCTTATTGCTCCTTGACATCATTTGGATATTTGTCTCCACCCAGTTTTCATGTTTCGGGGCCTGGTTGGAGGTGATTGGATTATGAGGGTAGATTTCTCATGAATAGTTTAGCACCATCCCCTTGGTGCTGTCCTTGCAATAGTGAGTGAGTTCCTGTGAGATCTGGTTGTTTAAAAGTGTGTGGCCCCTGGCCAGGCACAGTGGCTCACGCCTGTAATCCCAGCACTTTGGGAGGCTGAGGCGGGCAGATCATGAGGTCAGGAGTTCAAGACCAGCCTGGCCAACATGGTGAAACCCTGTCTCAACTAAAAATACAAAAATCAGCCAGGCATGGTGGAGCCAGCCTGTAACCCCAGCTACTCGGGAGGCTGAGGTAGAGAATTGCTTGAATCTAGGAGGCAGAGGTTGCAGTGAGCTGAGATCATGCTGCTGCGCTTCAGCCTGGGCAACAGAGCAAGACTCCATCTCAATAAAAATAAAAAGTGTGTGGCCCCTCCCCACTCTCTCTCTTGCTCCTCCTCTGCCATGTGGGACACCAGCTCCTGCTTCACCTCCTACCTGGAGTAAAAGCCCCCTGAGGCCTTATAGGAAGCTGAGCAGATGCTGAAGCCATGCTCGTGCCACCTGCAGAACCATGAGCAAATTAAACCTCTTTTCTCTATAAATCACCCAGTCTCGGGTATTTCTTTATAGCATCTCAACAGTGGCTTTACACAGTCCCTCCACAAAGGTACCTTTGCTCTGTCATTTTGGAAAATGATGGGTGAGATTTCAGAAACACCCAAGAACTCACCCAGAGATCTACCCTTAAAACCTGATTGATAATTGAGTTCATTCTGGTTCTTGGCTCAAGAAAGATCCTGGTAGTTTTAAGAAGGAAACAGCTTGTCACATAGGTAAGATGATTGTTCTAGAAGATGGAGGGTTGGATAACAGCAAATGAGGAAGGTACAGATATGAGAGCTGAATAAAAGAAAAAAAGTGAGAAAGGAGAATGCAGGAAAAGGTGGAGGGTGAAAGAAATCTCCTCAAAGCACAGGTCAGGTTTCTGTTTACAAGTACATTTTTCTCCTCTCCCCCACTCAGCTCCCATTAAAAGAGTTTTATTTATTTATTACTATTATTATTATTTTTGAGATGGAGTTTCACTCTGTTGCCCAGGCTGGAGTGCAATGGGAATGGCACAATCTCAGCTCACTGCAACCTCCGCCTCCCAGGTTCAAGCGATTCTCCTGCCTCAGTCTCCTGAGTAGCTGGGATTACAGGTGCCTGCCACCACACCTAGCTAATTTTTGTATTTGTCGTAGAGACAAGGTTTCACCATGTTGGTCAGGCTGGTCTGGAACTCCTGACCTCAGGTGATCCGCCTGCCTCAGCCTCCCAAAGTGCTGGGATTACAGGAATGAGCCACCGCACCCGGCCAAAAGAGTTTTAAAAACTGCATTTGCACAGATTTCCTTAATCATACAGCTTAAAAGCCCCATGGCCTAGGAAGGCTACTGTCAAAATAATACTAATACTAATACTAATGTGTTGGCGAGGATGTGGAGAAACTGGAACTCTGTGTGCCTCTGGTGGAAATGTGAAATGGTGCGGCTGCTGTGGAAAACCTTATGGTGGTTTCTCGAAACATTCAAAATAGAATGACTGTGGGATATGGTCCAGCCATTCCCCTTCTGAATACAGAAAATAATCAAAAGAGCTTTTATAAGTCCATCATCAGTCTGTTTTGTATTGTTATAAGGGAATACTGAAACCGGGTAATTTATTTTTAAAAAATGTATTTGGCTCACAGTTCTGTGGGCTGAACAGGAAGCACAGTGCCCCATCTGCTTCTGGGGCAGCTTCAGGAAGCTTCCATTCAGGGAGGAAAGCAAAGAAGGGGAAGCGTCTCTCATGGTGAGAGAGGGAGCTAGGGAGAGGGAGGAGGTGCCAGCGCTTTTAAATTACCAGGTTTTGTCTGAATTCATAGAGTGTGAACTCACTTATTACTGTTAGGACAGCACCAAGCCATTCACAAGGGTCTTGCCTCCATGTCCCAAATACCTCCCACCAAGCGCCACCTTCAACCCTGGAGGTCACTTTTCAACATGAGATTTGGAGGGGACAGAACATCCAAACCAAATCACCCACTGCAGCATTATTCAATAGCCAAAAGGCGGAAGCAACCCACGTGTCCATCTACAGAAAACGGATAAACAAAATGTGGCCTGTACACAACGGAATAGTATTCAGGTGGCTCACGCCTATAATCCAGCACTTTGGGAGGCCACAGTGGGTAGATCATGAGGTCAGGGGTTCAAGACCAGCCTGGCCAAGATGGTGAAACCTCATCTCTACTAAAAATACAAAAAATTAGCCGGACATGGGGGTGGGCACCTATAATCCCAGCTACTCAGGAGTCTGAGGCAGAGAACTGTTTGAACCCAGGAGGTGGAGGTTGCAGTGAGCTGAGATCACACCACTGCACTCCAGCCTGGGCAACAGAGCAAGACTCCATCTAAAAAAAAAAAAAGCAGATTCTGACACAAGCTGGCAACTGCCTGTAATCCCAGCTACTCGGGAGGCTGAGGCCAGGCGCGGTGGCCCATGCCTGTAATCCTAGCACTGTCAGAGGCCGAGGCAGGCAGATCACTTGAGGTTAGGATTTCGAGACCAGTCTGGTCAATATGGCGAAACCCTGTCTCTACTAAAAATATAAAAATTAGCCAGACGTGGTGGCAGGTGCCTGTAGTCCAGCTACTCAGAAGGCTGAGGCAGGAAAATTGCTTGAACCTGGGAAGCAGAGGTTGCAGTGAGCCGAGATAATGTTACTGCACTCCAGCCTACGGTATGGAGCAAGACTGTCTCTCCAAAAAAAAAAAAAAAAAAAAAAAAGCATGGATGAACCTTAAGGACATTTTGCTAATTGAAATAAGCCAGTCACAAAAAGAAAAGCAACGTATGGTTCTACTTAGATGAGGTCCCTAGAGTACTCAAATTCACAGACACAGAAAGTAGAAGGGTCTTTCCCAGGGGAAGAGAGAAGGGGAAAGTGGGGAATTATTGATTCATGGGTATAGAGTTTCAGATGAAAAGAGTTCTGGAGATGGATAGCAGTGAAGGTTGAATAACAATGTGAATATATTTAATACCACCAAATAATACGCTTATAAATGGTTAAGATGGGAAATTTCGTTCTGTTTATTTTACCACAATTAAAAAGGAAGCCCCACAGCCCACAGGACAGAATCCTCTCCTGGAGTTCGATGTCCCAGCTGCCATATCTCCACGCATTGCCCTGGAATGTGATGGGTAACACATGAACCTTGCTGGAAACACAAATTATCAGTCCCACCCAGACCTCCTGAATCGGAAATTCTGGGCCCTTGGGCCAAGTGTGGTGGGTCACACCTGTAATCCCAGCACTTTGAGAGGCCGAGGTGGGTGGATCACCTGAGGTCAGGAGTTCAAGACAACCCTGGCCAACGTGGTGAAACCCCATCTCTCCTAAAAACACAAAAAAATTAGCCAGGTGTGGTGATGGGTGCCTGTAATCCCATCTACTCAAGAGGCTGAGGCAGAAGAATCACTTGAACCCAGGAAGCAGAGATTGCAGTGAGCCGAGATGACGCCATTGTACTCCAGCCTGGGCAACAAGAGCAACTCTATCTCAGAAAGAAAGAAAAGGAAGAAAGAAAAGGAAGAAAAGGAAGAAAAGGAAGGAAGGAAGGAAGGAAGGAGGAAAGAAAGAAAGAAGGAAAAGAAAGAAAGAAAGAAAAAAAGAAAGAAAGAAAGAAAGAAAGAAAGAAAGAAAGATCACAAGATTGGGAGTTCAAGACCAATCTGGCCAACATGGTGAAACCCCATCTCTACTAAACATACAAAAATTAACCAGGCATGCTGGCAAGTGCCTGTAATCCCAGCTTCTCAGGAGACTGAGGCAAGAGAATTGCTTGAACCAGGGAGGTGGAAGTTGCAGTGAGTAGAGATCATGCCATTGCACTTCAGCCTGGACAAAGAAGTGAGACTCTGTCTAAAAAAAAAAAAAAAAGGGAGCTGGAGAAGCAAGAGCAAACAAATTCAAAAGCTAGCAGAAGGCAAGAAATAACTAAGATCAGAGTAGAACTGAAGGAGATAGAGACACAAAAAACCCTTCAAAACATCAAGGAATCCAGGAGCTGGTTTTTTGAAAAGATCAACAAAACTGATAGACTGCTAGCAAGACTAATAAAGAAGAAAAGAGAGAAGAATCAAATAGACACAATAAAAAATGTTAAAGAGGATATCACCACCGATCCCACAGAAATACAAACTACCATCAGAGAATACTATAAACACCTCTATGCAAATAAACTAGAAAACCTAGAATAAATGGATAATTCCTGGACACATACACCCTCCCAAGACTAAACCAGGAAGAAGTTGAATCCCTGAATAGACCAATAACAGGCTCTGAAATTGAGGCAATAATTAATAGCCTACCAGCCAATAAAAGTCCAGGACCAGATGGATTCACAGCTAAATTATACCAGAGGTACAAAAAGGAGCTGGGACCATTCCTTCTGAAACTATTCCAATCAATAGAAAAAGAGGGAATCCTCCCTAACTCATTTTATGAGGCCAGTATCATCCTGATACCAAAGCATGGTAGGGACACAACAAAAAAAGAGAGAATTTTAGACCAATATCCCTGATGAACATCGATGCAAAAATCCTCGATAAAATAGTGGCAAACCAAATCCAGCAGGACATCAAAAATCTTATCCACCATGATCAAGTCGGCTTCATCCCTGGGATGCAAGGCTGATTCAACATACGCAAATCGATAAATGTAATCCATCACATAAACAGAACCAATGACAAAAACCACACGATTATCTCAATAGATACAGAAAAGGTCTTTGACAAAATTCAACAGCCCTTCATGCTAAAATCTCTCAATAAACTAGGTATTGATGAAACATATCTCAAAATAATAAGAGCTATTAGGCCGGGTGTGGTGGCTCATGCTTGTAAACCCAACACTTTGGGAGGCTGAGCGGGCGGATCATGAGGTCAGGAGATCAAGACCATCCTGGCTAACACGGTGAAACTCCATCTCTACTAAAAATGCAAAAATTAGCCAGGTGTGGTAGCACACACCTGTAATCCCAGCTACTCAGGAGGCTGAGGCAGGAGAATCACTTGAATCTAGGAGGTGGAGGTTGCAGTGAGCCGAGATCACGCCATTGCACTCCAGCTTAGGCAACAAGAGAGAAACTCCGTCTCAAAAAAAAAAAAAAAAAAAAAAAATAGCAATAATAATAATAATAATAAAAATCATAAGAGCTATTTATGACAAACCCACAGCCAATATCATACTGAATAGGCAAAAACTGGAAGCATTCCCTTTGAAAACTGGCACAAGACAGGGATGCCCTCTCTCACCATTCCTAGTCAACACAGTGTTGGAAGTTCTGGCCAGGGCAATCAGGCAAGAGAAAGAAATAAAGGGTATGCAATCAGGAGAAGAGGAAGTCAGATTGTCCCTGTTTGCAGATGACATGATTGTCTATTTAGAAAACCCCATCATCTCAGCCCAAAATCTCCTTAAGCTGATAAGCAACTTCAGCAAAATTTCAGGATACAAAATCAATGTGCAAAAATCACAAGCATTCCTATACACCAGTAAAGTCAGAGAGCCAAATCATGAGTGAACTCCCATTCACAATTGCTACAAAGAGAATAAAATACCTAGGAATCCAACTTACAAGGGATGTGAAGTACCTCTTCAAGGAGTACTACAAACCACTGCTCAACAAAATAAAAGAGGACACAAACAAATGGAAGAACATTCCATGCTCATGGACAGGAAGAATCAATATCGTGAAAACAGCCATACTGCCCAAGGTAATTTATAGATTCAATGCCATTCCTGTCAAGCTACCAATGACTGTCTTCACAGAATTGGAAGAAACTACTTTAAAGTTCATATGGAACCAAAAAAGAGCCTGCATTGCCAAGACAACCCTAAGCCAAAAGAACAAAGCTGGAGGCATCATGCTACCTGACTTCAAACTATACTACAAGGCTACAGTAACCAAAACAGCACAGTACCAGTACCAAAATAGAGAGACAGACCAATGGAACAGAACAGAGGCCTCAGAAATAACACCACACATCTACAACCATCTGATCTTTGACAAACCTGACAAAACAAGAAATGGGGAAAGGATTCCCTATTTAATAAATGGTGCTGGCAAAACTGGCTAGCCATATGTAGAAAGCTGATATTGGATCCCTTCCTTACACCTTATACAAAAATTAATTCAAGGTGGATTAAAGACTTAAATGTTAGACCTAAAACCATAAAAACCCTAGAAGAAAACCTAGGCAATACCATTCAGGATATAGGCATGGGCAAGGACTTGATGACTGAAACACAAAAAGCAATGGCAACAAAAGCCAAAATAGACAAATGGGATCTAATTAAACTAAAGAGCTTCTGCACAGCAAAAGAAACTACCATCAGAGTGAACAGGCATCCTACAGAATGGGAGAAAATTTTTGCAATCTGCTCATCTGACAAAGGGCTAATTTCCAGAATCTACAAAGAACTTAAACAAATTTGCAAGAAAGAAAAACCCCATCAAAAAATGGGCAAAGGATATAAACAGACACTTTTCAAAAGAAATTTATGCAGCCAACAGACACATAAAAAATGCTCATCATCTCTGGTCATCAGAGAAATGCGAATCAAAACCACAGTGAGATACCGTCTCACATCAGTTAGAATGGCAATCATTAAAAAGTCAGGAAACAACAGATGCTGGAGAGGATGTGGAGAAATAGCAACACTTCTACACTGTTGGTGGGAGTGTAAACTAGTTCAAACATTGTGGAAAACAGTGTGGTGATTCCTCAAGGATCTAGAACTAGAAATACCATTTGACCCAGTGATCCCATTACTGGGTATATACCCAAAGGATTATAAATCATGCTACTATAAAGACACATGCACACGTATGTTTATTGTGGCACTATTCACAATAGCAAAGACTTGGAACCAACCCAAATGTCCATCAATGATAGACTGGATTAAGAAAATGTGGCACATATACACCGTGGAATACTATGCAGCCATAAAAAAGGATGAGTTCATGTCATTTGCAGGGACATGGATGAAGCTGGAAACCATCATTCTGAGCAAACTATCACAAGGACAGAAAACCAAACACTGCATATTCTCACTCATGAGTGGGAATTGAACAATTAGAACACTTGAACATAGGGCGGGGAACATCACACATGGGGGCTTGTCATGGGGTGGGGGGCGTGAGGAGGGATAGCCTTAGGGGAAATACCTAATGTAAATGATGAGTTAATGGGTGCAGCAAACCAACATGGCACATGTATACCTATGTAACAAACCTGTACATTGTGCACATGTACAGGTACCTAGAACTTAAAGTATAATAAATAATAAATAAATAGATAATAATAATAATAATAAAAAGAAATCTGGGCAAGGTAGGTTTCACACACATGTGTACTTCCAAGACTAGCAATGATGAGCAGGTGGGCGGTGGAATCATACATTTGCTTCCTGGTGTCCTGATGGTCACCCACAAAGCCCACGCACATGAACACACACCCCAGAGTGTTCTAAGGATGCCTCTTCTTTCTTACCTACTGATGTCAGAGGGGGAATGATGTGGAATGTGGCCAGGGACTGTGGGGATTACTGGGACAAGGGATTTTCTATTTCAATACTGGGGAATTCCTGGGCAAACCAGGAAGCTGGTCCGCCCTACCTATAACACCGACTTGCCGAATTGTCAAACCTAAAGAGAGCTTCCAGCTCATCTAATCTGTGGGTTCACCTCTCTGGTTATGGATGAGAATTACCTAAGGAGTTTAAAAAACAAACAAACAAACAAAAGACCCGGCGCGGTGGCTCATACCTGTAATCCCAGCACTTTGGGATGCTGAGGCGGGCGAATCATGAGGTCAGGAGATCGAGACCATCCTGGCTAACACGGTGAAACCCATCTCTACTAAAAATACAAAAATAAATTAGCCAGGCATGGTGGCGGGCACCTGTAGTCCAGCTACTTGGGAGGCTGAGGCAGGAGAATGGCGTGAATCTGGGAGGCAGAGCTTGCAGTGAGCCGAGATTGAGCCACTGCCCTCCAGCCTGGGCGACAGAGCAAGACTCCGTCTCAAAATAAATAAATAAAAATAAGTTCCTGGGTCTCTCATCAGACCAATGAAATCAATATGTCCAGGTGCAAGGCCCAGGCATCAGTACTTTCTAGAAGCTTCCCAAGAGCGGTGAGCAGCCAGCACGAAGAACAGAGGATCTAATCCAGCTTCTCTCCTCCATAGGCGAGGAATCTGATGCCGCAAAAGGTTATTTGTCCAAGGTCACACAATTATTAAGAGGCAAGCTCAGAGTTCCGGATTCTTGGGCCAGTGTCCTTTGTATAGGACAGTCTTTTTGTAGATGTTAATTACTGACTCATTGCCTGCAATCGACCCCCTGCCCAGTGCTGTTAATCAGGGCAAGGCGCCCACACACCACCAGTCTGGCCTTCAATAAAGCAGCGCTTTGAGCTTCCAGCGGGGTTTGTTGGGGTAGGGGGGATCGCAGGCCTCTCCTTCCCTGCTCCCTCCTGATCTTCCTCCCTGGGCCGTTCTCAGTTCAGCAGTCCTCAGGCTGATCTTTCAAATTCAGCCCCTACTCCTTGCCCAGGGATTAGATTCAGCCCCTACTCCTTGCCCAGATATCGCCTTTGCTCCGATTTACAAGACGTGGCCTCAGCAGTTTGATCGCAGCCCTCTGTCCCCTCAGCTCTGGGCGTCCATCTGCTGTGGACACTGGGGTGGCTGACCGGGACCAGGAGCCCAGTGCATCTGCAGCCCGTTTGGCCCATTCCCACCCAGAGGAGCTGGGACAAAGCTTTTTCAATCCCAACGCTTATCGTGGTGGAAAAGCAGACCTCGGTGCTTGGCCAGTCTGTGCAGACACTTCCCTGGTCCTCCGACCAAGCTGCAGTCCTGAGGAACAGTGGCAGCGGGAGGACACAGTGCGGACGCTCCTGTCGCTCAGACAAGATGAGGGGAAGCCTCAAAAAAGAAACAGAATGGCTGAAGAATGAAAGGAGAGGCAAGGCGCCTCTCTTCAACCAGGGGTCCCGCGCTGCACTCTGTGCCCCTCCCAGTGCCCCTCATATTTCTGGCGCCTTCCTGGTCACCGGCACCCTCGTGGCCCGTGGTGCTTCAGTGCAGCGATCGGGCCCTGCGGCCACTGAGTCTTTCCTCCTGGTCTTTGCGGAGGTTTCACTTGGAAGAGGAGGACAGCGCGGTCAGGGTCTGGGACCCTGGCTGCTCTCAGAGAGCCCAGGTCCTGTTCCAGGCTACTGGATCAGAACTCTGGTGGAAAACAACCAGTAAATCGTCTTTCTCTCTCTCTCTCTCTCTCTCTCTCTCTCTCTCTCTCTCTCTCTCTCTTTCTCTCAAGAGGTAGTCTCGCTCTGTCACCAGTGGTGCCATCTCCGCTCACTGCAACCTCCGCCTCCCGGGTTCAAGTGATTCTCCTGCCTCAGCCTCCCGAATAGCTGGGATTACAGGCGCCCACCACTGCGCCCGGCTAATTTTCGTATTTTTAGTTGAGACGGGGTTTCGCCATGTTGGCCAGGCTGGTCTCGAACTGCTGACCTCAGGTGATCCACCCGCCTTGGCCTCCCAAAATGCTGGAATTACAGGGCTTAGCCACCGCGCCCGGCTTCGTGTTTCTTGAAAGCTCCCCAGATGGTTGGGAAGCACAGGGAGGTTTGGGAAACGTTGCTCATACGATCCATTTAGACTGTTTCTTTCTGTTTGAACCCTTCCTCCCGCGCACACCTGGGTTCCCGGCGCTCTGGCCCGGGCTGCGGCCCCGCGATTGATTCCAGCTCGGTCCCGGGCACCAACTCTCCGCCTTGAGGAACGCGCAGGCCTTCCGGGTTCGCACTGCCCTCCTGGCAAGCGGTAAGTGGAAGGGTAGAGCTGTTAAACCAGCAGCCCATTGCCTTCCAGTGCTTACTTTGGGATTTAGGCAGGCTGTTTCTATTACCTTTCTATTTAAAATTTGAAGAACACACGCCGTCTGAAGCAAACACCCTTTAGAGGCCTGCAGTGTGACGAGTAAGCCACCAGAGGGCGCCCGAGCTCCACAACTCATCCTGGTCCGAAGCCCCCCGCAATGCCCAGTCCAGGGAGGGTGCGCAGCACGTCCAGGAGTCCGGGGCTTCCATGGTCTGATCCCAGGAAAGAACTGGACACTTATTTAAAAGCCGGGTACGGTAGCTCAAGCCTGTAATCCCAGCACTTTGGGAGGGCGAGGTGGAAGGATCACTTGAGCTCAGGAGTTCAAGACCAGCCTGGGCAACATGGCAAGACCCTGTCTCTGCCTAAAAAATAAAAGCCATGGTTTTCCCACCTCTACCAATAGTGAGAGGTGTGGCTATTGAAAAAAAATGTCTTTTTTTTTTTTAAATTTATTTATTATTATTATACTTTAAGTTGTAGGGTACATGTGCATAACGTGCAGGTTTGTTACATATGTATACTTGTGCCATGTTGCTGTGCTGCACCCATCAACTCGTCATTTACATCAGGTATAACTCCCAATGCAATCCCTCCCCCCTCCCCCCTCCCCATGATAGGCCCCGGTGTGTGATGTTCCCCTTCCTGAGTCCGAGTGATCTCATAAAAAAAAAAAAAAAAGAAAAAAGAAAAAAAATGTCATTCGTGTGGATAGAGCTCAGGAAGAAAAAGAGTTGGCTCTTTGGATTAAAGTGTTATCCTGCCCAGTGGTGGATATAATAAGATTTAAACCAAAACAATTATCTCTAGAGTGAAATTTTAGGCGTCAAAGGATGAGAGGTTTTTGGGAGGGCAGTGAGAATTTCAAATTCAGATACTTTGGATCCTGAATCCAGACCTTCTGAATCCTGTGAACTCAGACAGCATCCCTGCTCCCTCCCACAAAACCTCCCCACTGGTAGTGAGAAAAGGATCGGAGTATTTGAAATGCTGGCTGGCTGTAGAGCCAGGCAGGCTACAGCAGGAATGACTGAGGTTAGACGTAAGGAAGGCCCCGAGGAAGGGAGCACCCTGATGGGTGACTGAGGAAGGGAGAGCTGATGGACCTCCAGAAGGCAGGGAGTGTGTTCTCTCCGTGATAAACTGGCACACTGTGATTAGTGGAACTGCTTATTAAGTATCATGGTACAGAGACAGTGAGAGCACCCAGCTGTGGGAGGTGTGGTCCCAGCCCCAAACCTGCCCCCGCCTCACTGTGACTTCACCTCCCCAGGTGTTGGTGAGGAACAGGTAACTCACATGTAAGCTTTTTATAGAGGAAAGACAGTTCCCTTAGACTTTTTTGTTATTTTTTGTTTTGTTTTTGTTTTTTTTCTTTTGAGACAGAGTTTCACTCTTGTCCCCCAGGCTGGAGTGGAAATGGCGCTATCTCGGCTCACTGCAACCTCCACCTCCCGGGTTCAAGCGATTCTCCTGCTTTAGCTTCCTGAGTAGCGTAGCTGGGATTACAGGCATGTGCTGCCACGCCCAGCTAGGTTTTGTATTTTTAGTAGAGATAGGGTTTCACCATGTCAGCCAGGCTGGTCTCAAACTCCTGACTTCCAGTGATCTGTCTGCCTCAGCCTCCCAAAGTGCTGGGATTACAGGCGTGAGCCACCACGCACAGCCAGACTTCTTTTCTTCTCATCTAAACTCGCTTTTTAATTTTTTCTCATAAATCTTCCTTTCTAGATCCCAGGTCTCTTGATGTCCCCAGAATAAACATATTTAACTTCCTAAACTGTGCTGTCCTAAACAAAACAGTGCCCTAAGGCGGCTCCAGACAGGCTGGGGTGCTGCGACGAGTGCCATTCGTAGAGTGACCAAGTGACTGTCAGTATCACGCAGGCAGTTAAGGCAATTAATTAAATACCTCAGCGTGATTTTGTTTTTCTAACTGCAAAAAGATGTAGAAATAAAATAATAAAGCAAAAAGACATTTTGTCCCGATTCACACAAACGTGGCCATGAACTAAGCCAATCTATCTTGCTAGCATGGGCCCAGCACCCCCCACTTCTGAGGTCACTGGGTACTGTAATTCTGTCCTGCTTGGTGGATAAGCAGGTACGGTTTTACGCTGGAAGGGACCTTGGCAATCAGGCTGGCTCTCTTATTTTTGTTATTTGCAAATCCATTAAGTGTATCTTCCATGCCTTCAAGATGCTAAATGTGTTAGATCTACGCAGGCCACCTCTAGAGACCCTCTTCCAGGCTTGACATCCATTTGTTAATCCACACCATTGTTTACAGTTGCTCAACTAGTTCTGAGTTCACTTACATGTACTACAGAACCAACCACAATGTTCCTTTTTGTCCCCTTAGAGGTCATGAAATAATTTTTCAAAGTTTCTCTTTTTCTCATCAGTACTAAAATGTCCTTTTCTTTAAAAAATATTTTGTCTTTCCTGCCTTAATAACCTTTTTAATGATGTTGAGTTTTATGTTATAAAAAGTAACAGCTCAGTTGAAGGGTGTTAACTCATATGTCAACTGGGTGACCACAATGCTATCGTGCATGTTTGTGTGTGTGCATGTGTGTGTGCACTGGAAGGAAGTAAAGCATTGATGGTGATTGGATTAGAATCATGGACTATAAGTGGTCTTGAAATATGGTATTAGTATTACACTACTTTCATGATTACTAAATGCCAATCAGAACTTACATCTTCAATTGAAAGCACACCTGGCCCGGCTCACACAGTGGCTCACACCTGTAATCCCAGCTCTTTGGGAGGCCAAGGCAGGTGGATCACTAGAGGCCAGGAGTTCGAGAGCAGCCTGGCCCACATAGTGAAACCCTGCTTCTACTAAAAATATAAAAATTAGCTGGACATGGTGGTGGGCACCTGTAATCCTAGCTACTCAGGAGGCTGAGGCAGGAGAATCACTTGAACCTGGGAGGTGAAGGTTGTAGTGAGCTGAGATCATGCCACTGCACTCCAGCCTGGGCAACAGAGCAAGACAGCCTCTCTTCCTGTGTCTGTTTGATGTCTGCTTTTCCCCTCAAAGTCTAAACTCAATGGAGAGATGATTTGAGGTTTCTACAGTGGGATGGAGAAGAGCTGAGCGTCTTTGCAGGGAGAAAGGTGACTATAAAGAGAAACAGAAAAGAACTTCCCAAGGCATAGGAAGGGGCTGGCAGGTCCTTCTGGCAGCAGGACTGTGCCCTGCTCGGTGTTGCACTCGAGGGGTGCAGTCCTCAGCAGGCCGGGGTTGTGTGGGGCCCAGGGAGGCAGGGTCCTGTTACCGAGGCCTCCAGTCTTGGCAGAATCCTGGGTCTTGGCAGAATCCTGGGCATTGGAGAAGGCAAAGAGCAACCGAGCTGCTGGCTCCAGGGGACCGTGTGGGCGGGGCATGGACCCCGGCTGTGGTCAAGGTAGCCTGGAGGATACAGGACTGTGCCATATTTTGGGGACCACAAAAGGCTTCTGATCCAGTTCCTCCCCTAGGGAGAGGGCTGCAGGGTCTGCAATGACTGAAATTGGATTTCCAGCCAGTTCCATGGAAGGCTATCTTCATTTTATTCGATTTCTTGAAAATAAAGGTAAAACTTCCTGCACACCTGGATTGGTGGTGGCTGATTTACTCCTGAGACCGTTACAAATTCTCAGCAGGCCAGGAGCACAATTCAGATGGATAGGAGGAAATCAGTGTGTGGCTCCTTCCTTCCTCCCTGCATTCCCGCAACCTTCTCAAGCATTTGCAGGTGTCAGGCCCTGGACACAGAGAGACACAGGGGAAACTCCAGAGGGCTGGAGGCCAAGCCCTCCTACAGGAGCTGGTGGTGTAGGAAGGGAGGTTAGGCAGGGCAGCAACATTGTGATGTGAGGGGCTCTGAGACAGGGGCCCTGAGGAACAGGCAGGGCTCAAGAGCTCAGGGTCCCGGGGTCCTGGGCTAGACCTCTTTTCAGGACACGATGGCTCCTTATCGAGCACCCTCTTGGTATCTCAAACTCACTAATGGCACACAGGAGGGTTAAATTAAGAAATTTAAAAATTGGACTAAATCACTGCCGCTAAGATGGAATTCCTCCGTGCCCTGGAGTGGGTTCCTCCAGCACTCAGTTCCCAACCAGGTAGGTCTTGGCTCCCACCTGGCCCTCTTGTCTGTCTAGCCCTGACTTTGTACTTGCCATCTATTTGATGTATTACGCATTTATCAAGGGCCCTCTGGGTGTGCACAGCACTGAACTAGATGAAATCTGATCAACTGTGAAGAAGAAAGGATGGTGTTCTCAGTGTCCAAGTCTCATACATAAAACAACACTAACCTCCCACCCTACTGTCCCCTGTAGTGACCAGAAGGTGGACCTGGTGGGGTCAAGGGAACCACAGAGAATATGCTGATATTAACACATGTGCGAACCAGCAGAATAGGGAGGCTCCAGGACATACTCATGACTCTCAGGTCCAACTGGAAAAGAAAATAGAGAGGTTTGGCACTGTGGCTCACGCCTGTAATCCCAGCACTTTGGGAGGCTGAGGCGGGTGGATCTTCTGAGGTCAGGAGTTCAAGACCAGCCTGGCCAACATGGTGAAACTCTGTCTCTACAAAAATTAGCTGGGCATGATGGCAGGTGCTTATAATCCCAGCTACTCGGGAGACTGAGGTAGGAAAATGGCTTGAACTTGGGAGACGGAGGACTCTGAGCTGAGATTGCACCATTGCACTCCAGCCTGGGTGAGAGAGCAAGACTCCGTATCAAAAAAAAATAATAAAAAGAAAGAAAAGAAAAGAGAATAGAGAAATAATGGGGATGAGAAACTTTTCACTATGGATGTGGTTAAGTGTGGTTCTTCCATATGCAGATCTCCAATCGTAAGAAAAATATCACAGAACATTCAGAAGTTGTCTAGCTTCATCCTTTCTCCAGTGCCCTGCATCTCTTGCAAGGGAGTAAATTAATAAGTCAGGAGTTAGGACCCAGCGATATGTTTTAGACTTACACGATCTGACAGCTGACTGCAAATCAATGAAGTGCACTTTGAGAAGCAGCGCACTTGGCAAGAGGGGTTGAGACTGTTTTATTCCACTCCAGGTGTTGCTGTCCTCTTGGGTTCCACTTCAGATTTTGAACCCCTGCATTTTCTTTTCAAAACCCCCTTTTCCAATGGAAATGCTCTGTTGTTAAAAAGGAAGAAATTGTCTTTCTGAAACTGACATCACGATGCTCCCAGATTTTATGCTGATTCTCATCATCCTTGGCATCCCTTCCTCAGGTAAGCACAAGTCACACTAAATTAAAACTACAGTTGCAGACTTATTTAAGCAGAGGAGGCAAAACTATGGTGTTGATAATGTTAGAATTACAACATGTAATGCACAGGATACATTTAGCATAACCTTTAAAATGTGGCCCAAATGAGTAATTATATGAGATGTGGGGGGTTTTTGCTGAAGAAATCATATCTATGAATTTCATAATGTTTATGTTTTTGTCATTTGCTGCATTTCTCCTTCTGAATCACTATGAGCTTGGTAAGAAAACACAAAAGCAGGAAAAACATTACTGAATGCACTAAGCATTACTCAGAGAATTGTTCAAATATTTGGCACAGAAATTTATTATATCGACATTTTTCTATCATATTTACTAATAATTTCTGTATCTGCGTGTAGATATTTAATTTTGTCCAATATGCCCTGTAGACCTATATAAATATTTTAATAAATTTGTGTATGTAGGTAGATTTAGTATGTTTATATATCACAATTAAACACAAATGTATCAAAACTCTATGAATATGTGTTTTATGTGACTATTATCAACTGAAAATAGAAGAATTTTTGATAAGGATGAAGGACAAATAAAAGGAAGGAGTGAAAGATAGAGACAGACACACAGAGAAAGAGAACAAAAAGAAAAGGAAAGAGGAATAAAGTACTGAAAGGCTTTGGGGATTGGTCATTTGCACCTGCCAATTTCCTGGGTTTGGGAATCATTTCACTTTTTGTGTAACTTGAGAACAGAAAGTTTTCCCCCATTGAATCAGAAACCATCTGAAACCGCAGCCAGATGGTGAGAAAAGGGTTGGTCCACCAGCAATTTGTATTAATTTCTCAGTAGTATTTTTGCCACGTTTGATTATTGTAATTTTCAAATGGAAAACTGAAGACACTGAGGGAGATTTGCCCAAATCCAGAAATAAATTCTACATTTCAAGGTCCCAAGACTGTGAGGCACCTGAACATTATCCTATTGTCAAAAACAGTCTTTTCTCAGACCAAGGACTCAAAGTGGAGCAGGAATTTCTAAATGCAGAAAGCCTCAAACTCACTTTCAAATATCATGAAATTTAGACTTTTCAAAGTCTTAAATGCAGTTTGCCAATCACAAAAATAATAAGAAACTTCTGTGTGTTTGAGTTTACCATTAATATACGTGTGTCTGATGTTTTTCTGTCTTTATTATTCTATTTATTATAAAATAATTCATTCTCATCACTCTTTTCCCAGAGAATGATTTCTCTCAATGGCTAGCGAGGGTGTTGAGCATAAACTCTCTTGGTTCAGCTAAGCCTCGTCCTCTGTGCACAATCAGGATTATATAAGAAAACTGGAATTGCTTGGCACCTGGTACTGGTCTCCATTGTGTGGGCTGGAAGAGTTTGAGAAGATTGTGTGATCTTTCACAAATCTATAATAAATCTAATAACCTGTGATAAATCTTACATCTGTATTTCTAGATCCATCAGCATCTGCTCATATTTTTAAATCTGTTCCATATTTCCTTACGTTTTTTAACTTTACTACTCATTGTAAAGAAAATAGTTTCTTTTTGTTATGCAAAACTACATTTTTCAAATTACAAGAGGCAACCCCTTCATTTTTATATTTCTGGCTTTGGTAAAGAGGCTCCTCCGGCGTGGCCATGGGGTGTCTCTCATATTGCTATTTCACATTTTGTGTGTGGTGTCTGCTC